>NC_141877.1:289299847-289919165 GCF_056163025.1 Triticum urartu | reverse complement strand
TTGGACTTTCTAGCCTATAGTTTCTCAGCCGTTCGATTTTAATCCATTGATCCAAACTCTTCTCCTTTCCATATATATAGTCCACTCCTAGTCTATTTTGGACAAACCCTAAAATCTAGGGACTTGTCCCGTCGAGCCGCCGCCACCCACCACGGGATCCCTCCGGATCCAAACCCACCAATCACCACAGCCCCTCTCGATCCCCTCCATCCCGAAGCCTCCCTCGATCCACCCAACCAATCAGCTCCGCCGCCTCCCCTGTTCGGTCCTCCCCGCATCCGCAGCTCCCCTGCTCCCCTCATGCTCGGGCACGCAGCCAGCTGAGTGCTCACCTCCAGATCGAGCAGGAGGCTCGATCTCGAGCTTCTTGAGCCTCTAGCGACCAGGGGCCCTCCCGCCGTGCCCCTTTTATTTCTCCTCCTTCCCTTGGTTCCTTTTTTTCTCTCTCTCGAAGTCTCATCTCTCTCTGTTCATGCAACAGCAGTCCTGCCTCGACACCATGGCCATCGCCCCGCTTCTTCGAGACCAGTCATCATTGATCTGCTTCCATGTCGCCTCCCGCCAGTGACCGCAACCACCAGGATCCGCCTCGACGCCGTCCAAGCTCTGGATCAGGCCGACCTCACCCTGCTCTGTTGCCTTCCCGTCGTCTTCCTCGAGTTGGGGCTCATGCTCGAGCTCCTCCGCCATGTAGCGACCAGACCTCAAACAGTCTGATCTCTGTGCTCCGGTGTCATCCCTGGATCAGTAATGCTGACACCACACAGTACTCGGAGGAATTATAGCAGAGTAGCAATCACACACTTATTACATCGAGTGTCTCAAAAGAGAACTTATTACAATAAGTATGGCTTAAGGCCATCTAATAACAATAACAGCGGAAGGCTTGGAAGATAAGTGAGTCCATCAACTCCAACGGCATCACTGAGTATAGAACCACGACCTAAAACTCCTTAATTGTCGTCTGAAAAGTCTGCAACATTAACGTTGCAGCCCAAAAACGGGTCAGCACATGGAATATGCTGGCAAGGTAACACATAGAGAGTAATGGAATGAAACAACTATACTATATGCATATTTGGCTGGTGGAAAGCTCCATGGTTACAGTTTTGCGTAAAGCCAATTTTTCCCTACTTTAAAGGAATAAAATTTAATTACTATCATGGTGGTTGTTAAACATTGAGAATGGTTGACAGCATTCTCAATCCCAATTAAGCATCATCATTAAACATAACCCAACAAAATTAATTTAGAGTAACATGTTTAGATTCACATGAAAATCCAAGTACTAGATACTCAAGATGTCCATAACCGGGGACACGGCTAACCATGATTACTTATTACACTCTGCAGAGGTTTGCGCACTTTTCCCCACAAGACTCGATCGCCTCCGTTTGGTTTCTTGCACTACATGGTGTTTGAGAAGACAGATGACCGAGACATAGTCTTTCAGAAGCGCTAGCACCTCACGATCGGGTAGACCGTACCACCTACATCCCCTACATCTGCTAGTCTATCACTGTAAGAGTTCGCACAACTTAGTCAACTATGCTAGAGCCCATAATAGCTTGTGGCTGCACACGGAAGTTTCTAGTATGAATAATCTCATGATCCCTTTGAGCCTGGGTGGCGGTCCAAAAGAAAACAGGCAAGTCCTGGAATACCCAGGTGCCTCAGTCCACCCAGATGTGTGTTTAAGTTGCCACCTTAGATAAACCATTAATTAACAATCTCACATCTGTCATGGATTTCACTCACCCAATCCATGTCTACTAGCATAGCATGGCATAATAAGCAAACGTAGAAGTAACTCCCAAAGGTTTGATAATAAACAGGTAATAGGTACTACCTCAACTACTTCCCATCCCACAATTTAATTAGATCCTAATCATGCAATGTGTGAGGATTGATCTAATGCAATAAAACTGGGTAGTAGGAAAGGTATGATCAAAGTGTTACTTGCCTTGCTAATGATCCGCGAAACCTAACGATTCGAAGTAACAGGCGGCGCACTCCGGGTATTCTATCACAGACAAACAAACAAGCACACAATAAGTACTCATCTAATGCACAGGTAAAACTCAAATAAGAGATCTAACCAGAAAGTTCAACTTAAGAACTCCGGTTGGCAAAAAGAATCAAATCGAACAAAGCAACGAAAGTCAAACGGCGAAAGAAAACAACTTCGTTCTAGTAATCTGGATCTAGGGAAAATTTTACAGTAACAAAAACTTGTTTAAGTTGGTTAAACGGATAGACGGTTTCGAGACGAAACTCTAGGCGCTTGAATCGCCTGATTCCGATAAACGAGCGAAAAGTTAAACTAAAACGAAAATCGGATCAGGAATCGCGATCAGAAAAATCGCGGATTTAACCCGAGAAAAAGAAAAACGACGAACGCCGAATTTTTTTTCGGCACAGAAAACGAGGCGCGACGAACCTCGGGCGGCGGGATCGTCGGCGGCGGCGGCTCCGGCGGCACGCGCAGATCGAGGCGGGGCTGATGGGCTGGGGCGGCTCGGGGCGGCGCTATTTAAAGGCTGCCCCCGGGCGGTGTCCCGCTCGGGTACGGCCCGAAGTCGGTTCGTTTTTTTTAATTATTCCGCTCGGAAGAAAAATAAAAAGAAATACTAAACCGACTCCAAAAATTCCAAAATAAATTTTCACGGGCTTCTAAAATCAAGCCGCACAAGGTGAACATTTATTTGGGCCCTAAATGCAATTTTGAAAAACGCACATTTTCCCTAAATTCAAATAAAACACCGAAAAACTCCGAAATAAAATCTTATTTGATTTTATTATTAAATCTTCAATATTTCTTTATTTTGGGAAAGTCATTTTATTCCCTCTCTCATGTTTTTGTAAATCAAATGATCCTATTCTCAAAATTTGAGAGAACTCAAATATGAAAATAACGAAATCCCCAACTCTCTCCGTGGGTCATTGAGTTGCGTAGAATTTCTAGGATCAACCAAAATGCAAAATAAAATATGATATGCATGATGATCTAATGTATAACATTCCAAATTGAAAATTTGGGATGTTACAAACCTACCCCCCTTAAGATGAATCTCGCCCTCGAGATTCGGGTTGGCTAGAAAATAGGTGAGGATGGTCTTTGAGCAAATCTTCCTCTCGTTCCCAGGTGGCTTCATCCTCCATGTGGTGGCTCCACTGAACCTTTCAAAACTTGATAACCTTGCAGCGAGTAACTCGACTGGCAAACTCGTGGATCTTAATTGGTTTCTCCTCGTAGGTCAAATCGTTATCCAACTGAATAGTCTCCAATGGCACTGTGCCTCTCAACGGTATATCAGCCATCTCCGTGTGACATTTCTTTAACTGAGAAACGTGGAACACATCATGTACTCCTGACAATCCTTCGGGTAATTCCAACTTGTAGGCCACTTCTCCCATATGCTCCAAAACTCGATATGGTCCTACAAATCGTGGTGCTAACTTCCCTTTAACTCCAAAACGCTTTGTTCCCCGAAGTGGAGATACTCGAAGATAAGCACTGTCTCCGACTTCGTAAACTGTCTCCTTGCGTTTAGAATCTGCATAACTTTTCTGTCTGGACTGGGCTACCTTGAGCCTATCGCGAATCAGCTTCACCTTCTGTTCAGACTCTTTAATCAAGTCAGGACCAAACAACTGGCAGTCTCCAACTTCGTCCCATGACAACGGTGTCCTGCACCTCCTTCCATACAAGGCTTCGAAAGGGGCCATCTTTAAACTGGTTTGGTAACTGTTGTTGTAAGAGAACTCTGCATATGGCAAATTACCGTCCCAACTAGATCCATAATCTAGCGCACAAGCTCTCAGCATATCCTTCAAAATCTGATTGACTCTCTCGGTCTGTCCATCTGTCTGTGGATGAAAAGTTGTACTAAATTCTAGCCTGGTTCCCAAAGTTTCGTGCAACTGCTTCCAGAACTTTGAGGTAAACTGGGTTCCTCTATTTGATACGATACTCCTTGGAACTCCATGCAAACATACGATCCTGGTCATGTATATCTTTGCCAACTTAGCACTGGTGTAAGTGGTATTTACCGGGATGAAATGAGCTACTTTCGTCAATCGATCAACTACAACCCAAATCGAGTCATAGCCTGAACGAGTCCTGGGCAATCCCGTGATAAAATCCATGCCTAGCTTATCCCACTTCCATTCGGGTATCGGCAATGGTTGTAACAATCCTGCTGGCTTCTGATGCTCTGCCTTTACTCTCTGACATACATCACAAATTGCTACATCCTCCGCTATATCCTTCTTCATTCCGGTCCACCAGAAAATATCCCTAAAATCCAGATACATCTTGGTATTTCCTGGGTGAATTGAATACGGTGAGTCGTGTGCCTCTTGCAAAATCAACTTCCTGATCTCTGGGTCATTGGGCACATAAACACGGTCTTCAAACCATAAGGTGTCGTGCTCATCCTCACGAAATCCTTTAGCTTTTCCTTTGCTCAGTTTCTCCTTTATAGCGGCAATCTCTTTGTCAGCTTTCTGAGCTTCCCTGATTTTATCCATCAAGGTTGACTGAATCTCCAATGCTGCTACATAGCCTCTCGGAACTATTTCCAAACATAGTTCACGAAGATTTTCGGCTAACTCCCTTGGGTATTTCTCCCGTCATTAATGTATTGACATGGCTCTTACGGCTTAATGCGTCAGCTACTACATTAGCCTTTCCAGGATGATAATGCAATTTCATATCATAATCCTTGATAAGCTCCAACCATCTCCTTTGTCTGAGATTTAACTCCTTCTATGTGAAAATGTACTTCAAACTCTTATGATCCGTGTACACCTCACAATGATTTCCAATGAGGAAATGTCTCCATGTCTTCAATGCATGCACTACGGCTGCTAACTCCAAATCATGCATGGCATAATTCAACTCATGAGGCTTCAGTTGTCTTGAGGCATATGAAACAACTCTCCCTTCCTGCATAAGCACTGCTCCAAGTCCTCGACATGAAGCGTCACAATACACCTCATAATCTTTGGTCTGGTCTGGCAAAATCAACACTGGTGAGGTAACCAAACGTTTCTTCAACTCCTGGAAACTAGCCTCACATTCCTCTATCCATATGAACTTGGTATCCTTCTTCAACAACTCCGTCATAGGCTTCGCAAACTTTGAGAAATTCTCAATAAATCTCCGGTAGTATCCTGCGAGTCCAAGAAAACTCCGGATCTCTCCAACTGTTGTTGGGGCTTCCCACTTGTTCACGGTTTCAACTTTAGCGGGATCTACTGCTATACCTTCTCCAGATATAACATGTCCGAGGAATCCTACTTCCTTCAACCAAAACTCACATTTGCTGAACTTGGCATATAATTGATGTTCTCTGAGCTTTCCAAGTACCAAACGCAAATGCTCCTTATGTTCCTCTTCATTCTTCGAATAAACCAGGATATCATCAATGAACACTACGACGAACTTATCCAAAAACTCCATAAACACTTTGTTCATCATGTTCATAAAATAGGCAGGTGCGTTAGTCAGACCAAATGACATAATGGTATACTCGTACAACCCATACCTGGTGGTAAAAGCTGTCTTCGGAATATCCTGTTCTCGAATCTTCAACTGGTGGTATCCTGATCGCAGATCGATCTTGGAAAATACCTTAGCTCCTTGCAATCGATCAAACAGATCGTTGATCATTGGTAGCGGGTACTTGTTCTTGATCGTTACTTCATTCAATCCTCGATAATCAACAACCATCCTTAACGATCCATCCTTCTTCTCCACTAGAAGTACTGGCGATCCCCAAGGTGAAGAACTTGGGCGAATATATCCTTTATCCAGTAACTCCTTAATCTGCTTCTTAATTTCCACCAAATCCTTTTCTGGCATCCTATATGGTCTCTTTGATATTGGACCTGTGCCTGGCAATAGCTCAATCAAAAACTCAATATCTCTATCCGGTGGCATGCCTGGCAACTCCTTTGGAAATACATCAGGGAAATCCCTTACCACTGGTACTTCCTCCTGCACAACTCCTGTTAGGCAATTTACTTGAGTCCTCTTTGGCACATGCCAGGATACATACTTGATCCTTCTCCCTTCTGGTGTGGTAAGCAAAATTTTCTTACTAGCACATTCAATATTCCCTTCATAGTTTGATAACCAATCCATGCCTAATATCACATCCAATCCTTGAGATTCCAATACTATTAGGTCTGAGGGAAAAACATAGTTACCAATCCTTAATGGTAACTGATCACACCATAGACTAGCCACATACTCTGCTCCGGGCGAGGTTACTAACATGGGTGACCTAAGGGCTTGGGTTGGTAGGTTATACTTATCCACAAATCCCCTTGAGATGTATGAATGCGATGCGCCAGTATAAAAAAAGTACGAGTGCAGTAAATGACTTAACCAAAAACTTACCTATTACTGCATCGGGCTGAGCTTCAACCTCCTCCACGCTAACGTGGTTCACCTGTCCCCTGTTGAAAGGGTTCGGCTTCTTCCCAGAACTTCCATTGCTATTTCCATTTTGTAATTCATGACATTCATTGGCATAGTGTCCTGTCTTCGAACACTTAAAGCAAGTGACTTGGCTTAGTTCCTTCTTGGCTGGGGTTGAGGGGTTGGTGCGGTTCTGGCCGTTGCTTCCTCCGTTGCCATTACCATTCTTGGTGCCATTGTGATTGTGCGAGCTACCTCCTCCATGAGTATGCTGAAAATGTCCTCCCGGTCTAGGGGTAAAACGTGGCTTCTGCTGAGCTCCTGAATTATACTTTCCTTGTCGATACTTCCTCTTGCGATTCTCAATTTGCTGCTGCTTCCCTTCAATCATAAGAGCATGATCTACCAACTCCTGGTAGTTGTTGAAGGTGGCTACCATCAACTGCATGCTCAACTCATCATTCAGTCCTTCTAGAAACTTCTCCTGCTTAGCTGCATCCGTAGCGACGTCATCTGGGGCATAACATGCTAGCTTACTAAATTCCTCCACATACTGGCCAACTGTCCTTCCTCCTTGGCGCAAGTTGCGAAACTCACGCTTCTTCATGGCCATAGCTCCTGCTAAAACGTGTGCAGTACGAAAAGCCTGCTGAAACTGGTCCCATGTGACAGTGTCGACTGGGAAAGTGGCTGTGAAATTCTCCCACCATGATGCTGCGGGTCCTTCTAGCTGATGTGCGGCAAACTTCACCTTCTCCGCATCTGTGCATCCTGCTGTGGTCAACTCCCTAGCTGTCTTGTGGAGCCAATCATCTTCTACTATCGTCTCGGTGCTACTGGAAAACACCGGTGGATTCAACCTAAGAAAACGGGCTAAGTGGTCAACAGGTGGTGGTGGTGGTGGTGGGTTGCTGTTGTTCCCCTGATTCTGATTCTGGACTAGCAACTATATCAATGTGTTCTGCTGCTGGATCAACTGGGTGAGCTTCGGTGGAAAGGTAAATCCGGGGTCACGTCTCGGAGGCATCTGAGGGTTTAGAAAAGATGAGATATAAGAATAGAGGGGGTCTAAAGAGAAAACACTACCCATATGCACATGAAGCAAAAGCAAACAATTCACTTCATTCAATCAAACAAAGGCATACAATCGATCTATCTATCGCAAAAGTGCTCGGACTACTATATTTACATGGTGGACTACTACTACTGATGAGGTGGTCTACTAGAAATATTCCACGGTCGTTGACTCCATGATATCTACTCCAGCTTCATCAACATAGTCATCATCGCTACTATCTGCATCCGAGTCGGTGCCGTCGATGATGATGTAGTCTTCCGGGCTAATTTCCTGGGGTTCTTCGTCTTCATCTACTGGCGTAGGGTCTCCCATAAATATTCCAATCTTCTTGATCAGGTCGTCATTCTTCTCCACCAATACTTCAATTTCCTCTTCATAATCTTCACGCGTAGCCTTGAGTTCTTCCTCCAGTTCCTTGATTCTAGTCTTTGCCTTCTTCAGGTCTATCATGTCGGTGCACATCTGGTTCTCCTGTCGTCGAATATGCTGGTTTAGCTCCTGGATAAAAGTTGCGATTGATCTATCCTTCCTGGTGCTGATCATCTCCCAGTGTTCATCTCGGCGCCCACAAATCTGGTAGATACTATCCTTGAGATCCTTGCGGTAGACTTCTCCAATGTGTCCCATGGCGATGTGAGCTGCCATGCTCTTTCCTAGATTCCAAGTTGGTGCATCAAAAGAAAACTCTATGGGCTCAGTGACTGGCATGAACGTCCTTCCTGGAACTTGAACTTGAATCATCCAGCGCTCTTCTTCAGGTAAAGTGGCGTTGTAGGTTCCCGTGAAGCTTGGTACTCCTATATTCAGGTATCTAGTGACTTCCTTCAAGTGATGTCCAAAGGGTGTATCTTCATCCGGTTGCGTGAACTTGTTAATTGCATCCGCCATCCAAAAGAGTAGAAAAGATGAGAGGTCAGAAGAGAAGAGAGTGAATAGTGATCTAGGTCTCTAGCTTAGTGGTCGTGTCCTACAGTCAGCGTGTGCTCTGATACCATCTCTGTAGCGACCAGACCTCAAACAGTCTGATCTCTGTGCTCCGGTGTTATCCCTGCATCAGTAATGCTGACACCACACAGTACTTGGAGGATTTATAGCAGAGTAGCAATCACACACTTATTACATCGAGTGTCTCAAAAGAGAACTTATTACAATAAGTATGGCTTAAGGCCATCTAATAACGATAACAACGGAAGGCTTGGAAGATAAGTGAGTCCATCAACTCCAACGGCATCACTGAGTATAGAACCACGACCTAAAACTCCTTAATCGTCGTCTGAAAAGTCTGCAACATTAACGTTGCAGCCCGAAAACGGGCCAGCACATGGAATATGCTGGCAAGGTAACACATAGAGAGTAATGGAATGAAACAGCTATACTATATGCATATTTGGTTGGTGGAAAGCTCTATGGTTACAGTTTTGCGTAAAGCCAATTTTTCCCTACTTCAAAGGAATAAAATTTAATTACTATCATGGTGGTTGTTAAACATTGAGAATGGTTGACAGCATTCTCAATCCCAATTAAGCATCATCATTAAACATAACCCAACAAAATTAATTTAGAGTAACATGTTGAGATTCACATGAAAATCCAAGTACTAGATACTCAAGATGTCCATAACCGGGGACACGGCTAACCATGATTACTTATTACACTCTGCAGAGGTTTGCGCACTTTTCCCCACAAGACTCGATCGCCTCCGTTTGGTTTCTTGCACTACATGGTGTTTGAGAAGACAGATGACCGAGACATAGTCTTTCAGAAGCGCTAGCACCTCACGATCGGGTAGACCGTACCACCTACATCCCCTACATCTGCTAGTCTATCACTGTAAGAGTTCGCACAACTTAGTCAACTATGCTAGAGCCCATAATAGCTTGTGGCTGCACACGGAAGTTTCTAGTATGAATAATCTCATGATCCCTTTGAGCCTGGGTGGCGGTCCAAAAGAAAACAGGCAAGTCCTGGAATACCCAGGTGCCTCAGTCCACCCAGATGTGTGTTTAAGTTGCCACCTTAGATAAACCATTAATTAACAATCTCACATCTGTCATGGATTTCACTCACCCAATCCATGTCTACTAGCATAGCATGGCATAATAAGCAAACGTAGAAGTAACTCCCAAAGGTTTGATAATAAACAGGTAATAGGTACTACCTCAACTACTTCCCATCCCACAATTTAATTAGATCCTAATCATGCAATGTGTGAGGATTGATCTAATGCAATAAAACTGGGTAGTAGGAAAGGTATGATCAAAGTGTTACTTGCCTTGCTAATGATCCGCGAAACCTAACGATTCGAAGTAACAGGCGGCGCACTCCGGGTATTCTATCACAGACAAACAAACAAGCACACAATAAGTACTCATCTAATGCACAGGTAAAACTCAAATAAGAGATCTAACCAGAAAGTTCAACTTAAGAACTCCGGTTGGCAAAAAGAATCAAATCGAACAAAGCAACGAAAGTCAAACGGCGAAAGAAAACAACTTCGTTCTAGTAATCTGGATCTAGGGAAAATTTTACAGTAACAAAAACTTGTTTAAGTTGGTTAAACGGATAGACGGTTTCGAGACGAAACTCTAGGCGCTTGAATCGCCTGATTCCGATAAACGAGCGAAAAGTTAAACTAAAACGAAAATCGGATCAGGAATCGCGATCAGAAAAATCGCGGATTTAACCCGAGAAAAAGAAAAACGACGAACGCTGAATTTTTTTTCGGCACAGAAAATGAGGCGCGACGAACCTCGGGCGGCGGGATCGTCGGCGGCGGCGGCTCCGGCGGCACGCGCAGATCGAGGCGGGGCTGATGGGCTGGGGCGGCTCGGGGCGGCGCTATTTAAAGGCTGCCCCCGGGCGGTGTCCCGCTCGGGTACGGCCCGAAGTCGGTTCGTTTTTTTTAATTATTCCGCTCGGAAGAAAAATAAAAAGAAATACTAAACCGACTCCAAAAATTCCAAAATAAATTTTCACGGGCTTCTAAAATCAAGCCGCACAAGGTGAACATTTATTTGGGCCCTAAATGCAATTTTGAAAAACGCACATTTTCCCTAAATTCAAATAAAACACCGAAAAACTCCGAAATAAAATCTTATTTGATTTTATTATTAAATCTTCAATATTTCTTTATTTTGGGAAAGTCATTTTATTCCCTCTCTCATGTTTTTGTAATAGAAATAATTGATGATAAAATAAATAAAATCAAATGATCCTATTCTCAAAATTTGAGAGAACTCAAATATGAAAATAACGAAATCCCCAACTCTCTCATGGGTCATTGAGTTGCGTAGAATTTCTAGGATCAACCAAAATGCAAAATAAAATATGATATGCATGATGATCTAATGTATAACATTCCAAATTGAAAATTTGGGATGTTACACGCCACCAGCAGCTCTGCGGCGCCGCCTCCCTGCCGGCCCCGACCTTGCCTCGCTGCTCCGGCGAGTCCCCGACGAGCAGACGGGTGCCCCGCACTGCCCTTGCTTCCTTCTTCCCCTGCCATCTCCCTCGCCGTCTCTTTCTTATTCACTTCGCCGTTTTTCTTCTCTGAATTCCACTTCCTTCGTTCTTCAGGCAACAGGCGACGTCGTGGGTGCCAATCACCAAGGCCAGCGCCCAGCCTCTGCTTCGCCTCGACCATGACCTGGTCGGGTCTCACCGTCCCTCTCCTTCTCCCTTTCATTCTTTCCCTTTTGCTCTCCCTCCCGTCTCACGCAACTCTCTGAGATCTCTCTCTTTCTGTTCATACAGGAGATCACTGTGGCCGCCGTTTTTCCTTGTCGCCACCCTTTGGATCCCCACCGGATCACCCTTCCTCCGCGAGCCCTTTCTTGCCGGAGTCCCTCGCCGCTGCGACTCCCTTGAGCCACCGCGCGACGTCTCCTGCTTCGCCATCGCCTGCCGCGGTCTCTGCTTCCTCTACAACGAGCAGGAGCTTGCTCATCCGGTGCCTGCTCGCCCCGCTCGTGTTGACCGCGCCCGTCTCGACGCGATCCATCAAGCGAGCAGGCCTGCTTGGCCTCTCTCCAGCCTGGGTTGGCCCATGGTGAGGCCACCCCTGAGCGCCCTCCCCTTTTTTTCCCTGCTATCGGGCCAGCCAGATTCGGCCCACTTACGTTTTTTCCAGATCGGCGAATTTGTCTATTAACCTGGGTTTTGTAGTTTTACAGAAAACCCCTTACACCTCATGCATATAATAACTCTCAAACTATGCATCATATGTAAAAACTTTATATATGAAAAATGATTAGTTTTTCATCTAGTTTCATAATATCGAACTTTCATCCATGTTAAAAATGTTGTTTGTTTAATTTGCTCAAATGCCATGCTAAAATGATTTAATTCATAACTTAATAACCGTAGCTCCATTTTAAATAAACTTATATGTAAATGGGGTAGAAAAATGCCTAGTTTAACATGGTGCACTTTTCTTGCATGTTTAAAAACTATAAAATATGGTTTAGGGCAGAACAGTACCAAATTCATATTATGCACATGAGGATTTTCCGGAATTGTGTTTGTTGCTTCCGGCCTCATTTAAACTTGCCTAGATAGTTAGTTTACTTATGCTTCACCCCTTGCCATGCTAACAAACATTTAATGTTGTTGAGTACTTAAACGGGAGAGAACTAAATAATTGTTGTGGTGTTTCGTCAATATGCAACTCATTGCATATTGAGCTCCACTTAACTTGTAGTTTTGCTTGTGCACTTTGCCATGCCATGTTTCATTAAACCGGACATGCATCATACTTGATTGTGCATCTTGCCATGTTTATGCTTGGTTGTTTACTATGTTGTTTGCTTCTTTCCGGTTTGCTTCTCGCGTTAGCTTCGGTTTCGTTCCGGAGTGTTGAGGTTCCGTTCGACTCCGTCTGTTTGTCTTCTTCATGGACTCGTTCTTCTTCCTTGCAGGATTTCAGGCAAGATGACCATACCCTCGAAATCACTTCTATCTTTGCTTGCTGGTTGTTCGCTCTTTTGCTATGCCGCGATACCTACCACTTGCTATATCATACCTCTCATATTGCCATGTCAAGCCTCTAACCCACCTTTCCTAGCAAACCGTTGTTTGGCTATGTTACCGCTTGCTCAGCCCCTCTTATAGTGTTGCTAGTTGTAGGTGAAGCTGAAGTTTGTTCCATGTTGGAACATGGATATTGTTGTGGTATCATTATTATATCTTACTTAATCAATGCATCTATATACTTGGTAAAGGGTGGAAGGCTCGGCCTTATGCCTGGTGTTTTGTTCCACTCTTTCCGCCTTAGTTTCCGTCATACCGGTGTTATGTTCCTTGATTTTGCGTTCCTTATGCGGTTGGGTGTTATGGGAACCCCTTGACAGTTCGCTTTGAATAAAACTCCTCCAGCAAGGCCCAACCTTGGTTTTACATTTACCTAACAACCTATACCTTTTTCCCTTGGGAGTAATTAACCCGAGGGTCATCTTTATTTTAACCCCCCCCCCCCCGGGGCCAGTGCTTCTCTAAGTGTTGGTCCGAACCAGGCAACCTGTGGGGCCACCTCGGGGCAACTTGAGGGCTTGTTTTACTCATAGCTTGACCTATCCGGTGTGTCCTGAGAACGAGATACGTGTGACTCCTATCGGGATGTCCACACATCGGGCGGCTTTGCTGGTCTTGTTTTACCATTGTCAAAATGTCTTGTAACCGGGATTCCGAGACTGATCGGGTCTTCCCGGGAGAAGGAATATCCTCCATTGACCGTGAGAGCTTGTGATGGGCTAAGTTGGGACACCCCTGCAGGGTTTGAACTTTCGGAAGTCGTGCCCGCGGTTATGTGGCAGATGGGAATTTGTTAGTGTCCGGTTGTAGAGAACTTGACACTTAACTTAATTAAAATGAATCAACCGCATGTGTAGCCTTGATGGTCTCTTTCCAGCGGAGTTCGGGAAGTGAACACGGTTCTTGTGTTATGCTTGAACGTAAGTAGTTTCAGGATCACTTCTTGATCATTTTTAGCTTCTCGACCGTGCTTTGCTTCTCTTCTCGTTCTCATTTGCATAAGTTAGCCACCATATATGCTTAGTGCTTTGTTGCAGCTCCCCCTCACTACCCTTTCCTACCCATAAGCTTAAATAGTCTTGATCTTGCGGGTGTGAGATTGCTGAGTCCTCGTGACTCACAGATACTTCCAAACAGTTGCAGGTGCCGATGATACCAGTGCAGGTACCGTAACTGAGCTCAAGTGGGAGCTCGATGAAGATCTTGATTGATGTTTTTATGTCTTTTCCGGTTGATCAATAGTGGAGCCCGGTTGAGGCGATCGGGGATCTTGCATTTGGGGTTTTCTTCTTTTATTTTTGGTTCCATAGTCGGACCTTGATTGTAATCTGGATGATGTATGTTTAACTTGTATTTGTGTGAAGTGGCGATTGTAAGCCAACTCCTTATCCCTTTCTTATTCAGTACATGGGATGTGTGAAGATTACCCCTCTTGCAACAATCCTACCATGCGACTATGCCTCTAAGTCATGCCCCGACACATGGGAGATATAGCCGCATTGTGGGTGTTACAAGTTAGTATCAAAGCCTTCCCCGACTTAGGAGCCCCCTACTTGATCGAATAGTTGACGTTGTTGAGTCTAGAACAAAATGTTTTGAGTCTTAGGATTATATATATCAGAGAGTAGGATTATTTTTACTCCTCAGTCCCTTCGTCGCTCTGGTGAGGCCTCCTGACGTAGAAGTTTTGACTCTTCTCTCCCCAAATTTCACGATTTTTTTAGGATCACGCGGGCATATTGGAATCGTTCCAATGGTTTTGTGACGAGAACATTGTTCTTGGTGCCTCCTGACATTTAGGGGTTGTGGCAGTGTCCCGGGGAGTCGAGCTCCGAGGTGTTGTCGTCACAATTTTATCGTTGCAGTTCTGGAATACCTGAGTTCGCCGACATCGAAAATCTCTTTTATGCAGTTGTTGGTGAGATAACCTCGACGCCACCCAGTACCGGGGAGGGAGTTCGGGAGTATTGCCATAACTCGTATAACGGATGCTTTTCAAAGGTTGAGGTAAATGATTTCCGAAGGTTTCTTGGTTATGTGTTGAAGGATGGATACAGCTGGATGTAGGATATGTTAGTTTTGGGTGAGATATTATGCTTCCCCTGTATCCCCAACACCAGATTGCATAACCGGAAAGTTTCGGGAGTTGATAACTGGGAATTCAAGTATATCATAGGATATCTTCCAATAGACACATGATACGATATGGTATCTATCATATATTTGTTCCAGCTTATTTTGCAAGCAAATTCTTTGTTTTTGTTTTGATTTTGGTATTCGAGTTGCTTCGAAGTCAAGTGTTGAATCCACACCTTTTCCTAAGCGGTGTTCTCACATTTCGATGTGGATGCTAATCCTTCGTGATAATCGAGATTGTCATGACAATCCTTTTCAACCGGCGTGTTTCTCTTCGAGTGGATCCGATCATTTGAACATTCGCAAGATCAAACCTCAGTTTTCCCAACGATGTTTGTTTCATCCGTTCCAAGTTGCTTTTGTTTTTCCCGCCCTCCCACCCTTTTTATTCAAGGACTCAGAGATATTCAAATCAACTATCCATTTTATTCATGGGAAGTCTCTTCATTCTTTTCTGTCAATGTTCTTACCGGTGGTTCTCATGAAGATGCTCTACAAGTTTATCGTTATTCTTCGTTCTCTTTTCTTCTCCGGTGAATTCAATTCAAGCTTTGTCGATCATATCCTTTTCCTCGTTTCAAATGTTTTATCATGCCAGTGCACCTCTTAATCATCCACTTCTCGTTATTCAATTATTCCGGAGTGCTGAAGATGTCTCAGAAGGTTCTCGTTTCCATTCTCAGTTCGCTCAAGTTCTTTTGAGGATGTTATCTCATTCAAGAAACTTAATTCAACCGACGCAATCTCCCTTTCAAGTAATCATTCAATGGTGTTTCTCTTGAGTGGGCCCTAACCTACAGGTCTTTTCCCAGGATCTTACCTGACTCTTCTAATCTTCCCGGATTTACTCTCAAATTATTTTCCAAGTTTGACGTAAGAATGAATTATCATCAGTCATATGTCTTTCTCCAAGATCTTTCAAATTCTTTTCATCATTGGTTCAACCTTTCTAATTTTCATCTCGGAGTATCTCAACAATTCATGGTGGTGTTTCTCGTCGTCATTCTCGGGTTTGTGAAGACCGAAGAAGAGTTTCTCTTAAATCTTGCTCCATTCTCTTCAAGATTCATGGTGCTAGCTTTATTCCATCCTCTCATAATTGTTTTCGTTTGTGAGAATTATTTTCACCCATCCGAAGCATTTCAGGAGGTTTTCAGTTTGATTCTGCGGAGCCCATCATCTCAGAATTATCCATTCCAGCTTTCAGCTCTCGTTATCCAAATCTTACCGGTGCATCGTTCAAGTGTTCTCTAATCAGCTCGTGATCTCTTCGTTCTCATGTATCTAAATCCCCTCAAGTATCTTCATCCGTTCTCTAATTCTTCCCGGTGGTTCTTTATCTTTTCTTCGTTCATTTTCAATTCTTATGATGGTTCGGTTCGAGATTTCTCTTCCTTCGTTATCATATCAATTCATTCGTTCTTTCCAATTCTACTGGTGGTTCGTTGAAGTCCTTCTCAAGTTCGCGCTATATCTCTCTTAATCCTTTCTACGAGAATAAGTAGTATGCCAAATCCGTTGCTTGTCATCAATTTAAATTGGTGAATGATAAGCATAATGTAATTCTTATTCTTGTTTCATCGAGTAAATTCAATTCCTTATTCCGGAGGCTCATCAAATTCTCGGTTTCAATTGTTTCATCTTTTCTTTTTCCGGAGTTCCAAATTATATCATCGCAAAGATCCATCTAAATCATTACAAGGCTTCACCTTGTGTTTTCAACTTCTCTTTCTTTTTATCATCATTTTGTTACCAGAGTTCTTCATGGAGGCTCTACATGGTGGTTCATCAGGCATTCCTTTCGTTCTTCAATTGTTCGTCAAGTTTCCTCTCGAAGCTAAGATCCGCCAAGCTATACTCTCAAATAAACATGGTGTTCGACACATGTTTTGTTTTGAGGAGTTCAAGCACTCTTCATCTTGCATTTCAAAGTTCAATCCTTTCTACCTTATCATTTGAGGTGGTATTATGTCATTCTTGACAATTTGAGTTTGTGTTTCATGATTCAACTGTTTTCAAGAATGAGGTATTTTAAAGCCACCAATCTCTTCATTGGAGTTATCTTGGGTTATATTTCACCTAAAGCTTTACCTAAGGATGTTGCTATTGTGGTGCTTCTCAATGAACCAAGCTTGCTCTTTATCCTCTTGGTGGAACATTTTTCATATCTTCATTGATCTCAAGCAAGCAATTGTTTTCGTTAGTGGCAGAAGTTCACCTCAAGTTTTGAGATGTCTCAATAAGCCCACGAGGATCATATCTTCGTTGTTGGTTTTTCAACAACTCCGCTCTAACCTTATTGCAAGGATGCTTTCCAAATTAAATTGTGGTAGAAGTTGTCATTCCTTCTCTGTTCTCTTATTTCGACGATCTAGCTTCTATTCGTTCGTTCCGGAGGCATTGTGATGTTACTATCTTCGACCAATCATCTCGTTTTTCTCAAGATCGTGTTCTTTTCATGCTTATCCATTTAACCGGAGTGTTGTGTCCTCGGCTCAAGTTCTTTTCATCTTATCAAGTCTTGCATCTCCTTTCAGTCGGAGTGCTGTCCAAATTATGTCATTCTTATTCCTTCTCTATCTTGTTTTAACCGGAGTAGGCCAAATATCTATCTTGTCACTCAACCTCTTGGTTCTCTTCGTTTTTCCATGTTCCTCTTTTCTAACGGAGTGTTTCCAACTTCGATCATCTCCGTTCTACTCTTTTCTCGAAAATGGTTTTACCTCTCAAGGTTCTTTGGTTTCACTCATTTGTCGAAGAAGCAACTTTGTTTTACCTCTTCCTCTTCCGTTTCTCTCCGGTGCCATCCTAGATCTCGGGACGAGATCCTCTTGTAGTGGTGGAGTGTTGTGACGCCCCGAGACCGACGCGCCAGGTGACTTCCAGTTATTCGCTGTTGTTGCCTTGTCTTTCGCTTGCGTGTTGCATCTTGCCATGTCATCATGTGCATTGCATCATCATGTTTTAAAAACGTGACTTCGTCTGGGTTCCCCTAGTTCCATCCGTTATCCGTTCTGAGCACATACACACTTGCACGCGCCCGTGGCACGTCCGAAATATTATTTTATAAGTGGCCAAAAAATGTTCTTGGAATGGATTGAAAGTTGGCATGCGGTGTTGTTATGTTGTCGGTAGGCCGCCTGCCAAGTTTCATCGCATTCGGAGTCCGTTTGACGCCCCAACGGATACCTATAGCGGTAGTATAGCCGGTCTAACGTTGGATGTTTTCGGTCTCCGAAAACAGTTGTCGGGTCTCTCTCTTCTCTTCTCTCAGCCCAAGGCTTTCTGCACAGTCCACTACCTACCGCCAGGCCCAACCTAAGCTCTCCTGTGAGCCCGCGGACCTCCTCGCGCGCGCGTTCGAAAGCTGTCCCGGACCCGACCCGGGCAGTCGTCACCATTGGTTCCGGATCATCCCCAAACATCTGTGAAATATCTCCGTTTTCTTAATTGGACTTTCTAACCTATAGTTTCTCAGCCGTCTGATTTTAATCCGATGATCCAAACTCTTCTCCTTTCCATATATATAGTCCACTCCTAGTCTATTTTGGACAAACCCTAAAATCTAGGGACTTGTCCCGTCGAGCCGTCGCCACACACCTCGGGATCCCTCCGGATCCAAACCCACCAATCACCACAACCCCTCTCGATCCCCTCCATCCCGAAGCCTCCCTCGATCCACCCAACCAATCAGCTCCGCCGCCTCCCCTATTCGGTCCTCGCCGCATCCGCAGCTCCCCTGCTCCCCTCGCGCTCGGGCACACAACCAGCCGAGTGCCCACCTCCAGATCGAGTAGGAGGCTCGATCTCGAGCTTCTCGAGCCGCCGGCGACCAGGGGCCCTCCCGTCGTGCCCCTTTTATTTCTCCTCCTTCCCTTGGTTCCTTTTTTTCTCTCTCTCGAAGTCTCATCTCTCTCTATTCGTGCAACAGCAGTCCTGCCTCGACACCATGGCCATCGCCCCGCTTCTTCGAGACCAGTCGTCGTTGATCTGCTTCCATGCCGCCTCCCGCCAGCGACCGCAACCACCAGGATCCGCCTCGACGCCATCCAAGCTCCGGATCAGGCCGACCTCACCCTGCTCTGCTGCCTTCCCGTCTTCTTCCTCGAGCAGGGGCTCATGCCCGAGCTCCTCCGCCACCAGCAGCTCAGTGGCACCGCCTCCCTGCCGGCCCCGACCTTGCGTCGCTGCTCCGGCGAGTCCCCGACGAGCAGACGGGTGCCCTGCACTGCCCTTGCTTCCTTCTTCCCCCTGACATCTCCCTCGCCGTATCTTTCTTCTTCACTTCCCTGTTTTTCTTCTCTGAATTCCCCTTCCTTCGTTCTTCAGGCAACAGGCGACGTCGTGGGTGCCAATCGCCAAGGCTAGCACCCAGCCTCTGCTTCGCCTCGACCATGACCAGGTCGGGTCTCACCGTCCCTCTCCTTCTCCCTTTCGTTTTTCCCTTTTGCTCTCCCTCCCGTCTCATGCAACTCTCTGAGGTCTCTCTCTTTCTGTTCATACAGGAGACCGCTGTGGCCGCCGTTTGTCCTTGTCGCCGCCCTTCGGATCCCCGCCGGATCACCCTTCCTCCGCGAGCCCTTTGTTGTCGGAGTCCCTCGCCGCGGCGACTCCCTTGAGCCACAGCGCGACATCGCCTACTTTGCCATCGCCTACTGCGGTCTCTGCTTCCTCTACAACGAGTAGGAGCTCACTCATCCGGTGCCTGCTCGCCTCGCTTGCGTTGACCGCGCCCGTCTCGATGCGATCCAGCGAGCGAGCAGGCCTGCTTGGCCTCTCTTCAGCCTGGGCTTGGCCCATGGTGAGGCCACCCCTGAGCGCCCTCCCCCTTTTTTTCCCTGCTATCAGGCCAGCCAGATTTGGCCCACTTACGTTTTTTTAGATCGGCGAATTTGTCTATTAACCTGGGTTTTGCAGTTTTACGAAAAAAAAACCTTGCACCTCATGCATATAATAACTCTCAAACTATGCATCATATGTAAAAAAATTATATATGAAAAATGATTAGTTTTTCATCTAGTTTCATAATATCGAACTTTCATCCATGTTAAAAATTTTGTTTGTTTAATTTGCTCAAATGCCATGCTAAAATGATTTAATTCATAACTTAATAACCGTAGCTCCATTTTAAATAAACTTTATATGTAAATGGGGTAGAAAAATGCCTAGTTTAACATGGTGCACTTTTCTTGCATGTTTAAAAACTATAAAATATGGTTTAGGGCAGAACAGTACCAAATTCATATTATGCACATGAGGATTTTCCGAAATTGTGTTTGTTGCTTCTAGCCTCATTTAAACTTGCCTAGATAGTTAGTTTACTTATGCTTCACCCCTTGCCATGCTAACAAACATTTAATGTTGTTGAGTACTTAAATGAGAGAGAACTAAATAATTGTTGTGGTGTTTCGTCAATATGCAACTCGTTGCATATTGAGCTCCACTTAACTTGTAGTTTTGCTTGTGCACTTTGCCATGCCATGTTTCATTAAACCGGACATGCATCATACTTGATTGTGCATCATGCCATGTTTATGCTTGGTTGTTTACTATGTTGTTTGCTTCTTTCCGGGTTGCTTCTCGCGTTAGCTTCGGTTTCGTTCCGGAGTTGCGAGGTTCCGTTCGACTCCGTCCATTTGTCTTCTTCATGGACTCGTTCTTCTTTCTTGCGGGATTTCAGGCAAGATGACCACACCCTCGAAATCACTTTTATCTTTGCTTGCTAGTTATTTGCTCTTTTGCTATGCCGCGATACCTACCACTTGCTATATCATGCCTCCCATATTGCCATGTCAAGCCTCTAACCCACCTTTCCTAGCAAACCGTTGTTTGGCTATGTTACCGCTTGCTCAGCCCCTCTTATAGCGTTGCTAGTTGCAGGTGAAGCTGAAGTTTGTTCCATGTTGGAACATGGATATTTTCGGGATACCATTATTATATCTTACTTAATCAATGCATCTATATACTTGGTAAAGGGTGGAAGGCTCGGCCTTATGCTTAGTGTTTTGTTCCACTCTTGCCACCCTAGTTTCCGTCATACCGGTGTTATGTTCCTTGATTTTGCGTTCTTTAGGCGGTTGGGTGTTATGGGAACCCCTTGACACTTCGCTTTGAATAAAACTCCTCCAGCAAGGGGCAACCTTGGTTTTACATTTGCCTAACAACCTATACCTTTTTCCCTTGGGAGTAATTAACCCGAGGGTCATCTTTATTTTAACCCCCCACCCCCTCGGGCCAGTGCTTCTCTAAGTGTTGGTCCGAACCGGGCAACCTACGGGGCCACCTCGGGGCAACTTGAGGACTGGTTTTACTCGTAGCTTGACCTATGCGGTGTGTCCTGAGAATGAGATACGTGCGACTCCTATCGGGATGTCGACACATCGGGCGGCTTTGCTGGACTTGTTTTACCATTGTCGAAATGTCTTGTAACCGGGATTCCGAGACTAATCGGGTCTTCCCGGGTGAAGGAATATCCTTCGTTGACCGTGAGAGCTTGTGTTGGGCTAAGTTGGAACACCCCTGTAGGGTTTGAACTTTCGAAAGCCGTGCCCGCGATTATGTGGCAGATGGGAATTTGTTAATGTCCGGTTGTAGAGAACTTGGCACTTCACTTAATTAAAATGAATCAACCGCGTGTGTAGCCGTGATGGTCTCTTTCCAGCGGAGTCCGGGAAGTGAATACGGTTCTTGTGTTATGCTTGAACGTAAGTAGTTTCAGGGTCACTTCTTGATTATTTTTAGCTTCTTGACCGTGCTTTGCTTCTCTTCTCGCTCTCATTTGCGTAAGTTAGCCACCATATATGCTTACTGCTTTGCAGCAGCTCCCCCTGACTACCCTTTCCTACCCATAAGCTTAAATAGTCTTGATCTCGCAGGTGTGAGATTGCTGAGTCCTCGTGACTCTCAGATACTTCCAAACAGTTATAGGTGCCGATGATACCGGTGCAGGTGACGTAACTGAGCTCAAGTGGGAGCTCGATGAAGATCTTGATCGATGTTTTTACGTCTTTTCCGGTTGATCAGTAGTGGAGCCCAGTTGGGACGATCGGGGATCTAGCATTTGGGTTTTCTTCTTTTATTTTTGGTTCCGTAGTCGGACCTTGATTGTAATATGGATGATGTATGTTTAACTTGTATTTGTGTGAAGTGGCGATTGTAAGCCAACTCCTTATCCCTTTCTTATTCAGTACATGAGATGTGTGAAGATTACCCCTCTTGCGACAATCCTACCATGCGGCTATGCCTCTAAGTCATGCCCCGACACGTGGGAGATATAGCCGCATTGTGGGTGTTACAACCTCCGCGCCTGGATCCGCGACATTAGAGGTGCTCTCTCTCCGGTGGCCATGGTTCAGTACATCGAACTCTGGCGCCGCCTTCAGCATACCGCCCTCTCCGATGAGCCGGATCGCTTGCGCTGGCGCTGGACTACCAGCGGCCGCTAGTCCGCCAAGTCTTGCTACGACTCACTATTCGCTGGTTCCATCCGTGCACTGCACTGGCAGCTGACTTGGAGACCATGGGCCCCCCTTCGGATCAAGTTCTTCGCGTGGCTGGCTCTCCAGGACCGGTGCTGGACCGCTGCACGCCTGGCCCGCCACGGCAAATCTGGCAGCGATGTCTGGATTGGTGCACCCCTCAAGTTCATGCGCCGACCGTCGGCTCTTGGTTCCTTGACTGGTGGCACTCCGCCACGTCCAATGCCCCGGCGGCTCACAGGAAAGGCCTCTCCTCGCTCATCTTGCTCATCGCTTGGTCGATTTGGAGGCATCGCAACCATTGCGTGTTTGACGGCGGCACCCGCTCTGCCACACAGCTATGCCATGACATCCGCGAAGAAACGAGCTCCCGGATCAAGGCAGGAGCAATTGGGTTAGCTACCATAGCACCATAGGCGACTGATTTTTGTTCTGGGGCTGAGCATACCCAACCTCTATCATGCTCGCACTAGCGGCTAAGGCATCCCTATATACTTAGCGCTCTAGCGCCCAACCCTCCTTGTACACTCTTTTCTACCTATTAATGAATGATACGCAAGCTTTGCGTATTCGTGAAAAAAACAACAACCACAAAGGCCTGGACGTGTCTACATTTGGGTTATAAAAGTCCGTAGGTCTGTACTTTTTTAGAAGCCTTTGACGGGCGTAGTGGTCTGCGCGGATGTTTTTTGTGGGGAAAAAAATGTTAGCCTCTTTTTGGTAAACAAGGGCGTTTGCGTAATTACATATAAAGCAAGCGTTTTTTTAAAGAACATGCCACGTCGGACCTAATAGGAGAGCCCCACCGGTCATTTTCAGCGCAATACGTGTTTATACGGAGTTTAGATACCGTACAATTGTGGTATCTCCATGCAATTAACTCCTGCTATCTTACAAGGAAAAAAAATCACAGTTATGCATGAAGGTATTTTCTTAAAATATGTTTGGTTGGGGGTAATTGCTCATTCTTTTACTCAAACGATAAGTCACACATGTGTGGCATGAAGCAATCCCGCTCTGACGTTTTTTACAACTAACGTTGTCATCCGAAAAAAAAACCAAAAAAGCTGAAACTTGCCATAAAAAACGTTCAGAGTTGTCATGTGTTCGTGCCACACTAGTGGCCAGATGAGGACCAGAAAATAATGCTCGCACCGTTACCCACCGAGATCTTAACCATGGCGTCAAAAACCATCGTAGCCTCCTTGTCCTCGATCATCTTGATGCCTTGCCACGGCCTAGTTGGGTCCGTCCGGCGAAGCCATTCCCACCTAACGCGCAACGCCAACGCATGGCGCTGTAGATCCTTGACTCCTAGCCCTTCGTAGCACGTCGGGCGACAGATCGTGTCCCAAGCGACGAGGCATTGTCTGCCATTCACCTTTTCTTTGTCAGCCCAAAAAAGGACCGTATGCACTTTTCGATCTCGTCAAAGACCCAAACCGGTGCGTCCAAGACCAATAGATGTTTGATAGGCCGTGCAAAGATAACCAATTCGACTAAGATGAGCCGACCCGGATGTTGTATAAGACCACGCTGAAAAACGTGATCAGAGGGGTAAGGACCCCTCGGCATGTTTTTATAGAAGGGCGAGACAGTTGAATATTTGTACCCACAAAGGGTGCAATATATTTCAATAGGTGAATCATCCAAATAGCGTTAAACTTTTGTCGGGCCACATAGGTAGCTAATATACATGGTCATCGGTTTGACAAAATACCGAGTTTAGCACGATAATATAGGCGGGAGTGTCTTACTTAGGCCTTGTTTGGCAACCCACCCACTCCCGGAATCCATGGAGCGAGGAAACTGCAGCTCCGCCCGCTCCGGGAGCTGAGTTGTGGAGCGGCGCGATTCCGAATAGGGCGTTATTATGGTCACTTTGACTATGTGGAAATGATTTTGTTTACTTTTTGTTGGACATGTTGTTGTTGGCTGTGTGCATCATATCTATATAGAGATTGTGTGGCGTTATCGATTGTTTGTATCCTCTCCCTTGTACAATTTGAGTTAATGAAAGGACCCTCCGTCGAAGAAAAAGAAAAAAAAAAGAAAATCGCACTAAATCTGAACCAAAACTTGTTAAAAAGGTCCGTCGTTTTCGAGAGCCCAAAACCGATCAGCGACGAGCGAGGGAAGATTGGATGGACCGGTCCACGAGATACGGCGGCATGGAGTGCCATGTTTCCCCGTTACGCGCGCGTCCGTCCGTCCGTCGGCGTCGCACGCTGCACTGCACTTTGCCAGCCCTGACCTGTCCACACTGTGGCGCAGGGGCAGGGCAGTGCATGATGCATCACTGCATGCTCAGCTGAAAGCTACAGACACCGGCCGGCGCGCTAGCTAGCCGTTGACTCGGCGTATGAACCCCGACGCGAAAGGAACCGAGCCTAGCTACGGTACCATACCATGCATGAACCCAGCCAGCCCCACTGCTGCACTGCAGCTAGCAGCAGTACTGCGCTGCGCTGCACTGCGCTGGCCCAACCCAACACGGCTATCGATCGACAACGACGAGCACGACACGATCGCACGCGCACATGCAAGAGACGCAACGACGCAGCGCACCTCGTCACACACGCACACACGCAGCCTCCATTATGGAAGAACGGGATGACGACGCTGGAGGTCTGATTAATACGACTACCATCTTGTGATCATGGTCTGACAACACAAGGATCCTTAAGTAGTACTGTATTTTTTTTGAACCGTAGACTGAGAACAATTGTTCTACGGTATTTTCATTGATAAATTTATATGTATAAATACAAAGTAGGTAGAACTATCAACCAATACCCGTTCTATAAAACATTGTCAACAAAAACATAGTAAGTTCTGTTCTACCCAAATTCTAATATTTTCAGCTTTGATTGGCTTGGTTTTGATCTGAGCAGCCCATAGTCCTTCCTGTAAGTAGTGGATCCAACCAGGTATGTGAGGAGCAGCTGACTTGAAGATCCTTGACTAGTACGATAGGACACAACGATCTACTAACTCCTATCCATGCCGAGTAGCGTGGAGGGTGGCGCCATTGACGATACTGGAGGACTAATTAATATGGCTAGGATCTAGTTTGATTTTGGGCTGGTTCGAGTGGGTTGGGGAGGCAGAGCAGAACAGAGCACACAGGGAAGCACAGCCCTCGTGAGTGACCAAACCAAAAGGCTTGGCAGCTTCCATTATACGTAGTACGTCTTGTTGCTGCAGCACAGCAGCTGCCGCGGCTACGTGGGTGTGCTGTGCATGTGGGCGTGGGCGTGGGCGTGGCGGGCCACCGGACCGGTCAGCCAGCCGTGGTGGTGAGTGGGTCCCTTTGGATGCACTAGCCTAGCTTGGTTGGCTGTACACAGACGCATGCATGGATGCATACCCCTAAATATGAGACTAGCCTAGCTTGGTTGGCCGAAGGAGAACGCTTTTTTTTTTAAAGTCCAACAGGAGAGCTGTCAGGGCAACTCAAGGCGCCGATGCAAACAGATGATGTGTTTCTCGGTTTTTATTCATTTGGGTGGGTCGAGCAAATGTCTGTGTTCGTTTTCTGTTTGGATTGGACGGTGCACCCAACATTGTCCGCGTGGACTTAAATAAACCAAATAAGCAAAAAATTAAAACATGAAAATAAAATAAACATAATTATACATTAAAATGGTCGGTCAACCGTCTATCAAAGTCCACTTAAGACGTCGTGCCCCGTCGCGAACCACATCTCCCAGTTGGGGTAGTCAGCCGCGTAGGTCGAGTCGCGGCGCTGTGCCGGCGTGAGCTGGGCATGCCGCTGGTGGATCTCCTCTGCAAGTGCCGGCGGGGACTGCAGCACCGCCGACACCAGAATGCGGTGGGGTACAGATGCGGGCCGTGGGGGAGGTTGCTGTCGGACCATGGCAGCGGGACACGGTACTCCCAGTGGTACCATGCACTGTGCACCGGGATGTACAACCAGTCCCGCGGCTGTTGCGCCCTCCCCGCCGCTAGCACCAGCGCCCAACTCGCCGGCGCCCGCGACGAGCAGCCCCCCTCTTGCTTTGCCTTGTCCTTTCCTTACCCACCGAAGAAGCCCATGGCCAGCTAGCACGGGGGCGACTGTGGTCAGATGTGGACAAAAGTGGAAAGTGGATGAGCCCCTCCGAAATGGTTGGCATTTTAAAATAAGCGTGTGTTGGATGCTTCCACAGGCTGTCATGGGGGCCTGAGTTAGGTGGCCGCATTGACTATAACCACCGGTGGTGGTTCGGCGGCCAACATGTGGGACTGAAACGGATATAGAGTGGACGCGTGGCGCATCAGTCTTATGTCCGCATGGATGCAAATCAGGCGCAAATATGTATCGGGAATGCGTCCAGACGGACAACGAGTGGTCCATTTTTGGGTTAGCATCGGCGCGTTGGACCGATGATTTCATCTGTTTCGACCCAAATGGACACGTGCGGACCAAATGCGTTGGTGCCTTGGAGTTGTCTTTAGTATTCATGACAACATTTAAAAAAAGTATTCATGGATAGGACAATAAAACACGATGTACATGTGAGGTTAGGGCATCTGCAAGCTAACCCCAAAATGGTCACAATATTTATGCGCGGGCATAGACACGGGAGCCGGACATCTAACAACATTGCCTAAATGTTCGCTCATATCTAGCCAATTTAAATTTTGAATGCACAATGTCCAATCACATAGCACCGGCCATCTCACCGCATCCCCTAAAAGATTCATCCATGTCTTGGCTAATTTAAATTTTAAATGTATAGCGCCCTATCACATAGCACGAGCCATATAACCGTATCCCCTATACGATTCGCCCATATCTAGTGAATTCAAATTTTAAATGCATAGCGCTTGACCACATAGCACCGGTCGTCTAACCGTATCCCCTAAACATTTGCTCATCTCCGGCCAATTTAAATTTTAAATGCATAGCGCCCGATCACATTGCATCGACCATTTAATCGCATCCCTTAAACGATAGCCCTGGTCAATTTAAATTTTAAAATGCATGGCGCCCGATCACATAGCACCCATCACAAATAAAAAAATTGTGGTGTTTATAGTTTTTATATGTTTGTCACAAAAGTATCTCAGGCTGGTAATCCATACCTAAAAATGGACTTTTGCCCCGTCGGACCTGCTCCCGAGCCTGGATGCTCACCGTGCCGCCGAATCCTCCTCGCCATCCGCTTCCTTCTCGGCCGCCTCCTTCTTTGCACCCGACACCCACCTAGTTGCTACAATCAAGGACTTAACTGACATACTGTACTATGCCTCCGAGGAGGCCCTCGATATGGACCAAGATGCCAACAATATGTCATATATCGCATCACCCCTAGCCACCGGCTACACCGAGAGTGGGTGGCTACCTCCACCCACGTTGTCTACATGGTAGAAACTCCCTAGGATGATGCGGGAGATAAAGAGCCTCCCAAACATCGATGCTGGAGACGCTGTAATAAAGGCGCAGGGAAGGACGACACTAGTCATGAAGCTACAGATAACGATGACATTGAAAACGATGCCAAATATCAGAATGCGGGAGATAATGCTGGCAACGGTCCTATTGATGGCGCTGCACTCAACAGGGATGATGACAACCCCGAGGACCATGACTGTTATACAGAGTCTGAGGAAGATTTAAGCCTCGGACCTAACGAATTTGATATCCCCAATGAAACCATAGATGATCCTCGGCTGTAGGCCTTTTGTCGGACGTTAATTAGCACCGCCAAAAGCATGAAGCTAAAGTCCTAGAAGCTTCGAGCTGAACAGGACAGACTAAGGCCCTGTTTGGATCCATGAGTTAGAGTTAGTTTGAGCTAGTTTGGGCTCAAATAGCCCTAAAGTATCCAAACATGAGGGTTAGTTTGAGCTAGTTGCATCTAACCCACCCAAAAAAAACTATCCCACCCAAGATGTGCTAATTGGAGCTAGTTCTCCTAGTGCATTTATTATCAATCTAACCCTGTCATCCAAACACCTCCTTGGTTAGAGTTAGTTCAGGATTAGTCATGAGCTAGAAACTAACTCTAACCTTTAACTAAGTTAGAGTATCCAAACAGGGCCTAAGTGATAAATGGACCGAGGTCCTTAGTGCCGACCAAGAACTCAATGAAGGAGTCGCTGGAAATAAACAACACTGTCCATGAAGGGAGTTACTCCTAGAATTTGATGAGAAGGTTGCCATGACCCTGCCGCCAAAGCATGATTGGGCCGAGAATCCGTACCGACCTCGTCGGGGCTGAGCCAGGTCAGTCGGCAGATACCCTAATCCCCCAAAATGCCACGCCGTCACGGCAAGGAACCACTACCACCTCGGAGGACTTATGATCCGTGGAAGAAATAAGCACCAATGCCAGCCGCTCCATCCCGCTCCATTTATATATAGATCTTCGAAGCGCACACCTGCTGAACAGGAGCGATATCTGGCTTGGCTGGCCAAATATGGCAACACACGTGACCAAACACGTGATCGAGTTGTGACGGCATCAGACGACCGACATGACACAACACGGAACCGAGGAGCATCTTACCCCATGTGCTTTACAGAAGAGGTGGCGCAACACCAGTTTCCGGATGGGTTTAAACTCATCAACATCGAACAGTACGACGGGACTACTAACCGAACGGTATGGATTAAGAACTTCCTCATGCACATACACATGGCCCGACACGATGACCTCCACGCCATCAAATACCAGTCCCCAAAGCTTAGAGGATCGGCTTGGCACTGGCTCAACAGCCTGCCTGAGAACTCGATTGGCAATTGGGAAGACCTCGAAGACGCTTCTGAGCTAACTTTCAAGGGACTTACGTCCGACCCCCGAATGCCGATGACCTCATATCATGCAAGAGTCAGGGGAATCCACCATAAAATTTTGGAACCGGTTCTTGACCAAGAAAAATCAAATTGTCGATTGTCCGGACACAGAGGCAATAGCTACTTTTAAGCATGACATCCGCGACAAATGGTTCGCTGGAGAGCTCGGGCAAGAGAAGCCCGGTCGATGGCAGCCCTCACACACTTGATGACTAGATTTTGCGAAGGTGAGGACAGCCGGCTCACTCGCGGGCGCAATCATAATGGCAACCCGGGTACCTCCGAGGTGCATGACGGAAATGGTAAACCTCGACGCAATAAAAATAACAAGCGTCACAATAGAGGTAATAACAGTGATGCCGAGGAAGGAGCAGATAATGCTGAATTCGTCATCCAACATAGAGGCAGCAAGCAGAATCCCTTTAAGGGAATAGAGACGGGCCTTCGACGTTGGAAAAAATCTTGGACAAGCCATGTGCCATCCATGGTGCCCCTGACAAGCCGGCTCCTCATTCCGAACATAACTATTGGGTGATCAAGCATGCCAGTAAGATAACAACTAAGAATTAGAGCAAAAGTCAATATCATAATGAGGACAGGGGCCAGCCAGGGCCTACTAATGGTGGAAAAATATAATTCCCTTCAGAAGTTAAGGATGTTAACATGATATATGCCAGTCATGTCAAGAAGGGGGAGATGTGGGCGCCCCGTTACACTTGCTCTAGCAAGTCAACACTGCCCTGGTACAACAAATGCGCGGAGGTTCTGATCACTTTTGATCAACAAGACCACTCGACAGACCTCCGTTACGGAGACACGGCCACATTGATACTTGAGCCCATTGTGGACGGTTTTCATTTAACCCACGTCCTTATGGATTGCGGCAATAGCTTTAACAATATATGCTTACACTGCCAAGAAAATGCATATTGATGCGGCAAAAATCAAACCAAGCAATGCTATGTTCAAAGGTATCATACCAGAAGTCGAGGCACGTAGCGCCGGCATGCCCGAGAAATTTCGAAGGGAAGACTTAATCTTTGAGATAGCACCCTTTCAAAGTTGTTACCAGGCACTCCTCGGGCGAACCGCCTTCGCTCACTTTCGCGCCATCCCACACTATGCCTATTTAAATCTCAAGATGCCAGGACCCAATGTGATGCGGAGCATCCCAAGGTCATCCCCATGGACCTACCTACGTCTCCTACGACACCACTTGGACCAATGACAAGAGCCCGAGCGAAGGCTATCGAAGATAAGGTGAAGTCACTCCTCTCCGAGCTACCACTTTCTATGCATGAGAATTGGCTACTACCTCAAGTGGAGACCCTATGTGTGATCAGGCACTTGGAGGAAAGCCACGGATGAGACGGTGAGGACGCCAAGCTCAAGGGACAAGAAGAAGGACAACTCAAAGCTCCCAGGCTCCGGACGACCGACGAACCCCGGACGTCCAACGACCTCCAGGCTCCGGACGTCCGACCCTCTCCAGACGACCGGCACACCAACACCCGAGCTGAAACTACGGACTTCCGAAGCCTTCCGGACGACCGACGCCCCGGACGTCCGACCCCGACCGGACGTCCGACCGAAGCCCACCCGAGCCGAATCTACGGACGTCCGACGAGCACCGGACGTCCGAGCCCTCGCGAGCCTCCGGACAACCGGTGACTCTCGGACGTCCGACGCCTGTGTGCTATTTATGTGTTGGGCCGCAGCCCATGTACCCCTTCGCGCACCTAGACTATATATACTCTTCTCCTACCTATGTTTTAGGGTTAGCAAAGGATTAGCTCATATTTCGTGTGAGAGCTTTGCTCATCCACTTGGTTACTTCTGATAACCCACAATTATAGGGGACCGCAACAATTTTCGAGGGTAGAGTATTCAACCCAAATTTATTGATTCGACACAAGGGGAGCCAAAGAATATTCTCAAGTATTAGCAGCTGAGTTGTCAATTCAACCACACCTAGAAACTTAATATTTGCAGCAAAGTATTTAGTAGCAAAGTAATATGATAATAGTGGTAATGGTAGCAAAAGTAATATTTTTGGGTTTTATACTGATTGTAACAGTAGCAACGGAAAAGTAAATAAGCGAAGAACAATATATGAAAAGCTCGTAGGCATTGAATCAGTGATGGAGAATTATGTCGGATGCGATCGATCATGCAACAATTATAACATAGGGTGACACGGAACTAGCTCCAGTTCATCAATGTAATGTAGGCATGTATTCCGAATATAGTCATACGTGCTTATGGAAAAGAACTTGCATGACATCTTTTGTCCTACCCTCCCGTGGCAGCGGGGTCCTATTGGAAACTAAGGGATATTAAGGCCTCCTTTCAATAGAGTACCGGACAAAAGCATTAACACATAGTGAATACATGAACTCCTCAAACTACGGTCATCATCGGTAATGGTCCCGATTATTGTCACTTCGGGGTTAACGGATCATAACACATAATAGATGACTATAGACTTGCAAGATAGGATCAAGAACTCCCATATATTCATGAAAACATAAATAGGTTCAGATCTGAAATCATGGCACTCGGGCCCTAGTGACAAGCATTAAGCATAGAAAGTCATAACAATATCATTCTCAGAACATAGTGGATACTAGGGATCAAACCCTTACAAAACTAACTCGATTACATGATAAATCTCATCCAACCCATCACCGTCTTGCAAGCCTACTGTAACGCCCTCGATGCGGCTATATCTCCCACGTGTCGAAGCACGACTTAGAGGCATAACCGCATTGAAAGCAATGTCGCAAGTGAGGTAATCTTCGCAAACAACCCATGTAATACAATAGGGGAAAAGATACATAGTTGGCTTACAATCGCCACTTCACACAAATACATGAATAAAGCATTACATCATCCAGGTACAATCAAGGTCCGACTACGGAACCAAAATAAAAGAAGACTACCCCAAAAGCTACACAGATCCCCGATCGACCCCAACTGGGCTCCACTACTGATCAACTAGAACGAAGCAACACAAAGGACAAGATCTTCATCGAGCTCCTCCTTGAGCTTGGTTGCGTCACCTGCTCGGTTCAACGGCACCTGCAAACTGGTTTTGGAAGTATCTGTGAGTCACGGGGACTCAGCAATCTTACACCCTCGCGATCAAGACTATTTAAGCTTATGGGTAAGGTAAAGGTATGAGGTGGAGCTGCAGCAAGCGACTAGCATATATGGTGGCTAACCTATTCGCAAAAGAGGCGAGAAGAGAAGGCAAAAGCACGGTCGAACAACTATGATCAAGAAGTGATCCTAGAACAACCTACGTCAAGCATAACTCCAACACCGTGTTCACTTCCCGGACTCCGCCGGAAAGAGACCATCACGGTTACACACGCGGTTGATGTATTTTAATTAAGGCCAACTTCAGGTTTTCTACAACCGGACATTAACAAATTCCCATCTGCCCATAACCCCTGGCACGGCTTTCGAAAGTTCAAATCCCTGCAGGGGTGTCCCAACTTAGCCCATCACAAGCTCTCATGGTCAACGAAGGATATTCCTTCTCCCAAGACATTCCGATCAGACTCGGCATCCAGGTTACAAGACATCTCGACAATGGTAAAACAAGTCCAGCAACACCGCCCGAATGTGCCAACAAATCCCGATAGGAGCTGCACATATCTCGTTCTCAGGGCACACTCAGATGAGACTAGCTACGAGTAAAACCAACCCTCAAGTTTCCCCGAGGTGGCCCCGCAGGTAGCTCAGTTCGGACCAACACTCAGAGGAGCACTAGCCCGGGGGAGGGGGGGGGGTTAAAATAAAGATGACCCTTGAGTCCGCGAAACCCAAGGGAAAAAGAGGCTAGGTGGCGAATGGTAAAACCAATGTTGGGCATTGCTGGAGGAGTTTTATCAAGGCGAACTGTCAAGGGGTTCCCATTATAACCCAACCGCTTAAGGAACGCAAAATCCAGGAACATTACACCGATATGACGGAAACTAGGGCGGCAAGAGTGGAACAAAACACCAGCCATAAGGCCGAGCCTTCCACCCTTTACCAAGTATATAGATGCATTAATTAAATAAGAGATATTGTGATATCCCAACAAGTAAACATGTTCCAACAAGGAACAACATATCCATGTTCCAACAAGGAACAACATATCCATGTTCCAACAAGGAACAAACTTCAATCTTAACCTGCAACTAACAACGCTATAAGAGGGGCTGAGCAAAGCGGTAACATAGCCAAACAACGGTTTGCTAGGACAAGGTGGGTTAGAGGCTTGGCTTAACAATATGGGAGGCATAATAAGCAAGTGGTAGGTATCGCAGCATAGGCATAGCAAAAGAGCGAGCAACTAGCAAGCAAAGATAGAAGTGATTTCGAGGGTACGGTCATCTTGCCTGAGATCCCGCAAGGAAGAAGAACGAGTCCATGAAGAAGACAAATGGACGTAGTCGAACGAATCCTCACAACGCGACGTTATCGGAACTAAACCCGAGGAAGCAACACCGGAAAGAAGGAAACAACATAGTAAACAACCATCACATAAGCATGGCATGATGCACAATCAAGTATGATGCATGTCCAGTTTAATGCGGCATGGCATGTCAAAGTGCACAAACAAACTACAAATTAAGTGGAGCTCAATATGCAACGGGTTGCATATTGACGGAATGCCACATCAATTATTTAGTTCTCTCTCGGTTATGTACTCACCAATATTAAATGTTGTTAAGCATGTCAAGAGGTGAAACATGAGTAGAAAACACAGTTAGGCATTTTAAATGAGGCCAGAAACAACAACAACAATTCTGGTAAATCCCCACACGCATTAGTAATTTAAATGCAAACAACAATTTAAGCATTTTAATTGTTGTTATCATGATGTGGATGACATGGACAAGTTTATGCAAGTTTTTATGAAAACGTTGGCATGATAAGATATGAGTCATTTTTCATCATGGCGGAAACGAAAGGGGTGCCACGGCAATGACAACGAAAATGGTGCCACGACAACATTCCAGTTCCGGTAACTCGATTGAGATGCCGGTGCAAAAGGAAAAGTGACGGGGGTGTGACATGCAAGGATGGTGGGGTGCTCCCGGATACCGGGTCCTCACGGGTTAGCGGCAAAAGAGGAGGACCGAGCAAGTGACAACTCGGGCACGGTGCAGACAATGGGTGCATCTCATACAACACATGCGAACGTTCTCGAACGGTCGTCTCGGGGTTATACCTTCGAAGCGTGCGTTATCGAAGGGGTTCGAGTTTGATGCGGTGTAGGGGAAGTAGACGTTCCGCGACGGTAGTCGAAGTAGTTGTTCTCATTTCGTAGTTGTTCGGGATCGCCACCAGTTGTACACATTCGTTGTTGGACTTGACGGATCCGATGCCTCCGGACATAGTGGTACATGTTCGTTTTTCGGAGAGGTACTTGGCGTTCTTCCGTCATGGTACTTGATGTTTTGCTACCCGGGTCTTCGGCGACGGTCGTTGTACGCATGACGTTGGGGTACTTGTCAGTCCGGGTCTTGACGTCTCCAAAACGGTCGTCGGTGGTGGAGCTTGGCGCTAGAGGTTCCAAATCCGGTTTCAAAAGCGTCCATGGAAGACATCACAGGTGCAAAGAGGCAACAACTTGGCGCGGTTCTGGTCGTCGCGTGAGGGTGCCCCCGGCGCTCGTGCACGACGTGTGGAGGTGCAGGAAGGACGCGACGGAGGCGAGCGGTTGGGTTGTTGTGGAGGCAGGGCAGGGGCTTGGACATGTAGAGGCGCTGGAGGTGACGAGCCCCTGGACTTGGCACGAAGGAGGCTGGAGAAGAACGGCGGGAGCTGTAGGGCGCTGGCGGCAGTAGACTTGGAGGCGGGGCGCCGACGTGGTCCTGGTGGAGCTCGGCGACGACGTCACAGGCCGGCGCAGCAGAGGTACGGGAGGACCTCGGGAGGTTGAAGACGTCGGCAAACACGGGGCGATGCACAGGCGTTGATGAAGGGAGCAGCAGGCAGCGCCATGGGTCCTGGATGGCGGCGCCATGGGTCCTGGCAAGCGGCTGCGAGGTGGAACGTGCAATGGCACGGAGAGGTCCCGGTGCTGAAGCTTGCCGGCGGAGGGAGGTGGGTGGCACCCCAGCTTTGGTCGCCGCTGAGTGGTGAGGTCGAGGGATGGGGATCGGGCGCTGTGAGCTGCGGCCCCGTGCACGAGAGAAGAGAGGGAAGGAGATGGGAATCGGGTCGAGAGGAGATGCGGCGCATGCGTCCTCTCCTGGCGGCGCGGGGAGGAACGAGGGAGTGAGGGGAGATGCGAGGGGACGCTAGGGTTACAGGGGGGAGAGAGCGGGCCTTGGGCCACTGGTGGCTGGGCCTGGGAGGTCCAAGAGGCCAGACTAGCTGTAGCTGGGCCTGAGGTTAAAAGGGCTGGCCTCTCTCTTCTCTACATTATCCTTTAGCAGAAAAGAAAATCGAGAGAGGGAAAAGAAGGAGAGGGTTACGGAAGGATTATGCGCATAGGGATAATTTCCCCGGACTTGCAAAAATGAGCTTGATCCCGCAAAATAGAAGTGGGCACGTGGTTTAAGTTGAATTCAAACCCATTTAAAATTAATTCAAATGATTTGAATAGGAAATGAGGTTTGGGAAGGACCAAAAATGTTGAGACTTTTGGGGGAGCCTCAAAAAAAGAAGAAAGAATTTTCGGCAAGGTTTGGAGATCAACTCGAAGCAGAAAGGCATGGGATTATCTGCACGTGTGTTATGGGTGATTCCAAATTATTGGAATATAATTTATATAGCTCCCTAAAATATTGGGAGAATATGTTTTAAAGAGTAATCACCATAGTGAATATCCCTCGATTTAAATGGACCAAAGATCCGTGCAATTTATTTAGTTGAGTTAAGAAAAGAAATGACATGATGGCATGATGACATGGTGCAATGCACATGATGCAAAGATGAAAGCGATGAACCAAACAAATCACACGATGAAACCCGAAAACCCTGGAAGGCAACTGAAGCTCCGGTCTTGGGGCATTACAACACTCCACCACTACGAGAGGATCTCGTCCCGAGATCTAGGATGGCACCGAAGGGAAAACGGAAGAGAAAGAGAAGAGGTAAAAACAAATTTGCTTCTTTGACAAACGAGTGAAAACAAAGAGCCTTGAGAGGTTAAACAAATTGAAAAGAAGAAACCAACAGAGATGAACAAAGTTGAAAACCTCCATTAGAAACAAGGAACAAGGAACATCACGAGAACCCCGTAGGTTGAAAGACATGAGAAAAGGTTTGAAGTGGACAAGAAGTACATCCCAAACACTCCAGTAGAAACGAGATGTATAAGGAACGATAAGGATCAATTACGGTAACACTCTGGTTAAAACAAGATAGAGAAGGAATAAGACTGATGTAACTTTGGACAGCACTCCGACTATAAATGGAAGGAATCGAACATGATCTTGGGAAGATTGGATGATACTTGATGAAATCAACAACACATTACCTCCGGAACTATTGAAAGAATGGCACAAGGGGTAAGAAAGATTTCGGACAGCACTCCGGTTGAGAAGGGAGGTAAAACTTGATAAGATGATAGAACTTGAAAAGAGGGCACGACACTCCGGTTAAATGGATAAGCACGACAACAGCATGGTCCTGACAAATTCGAGATGATGATTGAAAAGAGCAACATCACAATGCCTCCGGAAGAAAGAAATAGAAGATAGATAATTGAAAAAGAAAGGATTGATAAGAAAATGACAACTTCTGCCACAAATGATCTTCGAAGGCACCCTTCCAAGAAGGTTAAAACGGAGTTGTTGGGAAAACCCAACAACGAAACAAATAAGTTTGTAGTGGGCTTATGGAAAACATCTCAAAACTATGAGGTGAAATTCTGCCACTAACGGAACCAATAGATTGGATTGATATCAACAAGGAGACGAGAAACTTATACCACCGGTAGGATAAAAGAACTTGGGTTAATTATAAGCACCATAATAGCAACAATCCTTAGGGAAAGCTTTAGGTGAAATATAACCCAAGATAACTCCAACGAAGAGGTTGATGGATTTAAAATACCCCATTCTTAACACCCTATGAATCATGAAACATGAACTCAAATTATCAGGAATGACATAATACCACCTCCAATGATACGGTAGAAAGAAATGCACTCCGGATTGCCAGTTGAAGAATACTTGAGCTCCTTAGGAAAGAATTTCGATGAGAACTTCGAGAAGGAATTAAATCCTTTATGAACCATCATGTAGAGCCTCCATGAAGAACTCTGGTACCAAAGAATAACAAAAAGAAAGAGAAGCTGAAAACACAAGGTGAAACCTTGTAATGATTAGATGAAGCTTTGCGACGAGATAGAGTGGAAACTTGGAACTCCGGAAAAGAAAGATGGACAACTTGAATCGAGAATTTGATGAACCTCCGGAATAAGAAATTAAATCACTTGGATGAAACAAGAATAAGAATTACATTATGCTTATCCTTCACCAATTTAATTGATGGCAAGCAACGGATTTGGCATACTACTTATTCTCGTAGAAAGGATTAAGCGAGATATAGCGCAAACTTGAGACGGTCTTCAACAAGCCATCGGTATGATTTGGAAAACAACGAATGAGTTGATATGATAACCATGGAATAGAATCTTGAGCAAACCACCGTAAGAATTGAAAATGAACGAAGAGAAGATAAAGAAACACCGGGAAGAATTAGCAAATGAATGAAGATGCTTGAGAGAATTTAGATACAAGAGAACGAAGGAATCATGAACTGATAAGAGAATACTTGAATGATGCACCGGTAAGATTTGGAGAATGATAGCTGACAGCCGGAATGAATAATATTTGGAAAGATGACCTTCAGAGGAAAGCAATGGAAACAACTCATGAAATGCTCTGGGTAGGTGAAAAGAATTCTGACAATCGAAAACGATTATGAGAGGATGGTCTCGAACTAGAGCTACGAATCTCTGAGAGAACGGATAAGATATGGATGTAAAACTCTTCTTCGGTCTTCAAATCTGAGAATGACGACGAGAAACACCAACAAATTGTTGAGATACTCCGGGATGAAAATTAGAAACGTTGAACCAACGATGAAAAGAAAAGAAAGATCTTGGAGAAAAAGCATTTGACTGATGATAAATCATTCTTACGTCAAACTTTAGAAGATTTGAGAATAACTCCGGGAGAATAAGAAGAGTCAGGTAAGATCCTGGGAAAAGACCTGTGGGTTAGGGCCCACTGAAAAGAAACACCGTTTAACGATTACTAGGAAGGGAGATTACACTCGGTTGATTTAAAATGGCTTGAATGAGATAACAAAATCGAAATAAGTTGAACGGATCTTGAATAATGAGACGAGCCTTCTGAGATATCTTGAACACTTCGGAACAATTGAATAGCGAGAAGTGGATGATTAAGAGGTGCACCGGCCTGAGAAGGTATTTGGAACAAGGAAAGAATATGATCAACAAAGCTTGAATTGGTTCCACCGGAGAAGAAAAAGAGCGAAGAATGATGAACCAGTAGAGCATCTCCATGAAAACCACCGGGTAAGAGCATTGACGGAAAAGAATGGAGAGGCTTCATAACCAATAAGATGGATACTTGATTAAGAATTCCGAGTCCTCGAAGGAAAAAGGGAGGGTGGGCGGGAAAACAAAGGCAACTTGGAGATGAATGAAACAAACACCGTTGAGAAGACTTGAGTTGATCTTGCGGATGTTGAAATGATCTGATCCACTTGAAGAGAAGCACACCGGTTAAAAGGATTGACATGACAATCTCGATTATTAAGAAGGATTGGTATTCACATCGGAGTATGAGAACACCGCTTCGGGAAGTTATGGAATCAACATTTGACATTGAAGCAACTCGAATACCACAACTAAAAACAAAAGAAAGGATTGGCTTGCAGAGTAAGCCGGAACAAACATATGACAAGATTTCGTCCGAAGTTTTCGTGGTGAGGCCTACACGGGCTTGATCGTACAGCACCATCATGTACAAGGCAGTGCACATGACATACGAAGCGTCCTCGAGTCAGCATAGCCAAGGACTCTTTAAGACACAACGAGACCACTGTAAAACCAACCGTGGATAGGCGGATCACTAAACGTCGAACCCCAATTTCATATCATACATCTGTCGGAAAGATATCCTAAGAGCTACTTGAATTCCCACTTATAAACTCCTGAAATTTTCTAGTTATGCAATCAGGTGTTGGGGATACAGGGGAAGCATAATATCTCACCCAAAACTAGCAAATCCTACATCCAGCTGTATCCATCCTTCAACACATAACCAAGAAACCTTCGGAAATCATCTACCTCAACCTTCGAAAAGCATCCGTTATACGAGTTATGGCAATACTCCCGAACTCCCGCCCCAGTACTGGGTGGCGTCGAGGTTATCTCACCAACAATTGCATAAAAGAGATTTTTGATGTCGGCGAAACTAATCTCAGGTATTCCAGAACTGCAACGATAAAATTGTGACGACAACACCTCAGAGCTCAACTCCCCGGGACACCGCCACAACCCCTAAATGTCAGGAGGCACCAAGAAGAATGTTCTCGTCACATAAATATCGGAATGATTCCAAGATACCCGCGTGATCCTAAATTTTTTTTAGTGAAATTTGAGAAGAGAAGAGTCAAAACTCTACGTCAGGATGCCTCACCAGAGCGACGAAGGGACTGGGGAGTAAAAAGAATCCCACTCTCGGATATATATAATTCCTAAATGACTCAAAACATTTCTAGACTCAATAACGCCAGTGATTCGATCAAGCAGGGGGCTCCTAGGGTCGTGGAAGGCTCTGATACCAACTTGTAACGCCCTCGACGCGGCTATATCTCCCACGTGTCGAAGCACGACTTAGAGGCATTACCGCATTGAAAGCAATGTCGCAAGTGAGGTAATCTTCGCAAACAGCCCATGTAATACAATAGGGGAAAAGATACATAGTTGGCTTACAATCACCACTTCACACAAATACATGAATAAAGCATTACATCATCCAGATACAATCAAGGTCCGACTACGGAACCAAAATAAAAGAAGACTACCCCAAAAGCTACACAGATCCCCGATCGACCCCAACTGGGCTCCACTACTGATCAACTAGAACGAAGCAACACAAAGGACAAGATCTTCATCGAGCTCCTCCTTGAGCTTGGTTGCGTCACCTGCTCGGTTCAACGACACCTGCAAGCTGGTTTTGGAAATATCTGTGAGTCACGGGGACTCAGCAATCTTACACCCTCACGATCAAGCCTATTTAAGCTTATGGGTAAGGTAAAGGTATGAGGTGGAGCTGCAGCAAGCGACTAGCATATATGGTGGCTAACCTATTCGCAAAAGAGAGCGAGAAGAGAAGGAAAAAGCACGGTCGAACAACTATGATCAAGAAGTGATCCTAGAACAACCTACGTCAAGCATAACTCCAACACCGTGTTCACTTCCCGGACTCCGCCGGAAAGAGACCATCACGGTTACACACGCGGTTGATGTATTTTAATTAAGGTCAACTTCAGGTTTTCTACAACCGGACATTAACAAATTCCCATCTGCCCATAACCACGGGCACGGCTTTCGAAAGTTCAAATCCCTGCAGGGGTGTCCCAACTTAGCCCATCACAAGCTCTCACGGTCAACGAAGGATATTCCTTCTCCCAAGACATTCCGATCAGACTCGGCATCCAGGTTACAAGACATCTCGACAATGGTAAAACAAGTCCAGCAACATCGCCCGAATGTGCCAACAAATCCCGATAGGAGCTGCACATATCTCGTTCTCAGGGCACACTCAGATGAGACTAGCTACGAGTAAAACCAACCCTCAAGTTTCCCCGAGGTGGCCCCGCAGGCAGCTCAGTTCGGACCAACACTCAAAGGAGTACTGGCCCAGGGGGGTTAAAATAAAGACGACCCTTGAGTCCGCGAAACCCAAGGGAAAAAGAGGCTAGGTGGCGAATGGTAAAACCAATGTTGGGCATTGCTGAAGGAGTTTTATTCAAGGCGAACTGTCAAGGGGTTCCCATTATAACCCAACCGCGTAAGGAACGCAAAATCTGGGAACATAACACCGATATGACGGAAACTAGGGCGGCAAGAGTGGAACAAAACACCAGGCATAAGGCTAAGCCTTCCACCCTTTACCAAGTATATAGATGCATTAATTAAATAAGAGATATTGTGATATCCCAACAAGTAAACATGTTCCAACAAGGAACAACATCTCCATGTTCCAACAAGGAACAAACTTCAATCTTCACCTGCAACTAACAACGCTATAAGAGGGGATGAGCAAAGAGGTAACATAGCCAAACAACGATTTGCTAGGACAAGGTGGGTTAGAGGCTTGGCTTAACAATATGGGAGGCATGATAAGCAAGTGGTAGGTATCGCAGCATAGGCATAGCAAAAGAGCGAGCAACTAGCAAGCAAAGATAGAAGTGATTTCGAGGGTATGGTCATCTTGCCTGAGATCCCGCAAGGAAGAAGAACGAGTCCATGAAGAAGACAAACAGACGTAGTCGAACGAATCCTCACAACGTGACGTTATCGGAACTAAACCCGAGGAAGCAATACCGTAAAGAAGCAAACAACATAGTAAACAACCATCACATAAGCAAGGCATGATGCACAATCAAGTATGATGCATGTCCAGTTTAATGCGGCATGGCATGGCAAAGTGCACAAACAAACTACAAATTAAGTGGAGCTCAATATGCAACGGGTTGCATATTGATGGAACACCACATCAATTATTTAGTTCTCTCTCGGTTATGTACTCACCAATATTAAATGTTGTTAAGCATGTCAAGAGGTGAAACATGAGTAGAAAACACAATTAGGCATTTTAAATGAGGCCGGAAACAACAACAACAATTCCGGTAAATCCCCACACGCATTAGTAATTTAAATGCAAACAACAATTTAAGCATTTTAATTGTTGTTATCATGATGCGGATGACATGGACAAGTTTATGCAAGTTTTTATGAAAACGTTGACATGATAAGATATGAGTCATTTGTCATCATGGCGGAAACGAAAGCGGTGCCACGGCAATGACAACGAAAATGGTGCCACGGCAACATTCCGCTTCCGGTAACTCGATTGAGATGCCGGTGCAAAAGGAAATGTGACGGGGGTGTGACATGCAAGGATGGTGGGTTGCTCCCGGATACCGGGTCCTCACGGGTTAGCGCCAAAAGAGGAGGATCGAGCAAGTGACAACTCAGGCACGGTGCAGACAACGGGTGCATCTCATACAACACATGCGAACGTTTTCGGACGGTCGTCTCGGGGTTATACCTTCGAAGTGTGCGTTATCGGAGGGGTTCGAGTTTGATGCGGTGTAGGGGAAGTAGACGTTCCGCGACGGTAGTCGAAGTAGTTGTTCTCGTTTCGTAGTTATTCTGGATTGCCGCCAGTTGTACACATTCGTTGTTGGACTTGACGGATCCGATGCCTCCGGACGTAGTGGTACATGTTCATTTTTCGGAGAGGTACTTGGCATTCTTCGGTCATGGTACTTGATGTTTTGCTACCCGGGTCTTCGGCGACGGTCGTTGTACGCATGACGTTGGGGTACTTGTCAGTCCGGGTCTTGACGTCTCCAAAACGGTCGTCGGTGGTGGAGCTTGGCGCTAGAGGTTCCAAATCCGGTTTCAAAAGCGTCCACGCAAGACATCACAGGTGCAAAGAGGCAACAACTTGGCGCGGTTCTGGTCATCGCGTGAGGGTGCCCCCGGCACTCGCGCACGGCGTGTGGAGGTGCAGGAAGGACGCGACGGAGGCGAGCGGTTGGGTCGTTGTGGAGGCAGGGGCAGGGGCTTGGACATGTAGAGGCGCTGGAGGTGACGAGCCCCTGGACTTGGCACGGAGGAGGCTGGAGAAGAACGATGGGAGCTGCAGGGCGCTGGCGGCGATAGACTTGGAGGCGGGGCGCCGACGTGGTCCTGGTGGAGCTCAGCGACGGCGTCACAGGCCGGCACGGCAGAGGTATGGGAGGACCTCGGTAGGTTGAAGACGTCGGCAAACACAGGGCGATGCGCAGGCGTCGATGAAGGGAGCAGCAGGCGGCGCCATGGGTCCTGGATGGCGGCGCCATGGGTCCCGGCAAGCGGCTGCGAGGTGGAATGGGCAAGGGCATGGAGAGGTCCCGGTGCTGAAGCTTGCCGGCGGAGGGAGGTGGGTGGCGCCCCAGCTTTGGTCGCCGCTGAGTGGTGAGGTCGAGGGATGGGGATCGGGCGCTGTGAGCTGCGGCCCCGTGCACGAGAGAAGAGAGGGAAGGAGATGGGAATCGGGTCGAGAGGAGATGCGGCGCATGCGTCCTCTCCTGGCGGCGTGGGGAGGAACGAGGGAGTGAGGGGAGATGCGAGGGGATCGCTAGGGTTACAGGGGGGAGAGAGCGGGCCTTGGGCCACTGGTGGCTGGGCCTGGGAGGTCCAAGAGGCCGGACTAGCTGTAGCTGGGCCTGAGGTTAAAAGGGCTGGCCTCTCTCTTCTCTACATTATCCTTTAGCAGAAAAGAAAATCGAGAGAGGGAAAAGAAGGAGAGGGTTACGGAAGGATTTTGCGCATAGGGATAATTTCCCGGACTTGCAAAAATGAGCTTGATCCCGCAAAATAGAAGTGGGCACGCGGTTTAAGTTGAATTCAAACCCATTTAAAATTAATTCAAATGATTTGAATAGGAAATGAGGTTTGGGAAGGACCAAAAATGTTGAGTCTTTTGGGGGAGCCTCAAAAAAGAAGAAAGAATTTTCGGCAAGGTCTGGAGATCAACTCGAAGCAGAAAGGCATGGGATTATCTACACGTGTGTTATGGGTGATTCCAAATTATTGGAATGTAATTTATATAGCTCCCTAAAATATTGGGAGAATATGTTTTAAAGAGTAATCACCATAGTGAATATCCCTCGATTTAAATGGACCGAAGATCCATGCAATTTATTTAGTTGAGTTAAAAAAGAAATGACATGATGGCATGATGACATGGTGCAATGCACATGATGCAAAGATGAAAGCGAGGAACCAAACAAATCACACGATGAAACCCGGAAACCCTGGAAGGCAACTGAAGCTCTGGTCTTGGGGCGTTACACCTACGATGGAATTACTCACACACGGCGGTGAGCATCATGAAATTGGTGATGGAGGAAGGTTGATGATGACGATGGCAACAGATTCACCTCTCCGGAGCCCGAACGGACTCCAGATTAGCCCTCCTGAGAGAGTTTAGGGCTTGGCGGCGGCTCCGTATCGTAAAATGCGATGAATCCTTCTCTCTAATTTTTTTCTCCTCGAACACAAATATATGGAGTTGGAGTTGAGGTCGGTGGAGCGTCAGGGGGCCCACGAGACAGGGGCGCGCCTAGGGGGGTAGGCGCGCTCCCCACCCTCGTGGACAGGGTGTGGCCCCCTGGCGTGGATTCTTCTTCCAGTATTTTTTATATATTCCAAAAATAATCTCCATTGATTTTCAGGTCATTCCGAGAACTTTTATTTCTGCACAAAAATAACACCGTGGCAATTCTGCTGAAAACAGTGTCAGTCCAGGTTAGTTCCATTCAAATCATGCAAGTTAGAGTCCAAAACAAGGGCAAAAGTGTTTGGAAATGTAGATACGACGGAGACATATCAACTCCTCCAAGCTTAAACCTTTGCTTGTCCTCAAGCAATTCAGTTGATAAACTAAAAGTGATAAAGAAAAACTTTTACAAACTTTGTTTTCTCTTGTTGTTGTAAATATGTAAAGCCAGCATTCAAGTTTTCAGCAAAGATTATGAACTAACCATATTCACAATAACACTTAGGTCTCATGTTTACTCATATCAATGGCATAATCAACTAGCGAGCAATAATAATAAATCTCGAATGACAACACTTTCTCAAAACAATCATAATATGATATAACAAGATGGTATCTCGCTAGCCCTTTCTGAGACCGCAAAACATGAATGCAGAGCACCTTTAAATATCAAGGACTGACTACATTGTAATTCATGGTAAAAGAGATCTAGTCAAGTCATACTGAATGTAAACTAACAGTAATGGATGCAAATGATAGCGGTGCTCTCCAACTGGTGCTTTTTAATAAGAGAGTGATGACTCAACATAAAAGTAAATAGATAGGCCCTTCGCAGAGGGAAGCAGGGATTTGTAGAGGTGCGAGAGCTCGGTTTTGAAATAGAGATGAATAATATTTTGAGCGGCATACTTTCATTGTCAACATAACAACTGAGAGATCTTGATATCTTCCATGGTACACACATTATAGGCGGTTCCCAAGCAGAATGGTAAAGTTTATACTCCCCCACCACCAACAAGCATCAATCCATGGCTTGCCCGAAACAATGGGTGCCTCCAACTAACAAAAATCCTGGGGGAGTTTTGTTTGCAATTATTTTGATTTGATTTGAGCATGGGACTGGGCATCCGGGTGACCAGCCATTTTCTTGTGAGTGAGGAGCGGAGTCCGCTCCTCTTGAGAATAACCCGCCTAGCATGGAAGATACAGACAGCCCTAGTTGATACATGATCTATTCGAGCATACAAAACAAAATGTTTATTTGAAGGTTTAGAGTTTGGCACATACAAATTTACTTGGAATGGCAGGTAGATACTGTATATAGGTAGGTATAGTGGACTCATATGGAATAACTTTTGGGTTTATGGAATTGGATGCACAAGTAGTATTCCCGCTTAGTACAAGTGAAGGCTAGAAAGAGACTGGGAAGCGACCAGCTAGAGAGCGACAATAGTCATGAACATGCATTAAAATTAATCAACACCGAATGCAAGCATGAGTAGGATATAAATCACCATGAACATAAACATCATGGAGGCTATGCTGATTTTGTTTCAACTACATGCATGAACATGTGCCAAGTCAAGCCACTCAAATCGTTCAAAGGAGGATAGCACCCTATCATACCACATCACAACCATTTTAATAGCATGTTGGCACGCAAGGTAAATCATTATAAACTCCTAGCTAATTAAGCATGGCATAAGCAACTATAATCTCTAATTGTCATTGCAAACATGTTTCTTTCATAATTGGCTGAATCAGGAACGATGAACTAATCATATTTACAAAAACAAGACAGGTCGAGTTCATACCTGAAGGAAATATGCCCTAGAGGCAATAATAAAGTTATTATTTATTTCCTTATATCATTATAAATGTTTATTATTCATGCTAGAATTGTATTAACCGGAAATATGATACATGTGTGAATACATAGACAAACATAGTGTCATTAGTATGCCTCTACTTGTTTAGCTCGTTGATCAAAGATGGTTATGTTTCCTAGCCATAGACATGAGTTGTCATTTGATTAACGGGATCACATCATTAGGATAATGATGTGATTGACTTGACCCATTCCGTTAGCTTAGCACTTGATCGTTTAGTTTGTTGCTATTGCTTTCTTCATGAATTATGCATGTTCCTATGACTATGAGATTATGCAACTCCCGTTTACCAGAGGAACACTTTATGTGCTACCAAACGTCACAACGTAACTGGGTGGTTATAAAGGTGCTCTACAGGTGTCTCCGAAGGTACTTGTTGGGTTGGCGTATTTCGAGATTAGGATTTGTCACTCCGATTATCGGAGAGGTATCTCTGGGCCCACTCGGTAATGCACATCACTTAAGCCTTGCAAGCATTGCAACTAATGAGTTAGTTGCAGGATGATGTGTTACGGAACGAGTAAAGAGACTTGTTGGTAATGAGATTGAACTAGTTATTGAGATACCGACGATCGAATCTCAGGCAAGTAACATACCGATGACAAAGGGAACAACGTATGTTGTTATGCGGTTTGACTGATAAAGATCTTCGTAGAATATGTAGGAAGTAATATGAGAATCCAGGTTCCGCTACTGGTTATTGTCCGGAGACGTGTCTCGGTCATGTCTACATAGTTCTCGAACCCGTAGGGTCCGCACGCTTAAAGTTTGATGATGGTTATATTATGATTTTATGGTTTTTGATGTACCAATAGTTCGGAGTCCCGGATGAGATCGGGGACATGACGAGGAGTCTCTAAATGGTCGAGATGTAAAGATCGATATATTGGACGACTATATTCGGACATCGGAAAGGTTCCGAGTAGTTCGGGTATTTTTCGGAGTACCAGGGAGTTACGGGAATACAAGGGAAGAAGTATATGGGCCTTATTGGGCTTTAAGGGAGAGAGAGAGAGGCAGGCCACGCGCCCCCCAATGACTAGTCCGAATTGGACTAGGGGGAGGGGCGGCGCCCCCTCCTTCCTTCTTTTCCCTCTTCCCCTTCCTTGTCTCCTACTCCTACTACTTGGAAGGGGAGGAATCCTACTCCCGGTGGGAGTAGGACTCCTCCAGGGCGCGCCATAGGGGTCGGCCCTCTCCCCCTCCTCCACTCCTTTATATACGTGGCCAGTGGGCACCCCATAGAGACAACAATTGATCTCTTGGATCTTTTAGCTGTGTGCGATGCCCCCCTCCACCATAATCCACCTCGGTCATATCATAGCTGTGCTTAGGCGAAGCCCTGCGTCGGTAGAACATCATCATCGTCACCACGTCGTCGTGCTGACGGAACTCTCCCTCAAAGCTCGGCTGGATCGGAGTTCGAGGGATGTCATCGAGTTGAACGTGTGCAGAACTCGGAGGTGCCGTGCGTTTGGTGCTTGATCGGTCGGATTGTGAAGACGTACGACTACATCAAGCGCGTTGTGCTAACGCTTCCGCTTTCGGTCTACAAGGGTACATGGATACACTCTCCCCTCTCGTTGCTATGCATCACCATGATCTTGCGTGTGCGTAGGAATTTTTTTGAAATTACTACGTTCCCCAACAGTGGCATCCGAGCCAGGTTTTATGCGTTGATGTTATATGCACGAGTATTACACAAGTGAGTTGTGGGCGATACAAGTCATACTACTTACCAACATGTCATACTTTGGTTCGGCGGTATTGTTGGATGAAGCGGCCAGACTAACATTACGCGTACGCTTACGCGAGACTGGTTCTACCGACGTGCTTTGCACACAGGTGGCTGGCGGGTGTCAGTTTGTCCAACTTTAGTTGAACCGAGTGTGGCTACGCCCGGTCCTTGAGAAGGTTAAAACACCACTAACTTGACGAACTATCATTGTGGTTTTGATGCGTAGGTAAGAACGGTTCTTGCTCAGCCCATAGCAGCCACGTAAAACTTGCAACAGCAAAGTAGAGGACGTCTAACTTGTTTTTGTAGGGCATGTTGTGATGTGATATGGTCAAGGCATGATGCTATATTTTATTGTTTGAGATGATCATGTTTTGTAACCAAGTTATCGGCAACTGGCAGGAGCCATATGGTTGTCGCTTTATTGTATGCAATGCAATCGCCCTGTAATGCTTTACTTTATCACTAAGCGGTAGCGATAGTTGTAGAAGCATAAGTTGGCGAGACAACAACGATGCTACGATGGAGATCAAAGTGTCGCGCCGGTGACAATGGTGATCATGACGGTGCTTCGGAGATGAAGATCACAAGCACAAGATGATGATGGCCATATCATATCACTTATATTGATTGCATGTGATGTTTATCTTTTATGCATCCTATCTTGCTTTGAATGATGGTAGCATTATAAGATGATCTCTCACTAAATTATCAAGGTATAAGTGTTCTCCCTGAGTATGCACCGTTGCGAAAGTTCTTCGTGCTGAGACACCATGTGATGATCGGGTGTGATAGGCTCTACGTTCAAATACAACGGGTGCAAAACAGTTGCACACGCGGAATACTCAGGTTAAACTTGACGAGCCTAGCATATGTAGATATGGCCTCAGAACACTGAGACCGAAAGGTCGAGCGTGAATCATATAGTATATATGATCAACATAGTGATGTTCACCATTGAAAACTACTCTATCTCACGTGATGCCCAGACATGGTTTAGTTGATTTGGATCATGTGATCACTTAGATGATTAGAGGGATATCTATCTAAGTGGAATTTCTTAAGTAATATGATTAATTGAACTTTAATTTATCATGAACTTAGTCCTGATAGTATTTTGCAAATAATGTTATAGATCAATAGCTCGCGTTGTTGCTTCCCTATGTTTTATATGTGTTCCTAGAGAAAACTAAATTGAAATATGTTGGTAGCAATGATGCGGACTGGATCCATGATCTGAGGTTTATCCTCATTGCTGCACAGAAGAATTATGTCATTGATGCACTACTAGGTGACAGACCTATTGCAGGAGCAGATGCAGACGTTATGAACGTTTGGCTAGCTCAATATGATGACTACTTGATAGTTTAGTGCGCCATGCTTAACGGCTTAGAATCGGGACTTCAAAGACGTTTTGAACGTCATGGACCATATGAGATGTTCCAGGAGTTGAAGTTAATATTTCAAGCAAATACCCGAGTTGAGAGATATGAAGTCTCCAACAAGTTCTATAGCTAAAAGATGGAGGAGAATAGCTCAAGTAGTGAGCATGTGCTCAGATTGTCTGGGTACTACAATCGCTTGAATCAAGTGGGAGTTAATCTTCCAGATAATAGTGATTGACAAAATTCTCTAGTCACCATCGCCAAGTTAGTAGAACTTCGTGATGAACTATAATATGCAAGGGATAATGGAAACAATTCCCTAGCTCTTCGTGATGCTGAAATCGACGAAGGTAGAAATCAAGAAAAACATCAAGTGTTGATGGTTGACAAGACCACTAGTTTCAAGAAAATGACAAAGGGAAGAATGGAACTTCAAGAAGAATGGCAAGCAAGTTGCTGCTCAAGTGAAGAAGCCCAAGTCTGGTCCTAAGCCTGAGACTAAGTGCTTCTATTGCAAAGGGACTGGTCACTAGAAGCGGAACTGCCCCAAGTATTTGGCGGATAAGAAGGATGGCAAAGTGAACAAATGTATATTGGATATACATGTTATTGATGTGTACTTTACTAATGTTTATAGCAACCCCTCGGCATTTGATACTGGTTCAGTTGCTAAGAGTAGTAACTCGAAATGGGATTTGCAGAATAAACAGAAACTAGTAAAGGGTGAGGTGACGATGTGTGTTGGAAGTAGTTCCAAGATTGATATGATCATCATCGCACACTCCCTATACTTTCGGGTTTAGTGTTGAAACTAAATAAGTGTTATTTGGTGTTTGCGTTAAGCATGAATATGATTTGATCATGTTTGTTGCAATACGGTTATTCATTTAAATTAGAGAATAATTGTTGTTCTGTTTACATGAATATACACCCAATAAAATGGTTTGTTGGATCTCGATCGTAGTGATACACATATTCATAATATTGAAGCCAAAAGATGCAAAGTTAATAATGATAGTGCAACTTATTGTGGCACTGCCGTTTAGGTCATATTGGTGTAAAGCGCATGAGGAAACTCCATGCTGATGGGATTTTGGAATCACTTGACTATGAATCACTTGATGCTTGCGAACCATGCCTTATGGTCAAAATGACTAAGACTCCGTTCTCCGGAACAATGGAGCGAGCAACTGACTTATTGAAAATAATACATGCTGATGTATGCGATCCGATGAGTGTTAAGGCTTGCGGCGGGTATTGTTATTTTCTCACCTTCACAGATGATTTGAGCAGATATGGGTATATCTACTTGATGAAACATAAATCTGAAATATTTGAAATGTTCAAATAATTTCAGAGTGAAGTGGAAAATCATCGTAACAAGAAAATAAAGTTTCTACGATCTGATCGTGGAAAAGAATATTTGAGTTACGAGTTTGGTCTTCATTTGAAACAATGCAGAATAGTTTCGCAACTCACGCCACCTGGAACACCATAGCTTAATGGTGTGTCCGAACGTCGTAATCACACTTTACTAGATATGGCGCGATCTATGATGTCTCTTACTGATTTACCGCTATCGTTTTGGGGTTATGCATTAGAGACAGTTGCATTCACGTTAAAAAGGTCACCATATAAATCCGTTTAGACGACACCGTATGAACTGTGGTTTAGCAAGAAACCTAAGTTGTCGTTTCTTAAAGTTTGGGGTGGCGATGCTTATGTGAAAAGTTTCAAACTGATAAGCTCGAACCCAAATCGGAGAAGTGCATCTTCATAGGATACCCAAACGAAATTGTTGGGTACACCTTCTATCATAGATCGGAAGGCAAATTTGTTGCTGAGAATGGATCCTTTCTAGAGAAGGAGTTTCTCTCGAAAGAAGTGAGTGGGAGGAAAGTAGAACTTGATGAGGTAATTGTACCTTCTCTCGAATTGAAAAGTAGCTCATCACTGAAATCAGTTCCAGTGATGCCTACACGAATTAGTGAGGAAGCTAATGATGATGATCATGAAACTTCAGATCAAGATACTACCGAACCTCGTAGGTCAACCAGAGTGAGATCCGCACTAGAGTGGTGCGGTAATCCTGTTCTGGAGGTCATGTTACTTGACCATGACGAACGTACGAACTATGAGGAAGCGATGATGAGCTCAGATTCCGCAAAATGGCTTGAGACCATGAAATCTGAGATGGGATCCATGTATGAGAACAAAGTGTGGACTTTGGTTGACTTGCCCGATGATCAGCAAGGCATAGAAAATAAATGGATCTTCAAGAGGAAGACGAACGCTGATAGTAGTGTTACTATCTACAAAGCTAGACTTTTCGAAAAAGGTTTTTAGAAAGTTCAAGGCGTTGACTACGATGAGATTTTCTCACTTGTAGCGATGCTTAAGTCTGTCCGAATCATGTTAGCAAATTGCCACATTTTATGAAATCTGGCAAATGGATGTTAAAACTACATTCCTTAATGGATTTCTTAAAGAAGAGTTGTATATGATGCAACCAGAAGGTTTTGTCGATCCTAAAGGTGCTGACAAAAATGTGCAAGCTCTAGTGATCCATCTATGGACTGGTGCAAGCATCTCGGAGTTGGAATATACACTTTGATAAGTTGATCAAAGCATATAGTTTTATACAGACTTGCGGTGAAGCCTGTATTTACAAGAAAGTGAGTGGGAGCACTACATCATTTCTGATAAGTATATGTGAATGACATATTGTTGATCGGAAATAATGTAGAATTATTCTGCAAAGCATAAAGGAGTGTTTGAAAGGAGTTTTTCAAAGAAAGACCTCGGTGAAGCTGCTTACATATTGAGCATCAAGATCTATAGAGATAGATCAAGACGCTTGATAAGTTTTTTTTCAATGAGTACATACCTTGACAAGATTTTGAAGTAGTTCAAAATGGAACAGTCAAAGAAAGAGTTCTTGCCTGTGTTACAAGGTGTGAAATTGAGTAAGACTCAAAGCCCAACCACGGCAGAAGATAGAAAGAGGATGAAAGTCATTCCCTATGCCTCAGCCATAGGTTCTATAAAGTATGCCATATCTATTGTATACCCTACACTAAGTTTGGCAAGGGAGTACAATAGTGATCTAGGAGTAGATCGCTGAATAGTGGTCAAAATTATCCTTAATGGAATAAGGATATGTTTCTCGATTATGGAGGTGACAAAAGGTTCATCGTAAACGGTTACGTCGATGCAAGGTTTGACACCGATCTAGATGACTCTAAGTCTCGATCTAGATACATATTGAAAGTGGGAGCTATTAGCTAGAGTAGCTCCGTGCAGAGCATTGTAAACATAGAAATTTGCAAAATACCTATGGATCTAAATGTGACAGACCCATTGACTAAAATTATCTCACAAGCAAAACATGATCACACCTTAGTACTCTTTGGGTGTTAATCACATAGAAATGTGAACTAGACTACTGACTCTAGTAAACCCTTTCGGTGTTGGTCCCATGTGATGTGAACTATGGGGGTCAACCACATAAAGATGTGAACCATTGATGTTAAATCACATGGCGATGTGAACTAGATTATTGACTCTAGTGCAAGTGGGAGACTGAAGGAAATATGCCCTAGAGGCAATAATAAAATTATTATTTATTTCCTTATATCATGACAAATGTTTATTATTCATGCTAGAATTGTATTAACCGGAAACATGATACATGTGTGAATACATAGACAAACATAGTGTCACTAGTATGCCTCTACTTGACTAGCTCGTTGATCAAAGATGGCTATGTTTCCTAGCCATAGACATGAGTTGTCATTTGATTAATGGGATCACATCATTAGGAGAATGATGTGATTGACTTGACCCATTCTGTTAGCTTAGCACTTGATCGTTTATTTTGTTGCTATTGCTTTCTTCATGACTTATACATGTTCCTATGACTATGAGATTATGCAACTCCCGTTAACCGGAGGAACACTTTGTGTGCTACTATAGGATCGAAAGTATGTCTAGAGGCGGGGGTGATTAGACTACTTGACCAAATAAAAATCTAGCCTTTTCCCAATTTTAGTTCTTGGCAGATTTTAGCAACTTTGGACAAGTCAAGCAATCTTAACATAATTCAAGCAAGCATGCAAAGAGTATATGAGCAGCGGAAAGTAAAGCATGCAACTTGCAAGAATGTAGAGGGAAGGGTTTGGAGGATTCAAACGCAATTGGAGACACAGATGTTTTTGTCGTGGTTCCGATAGGTGGTGCTATTGTACATCCACGTTGATGGATACTTCAACCCACGAAGGGTAACGGTTGCGCGAGTCCATGGAGGGCTCCACCCATGAAGGGTCCACGAAGAAGCAACCTTGTCTATCCCACCATGGCCATCACCCACGAAGGACTTGCCTCACTAGCGGTAGATCTTCACGAAGTAGGCGATCTCCTTGCCCTTACAAACTCCTGGTTCAACTCCACAATCTTGTCGGAGGCTCCCAAGTGACACCTAGCCAATCTATGAGACACCACTCTCCAAGAAGTAACAATGGTGTGTTGATGATGAACTCCTTGCTCTTGTGCTTCAAATGATAGTCTCCCCAACACTCAATTCTCTCTCACAGGATTTGGATTTGGTGGAAAGAAGATTTGAGTGGAAAGCAACTTGGGAAGGCTAGAGATCAAGATTCATATGGTAGGAATGGAATATCTTGGTCTCAACACAAGTGTAGGTGGTTCTCTTTCAGAAAAAAATAAGTTGGAAGTGTAGGTTCGTTCTGATGGCTTTCTCCATGAATGAAGAGGTGGTGGAGGGGTATATACAGCCTCCACACAAAATCTAACCGTTACACATAACTTCCCAAACTCGGTCGGACCGATTCAGCAAAGCTAGTGACCGTTTGGGTTTTCGGTGGGACCGACATGCAACTCGGTAGGACCGATATGATTAGGGTTAGGGCATAACGTAATCTCGGTGTGGCCGATTACACAAACTCGGTGAGACTGATTTTGGTAATAAGCTAACCAGATAGTTGGTCAGGTAAACTCGGTGGGATCGATCGCTCATTTCGGTGAGACCGAAACGTTACGAAGGGAAAACAGAGAGTTTACATTGCAATCTCGGTGGGACCGATCGCTCATCTCGGTGAGACCAAAATATTACGAAGGGAAATAGAGAGATTACAACCCCATCTCTGTGAGACCGAGATCCCTATCGGTGAGACCAATTTGCCTAGGATTTGTGGCAGTGGCTATGACATTTGAAACTCGGTGGCGCCGGATAGGAAGAATCGGTGGGTCCAAGTTTGACTTTTGGTTTAGGTCATATGTGGATGTGAGAAAGTAGTTGAGGGTTTTGGAGCATATCACTAAGCATTTTGAGCAAGAACCTCATTAAGCAACACCACATCCCTCCTTGATAGTATTGGCTTTTCCTATAGACTTAATGTGATCTTGGATCACTAAAATGGAAAATGTAGAGTCTTGAGCTTTGAGCTTGAGCCAATCCTTTGTCCTTAGCATTTTGAGGGGTCCACTTTTCTCATCCATGCCATGCCAATCATTGAGCTTTCCTGAAATATTAGTTTTTAAATAGCATTAGCTCAATGAACTATATGTTGTTAGGAATTACCAAAACCACCTAGGGATAGGTGCACTTTCAGCTACCAAACGTGACAACGTAACTGGGTGATTATAAAGGTGCTCTACAGGTGTCTTCGAAGGTACTTGTTGGGTTGGCGTATTTCGAGATTAGGATTTGTCACTCCGATTGTCGGAGAGGTATCTCTGGGCCCACTCGGTAATGCACATCACTTAAGCCTTGCAAGCATTGTAACTAATGAGTTCGTTGCGGGATGATGTGTTACGGAATGAGTAAAGAGACTTGCCGGTAACGAGATTGAACTAGGTATTGAGATACCGACGATCGAATCTCGGGCAAGTAACATACCGATGACAAAGGGAACAACGTATGTTGTTATGCGGTTTGACCGATAAAGATCTTCGTAGAATATGTAGGAGTCAATATGAGCATCCAGGTTTCGCTATTGGTTATTGACCAGAGACGTGTCTTGGTCATGTCTACAGAGTTCTCGAACCCGTAGGGTCCGCACGCTTAAAGTTCGATGATGGTTATATTACGAGTTTATCGTTTTTGATGTACCAAAGGTAATTCGGATTCCCGGATGAGATCGGGGACACGACGAGGAGTCTCGAAATGGTCGAGACATAAAGATCGATATATTGGACGACTATATTCGGACATCGGAAAGGTTCCGAGTGGTTTGGGTATTTTTCGGAGTACCGGGAAGTTACGGGAATATGGAGGAAGAAGTATATGGGCATTATTGGGCTTTAGGGGAGAGAGAGAGAGAGAGGCAGGCCGCGGGCCCCCCAATGACTAGTCCAAATTGGACTAGGGGGAGCGGCGGCGCCCCCTCCTTCCTTCTCTTCCCTCTTCCCCTTCCTTGTCTCCTACTCCTACTACTTGGAAGGGGAGGAATCCTACTCCCGGTGGGAGTAGGACTCCTCCAGGGCGCGGCATAGGGGCCGACCCTCCCCCCTCCTCCACTCCTTTATATACATGGCCAGGGGGCACCCCATGGAGACAACAATTGATCTCTTGGATCTTTTAGCCGTGTGTGGTGCCCCCCTCCACCATAAGCCACCTCGGTCATATCGTAGCGGTGCTTAGGCGAAGCCCTGCGTCGATAGAACATCATCATCGTCACCACGCCGTCGTGCTGATGGAACTCTCCCTCAAAGCTCGGCTAGATCGGAGTTCGAGGGACGTCATTGAGTTGAGCGTGTGCAGAACTTGGAGGTGCCATGCGTTCGGTGCTTGATCGATCGGATCGTGAAGACGTACGACTACACCAAGCGCGTTGTGCTAACGCTTCCGCTTTTGGTCTACAAGGGTATGTGGACACACTCTCCCCTCTCATTGCTATGCATCACCATGATCTTGCGCGTGCGTAGGATTTTTTTTTGAAATTATTACGTTCCCCAACAATACCCACTTTTCTCATCTCAATTAGTTCATCATATATCGTCATTATTGCCTTTCACTTGCACGACCAAATGGTGTGGATAATAATAATAGTGCACGTGCATTCGACTAAGCTAGAATCTGCAAGCATTCAGTTCATGGGAGAAGACAAGGTAATATTGGCTCTTTGTTAGATTAACAATAATGCATATAAGAGCCACTCAACATTTTTTATTAAGGTCTTCTCCCCGAGACCCCCAAAGGAAAGAAAAGAAAAAAAACTATTTACACGGGAAAGCTCCCAACAATCAAAAGAAGAACAAGAAATCTTTTTGGGTTTTCTTTTTAATTACTACTATTACATGCATGGAAAGTAAACTAGCTAAAAGCTACAACTATTTTTTTTGGTTTTTCTTAATGTTTTTCAAACACACAAGAAGAAAGCGAGGAAATGAAAATAAACTAGCATGGATGATACAATGAGAAAGTATGAGCACCGACAACTGGCATGAGTGTATGATCATGAATGTAAGGTCGGTGGGAAATACGTACTCCCGCAAGCTTAGGCTTTTGGCCTAAGTTGGTCTATGCCCATGGATCAAAGTTGTAGCTGGGGTCGTACTGAGAAGGGTCCTCAGATTGCCACTGGCTGGCGATCTCCTCCGGATTCCACTGATAAACAGACTGACGGTGAGGGTCAGATGGTGGCTCCGGCTCTGCAGCTGACATCTAGCTCCGGTAGGCATGAATGGCCTCCGGCAGAACAAGGTACTTGCCTGAAAATATGTTAAACAAAGAGGGAGCAGGCAAGGTAATAACTTCACAATATTTTTTGGTAAATACCAATTTATATTTGAGTGTCTTATTCTTATCCTTAACAGTAAACTCATGTGCTACCATACTCTTATAACCTAGAGCAATAGAAATCAACAACTTTTCCTCTTTCTCATAATGCCTGATAGGTATGTTAAAGTGTGCAGTAGGGCGCGCGACAAAGATGCCTCCGAGGATGGGGCCCTTAGTACGGTTCAGATTTAACCGTTTAGCAACAATAGCGCCTAAACTGAAAGTAGTGTCCTGAAACAAGGCATGGCACAAAATAACAATATCAGGGGCACCAAGGTTTCCACAGTTCCCGCGACCAATTAAGCATATACTAGCAAATATTACGAAGTAACATAAAACAGGAAAATGTATGCTAGTGATTCTCGCATCAGAAACTTTCCTTGTTTCCCCTACAACAATCATATTAATAAATACCTCCACATCATTACGATGTGGTTCCTCTATGCTTCCCTCAAAGGGTATCAAACAGATCCGGCAAACATCATAAAGTGACATCTCTTATGCTCATCATATAAATAAAATTCCACCGAAGGTGGTGATCTCCTAGCATGGAAATGAAAATTTTGCACAAAGATATTGGTGAGTAAGAGATACTATCCACGCTAGTCATGGAGGAAGGCGTGAGGCCTGCATTCTCAGCCAATTGATAAAAATATTCATAAATCCCGGCCTCTTTCAAGAACTCATCACAAGACCATTCACATGGCCGAACCTCCGCAGTACGAAAGAGATTATACTTGGGCTTCTTTTTCTCTTCACTTTGCTTATCCTTCGAGCTTCGGCTCGATGAGCCCCTCAAAAATCTCTTCATCTTTTTCTGAAATTTTCTGAAATTTTTAGTAACTTAAAATAAAAGTGAACCAAACTCAACAAGATTGATAGCAACTACTCCTACAAGTGCCTAGAGGCCATATCATGCATTAAAACTACTTTTGACCACATAAATTTGACATGCAAGCTCAAGAACAGAGTCACCTAAGCAACAAAAAATTGCAATAAATAAAGCACTAGAACAAAAACTAATTGGACCATTGGAGGAGTCACATACCAAAGAACAATCCCCCAAAGCAATTTTGTGAATGGAGCTTAGAGCAAGGAGATCGAAAATGGCAGCAAGATGGGCAAGAACTCGGGTTTGAGCTGGCTAGTGATTTTTTTGGGAGGAAGAAGGAGTGTGTGGTGGCTGGAATAAGTGGAGGGGGGCCAGCAGGGGCCCATGAGGCAGGGGGCGCGCCCAGGGGGGTGGGCGCGCCTTGGACCCTCGTGGCCAGGTGTTGGCTCCCCCTGATGTGCTCTCAGTGCCATATATTCTCAAATATTCTAGAAAAAAAATCATATTTAATTTTCAGGGCATTTGGAGAACTTTTATTTTTGGGGTATTTTTTATTGCATGGATAATTCAGGAAACAGATAGAAAATACTTTTTTTGCTTTATTTAATATAAATAACAAAAAGTAAAAAAAGGGTACAGAGAGTTGTGCTTTCTAAGTTCATCCATCTCATGCTCATCAAAAGGAATCCACTAACAAGGTTGATTAGGTCTTGTTAACAAACTCATTCCGAATCGCATGAAACCGGAGAAATTTCGAATAACACTAGGTTACCTCAAAGGGGATATGCACATCCCCAACAATAAGAATATCATATTTCTTCTTGACAGTAGGAAGAGGAAATTCAAAACCTTCAATAGTGATTGTTGAAATTTTTCCAATAGAATTTATACTGTGGACTTGAGGTTGTTTCCTCGGAAAGTGTACCGTATGCTCATTACCATTAACATGAAAAGTGACATTGCCTTTGTTGCAATCAATAACATCCCCTGCAGTATTCAGAAAGGGTCTTCCAAGAATAATAGACATACTATCGTCCTCGGGAATATCAAGAATAACAAAGCCCGTTGGATCGTGTGATCTCTTATGTACTCGAGGATCTAGCATATGTGTGACTCTTGTTGGTTTAGTGTTTCTCCGTGTTTCCCCTTGTGTTTCCCCTCGTATTTTCCCTTGTGTTCTTCGTGTTCATCGCGGGATCCGCTCCTTTCGTGAAAGATCGGCCCCTAGGGTTCCTACCCTACATCATCTTGCTATCAGAGCCACGTTGATCACGATTTTGGAGCCTCCCCTTGTGTTTCTAGCCTTGTTTTTGTTGATTTTGTCCCTAATTCGAAAATCCCCCACAAGAATAGCCCCCAATTTTTTTTGTGATTTGGTGTGTTGAATTTTTGTTGGATTTGATCCGTGGATTTGCTTTGTCTTGAGTGGATCTAGCTTTCCCCCCCTTTCCCCACCTTTTCCATCCACGAAATCGGCCGGATTCGACGAATTTCGACCTCTCCACCTTGTCCATGAGCTGTTCATCCCGTGCCCGAAAATCGCCGAGGCACTGGACCTCCGACCGCCCCTAGACGTCCGACGACCGGGCGACCGACGTTCCCTGACGAAACTTAATTTTATTCAGTTTAGTCACCACCACCTCCCCACTTTCGCATACACACTCCCACCACCTATACACCATCACCACTTCCACATACCACAACCATTGCTTACCCGTTTCGCACTCCGACACGTTTTGCCACTTCGAGTTTTGAGAATTTGAGTTGCGGTTCCGTGTCCTATTGTGTTTCGGCTATTTAGGTATGGTTCGACATCAACATCACCGCCGCTCATCTTCGCCACGGACGCATCATCAACAACGACCACCTCGACTACATGTTGGTATCCGTGCAACCGTTTTGACACCATACCGTACGCAAGAAGCGGTAACATCATCTTGGTATCGGATACATCATTCTTGCCATTACATTGATAGCCATCATAGCCTTACTCCTTTGCGTCACTTACCCATCGAGACTAGCTTTTGAGTATTGCCGGCAACGAGAGTTGTGCACATTAGTGATCATACTTCCCATAGCATACATACATCATTGGTGCATATCTTGGTATCGTCTCTTGTGCCACAAGGTTGTCATCGCATACACAATTGCTATCTTGGTTCATGAAGCATTGCATGAGAAAAGAGATCAAACAACAATGAGCCAAACAAGCTTTTAAGCAAAAGGGAAAGATAAGCAAAGAGCTTTTAAGCAAGAACCATAGCATCATACAACATTAAGATTGTCATACTAGATCATCTTGGATCATAGCATCGAAACACCATACATAGAGCATACTTGGGATACAAGTCGTTGCATTTTTGCTTAGTAGGTTGTGCACAAGCCTTCATATCCACCTATTGTGCAATCGTGCTAGCGTCTCTCTAGTGTTGTGCAACAAGAGCATTTTCTTGGATTCCACATTTTGGCTCACCCTTGGTTGCACGACCCCACTTATCTCTTTGCGTGTGTGTTTTAGTGTACCTTATATTGCTTGGTCTACTTGTTACATTGCAAACTTGTGAATCTTTTCCAACATTATTGAAGCTCACTTACAATTGCATCAAATTTTGTTCCAACATCCTAACCAAGCTCCACCATAAGCTTTTACTTGTGTAGGTGTGAGAAACCGACAAGAATTGGTACCAATTGTGCTATTTCCTTGTTCCACATTGGAGCGATCATTGATCCACCTTCAACTTCGGTCAAGGTACATTTGGTATACGTTCTTCTCTTTCTACCACTCACATTTTTCTCTTGGAATGATGGATAGGACAAGTGCTTCTGCCAACCCACTCTTCATTGAGCATGACGACGACATGAACTCCTACGTCACAAAGAGCCACCTCTTTGGTGTACAACGTGCATTGCATCAAGAACAACAAGCAATGAGTGAACACATCGACAACCTCGCCACCGACTTGCGACTCTCTGAGCAACGTACAAGAGATTACTTCGACCACAAGATCGACGACCACAAGCAAGAGAATGATGCAAGAATGGACGAGATTCGTGCTTTGTTGCTCAACCGCTCTTATTCCACTTCGTCCTCATCAAGACGGAGCCGCTCAAGTCGACACTCCGACTTCACCCTCTCCGGCTCAAGTACACCGACATCGAACACTCTTCGACATGCCACGCGCAATGATTGTCAAGAAAGCCTCAATCCTCTATGCGACACCGACTCTCAAGAGCACCGACACCGTCAAAGCCAAGCTGCCTTTGTGCAAGGACAAGAACAGCAACGACAACACCAACATGATGAGGAGGAGCGAGCACGTCTACACCAAGATGCACAAGATGCCGAGGCACAACGCCAAGAACAACAACTCCGTGAAGCTCAAGCACTTGAGGCGCAACGTGCCCTTCGAGATTCAAGTCACGCCATCGCTACACGCAATCGCCATCGATGCAAACAAGAAGAAGCACTTCGTGAATCGTCAAGTTCCTCAAGAGGATTTACCAATCACGTGTGCATCGTCAAGTTCCTCAAGTTCGTCCTTGAGCTCGACAAGCCCCTCCACAAGCTCCTCAAGAACCCCAAGTTCACCAAGAGCATGAAGACAATGGAAATCCTCCACCACAAGAGGAACACGAGGTTGACAACCCTCCTCACCAAGAGCAACACGAGTTTGCCAATCCTCAACAACTTGGGCGTCATCATCCCCGACCCCAACATAATGAAGAGCAACACTACGGCAAGCTAAAGTTCACCATGCCAAAGTTCAATGGAATAAATGATCCCGGAGAGTACCTTTCATGGGCATTGAAGGTCGACAAAATCTTTCGTTTGCACAACTATGAAGAAGAGAAGAAGATCGCGATGGCATCCCTTGAGTTCCAAGACTATGTCCTAATTTGGTGGGAACAAGTCATCAAGCGTCGTGAGGCAAGAGGTGAACCACCCATCACTACTTGGGTGCAAATGAAGGATATGATGAGAGCATGCTTCGTGCCTACCTACTACAACCGCGACCTCTTCAAGAAACTCCAACTACTCAAGCAAGGAACCAAGAGCGTTGAAGAGTACTACAAGGAGATGGAGATTGCAATGACAAGAGCCAACGTCCCGGAAGATGATGAGCAAACAATGGCACGTTTCTTGAATGGACTCAATCATCCTATCAAGAAGATCGCCGATTTCCAACCATACTCGAACCTCCTCGAGCTAGTGCATCAAGCTACCAAAGCGGAACGCCAAGTACAAGATGGTTTCAAGTATGCCAAGTTCTCATCCAAGACATACGGCTTCTCCAACACCCAAGCTTCAATGACTCCAACACCGTCTACCAAGCCTTCTACAACCAACGTCAACAAATCGAGTTCCAAGAAAACTTTGAATACTCCAAGTCATCCTACTACAAGCAACTTCAAGCCGAGAGCTTCATCATCATCAACCCCCACCGATGAGACCGTCAAGACAAGTTCCTTCAAATGCTTCACATGCAAAGGCCGAGGCCACAAGTCCTACGAGTGCACCAACAAGCGGACCATGATCCTCAACAACAACGACACTTATGACTCAATGAGTGAACGAGAAATGGAAGCCCTTGAGCAAGTGGCCATACACCGGCAAGTGAACGATGAAGAGGAACAAGTCTTTTGCAATGAAGATTCAAGTCCCGCTCTAGTTGTCTCCAAGGTCTTGACTCTTCAACATCACCAAGAAGAAGACCAAAGATGCCATATCTTTCATACCAAGGCTGGCATCAATGGAAGATCCGTCAAGGTCATCATCTATGGAGGGACTTCTCATAACCTCGCAAGTGAAGAACTTTGCTCCAAGCTCCAATTGCCCAAGATGAAGCACCCACATCCCTACAAAGTTCAATGGCTTAGCGACTCCGACACTATCCAAGTCGAGCATCGAGTACAAGTCTCCTTCAAAATTGGTGCCTACGAAGACACTTTGGAGTGCGACGTCGTTCCAATGACCATTTGCCACCTTCTTCTTGGACGCCCATGGCAATTTGATAGAGGTGTCATCCAAAGCGGCCGAACGAACCACTACATCTTCAAGATGAAAGGAAAGGAGTACGTACTTCGCCCCATGTCTCCAAGCCAAGTGATTGCCGACAAGCAAGCCACCCATCATGGAGAGAATAGTGAGAGAGCGAACCACCAAAAAGAGAGTGAGCGCCACAAGCCCAAATCGAGTGCCTCCACGATGAGCGAAAAGAGAACTTAGTCCAATTCGCCACCAAAAGTGAGATAAGAGTACTATGTCCTTTTGTGCAAGGACAATGCAACACAAGCTAACACCTCTCATGCTCTACCTTTAGTGTTGTCTTATCTTTTGCAGGAATTTCAAGATGGTTTCCCCGACGAGCTACCTTCGGGACTACCTCCACTACGAGGCATCGAGCACCGCATCGACCTCATCCCCGGAGCACCTCTTCTGAACAAAGCTACCTACCGCGTCAACCCCGAAGAAACCAAAGAAATACAAAGGCAAGTAAAGCATCTCATAGACCATGGACATGTGCGTGAAAGTTTGAGTCCTTGTGCCATTCCGTTCATTTTTGTGCCAAAACGAGATGGTAGCTTTCACATGTGCTCCGATTGTAGACCTATCAATGCTATCACCATTCGCTATAGGTACCCCATTCCACGCCTTGATGATATGCTTGATGAACTTAGTGGTGCCACTATATTTTCAAAAATTGATCTTAAAAGTGGTTACTATCAAGTATGCATACAAGAGGGTGATGAATGGAAAACCGCTTTCAAAACAAAGTTTGGTTTGTTTGAGTGGTTAGTCATGCCTATGGGTCTACCTGAAGCACTGGGTACTTTCATGCGTCTTATGAATCATGTCTTTCGCCCTTACATTGGTGTGTTTGTTGTGGTCTACTTCGATGATATCCTTGTTTATAGCAAATATCTTCAAGATCATGTCACCCATGTTCGAACCGTTTTGCAAACTCTTTGAAATGAGCATCTCTATGCTAACATGGAAAAGTGCCTTTTCGGCGTTGATAAGCTCGTTTTCTTGGGTTTTGTAGTTTCCTCTAAGGGTGTTCATGTTGATGACTCTAAGATCAATGCTACTAGAACTTGGCCCCAGCCAACCAATTTGTAACAAGTGCGTAGCTTCCTTGGTCTAGCCGATTTCTACTGTAGATTTGTCAAGGACTTTAGCACCATTGCTTCACCTTTGCATGCTTTGAGCAAGAAACACGCGCCTTTTGTTTGGGGACCATCCCAAGATACCGCTTTCAATGAGCTCAAGAATTTGCTTACTCATGCTCCCGTGCTTACTTTACCCAACTTTGATAAGCCCTTTGAGATTCATTGCGATGCTAGTGGTAATGGCACAGGAGGTGTGTTAACGCAAGAGAAGTGCCCCATAGCTTACTTTAGTGAGAACTTTCCAGAGCGCAACTCAATTACCCCATCTATGACAAAGAGTTATATGCTTTAGTGAGAGTTTTGCATGAATGGGAACACTATCTTCTCCCTCATGAATTCATCATTCATACCGATCATGAAACGCTTAAATACCTTGAGGGTCAAACCAAGTTGAACAGGCATCATGCTAAATGGAGTGAATTCATTGAGTCTTTTCCTTATGTCATCAAGTACGTCAAAGGTAAGGAAAATGTTGTGGCGGACGCTCTTTCCCGCATATGCATGCTTGTTACTCAACTTGAAATGATTGTCATTGGCTTTGAGCATATAAAAGACTTGTATGAGCATGATCCTACTTTTGCTACTCCTTATGCCAAGTGTTTGACACATACCTCTTGGGAATGCTATTACATCAAAAATGGTTATCTCATGAGAGCTAACAAGCTATGCATCCCCGAGTCTTCTCTTCGTTTGTTGCTTTTGCAGGAATCTCATGGAGAACAATTAATGGGACATTTTGGACGCGACAAAACTTTCACTACGCTCTCCAAGAACTATTATTGGCCCAAGGTGTTTCGCGACGTCAACCGCTTCACCAACCGATGCTCTACATGTCGCAAAGCTAAGTCTAAAGCTCAATCCCATGGCCTTTACATGCCTCTTCCTATTCCATATCAACCATGGGAAGATGTTAGCATGGATTTTGTACTTGGATTGCCTAGGACTAGAAATGGGAAGGATTCGGTATTTGTCATTGTGGACCGTTTCTCTAAGATGGCACATTTCGTGCCTTGCAACAAGATAGACGATGCTTCACATGTTGCAAATCTCTTTTGTAGGGAAATATTGCGTCTACATGGAGTGCCAAAGACGATCGTCTCGGACCGCGACGTCAAGTTCCTAAGCTACTTTTGGAAGACACTATGTGCCAAGCTTAGAATCAAGCTACTCTTCTCCACGGCGTATCATCCACGAATCGACGGCCAAACGGAGCTGACCAACCGCACACTCTCGTCTCTACTTCGCGTGCTCATCAAGAAGAAGATCAAGGAGTGGGAGGAGTGTCTACCTATCGCCGAGTTCACCTACAACTGTGCAAGACACTCAACAACCGGCAAGTCTCCCTTCGAGGTTGTCTACGGATTCAACCCATTGTCCCCATTGGACATTCTCCCTCTACCACTACAAGAGCGCATCAATTTGGACGCAAGTGAATGTGTGAACCATCTCAAGAAGATGCATGAAGATAAAAGGCACACCATCGAGCGCCAAGTACAACGACTTGTGACCAAGCTCAACATCAACAAGCAACCCATGGTATTCGACATTGGTGATCTTGTGTGGCTACACCTTCGCAAAGACCGCTTCCCCACCGAACGCAAGTCCAAGCTTCTACCTCGAGCGGATGGACACTTCAAGGTGCTCGCACGCTACAACAACAACAACGCTTACAAGAGCGACCTCCCGCGTGGCAAGTACAACATGAGCGACATCTTCAATGTCAAGGACCTCTCGCCCTACCATGGTGATGAGGAATTTGATCCGAGGTCGGATCTTCCCCAAGGGAGGGGAGATGATGCGGAGCATCCCAAGGTCATCCATGGACCTACCTACGTCTCCTATGACACCACTTGGACTAATGAAAAGAGCCCGAGCAAAGGCTATGGAAGATAAGGTGAACTCACTCCTGTCCGAACTACCACTTTCTATGCATGAGAATTGGCTACTACCTCAAGAGGAGACCCTATGTGTGATCAGGCACTTGGAGGAAAGCCACGGACGAGACGGTGAGGACGCCAAGCTCAAGGGACAAGAAGAAGGACAACTTGAAGTTCCCAGGCTCCGGACGACCGACGAACCCTGGACGTCCGACGACCTCCAGGCTCCGGACGTCCGACACTCTCCGGACGACTGACGCACCCACACCTGAGCCGAAACTACGGACTTCCGAAGACTTCCGGATGACCGATGCCCCAGACGTCCGACCCCGACCGGACGTCCGACCGAAACCCACCCGAGCCGAATCTACGGACGTCCGACGAGCACCGGACGTCCGGGCCCTCGCAAGCCTCCGGAAGACCGGTGACTCCCGGACGTCCGACACCTGTGTGTTGTTTATGTGTTGGGCCACAACCCATGTACCCCTTCTCCCACCTAGACTATATATACTCTTCTCCAACCTACGTTTTAGGGTTAGCAAAGGATTAGCTCATATTTCGTGTGAGAGCTTTGCTCATCCACTTGGTTACCTTCTCCTCGGAGATAGCGCCTCCTCGGAGAAGATCCCCCAAGCGGATTCAAGACCTCTTTACGGGAAGAACATCAAGACCTCCTCACAGAGAAGACCGGCTACCCTTGTATCGTCCTTAGTTGACCTTGGATCGTGTGATCTCTTATGTACTCGAGGATCTAGCATATGTGTGACCATTTCTTGTTGGTTTAGTGTTTCTCTCGTGTTTCCCCTTGTGTTTCCCCTCGTATTTTCCCTTGTGTTCTTGCTTGTTCATTGTGGGATCCGCTCCTTTCATGAAAGATCGGCCCCTAGGGTTCCTACCCTACATCACAATGAAGTAATTATGGCAAGTGGCAACATGGAGCATTCCCTCCAAACTGAGGAGTGAGCCACGACCTTCACGACCAAGGTATAGAATGTCGAGGAAGCACCAGGTGCTCAATCCGCGTTAAGTAAGCAAGACAACACAAGGCACCCAGGAAGTACAAATGTCTCCTCGGGACAACCAGACAGTACCCCTAAACAAGGGTGCATGCTCCATCGCGTCTCATACATCTCCAAGGTGTCATCGGTGCAAAAAGCAATAAATATTGCTCCTAAATATGTATGATCTTTTATTGCAACAGAAAATAAGCTTTGTAAGAACTTGTGATGGTAAAGAAATAAAAGTGACATACTGCATAATAAAGGTTGCTATCACAAGGGGCAATATAAACCGGCGTTCCTTTGCATTAAGGTCTTGCACATCCAAAAATAAAAAGCACATGACAATCTCTACTCCCCTCTGCGAAGGGACTATCTTTTAATTTTCATCTTTTACTTTTATGCAAGAGTCAATAGTATTCATCCTCATTTCGACATCAATTATTCTCCACTTGGCAAGCATCATGTGGTAGGAAATGATCCAGGCACATATATCGAGTTCAATATAGGTAATCATGGGTTATTATTGTTGACATTATCCCTGAGATAAATAAGTTGGGAGGCGAAACATTAAGCCACTGTCTTCATCTGCCTCTGAATGAAAAAATTGTTCTAAAATATGCTTTGAGTGTCAGCAATCATGGAAGACTATAAGATAGTTGAGCATCTGGGATTTACTAAATCAAAGCTCTTACATAGACCCTTCCTGAAAATAAGATGAATTGTAATTGTTTGATGACTGAAAACATAGTTTTTTAGTTTTCAAGAAAGTTTATGGTCTATGCTTTAACATGTGAATAGCTTGCTACTTGATCATGAGAAGTTTTATGAGAAAGAGTTGTTGTTTATGATGCTAGGAAAAGTGATTGAAATTATCATTGATCAAACTTATGTACTATGCTAGCATACACACTTCATAAATAATTTCTTTTATCATTTACCTTCTCGAGGATGAGCAGGGATTAAGCTTGGAGATATTGATACGTCTCCAACATATCTATAATTTATGAAGTACTCATGCCATGTTTACAACAATTTTATATGGTTTTTGTCATGGATTTGTCACGGAGGATGCCCTAGTGAAAGGACTTAGGTGTGGAGCCATCGCAACTAGGTTAGCTTGAAGGGGTTGAACGGGACAAAGGACACTGAGAATTTACCCAGGTTCGGCCCCTCACAACGAGGTAAAGGCCTACGTCCTGCTTCTAGTTGTATTGCTTGAGTTTAGATTACAAGGGAGCGATTACGATTGACCTAGTTCTCGATTGCATGTTTCTCCTCTTAACCCGCCACGGGGTCTCACCTTTATATACACAGGCTGAGACCCGGAGGCTTACAGAGCCCCTGCCGGCTCACACAACGTGACTGGCTTGATTTCTAACTAATCATGCCTTATAGAGCAAGTCCTCCTACGACGGTTCACAGCTCCGGTCCTGGGCCTTTAGCAGGCCTGCCTCTAAGAGCCGTCGTCTTCATACCTTTCCCTGGGCATCGTTCATGTTAACCCGCCAATGGTATAACCCGTCCCCTCCTGGGTGGGTCATACCTCGAAGCTATATCCCCAACATTAGGCCCCAGGTGATTTGAACTTGTTCATATCAATCTCCACTGTTTAACTTAGCAGAATGTATCATTGCCGATTCTTCATCAGTCTGCTATAACCCGCCATGATGTCACATAAACAGAATCATTGTAACCAACCATGATGTCATGTGCATTAATTCTGCACAAGGCCCAGGATATCTCAACGGATCTTTAACTTAATGGGCCTCCTGAAAACCGAGGCGCCCGCATTGTTAGCATAATCATTTTTCCTCCTCAATTTCTGTGCGTGCCATCTTATTACTTCCTTATAAATAGGGACAAGAGGCCCTCCTTTTCACTTTTACCCCCGCCTCTGCCTCTTCTTCTTCGTCTTCCTTGCACCAACCACTACAGCACGAGCTCCCCCGCCGCCATTGACCTTCTTCAACAACTTCGACCCAGGCCGCTACATCGACCTGACTGTAACCAGAGATCGCGACACCCTCCGCTGTTCATCAGCATCAACGGGTACTCATCTCAACTTATTCTTGGTCCGCATGAAGTTGCCTAGTTCATCGGTGTTCGTCAATCACAGATGACTTAGTTTGATCGTCGTAACTTCTCTTCCAACGCTTAGTTTGATCCAAAAATTAGTACAAATTTTGCATGGTAGCAGTTTCAGCACCCGTTTCCAATCACAGATGCATCATGTCTTCCTGAGATTCAAACCCTAGCTCGCATGTTCTTCCACTGTCATATTTAGGGTTAGCAATTATTCTCCTTTTCTGAACTGTTGTACATCCATAAATATAACCACAAATTGTGGAACCTGTTTCTCCCATACTTAACAAAATTTCAACTGTCTTGATAGTTATCTAACCCGCCATCCACTTGCTGGGCGGCTTAACCATCAATCCTTTGTAACCCGCCAGAACCTTAGCCGGCTCACCAATTGAGTATCGATAGTCATTTACTATGAAACAGCTGACTTAAACATGGACTTTGAAACCATCAGGCAGTTCCTCCTCACAATACTGATCCACCATACTGTATTTCTTAGACATTCATTTTCAAAGATGACTAAGACTGTTACCTCATGCGATTGGGTTTCCTCCACTGTCACGGAGCAAACTCTTGCAGAATATGTTCAAGTGGGCTTCCTATCAGCCAAAGATGTTATTCACTGGCGAGCCCCGGGAACAGAAGTTAGACCTCAGCCGCAGGAAGGCGAAGTCATTGTTTTTGTTGATCATATGAACCGCGGTTTCTCACCGTCCGGCTCAAAATTATTTCGTGATGTTTTGCATTTTTTCAAACTTCATCCCCAAGATATCGGACCCAACTCCATTTCCAACATATGCAACTTTCAAGTATTTATGAAGTTTACCTTCAAGAAGAGACCAACGTCGATCTTTTCCGAGAGTACTATTATCTGAACCGCCAGACCGAGTTTACAGATGGACCTTGCTTAGGACTTGGTGGCATTTCTATTTAGCGACGAAGAGATGCTATCTTCCCTGCAGCCGCACTTCCTAGTCACCCGAAGGACTGGAATAAGACTTGGTTTTATTGCCAAGATACATCTCCATTAGATGAAAATCCTTTGCCGGGTTCCCGCGACTGTCGTCTTAGCCGAAAACATCCACTTCCAGACCGGCTCACCACTGCCAAACATGTGAAGTATATGCCTACCTTTTGGCCTTGCTAGCCAATGGACTGACCGGAGTTGACTTGGTTCGATGCTAGGTCGCCTGGAGGATCATACCTTTGAGCCATCGGTCTGACTTAATGTGTGAGTATACTTGTGATGTCAAAGATCCACATCATTACTGTCAAACGCGTCTGCAAGACAAAGAAATTAATGACATGACTAAGACACTGCTCAATGAAAGTTTAGAGACCTGCAGCAAAACGGGGCTGAACCCCTTCTGTGCTCTTAACCCGGCTCCAGATGTAAGTGCTTTAAGCCAATTTTTCTGTAACCATTACTTATACTGAACTGCACATTCCTTATCTTTATTTGCTTCTTTTTCAGGCTGACTCTTCTTTCTCGAGCAAGAAGTTGCAAGAAAAACCGGCGAAAAAGACCAGAGACAAGACCAAAGCTTCCAAGAAACCCACCAAGAAGAAAACAAACACAACAGAGCTATTTGCACTGAACGATGATGAGTCGGAGGTAGAACTTGATTCCCTTGGCTTTTTTGTACATCTTATTGACGCTGACCCCTCTCAGGATGACGCAGAGACTAGCTAGGAAAATGCTGCAGAGGCAACTATTATTTCCTCCGACTCAGAGCCTTTGCCAAGACAAAAATTCGGCACGTGACCCGGAAAGTAAGGTTTTCTCACCCTTTATTACTTGGATCCAAACTTTATTTTGAAGAAACAACAACATGAAGCTCGGCGTACAACCCGGAACAATGGGGGAGGAGATCTGCATGCCGGCTTACCCAATACGTCGGCCCCTCGCAAACGCCGAGCATAGGTTTCTCAAAATTCAAACTTCTCTTTTCCAAAGGCGGGTCTTATCCGTCAACCGCTTAATCCTTCCAACTCAAATTATCAGGGAACCTCTGACTCCTCCTCCGGTGACTCTACTGGGACTCAGATCCTCCTCTTCAAAGTCGCTCCTCGGTGAGAACATTTGACCTCTTGGTTTTTAACACTTTACCAAATGATATGTTAACATCTTCATGTGTCTCATTTTCAGTGGTATAGCCAAGCCAGCAAGAAATTGAAGATAAATAAGCCGGCCGAAGACCCCAAGACCACTGAGCCGGAGAAGCAGACAATATCAGAAGCTTCTCATCAAACCCCTAAAGCTGCTGCTGATGACCCGCCACCAAAGACTCACGACGTCACAGTGGATCCAATGGGTGTTGACCCGCCTAGCGATAAACCGCCAAGTCCCACCAAGCCTGCTGAAGAAGAGGCTGAAGACATTGTAGTTACTGGGACTGGCTATACGGAGCCAAGCAACCCCACTGTCTTATCAAAGCACAACCCCAAGGAAGATTTTTCAGCTGCTGACAAAGGCAAATGGAAATTGGACTTGGAAAGCTATGCCAGCTTCAATGCCAGTGAAATTCATGCGGGCTACTTAAGCCGCCTTCATACCAGCCGTGACATGGAACCTAGCTTGGTCAATCTGATGAAGTAGCGCTTTGAGGTAAATACTGAAATCCTTCCCATATGAATATATGTCAGCTACCAAGTCTAAAGGATATGAAAGAATTGAGGATGTTGTAGACTTAAATAATATCATTCATCTTGTAGCTTCTCCATACTAGTTTATCTCCATTAGATTCAAATGAGTAGCTCACAAGGGCCGGTTTAAACTGAATAGTTAAGTCGAGCCTTAAGATCATGTTGTAAGAAATCCGAACATGTAACCCCCATGGGTCGGCTCAAATTAAAAAACCGAGCCGGGTCATTAAATACTCTTATGCAAAAAATGACCTACATTAGCCCACAAGTGCCAAGTAAAATACTTGTATTGTGCTTGGGACTTCGATGAAATGATTATCATAATCGCAAAATGCTTCTTGGCTTTTTGTGTATCAGGCTGAATTAAGTATGAAAGAATCCCAAGTAGTCAACCTGCGATTGAACATTAAGACACAACAATCAGAAACTTCAAAGGCCAAGTCGGAATTGAAAACCTCCTTAGAAGTGAATGAAAAGTTGAGAAAAGAGTTCAATGCTGAGAGAGCCAGATGGGATACTGAAAAGGCGGCTATGTTGAAAAGGGCTAAAGACGCCGAGGCTGCTCTTAAGCCGGTGACTGAAGAGTTATCCAGCTTGAAATGACAGATTAACAGTTTGACAGCCACCATATGTGGTAAGTGATATTGTACTTCAATCTTTCACCACCAATGTATTGTAACCCGCCTGCTGATTTACTAATATGTTTGCTCAACAGGACCCAGGAGCTCCAACCTTGGCCAGGACATGCGTGTGAAGCTCAAAGTTGTGTACACTCTTGTGGAGCAATTGTATACCGGAACTCAACGGGCCATCTCAACTATCTCTCATCGTAAACAACCACCTTCACTCATCAGGGAGGTATTGGACAAACTACCTATCATGCCTCAAAGAATTGAAGAGATAAAGCGATGATCCGCCAGAGCAAGTGATATTACTGCTCTAAGCGGGGCGAAGGCATGGCAGACAGAGCTAGACCCGGAGGAGATGGCCACTGGCTATTCGAGCCTCAAAGAAGATAGGTCTCCCTTTGATGCAACCAACTTTACCAAATGTGTAAAGGAGATGCGCCCTCTGACCAGCAAATTGGCTGAAGAGACTAACTTGTCCAAGTATCAGGCGGCTTATACAATGGAAAACTCAAAAGTGAAAGCGCCGGCCTCCAATATGTAAGCATACTTTTGCTCCTGATTTTGATCTGTCCACCCTTATAGATGATGAAGTTGTGTTCAAAGCTTTAATCGGCATCGACTGGACATCACCTGACTTCCCGACGACGGAGGAAGAAGAAGAACCAGCGTAGGATAACCCGGAAGCTTTAACTCGTCAGGACCAAAACAACTGATCCAGGGGGAGGCTCTCAGATCGCGGTGTGGCGCTTCTCTTTGAAAAACTCTTAATCATCTGGGCTTTGGAAAGCCATGTAATAGGCTAGTTGAAACAATGATATGCCATGCCATCGTGCATGTGTTATCCTTTGAATGTTCAAACCGTCGTGCTTGATTTTTATCACCCGCCACCTGTGCATATAATAATATCAGTTATGTGGATCATATCAAGAATCATCATACTTCCTGTACACAAGGAAACAGCATATGCCCTGGCGGTTTACGCCAGGTCGGGTCACAAATATCTTTGAAAGAACCCTGATATAATAGTCTTTGATAAAAAAGTTGAAGGCTATTTAAGCCGGAAATATGCCAGCGACTTGAAGGCGAAGGCAGGGCGGGTTAGAAAAACCCTAAATATCTATTCATATATGAGAAGTCATACCTGTAGACCGATATCATAATTACGTTGTAATGATTGTAATCCAGCATGGGTATTAACCTGTAAATATGAAAAATCATGACTTGAATTTATTCAAGGCAAATCATCCTAGCAACTTAAAGTCTACTAATTAGGGCGGGTTATTAACCCAATATGCTTAAGCATAAGTCATAGAGTCAAGGCTACATGGCCTGAATTGCAAAAAACCACATATTAATATCGAAGAAGGATATGAATCCAAAATTTTCAAAAAAGACAAATCAAGAAAAACAAGGCTTTCATAGGCCGCCAAGCCTAAAACGTCAAGTGCTTTCATGGGCCGCACAACCACTGAGTTAATTCCTGCACACCTGTAAGCCGACCCTCACATGACAAACTGCCATTTTAACTTTAACAAGTTCAGGGTCTTATTTAAAAGATTGACTGTCAAGAGTATGGCGGGTCATTCCAGGATTACCTGGGCGGAGTAACAATGACATACAGGCCGGTTAACCTGAAATTTGGTGTTTACACCTAGCATGTAAGTCGATCAAGAGGGTAAGTAGAGATATGCTCTTTGGCAAGAAGTCCCCAAGTGACCTGTGAAAAGGCATGTGAGCCTGATCAAGAGGGTAAGCATAGATATGCTCATTGAGTAGGAAGCCCCCAAGTGACCCGCGAGAAGGCATGTAAGCCTGATCAAGAGGGTAAGCATAGCTATGCTCATTGAGCAAGAAGCCCCCAAGTGACCTGTGAGAAGGCATGTAAGCCTGATCAAGAGGGTAAGCATGGCTATGCTCATTAAGCAGGAAGCCCCCAAGTGACCCGCGAGAAGGCATGTAAGCCTGATCAAGAGGGTAAGCATGGCTATGCTCATTGAGCAGGAAGCCCCCGATTGACCTTATAAACAAATAATAAAGGCTCAGACACTTTAGAATTGAAACGACAAAGGCCCTGAATTATCAGGGATGCCAGCTTTATTATAGTGATCATAATATGTACACTGAAGAAACTATGTATAGCATAAGAGCCAGTGGCTCGGGTGTAATAAGGCCGAAGATGAGCAATGTTCCAAGGCCGACGGGTCTCCTCCTCCAATGTGTGTGGGTCCTTGTGGTCTCGAATATCGATAAGGTAATATGACCCGTTGTTCAAGTTCTTGCTAACCACAAAAGGTCCTTCCCAAGGTGGGGATAACTTGTGCATATCTGTTTGATCTTGGATGAGCTAGAGCACCAGGTCGCCTTCTTGAAAGGTCCGGGTTTTAACCCAGCGACTATGGTAGCGACACAGATCTTGCTAGTATATCGCTGAAAGAGACGCCGCAAGGTCACGATCCTCATCCAACATATCAAGAGCATCCTGACGTGCCTTTTCATTGACAGCTTCAACATAAGCTGCCACCCGGGGCAAGTCTTGACGGACATCACTTGGAAGAACCGCCTCTGCCCCATAGACCATGAACAAGGGCGTGTAACCTATTGATCTATTCGGGGTGGTATTGATACTACAAAGCAATGAGGATAATACCTCGACCAACAACCTGGTGTCCTCTGCAAAGGGACCATAAGCTGGGGTTTTATTCCTCTCAAGATTTCTTGATTGGCCCTTTCAGCTTGACCGTTGGATTGGGGGTGAGCCACCAAAGAAATGTCAAGACGAATATGCTCTCGCTGACAGAACTCTTCCATAGCTCCCTTAGACAGATTAGTGCCATTATCAGTTATGATACTATGAGGGTAGCCAAAGCGGAAAATCACCTTCTTAATGAATTGAACTGTTGTTGCGGCATCACACTTACTGACGGCTCTGCCTCAACCCACTTGGTAAATTTGTCAACCGCCACCAAGAGGTGGGTCTTTTTGTCCTTAGACCTCTTGAAAGGTCCAACCATATCCAGCCCCCAGACTGCAAATGGCCAAGTAATTGGAATCATCCTCAATTATTGAGCTAGCACATGAGCTTGCCTAGTAAATTTCTGACAGCCATCACACTTGCTAACCAGATCTTCTGCATCAGCATGAGCCGTCAACTAGTAGAATCCATGACGAAAAGCTTTAGCCACCAGAGATTTAGAGTCGGCGTGGTGTCCACAATCCGCTTCATGGATTTCCCTTAGAATCTCACGGCCTTCTTCAGGAGAAACACAACACAGGAACACGCCTGTGATACTACATCGGTGTAACTCGCCATTAACAATGGTCATGGACTTAGACCACCGGGTTATTTTCCTGGCCAAAGTTTCATCCTCGGGCAACTCTCCCCGGGTCATATAAGCCAAGTACGACACTGTCCAATCAGGAATAGTATGAAGAGCCGCCACCAACTGTGCCTTCGGGGTCAGGAATTGCAAGATCCTCCTTTGTCAGCAACTTAACTGAAGGGTTATTTAATATATCAAGAAAAACATTTAGTGGTACCGGCTTATGCTGAGACCCCAGCCGGCTTAAAGCATCGTCCGCCTCATTCTTTCTACGATCAACATGTTCCACTTGATAACCTTTGAAATGACCAGCAATACTATCAACCGCCCGGTGATAAGCCGCCATGAGCGGGCCCTTAGAATACCAAGTTCCTGAGACTTGCCGAGCCACCAAATATGAGTCGCCAAAGCACCGCACCCGGCTTAAATTCATCTCTTTGTCCATCCGAAGACCATGGAGCAGGGCCTCATACTCAGCTGCATTACTAGTACAAGGAAACATCAGCCTAAAAACATAACAAAATTTGTCACCTCGTGGGGAAGTCAAAATAACTCTAGCCCCGAGCCTTCCAACTGCCTGGACCCGTGAAAATGAATAGTCCAATACATATTATCAGGCTTCTCCTCAGGCATCTGCAATTCTGTCCATTCATTGATGAAATCCACAAGAGCCCGAGACTTGATACCCGTCCTAGGCATATATTTCAAACCATGGAGTCCAAGCTCAATGGCCCATTTGTCCACTCGGCCTGTGGCTTCTTTGTTCTGAATAATATCCCCTAAGGGAGCAGAACTAACCACAATAATGGGATGACCAAGGAAATAATCCTTGAACTTGCGACTGACCATGAACACCCCATAGACTAGCTTCTCCCAATGTGGGTACCTCTGTTTAGACTCAATTAATACCTCTCTGACATAATAAGTCGGCCTTTGAACCGGGTATTCCTTACCCGTTTCCTTCCTTTCCACTACAACCGCCACGCTGATGGCTCTGCTGTTAGCAGCCACATATAAAAGCAAGGGATCCTTCTCAACAGGAGCTGCAAGAACCGGCGGCTCAACTAATTGTTTTTTAAGCGCCTCGGACACCTCATTAGCAGCATCACTCCAGACAAAGTGATCTGTTTTATTCATCATCTGGTACAGAGGAATAGCCTTCTCACCCAAGCGGCTTATAAACTGGCTTAGGGCTGCAATACGACCCACCAAATGCTGGACATCATTAATGCATGCCGACTTAGCCAATGAAGTAATAGTCTTGATTTTCTCCGGATTAGCTTCAATACCACTCTCAGAGACCAGAAAACCCAAGAGCTTGCCTGCAGGCACATGATACGTCTCCAACATATCTATAATTTTTGATTGTTCCATGCTATTATATTATCCATCTAGGATGTTTTATATGCATTTATATGTTATTTAATATGATTTTTGGGACTAACCTATTAACCTAGAGCCCAGTGTGAGTTTATGTTTGTTCCTTCTTTTTGAGTATCGCAGAAAAGGAAAACCAAATGGAGTCCAATTGACCTGAAATTTCAATGAGATTATTTTTGGACCAGAAGAAGCCCGCGGAGTATCGAAGATGGGTCAGAAGAGTCCCGAGGCACCCAAGAGGGTGGGGGCGCGCCCCCTACCTCGTGGCCGCCTCGGAGACCCTCCTGACTTGTTCCCGACGCCAACATCTCTTATATATACCCAAACTTCCAGAACATAACCTAGATCGGGAGTTCCGCCGCCGCAAGCCTCCGTAGCCACAGAAAACCAATCTAGACCTGTTCCGGCACCTTGCTGGAGGGGGAATCCCTCTCCGGTGTCCATTTTAATCATCCCGGCGCTATCCATGACGAGGAGGGAGTAGTTCACCCTCGGGCTGAGGGTATGTACCAGTAGCTATGTGTTTGATCTCTCTCCCTCTCTCTCATGTTCTTGATTTGGAACAATCTTGATGTATCGCGAGCTTTGCTATTATAGTTGGATCTTATGATGTTTCTCCCCCTCTACTCTCTTGTAATGGATTGAGTTTTCCCTTTGAAGTTATCTTATTGGATTGAGTCTTTAAGGATTCGAGAACACTTGATGTATGTCTTGCATGTGCTTAACTGTGTGACAATGGGATATTCACGTGATCCACTTGATGTATGTTTTGGTGATCAACTTGAGAGTTCCGTGACCTTGTTAACTTATGCATAGGGGTTGGCACACGTTTTCGTCTTGACACTCCGGTAGAAACTTTGGGGCACTCTTTGAAGTTCTTTGTGTTGGTTGAATAGATGAATCTGAGATTCGGTGATGCATATCATATAATCATACTCGCGGATACTTGAGGTGACATTGGAGTATCTAGGTTACATTAGGGTTTTGGTTGATTTGTGTCTTAAGGTGTTATTTTACTATGAACTCTAGGGCTGTTTGTGACACTTATAGGAATAGCCCAATAGATGATCAGGAATAATAACTTTGAGGTGGTTTCGTACCCTACAATAATCTCTTCGTTTGTTCTCCGCTATTAGTGACTTTGGAGTGACTCTTTGTTGCATGTTGAGGGATTGTTATATGATCCAATTATGTTATTATTGTTGAGAGAACTTGCACTAGTGAAAGTATGAACCCTAGGCCTTGTTTCAACGCATTGCAATATCGTTTGTGCTCACTTTTATCATTAGTTACCTTGATGTTTTTATATTTTTCTGATTACAAAAACCTATATCTACCATCCATATTGCACTTGTATCACCATCTCTTCGCCGAATAAGTGCACCTATACAATTTACCATTGTATTGGGTGTGTTGGGGACACAAGAGACTCTTTGCTATTTGGTTGCAGGGTTGTCTCAGAGAAACCATCTTCATCCTACGCCTCCCACGGATTAATAAACCTTAGGTCATCCACTTGAGGGAAATTTGCTACTATCCTACAAACCTCTCCACTTGGAGGCCCAACAACGTCTACAAGAAGAAGGTTGTGTAGTAGACATCAAGCTCTTTTCTGGCGCCATTGCCGGGGAGGTTAGTGCTTGAAGGTATATCTTTAGATCTTGCAATCGAATCTTTTTGTTTCGTGTTTTATCACTAGTTTAGTCTATGAAAGAAAACTACAAAAAAATGGAATTGAGGGTACCTCATATGCTTCATCTTTTTAATGTCTTTCATGAAAATAAGGATTCCGATAACTGTGCCAAAGTGTTAGAAGAAGAATGCATTAGAATGTTTGGCACTAAATCTTTGTATGATGAGCATGCTTTCAATGTTGTTAGTACGAACTCTTTGAATATCCATAGTACTAATGATGATTGCACTAGTCATGATGAAAATGTCTCTTATAAGGATGTCAATTTTTGTGGAGTGCATAGGGTTTGCAAGTACACACCAAATAGGGAAGATAGATTTTGCAAGAGGCATAAGTATTTAGAAACTAAATGGTTGCAGGAAAGGCTAGATGTTGATGCTGAAAATTTAAATTTTCTTAGCCATCCTTGTGAACTTTGCAATGAACGTGGTCATTTAAATAGCCAACGCAAATTGTTTCATGATCGAATCGTGTCCAAAAATTGTGATGACTTGATTTCCCTTACACATCATAATGAACTTAGTTTGCTTCTAGGTTATGAAGAAATGAAACGTATAACTAAGTATATTCCAGAATTTACCCTTGAGACAGTTCTTGATTTTGATCTAGAGGAAATTTATATGTATTGTGCGGTGAATTGCATTGAAAATCCTTATATTGCCAATTACATAAAGACAAGAAAAAATAGAAGATGAATAGAATACTAATGAAAGGGAAGAGACTTCCCAATATCCTCCTATTATTTCTTATGATGAATCAGGTAACGAAGAGGAGCCTTCTATTCTACCAATATAATTAATAAGGAGCTCCAAAAAGAGGATTAAACTCACACATAATGTGAAGAATAAAGTGAAAAGACGGAGAAGCAAAGGTAAAAAGGTATCCTTCCCAAATGATGTTGCTCCTATTACTCATTGTGATGATGATAATTGCTATACTATTGGTGCTATCCATACTATTAATGATGAGAGTGATTATGATTATGATATGAAAAGGCCCAAGCTTGGGGATGCTATGTTTGATGAGAATGACATGTTTGAGAATTTATTTGCTGAAATTAATGTTTGTCCCTAGCTTGGGGATGCTATGTTTCATGAATATGATATATTTAACCTCCCAAGTTTTGATATGCAAATTTATTATGATGATAGCATGCCTCCTATTTATGATGGCTATATTGATGAAAGTGGGTTTGGAAGAGTGTCTACTTTAGGAAGTAATGATCCCACTATTTTGGAGGGTGTTGAATCTTATTTTGACAATTATGAAAGTGGATTTGGAGAGGTCATGACTGTATTTAGTAATGATTCCACCATCTTGGAAGAGGTTTCAATTGATTATGATGAGAACAAAGTTGCTACTTATGATGATAATTGTGATGACACTTATGCTATAAAAATTAGTGATGATTATATTTATAAAAATTGTCATGATTATGATTACCCTTTTTCTGAACATTACTCTTTTAATGTGGAAACAATTTATAGTATTCGAGTTTCTTATGATACTCCCACTATTCCGAATGAGAAGAATTTTGCTTATGTGGAGAGTAATAAAAATTCTATGCTTGTAGCTCATGAAAAGAATGCTTTATGTGATAGTTATATTGTCGAATTCATTCATGATGATACTGAATTTTTTTATGAGGGAGGAATATATGCTTGTAGGAATTGCGATAATATCAAGTTTCCTCTCTATGTGCTTAGAGTTTTAAAGTTATGCTTGTTTTGCCTTCCTATGCGAGTTGATTATTGTTCCCATAAGTTGTTTGCTCACAAAATCCCTATTCATAGGAATTGGGTTAGACTTAAATGTCCTAGTCATATTCTTCATGATGCTCTCTTTATGTTTCAATTCTTTTCTTTTATGTGAGCATCATTGAAATTATCATGCGTAGCTAAAAAGGCAATAAAGAAAAGCGCTTGTTGGGAGACGACCCAACATTTACGCCTACTGTTTTTGTGTGTCCTCATGATTAAGATACTTTAGTAATCATGTTTTATAGCTTTTGTTTCAATAAAGTTCCAAGTAAAGCCTTTAGGATCTTCTTGGGTGATTGTTGTTTGATCTTGATGATAAAAACAGAAAGTATGCGCTCACGAAAATAATTATCGTTTTTTACCAGAGAGCGATAAAATACCAATTCCAACTGCAGTAGATCAATACACAAATTTCCTAGGACTTCTTAATTTCTCAGGATTTTTGGAGTTACAGAAGTATTCGAGAGTTACATATTACTACACACTGTTCTGTTTTTGGCAGATTCTGTTTTCGTTGCATAGTTTGCTTGTTTTCTAGTTTCTATGGCTTATATTGCTTAATATAAATAGTAGAAATGATATGGTACAGTAGGCATCATGTGAGAAAAATTATGAATCATGTCTTGACAGTACCTAAGTGGTGATTTGCTTTCTTATACTAACGGAGCTTACGAGTTTTCTGTTGAGTTTTGTGTTGTGAAGTTTTCAAGTTTTGGGTAAGATTCGATGGACTATGGAATAAGGAGTGGCAAGAGACTAAGCTTGGGGATGCCCAAGGCACCCCAAGGTAATATTCAAGGACAACTAAGAGCCTAAGCTTGGGTATGCCCCGGAAGGCATCCCCTCTTTCGTCTTCATCCATCGGTAACTTTACTTGAGGCTATATTTATATTCACCACATGATATGTGTTTTGCTTGGAGCGTCTTGTATGATTTGAGTATTTTCCTTTTAGTTTACCACAATCGTCCTTGCTATACACACCTTTTGGAGAGACACACATGAATTGGAATTTATTTGACTACTCATTGATCTTCACTTATGTCTTCTGGAGTAGTTTGTCATTTGCTCTAGTGTTTCACTTATATCTTTTTAGAGCATGGCGGTAGTTTTATTTTCAAGAAATTGTTGAACTCTCATGCTTCACTTATATCATTTTGAGAGTCTCTAAACAGCATGGTAGTTTGCTTTGGTTATGAATTTAGTTCTAATATGATAGGCATCCAAGAGGGATATAATAAAAACTTTCATATAAAGTGCATTGAATACTATGAGAAGTTTGATGCTTGATGATTGTTTTGAGATATGAAGATGGTGATAGTAGAGTCGTGCTAGTTGAGTAATTGTGAAATTGAGAAATACTTGTGTTGAGGTTTGCAAGTCCCGTAGCATGCACATATGGTAACCGTTGTGTGACAAATTTGAAGCATGACGTGATCTTTTATTGCTTTCCTTATGAGTGGCGGTCGGGGACGAGCGATGGTATTTTCCTACCAATATATCCCCCTAGGAGCTTGCGCGTAGTGCTTGGTTTTGATGACTTGTAGATTTTTGCAATAAGTATGTGAGTTCTTTATGACTAATGTTGAGTCCATGGATTATACGCATTCTCACCCTTCCATCATTGCTAGCCTCTTCGGTACCATGCATTGCCCTTTCTCTCCTCGAGAGTTGGTGCAAACTTCGCCGGTGCATCCAAACCCCGTGATATGATACGCTCTATCACACATAAACCTCCTTATATCTTCCTCAAAACAGCCAACATACCTACCTATTATGGCATTTCCATAGCCATTCTAAGATATATTGCCATGCAACTTTCCACCGTTATGTTTATTATGACACACTTCATCATTGTCTTATTGCCTTGCATGATCATGTAGTTGACATCGTATTTGTGGCAAAGCCACCATGCATAATTTCATACATGTTACTCTTGATTCATTGCCCATCCCAGTACACCGCCGGAGGCATTCATATAGAGTCATACTTTGTTCTAGTATCGAGTTGTAATCTTTGAGTTGTAAATAAATAGAAGTGTGATGATCATCATTAATAGAGCATTGTCCCAAAAAAGGGGAAGGCCAAATTAAAAAAGAAAGAAAGGCCAAATAAAAATAATAAAAGGGACAATGCTACTATTCTTTTTCCACACTTGTGCTTCAAAGTAGCACCATGATCTTCATGATAGAGAGTCTCTTATATTGTCACTTTCATATACTAGTGGGAATTTTTCATTATAGAACTTGGCTTGTATATTCCAACAATGGGCTTCCTCAAATGCCCTAGGTCTTCGTGAGCAAGCAAGTTGGATGCACACCCACTTAGTTTCTTTTGTTGAGCTTTCATACATTTATAGCTCTAGTGCATCCGTTGTATGGCAATCCCTACTCCTTGCATTGACATCAATTGATGGGCATCTCCATAGCCCGTTGATTATCCACGTCAATGTGAGACTTTCTCCTTTTTTGTCTTCTCCACACAACCTCCGTCATCACATTCTATTCCACCCATAGTGCTATGTCCATGGCTCGCACTCATGTATTGCGGGAAAGTTGAAAAAGTTTGAGAATACTAAAGTATGAAACAATTGCTTGGCTTGTCATTGGTGTTGTGCATGATAGGAGCTTTTTGTGTGACAAAAATGAATCATGGCCAAACTATATGATTTTGTAGGGATGAGCTTTCTTTGGCTATGTTATTTTGAGAAGACATAATTGCTTGGTTAGTATGCTTGAAGTATTATTATTTTTATGTCAATATTAAACTTTTGTCTTGAATCTTTCGGATCTGAATATTCATGCCACAATAAAGAAAATTACATTGATAATTATGTTAGGTAGCATTCCACATCAAAAAAATCTGTTTTAATCATTTACCTACTCGAGGACGAGCATGAATTAAGCTTGGGGATGCTTGATACGTCTCCAACGTACCAATAGTTTTTGATTGTTCCGTGCTATTATATTACCCATCTAGGATGTATTAATTGCATTTATATGCTATTTTATATGATTTTTGGGACTAACCTATTAACCTAGAGCCCAGTCCCAGTTTCTGTTTTTTTCCTTGTTTTTGAGTATCGCAGAAAAGGAAAACCAAATAGAGTTCAATTGACCTGAAATTTCACGGAGATTATTTTTGGACCAGAAGAAGCCCACGGAATATCGGAGATGGGCCAGAGGAGTCCCGAGGCACCCACGAGGGTGGGGGCGCGCCGTACCCCCTGGGCGCGCCCCCTACCTCGTGGCTGCCTCGGAGACCCCCCTGACTTGTTCCCGACGCCAACAACTCTTATATATACCCAAACTTCCAGAACATAACCTAGATCAGGAGTTCCGCCGCCACAAGCCTCTATAGCCACTGAAAACCAATCTAGACCCATTCTGCCACCCTGCCGGAGGGGGAAACCCTCTCCAGTGGCCATCTTCATCATCCCGGCGCTCTCCGTGATGATGAGGGAGTAGTTCACCCTCGGGGCTGAGGGTATGTACCAATAGCTATGTGTTTGATCTCCCTCTCTCTCGTCTTCTTGATTCGGAATGATATTAATGTATCACGAGCTTTGCTATTATAGTTGGATCTTATGATGTTTCTCCCCCTCTACTCTCTTGTAATGGATTGAGTTTTCCCTTTGAAGTTATCTTATCGTATTGAATCTTTAAGGATTTGAGAACACTTGATGTATGTCTTGCATGTGCTTATCTGTGGTGACAATGGGATATTCACGTGATCCACTTAATGTATGTTTTGGTTATCAACTTGTGAGTTCCGTGACCTTGTGAACTTATGCATAGGGGTTGGCACACATTTTCGTCTTGACTCTCCGGTAGAAACTTCGGGGCACTCTTTGGGGTTCTTTGTGTTGGTTGAATTGATGAATCTGAGATTGTGTGATGCATATCGTATAATCATACCTGCGGATACTTGAGGTGACATTGGAGTATCTAGGTGACATTAGTGACTTTGGAGTGGCTCTTTGTTGCATGTTGAGGGATTGTTATATGATCCAATTATGTTATTATTGTTGAGAGAACTTGCACTAGTGAAAGTATGAACCTTAGGCCTTGTTTCAATGCATTGCAATACCGTTTGTGCTCACTTTTATCATTAGTTACCTTGCTGTTTTTTTTATATTTTCAGATTACAAAAACCTATATCTACCATCCATATTGCACTTGTATCACCATCTCTTCGCCGAACTAGTGCACCTATACAATTTACCATTGTATTGGGTGTGTTGGGGACACAAGAGACTCTTTGCTATTTGGTTGCAGGGTTGTTTGAGAGAGACCATCTTCATCCTACGCCTCCCACGGATTGATAAACCTTAGGTCATCCACTTGAGGGAAATTTGCTACTGTCCTTCAAACCTCTGCACTTGGAGGCCCAACAAAGTCTACAAGAAGAAGGTTGTGTAGTAGACATCAACACACCAAAAACACATTTGGCCGGGTTAAGCATCATCTTCTAGACCCGGAGGTTATCAAAAGTCTCCTTCAAATCATCTAGCAAGGTCTCCTTCTTTCTAGACTTCACAATAATATCATCCCTATAAGCATGAACATTGCGTCCGATCTGGTTGTGAAGACAATTCTGAACACAACGCTGATAAATCGCCTGGGCACTCTTGAGCCTAAAAGGCATAGACACATAGCAGAAAGCTCCAAAGGGCGTGATAAAAGATGTTTTCTCCTAGTCTTTAACTGCCATCTTGATCTGATGATAACCAGAATAAGCATCTAAAATGCTCAAACGCTCACAACCCACTATAGCATCAATGATCTGATCAATACAGGGAAGAGCAAAAGGATCAGCTGGGCAAGCTTTTTTAAGGTCTGTGTAATCCACACACATACGCCAAGTGCCATTTTTCTTAAGTACTAGCACTGGATTAGCCAACCACTCAGGATGAAAAACTTCAATAATGAACCCGGCTGCTAAGAGCCATGCCACCTCTTCTCCAGTGGCCTTGCGCCTCTCCTCATTAAAACGACGAAGTAATTGCTTGCCGACTTAAACTTAGGGTCAATATTGAGAGTGTGCTCAACGAGTTCTCTCGGTACACCCGACATGTTTGAAGGCTTCAATGCAAAGATGTCCCGGTTCTCATGGATGAACTCGATGGGCGCGCTTTCCTATTTCGGATCCATATTGGCACTGATAGTGAACTGCTAAGATGAGTCACTAGAGACAAAGTCAAACTTCTTGGTATCATCCGCCGATTTAAACTTCAACAAAGGATCATGCTCTATGGTTGGCTTCTTCAACGGAGTCATATCAGCCGGGTCAACATTGTCTTTATAAAACTGAAGTTCTGGCACAGGCAGACTCAGTCTAAGCAGCATCACCTTATTCACATTCCAAGGCTATCTTCCTATCACCGTGTACCAAGATGGTACCTTTGTGACCCGACATCTTAAGCTACAAATACACATAACAAGGCCGCGCCATAAACTTGGCGTAAGTTGGCCGTCCGAACAGAGCATGATAGGGGCTCTTGATTTTTACCACTTCAAAATTCAATGTCTCAGCCCTATAATCATGTTCATTTCCAAAAGCCACTTCCAAGGCTATCTTAGCTCCTGGATAAGCCGACTTACCAGGCACCACTCCATGAAAGACTGTAGAGGACGGTTAAGATCTTTGTCAGTCCGATTCATCCGGCAAAAAGTATCATAATAAAGGATATTGATACTTGTACGATCGAAAGTATGTCTAGAGGGGGGGATTAGACTACTTGACCAAATAAAAATCTAGCCTTTTCCCAATTTTAAGACTTGGAAGATTTTAGCAACTTAGCACAAGTCAAGCAATCAACCTACACATGCAAATCTAAGAGTATAACAGCCGAATGTAAATCATTGCATATAAAGGTAAAGGGAGGAGTTTGGAGGGAGCAAACGCAATGTAGACATGGAGATTTTTGGCGTGGTTCCGATAGGTGGTGCTATCGTACATCCATATTGATGGAGACTTCAACCCACGAAGGGTAATGGTTGCGCGAGTCCACGGACGGCTCCACCCACGAAGGGTCCACGAAGAAGCAACCTTGTCTATCCCACCATGGCCATCGCCCACGAAGGACTTGCCTCACTTGGGTAGATCTTCACGAAGGAGGCGATCTCCTTGCCCTTACAAACTCCTTGGTTCAACTCGACAATCTTGACGGAGGCTCCCAAGTGACACCTAACCAATCTAGGAGACACCACTCTCCAAAAGGTAATAGATGGTGTGTTGACGATGAACTCCTTGCTCTTGTGCTTCAAATGATAGTCTCCCCAACACTCAACTCTCTCTCACAGATTTGGATTTGGTGGAAAGATGATTTGAGTGGAAAGCAACTTGGGGAAGGCTAGAGATCAACATTCTTGTGGTTGGAATGGAATATCTTGGTCTCAACACATGAGTAGGTGGTTCTCTCTCAAAAAATGAATGGTAGAAGTGTAGGCATGTTCTGATGGCTCTCTCCATGAATGGAGGTTGGGTGGAGGGGTATATATAGCCTCCACACAAAATCTAACCGTTACACACAATTTACGAAACTCGGTCAGACCGATTCAGTTCAAAATGTGAACATTAAGATTTTCGGTGGGACCGACATGACAACTTGGTGGGACCAATTTCATTAGGGTTAGGGCATAACGTAATCTCGGTGAGACCGATCACATAAACTCTATGAGACTGATTTCTGTAATAGGTAAACAAAGAGTTGGTCACGCAAACTCAGTGGGACCGACCGCTCATTTCGGTGAGACCGAAATGTTACGAAAAGGAAACAGAGAGTTTGCATTGTGAACTCGGTGGGACCGATCGCTCATCTCGGTTAGACCGAAACGTTACAAAGGGAAACAAAGAGTTTGCAATCCCATCGTGGTGAGACCGAGATCCCTATCGGTGAGACCAAATTGATTAGGGTTTCTGGCTATGGCTATGTCAAATGAACTCGGTGGTGCCGGATAGATCAAATCAGTGGGGCCGAGTTTGTCTTTTGGTTTGGGACATATGTGGATATGAGAAAGTGGTTGAGTGCTTTTGGAGCATATCACTAAGAATTTTGAGCAAGCAAGCCATTAAGTAACATCTCATCCCCTTATAATAGTATTGGCTTTCCTATGGTCTCAATGTGATCTTGGATCACTAAAATGAAAAAGAAGAGTCTTGAGCTTTTGAGCCAATATGTCTCCTTAGCATTTTGAGGGGTCCACATTCCTAGTACACGCCATGCCAATCACTGAACTTTCTAAAATGATCATCTTGAAAGAGTATTACTTCAATGAGCTATATGTTGTTAGGAATTACCAAAACCACCCAGGGATAGTTGCACTTTCAATCTCCCCCTTATTGGCAATTGATGACAACATATAGATCAAAGCTTTGATAAATGATAATAAGATTGAAATACATCGTTGCTTTGAGAAGTATGTGATAAGCAATAGCTCCCCCTAAATTAGTGCATTATTTAAAATTTGCTTTTGAATGCAAATGCACAATTGATTAGGATCATGGGTTACTCTTTATGTCATATACATCTTGGTGGAGCGCTCAAAATGATAGAATATGAAATATCCACTCATCACCAGGGCAATGTGAATGATCATATATGAGAGATAAATAATGTCATCATTCAAGCACAAGCATTAAAGTAATATGATCAAGCACATGATCATAAAAGTATCTCACACACATAAACATAGAGTATCATCCAAGCAAGAACACAAATAAGTATAAACCAAATAGCAAAGAAGGAAAAAAGAAGCAAAGCTCTCTCTCTCTCTCTCAGCCTATAATCTATACACTTTCTCCCCCTTTGGCAACAAGTTACCAAAAAGCTCGAAAATGCATAGTGCTATGCATCTCTCTAGGCTTGATCTTCGGGAGGAGGCATTGAGAGGACTCCAAGGATGAATGCATCTGTTGAAGTTGTTGGAGCTGGTGGAGTGGCAACTGGAGCTGCTACTGATGCTGTGGCTGTAGGTGCTGATGTAGTCGCTCTTATGTCAGTCACTGGCACTGCAGCAGATCTCTGTCCCCTTGGCACTCTATGAAAGGCATCTGTTGTAGCTTGCCCTTTCCTCTCCTCGGCTTCTTCCTAGAGCTGCTCAACAACTGTTTGCATGTCTATCACCTTCAAATCAAGATCATAGAATTTTGTTTCAATGATCCTCTCCAGGCTTTCTTGGTTCTGAGTCAGGGTGGCCAATCCCTTCTCAATCCTCAAGGTGGCTTGAATCAGATATCCAAGTTGATCTTGCTTAGATTTGAGAAACACTTAAGAAGCCTCTTCAGCACTTGGCATCTTTGCTGCCTTCTAAGCTTTAGATTTTCCCTCTTCTCTTGAGCCTCTACAGAAGTAGGATCTTCAGCATTCATGACAACTGTGTTGTCCTCCAAATCTGGCCTCAAGGGAAGATGTTTCTTGTCCAACAAGTAGGTGCGTGTGCCCATCTTGGAGTTGATGAGCATCTGGATGTGTGGAGCATACCCACATGACCTCTTTTAATCTCCAGCTATCCTCTTAATTGTCTCAACAATCAAAATCATTACTTTAAACTTCTGGGGCACATCAAACAACTATAGAAAGTTAATGAAATGGCCTATGATCATTCTATGATCTCCTGACTTTGGCAACAAGGTATGCCTCAAGATTGTGTTGATGGTGGTCAGGCCAGACAATAGATAGTACACAGAGCCCATCTTGTGAGTCTCTAAAGCTTCGTCAGGAATCTCCTTATACATGTTAGCCATGGATTTGTGATCCTTCTTCTTATTGGCATATACATCTATGTCATCTTCATGCTCTGCAGGGGCATTGATCAGTCTGTCCCATTCAGCAACTGTCGATTGGTACCTAGTACCCTTAGATACCTAGACAATTCTACCATCAAGATAAAAATGTGCTGTGGAGTAGAATTGCACGATGAGTTCATCATTCCACTTGATCAATTTATGACCCACAAATTTGTCCACTCCACATAGCATGAAGCTCTCATGCACTCCTGGAAAGTGGTCTTCATTGTTGTCAATATATTTCCAGTCTGCCCACTTCGTATCACAGACAATTGCCTTCTTACCAAGCAAAATGGTCTCATAGAAGTATTGTTGTTCCTTGGTGTGAAACCTATAGTCCACAGCAGTCCTTCTCCTCACAGCATATGGATCAGATTGTCTCCATAGTCATGCATCCTTTCTGATCTTCATGTTTTCTGCCACTGCATGATTGTCATCGTGGTCAGGGATCTTTGGCTTCAGCTTCCTAAGCACTTGGGCTTCAACATCTTCTTATTCTTCTTCTTCAATCTCAGTCTCAGGCACTGGGGCCTTGTTCTTCTCAGCAGCTGGTATATTCCTTGTGCTCCTCTTTGGTGTAGTCTTGGGAGCTGGAGCAGAAGCTTTGGGAGCAGTCTTGGGCTTAGAGGACGCAGCCCCAGACTTAATGGCATCCCCCATTAGCTTTGGAGCTTTAGGTGCTGGTGCAGCATCTTCTTATTCCTCTCCCTTTTCATCCTCAGCTGGGACTTCCATCATGGAGGATCTCCCAATGACTTTGACCATAGTTTTCTTGACTCTTTCTCTTCTCTTCTTGCCCTCACTAGCACCCTCTTTAGTTGATTTGGAAGTCTCAAGAGTGGAGGCTCTGGCCTTTGACATGGGCACTCTCTTTGCAGGAGCCTTTTTGTGTATACTAGGCTTTGTGGATGCAGCTGTGCCAAACTCCTTCTTAACAACTTCTTCTTGGAGCTGACCTCCTCCTCACCAGCTACATAGTCTTCATCTTTAGACTCAGAATTTCTCTTCTTCCTCTGCCTAGTAGCAGCCTTAGGCAGGTTGCTAGGAGTACTTCTGCTGCCTTCATCGTAACTGCCAGAGGGACAAGTGCCCTCACTCAGATTCACCTGCTCTTGTGACTTATTCTGGCTATCACTCTGATCAGACATGGTTGACACTGCAAACTGAAAGCTGACCATGTGAATAGTTATAGATGAGATAGAGTGGATGAGCATCAGAAAGTGCAGAGGTTTTGCAAAACAGATGAGTCAAAAATTTAGTTTTAGTTTTCCACACAAAGCATTTCGGAGCTATCGATTTGTTAAACCCGGTGACACCGAAGCAACTTTTGGAGTCTAAACTAGTGGAATCGGTCAGACCGAGACACAATTTGGTGACTCCAAGATTGCTAGGGTTTCACTGAGAGTTGAACTCGGTCACACCGATTTGCAAGTTTCGGTCAGACCAAAAAGTGCAAGTGCAATGGCCTAACCAAATCAATGAGACCGGTTTCCACAACTCGGTCGGTCCGAGATGAGTTCGGCGGAAACCTAACCCTAAATTTTCGAATCAAATCTAATCTAAAGGAAGTTTTTGCTGGACACGATGATCTCATACGTGGTAAGAAACATGGCATTTGCTTTGTGCTAAGAATCAGAAGAAGGAATCGCACAAAGATTCGAACTCATACCCTAGTTTGGTGATGAGCTCGCTACGGCGGCAACGACGGGGTTGAATTCCATTGACAGCGAAGGAGACCAGTGGCTGGTGTCGGTGTCAAAACCAGCAGATCTTGGGTAGGGGGTCCCGAACTGTGCGTCTAGGATCGATGGTAACAAGAGACAGGGGACACGATGTTTACCCAGGTTCGGGCCCTCTCTATGGAGGTAATACCCTACTTCCTGCTTGATTGATCTTGATGAATATGAGTATTACAAGAGTTGATCTACCACGAGATCGTAATGACTAAACCCTAGAAGTCTAGCCTATGGTAATGAGTATATGTGGTGTCCTTTCCGGACTACCCCTTCGGTTTATATAGACACCGGGGGGGGGGGGGATCTAGGGTTTACATGGAGTCGATTACATAAGAAGGAATCTTCGATCGCTAAGCTTGCCTTCCACGCTAAGTAGAGTCCAATCCGGACACGATGCAGTCTTCGGCCTTCATGTCTTCACAGCCCATCAGTCTGGCCCAAAGGATAATAGGCCGGACCCCCGAGGACCCCTTAGTCCAGGACTCCCTCAGTAGCCCTCGAACTAGTATTCAATAACGAGGTGCTCGGCACACATACTGTCTTCGGCATTGCAAGGCAGGTTCTCCCTTCGACGATCTCCAAGTATGTATTCGGCCATTGATCCAATGTCACCTCCTTGGCTTCCGTGCATTGAATAGTCTTTGTCCTCCACGTGTCGAGTGAATGTGGAAATTCAAGGTATTTTTTGCGAATAACACCCCCTTCATGCGAGGAAGAGCACCTATTTAAAGAGATTGGACCCTAGATCCATTCAGCGCTACGCAGAAGGAATCCCCAGAGACTGCTTTAGGAGAAACCATTCCGGCATGGCTAATGCTCCCAGCTCAGGGAGACTCAGGGAGAGGACTTCCCCAATCCGTCCTGGGGAGCGAGTGTGCTTTGTCCCCTACCAACTAAGAGTCGTCGGATTTCCAATCCATTTGTTCCTCCGAGGGCATCTGGAATATTACGGCCTCCAGCTGCACAACTTCACTCCGACCTCTATTCTGCACATTGCGGGTTACGTCGCTTTATGTGAACTTTTCCTGGGCGTCGAGGCTCACTTCGAGTTGTGGAGGAAGCTGTTTTGTCTAGTCCCGCGCAATCATGAAGGGTCAATATTTGAAGTGGGCAGAGCCGAAGTGTGGCGCGTCGCCGATACCGAATATCCATCCAGAACACCAAGGAAGGACCCTGATGAATGGCCCTCCGAATGGTTTTATATAGAGGACGTTGCGCTTCCTGACCCGATTCGAAAGGGTCTTCCTGAATTTGCTCGTGTCCCGCTGAAGAAACGCCACCGTTGGCGTCCCCGGAGTCTTGAAGAGGAATACGGAGCGGAGGTTCGTCAGCTGATGAGCAGGATAAGAGAGCTCACTCAGTCCGGACTCATGCTACCTCTTGAGCACTGCGTCGGTTTTCCCTTGAAGAGGAAAGGGTGATGCAGCAGAGCAGCGTAAGTATTTCCCTCAGTTTTTGAGAACCAAGGTATCAATCTAGTAGGAGGCCACGCACGAGTCCCTCGCACCTACACAAACAAATAAACTGCTCACAACCAACGCGATGAAGGGGTTGTCAATCCCTTCACGGTCACTTACGAAAGTGAGATCTGATATATATGATAAGATAATATTTTTGGTATTTTTATGATAAAGAGAAATAAAGATGCAAGTAAAATAAATGGCAAAGGAAATAACTAAGTATTGGAAGATTAATATGATGGAAAATAGACCCGGGGGCCATAGGTTTCACTAGTGGCTTCTCTCGAGAGCATAAGTATTACGGTGGTTGAACAAATTACTGTTGAGCAATTGACAGAATTGAGCAGAGTTATGAGAATATCTAGGTATGATCATGTATATAGGAATCATGTCCAAGACAAGTAGACCGACTCCTGCCTGCATCTACTACTATTACTCCACAAATCGACCGCTATCCAGCATGCATCTAGAGTATTAAGTTCAAGAGAACAGAGTAACGCTTTAAGCAAGATGACATGATGTAGAGGGATAAACTCATGCAATGTGATGTAAACCCCATATTGTTATCCTCGATGGCAACAATACAATACGTGCCTTGCTGCCCCTACTGTCACTGGGAAAGGACACCACAAGATTGAACCCAAAGCTAAGCACTTCTCCCATTGCAAGAAAGATCAATATAGTAAGCCAAACCAAACTGATAATTCAAAGAGACTTGCAAAGATAACCAATCATACATCAAAGAATTCAGAGAAGATTCAAATATTGTTCATAGATAAACTTGATCATAAACCCACAATTCATCGGTCTCAACAAACACACCACAAAAGAAGATTACATCGAATAGATCTCCACAGGAGAGGCGGAGAACTTTGTGTTGAGATCCAAAAAGAGAGAAGAAGCCATCTAGCTAATAACTATGGACCCGAAGGTCTGAAGTAAACTACTCACACTTCATCGGAGAGGCTATGGTGTTGATGTAGAAGCCCTCCGTGATCGATACCCCCTCTGGCGGAGCCCCGGAAAAGGCCCCAAGATGGGATCTCGTGGATACAAAAAGTTACGGCGGTGGAATTAGGGTTTTGGCTCCGTATCTGGTAGTTTGGGGGTACATAGGTATATATAGGAGGAAGAAGTACGTCGGTGGAGCAACATGGGCCCCACGAGGGTGGAGGGCGTGCCTGGGGGGGGTGGGTTGGCGCGCCCCTACCTCGTGCCTTCCTAGTTGATGTCTTGACGTAGGGTCCAAGTCCGCCGGATCACGTTTGTTCCGAAAAGCACGTTCCTGAAGGTTTCATTCCGTTTGGACTCCGTTTGATATTGTTTTTTTGTGAAACTCTGAAATAGGCAAAAAACAGCAATTCTGGGCTGGGCCTCCGGTTAATAGGTTAGTCCCAAAAATAATATAAAAGTGTATAATAAAGCCCAATAATGTCCAAAACAGGATATAATATAGCATGGAGCAATAAAAAATTATAGATACGTTGGAGACGTATCAAGCATCCCCAAGCTTAATTCCTGCTCGTCCTCGAGAAGGTAAATGATAAAAACCAAATTTTTGATGTGGAATGATACTTGGCATAATTTCAATGTAATTCTTCTTAATTGTGGTATGAATATTCAGATCCAAAAGATTCAAGACAAAAGTTCAATATTGACATAGAAATAATAATACTTCAAGCAAACTAACTTAAGAAATTATGTCTTTTCAAAATCACATGGCTAAATAAAGTTATCACTACAAAATCATATAGTCTGGCTATGCTCCATCTTCACCACACAAAGTATTTAAATCATGCACAACCCCGATGACAAGCCAATCAATAGTTTCATAGTTTTGGTGTTCTCAAACTTTTTCAATCTTCATGCAATACATGAGCGTGATCCATGGACATAACACTATAGGTGGAATAGAATGGTGGTTGTGGAGAAGACAAAAAAGGGGGAAGATAGTCTCACATCAACTAGGCATATCAACGGGCTATGGAGATGCCCATTAATAGATATCAATGTGAGTGAGTAGGGATTTCCATCCAACGGATGCATTAGAGCTATAAGTATATGAAAGCTCAACAAAAAGAACTAAGTGGGTGTGTGAAAGTGCAATTATCCCTAGGTGGTCTTGGTAATTCCTAACAACATATAGCTCATTGAGCTAATGCTATTTCAAGATTAATATCTCAGGAAAGCTCAATGATTGGCATGGCATGGATGAGAAAAGTGGACCCCTCAAAATGCTAAGGACAAAAGGATTGGCTCAAGCTCAAAGCTCAAGACTCTACATTTTCTATTTTAGTGATCCAAGGTCACATTGAGTCTATAGGAAAAGCCAATACTATCAAGGAGGGATGAGGTGTTGCTTAATGAGGCTCTTGCTCAAAATTCTTAGTGATATGCTCCAAAACCCTCAACTACTTTATCACATCCACATATCACCTAAACCAAAATTCAAACTCGGCCCCACCGATTCTTTCTATCCAGCGCCACCGAGTTCAAATGTCATAGCCACTGCCACAAACCCTAGGCAAATCGGTCTCACCGGTAGGGATCTCGGTCTCACCGAGATGGGATTGTAATCTCTCTGTTTCCCTTCGTAACATTTCGATCTTACCGAAATGAGCGATCAGTCCCACCGAGATTGCAATGTAAACTCTCTGTTTTCCCTTCGTAACGTTTCGGTCTCACCGAGATGAGTGATCGGTCCCACTGAGTTTACCTGACCAACTCTCTGGTTAGCTTATTACCAAAATCGGTCTCGCCGAGTTTGTGTAATCGGTCTCACTGAGATTACATTATGCCCTAACCCTAACCATACCGGTCCTAGCGAGTTGCATGTCGGTCCCACCAAAATTCCTAACGGTCACTAGCTTTGCTGAATCAGTCCGACCGAGTTTATCAATTCGGTCCCACCAAGATTGGCAAGTTGTGTAACGGTTAGAATTGTGTGGAGGCTATATATACCCCTCCACCACCTCTTCATTCATGGAGAGAGCCATCAGAACAAACCTACACTTCCAACTTGCTTTTTCTGAGAGAGAACTACCTACACTTGTGTTGAGACCAAGATATTCCATTCTTACCATATGAATCTTGATCTCTAGCCTTCCCCAAGTTGCTTTCCACTCAAATCTTCTTTTCACCAAATCCATATCCTGTGAGAGAGAGTTGAGTGTTGGGGAGACTATCATTTGAAGCACAAGAGCAAGGACTTCATCATCAACACACCATTTGTTACTTCTTGGAGAATGGTGTCTCCTAGATTGGCTAGGTGTCACTTGGGAGCCTCCGACAAGATTGTGGAGTTGAACCAAGGAGTTTGTAAGGGCAAGGAGATCACCTACTTCGTGAAGATCTACCGCTAGTGAGGCAAGTCCTTCGTTGGCGACGGCCATGGTGGGATAGACAAGGTTGCCTCTTCGTGGACCCTTCGTGGGTGGAGCCCTCCGTGGATTCGCGCAGCCATTACCCTTCATGGGTTGAAGTCTCCATCAACGTGTATGTACGATACCACCACCTATCGGAACCATGACAAAAACATCCGTGTCTCCTATTGCGTTTGAATCCTCCAAACCCTTCCCTTTACATTCTTGCAAGTTGCATGCTTTACTTTTCGCTGCTCATATACTCTTTGCATGCTTGCTTGAATTTTTTTGAGATCGCTTGACTTGTCCAAAGTTGCTAAAATCTGCCAAGAACTAAAATTGGGAAAAGGATAAGTTTTTATTTGGTCAATTAGTCTAATCACCCCCCCTCTAGACATACTTTCGATCCTACAGTGTGCATCCAACTTGCTTGCTAATGAAGACCTAGGGCATTTTAAGGAAGCCCATCATTGGAATATACAAGCCAAGTTCTATAATGAAAAATTCCCACTAGTATATGAAACTGATAACATAGGAGACTCTATATGAAGATCTTGGTGCTACTTTGAAGCACAAGTGTGGTAAAAGGATAGTAGCATTGTCCCTTCTCTCTTTTTCTCTCATTTTTTATTTGGGCCTTTCTCTCTTTTTTGGGGCTCTTTATTTATTTATTTATTTATTTAGTCCAGAGTCTCATCGCGACTTGTGGGGGAATCATAGTCTCCATCATCCTTTCCTCACTTGGGACAATGCTCTAAAAATGATGATCATCACACTTTTTATTTACTTACAACTCAACAATTACAACTCAATACCTACAACAAAATATGACTCTATGTGAATGCCTCCGGCGGTGTACCGGGATATGCAATGAATCAAGAGTGACATGTATGAAAGAATTATGAACGGTGGCTTTGCCACGAATACAATGTCAACTACATGATCACGCAAAGCAATATGATAATGATGGAGCGTGTCATAGTAAACGGAACGGTGGTAAGTTGCATGGCAATATATCTCGGAATCGATATGGAAATGCCATGATAGGTAGGTATGGTGGCTGTTTTGAGGAAGGTATATGGTGGGTGTATGATACCGGTGAAAGGTGTGCGGTATTAGAGAGGCTAGCAATGGTGGAAGGGTGAGATTGCGTATGATCCATGGACTCAACATTAGTCATAAAGAACTCATATACTTATTGCAAACACCTAAAAGTTATCAAAGCAAAGTATTACGCGCATGCTCCTAGGGGGATAGATTGGTAGGAAAAGACCATCGCTCGTCCCCGACCGCCACTCATAAGGAAGACAATCAATAAATAAATCATGCTCCGACTTCATCACATAACGGTTCACCATACGTGCATGCTACAGGAATCACAAACTTTAACACAAGTATTCCTCAAATTCACAACTACTCAACTAGCATGACTCTAATATCACCATCTCCATATCTCAAAACAATTATCAAGTATCAAACTTCTCATAGTATTCAACACACTCATAAGAAAATTTTATTATTAATCTTGAATGCCTAACATAATTAAAGCAATTTACCATGATGTTTTGCGGGAATCTCAAAATAATCTAAGTGAAGCATGAGAGAACAATGTTTTCTATAAAACAAATCCACCAATGTGCTCTAAAAGATATAAGTGAAGCACTAGAGCAAAAACTATATAACTCAAAAGATATAAGTGAAGCACATAGAGTATTCTAACAATTTCCAAATCATGTGTGTCTCTCTCAAAAGGTGTGTACAGCAAGGATGATTGGGGAAAACTAACAAGTAAAGACTCAAATAATACAAGATGCTCCAAGCAAAAAAATATCATGTGGTAAATAAAAATATAGATCCAAGTAAAGTTACCGATGGAAGTAGACGAAAGAGGGGATGCCTTCTGGGGCATCCCCAAGCTTTGGCTTTTAGGTGTCCTTAGATTATCTTGGGGGTGCCATGGACATCCCCAAGCTTAGGCTCTTGCCACTCCTTGTTCCATAATTCATCTAGTCTTTACCCAAAACTAGAAAACTTCACAACACAAAACTTAAAGTAGAAAATCTCGTGAGGTCCGTTAGCGAAAGAAAGCAAAACACCACTTCAAGGTACTGTAATGAACTCATTCTTTATTTATATTGGTGTTAAACCTACTGTATTAAAACTTCTCTATGGTTTATAAACTATCTTACTAGCCATATATTCATCAAAATAAGCAAACAACACACGAAAAATAGAATCTATCAAAAACAGAACAGTCTATAGTAATCTGTAGCTAACGCAAGATCTGGGACCCCAAAAATTCTAAAATAAATTACTGGACGTGAGGAATTTATTTATTAATCATCTGCAAAAATAATTAACTAAATATCACTTTATAAATAAAAATCACAGCAATTCTCGTGAGCGCTAAAGTTTCTGTTTTTTACAGCAAGATTAAAAAGACTTTCCCCAAGTCTTCCCAACGGTTCTACTTGGCATAAACACTAATTAAACACAAAAAACACAAACAAAAAATAGGCTAGATAAATTATTTATTACTAAACAGGAGCAAAAGGCAAGGAATAAAAATAAAATTGGGTTGCCTCCCAACAAGCGCTATTGTTTAACGCCCCTAGCTAGGCATAAAAACGAAGATAGATCTAGGTATCTTTAATTGGTAATTCTTTAATGAGACATCTATCACCTTTAGGAATTTCTTTCCTTTTATCAATAATCAAACTTCTAGGAAAAAAAAATAAAAAAATCATTAGTAGCAAATGGTTCCTTATTGATAGAAAAAAGATTGGGATGAATACTTATAGATTTGAGATCCGCGGTTTCTTTGCTAGAAGATTCACCCTTATTTTTAGGAACATACATAAGCTTGGTAATTTTAGTTGGAGGACTTGGAGTATTCTTCACGGAAGAAAAAGCAGTTCCCAAGTTGGTAATGATACCCTCAAGTTTATCGATTCTAGTGGAATCATGATTTATTCTTTCATTAACTATGGGTTCCTTCTCCTTAATATTTTTCAAAGTGACTCCTACTTTAGATCCATATTGAGTAATTTGGTTGTGGATCTTTTTATCGAAATTTTCAATTAACTCTATGGTAGCAACTTTATTTTCAATAATTTCAAGTTTTTGCATTACATGCTCCAAAGTTAACATAGTTCCATTAACCAAAAGAGGGGGTGAGCCAAACAAATCTATCATAGCATAATAGGAATCAAAAGTGTGGCTACCCAAGAAATTCCCTCCGGTAATGGTATCAAGGACATATCTGTGCCAAGGAATAGCACCTACATAAAAATTACGGAGAAGAATGGAAGTATATTGCTTCCTGGTAGATCTATTTTGAGCATTGCAAATTCTATACCCAGCGTCTTTCAAGTTTTCTCCTTCCCTTTGCTTAAAACTAAGAACTTCATTTTCGCGAGACATCGGAGAAGATAGGGGACTAGCCATAACGATAAGCAATCAAACCAACACACAAGCAGACAAGAGAAGGGCAAAAAAGAGGCAAATAGAGAAAGAGGAGGAGGACGGAGAGAGAGAGAGGGCGAATAAAATGGCAAGGGTGAAGTGGGGGGAGAGGAAAATGAGAGGCAAATGGAAAATAATGTAATGCGGGAGATAAGGGTTTGTGATGGGTACTTGGTATGTTGACTTTTGCGTAGACTCCCCAGCAATGGCGCCATAAATGGCTCATTGTTGGGAGTCCAAATCTTGACTTGACCTTGCGTAAGCCTCCCCGGCAATGGCGCCAGAAATCCTTCTTGCTACCTCTTGAGCACTGCGTTGGTTTTCCCTTGAAGAGGAAAGGGTGATGCAGCAGAGTAGCGTAAGTATTTCCCTCAGTTTTTGAGAACCAAGGTATTAATCCAGTAGGAGGCCATGCATGATTCCCTCGCACCTTCACAAACAAATAAACTCCTCGCAACCAACATGATAAATGGGTTGTCAATCCCTTCACGGTCACTTACGAAAGTGAGATCTGATAGATATGATAAGATAATATTTTTGGTATTTTTATGTTAAAGAGTAATAAAGATGCAAGTAAAATAAATGGCAAGGGAAATAACTATGTATTGGAAGATTAGTATGATGTAAAATAGACCCGAGGGCCATAGGTTTCACTAGTGGCTTCTCTCGAGAGCATAAGTATTACGGTGGGTGAACAAATTACTGTTGAGCAATTGACAGAATTGAGCATAGTTACGAGAATATCTAGGTATGATCATGTATATAGGAATCACGTCCAAGACAAGTAGACCGAATCCTGCCTGCATCTACTACTATTACTCCACACATCGACCGCTATCCAACATGCATCTAGAGTATTAAGTTCAAGAGAACAGAGTAACACTTTAAGCAAGATGACATGATGTAGAGGGATGAACTCATGCAATATGATGTAAACCCCATCTTGTTATCCTCAATGGTAACAATACAATACGTGCCTTGCAGCCCCTACTGTCACTAGGAAAGGACACCGCAAGATTGAACCCAAACTAAGCACTTCTCCCATTGCAAGAAAGATCAATCTAGTAGGCCAAACCAAACTGATAATTCAAAGAGACTTGCAAAGATAACCAATCATACATAAAAGAATTCAGAGAAGATTCAAATATTGTTCATAGATAAACTTGATCATAAACCCACAATTCATCGGTCTCAACAAACACACCGCAAAAGAAGATTACATCGAATAGATCTCCACAGGAGAGGGGGAGAACTTTGTATTGAGATCCAAAAAGAGAGAAGAAGCCATCTAGCTAATAACTATGGACCCGAAGGTCTGAAGTAAACTACTCACACTTCATCGAAGAGGCTATGGTGTTGATGTAGAAGCCCTCCGTGATCGATACCCCCTCCGGCGGAGCCCCGGAAAAGGCCCCAAGATGGGATCTCGTGGATAAAAAAAGTTACGGCGGTGGAATTAGGGGTTTGGCTCCGTATCTGGTAGTTTGGGGGTACGTAGGTATATATAGGAGGAAGAAGTATGTCAGTGGAGCAACATGGGCCCCACGAGGGTGGAAGGCGCGCCTTGGGGGGGGGGGGTAGGCGCGCCCCCTACCTCGTGCCTTCCTGGTTGATGTCTTGACGTAGGGTCCAAGTCCTCTGGATCATGTTTGTTCCGAAAATCACGTTCCCAAAGGTTTCATTCCGTTTGGACTCCGTTTGATATTCTTTTTCTGCGAAACTCTGAATAGGCAAAAAAATAGCAATTATGGGCTGGGCCTCCGGTTAATAGGTTAGTCCCAAAAATAATATAAAAGTGTATAATAAAGCCCAATAATGTCCAAAACAGGATATAATATAGCATGGAACAATAAAAAATTATAGATACGTTGGAGACGTATCAAGCATCCCCAAGCTTAATTCCTCCTCGTCCTCGAGTAGGTAAATGATAAAAACCAAATTTTTGATGTGGAATGCTACTTGGCATAATTTCAATGTAATTCTTCTTAATTGTGGTATGAATATTCAGATCCGAAAGATTCAAGACAAAAGTTCAATATTGACATAGAAATAATAATACTTCAAGCATACCAACTTAAGCAATTATGTCTCTTCAAAATCACATGGCCAAATAAAGTTATCACTACAAAATCATATAGTCTGGCTATGCTCCATATTCACCACACAAAGTATTTAAATCATGCACAACCCCGATGACAAGCCAAGCAATAGTTTCATAGTTTTGGTGTTCTCAAACTTTTTCAATCTTCACGCAATACATGAGCGTGATCCATGGACATAGCACTATAGGTGGAATAGAATGGTGGTTGTGGAGAAGACAAAAAAGGGGGAAGATAGTCTCACATCAACTAGGCGTATCAATGGGCTATGGAGATGCCCATTAATAGATATCAATGTGTGCGAGTAGGGATTTCCATGCAACGGATGCATTAGAGCTATAAGTATATGAAAGCTCAACAAAAAGAACTAAGTGGGTGTGTGAAAGTGCAACTATCCCTAGGTGGTCTTGGTAATTCCTAACAACATATAGCTCATTGAGCTAATGCTATTTCAAGATTAATATCTCATGAAAGCTCAATGATTGGCATGGCATGGGTGAGAAAAGTGGACTCCTCAAAATGCTAAGGACAAAAGGATTGGCTCAAGCTCAAAGCTCAAGACTCTACATTTTCTATTTTAGTGGTCCAAGGTCACATTGAGTCTATAGGAAAAGCCAATCCTATCAAGGAGGGATGAGGTGTTGCTTAATGAGGCTCTTGCTCAAAATGCTTAGTGATATGCTCCAAAACCCCCAACTACTTTCTCACATCCACATATGACCTAAACCAAATGTCAAACTCGGCCCCACCGATTCTTTCTATCCGGCGCCACCGAGTTCAAACGTCATAGCCATTGCCACAAACCCTAGGAAAATCGGTCTCACCGATAGGGATCTCGGTCTCACCGAGATGGGATTGTAATCTCTCTGTTTCCCTTTGTAACATTTCGGTCTTACCGAAATGAGCGATCAGTCCCACCGAGATTGCAATGTAAACTCTTTGTTTTCCCTTCGTAACATTTCAGTCTCACCGAAATGAGCGATCGGTCCCACCGAGTTTACCTGACCAACTCTCTGGTTAGCTTATTACCAAAATCGGTCTCGCTGAGTTTGTGTAATCGGTCTCACCTAGATTACATTATGCCCTAACCCTAACCATATCGGTCCTAGCGAGTTGCATGTCGGTCCCACCGAAATTCCTAACGGTCACTAGCTTTGCTGAATCGGTCTGACCGAGTTATCAATTCGGTCCCACCAAGATTGGCAAGTTGTGTGACGGTTAGAATTTGTGTGGAGGCTATATATACCCCTCCACCACCTCTTCATTCGTGGAGAGAGCCATCAGAACAAACCTACACTTCCAACTTGCATTTTCTGAGAGAGAACTACCTACACTTGTGTTGAGACCAAGATATTCCATTCTTACCATATGAATCTTGATCTCTAGCCTTCCCCAAGTTGCTTTCCACTCAAATCTTCTTTCCACCAAATCCATATCCTATGAGAGAGAGTTGAGTGTTGGGGAGACTATCATTTGAAGCACAAGAGCAAGGAGTTCATCATCAACACACCATTTGTTACTTCTTGGAGAGTGGTGTCTCCTAGATTGGCTAGGTGTCACTTGGGAGCCTCCGACAAGATTGTGGAGTTGAACCAAGGAGTTTGTAAGGGCAAGGAGATCGCCTACTTCGTGAAGATCTACCGCTAGTGAGGCAAGTCCTTCATGGGCGACGACCGTGGTGGGATAGACAAGGTTGCTTCTTCGTGGACCCTTCATGGGTGGAGCCCTCCGTGGACTCGCGCAGTCGTTACCCTTTGTGGGTTGAAGTCTCCATCAACATGGATGTAGCAGCACCTATCGGAACCACGACAAAAACAACCGTGTCTCCTATTGCGTTTGAATCCTCCAAACCCTTCCCTTTGCATTCTTGCAAGTTGCATGCTTTACTTTCCGCTGCTCATATACTCTTTGCAAGCATTGAATTTTGTTGAGATTGCTTGACTTGTCCAAAGTTGCTAAAATCTGCCAAGAACTAAAATTGGGAAAAGGATAAGTTTTTATTTGGTCAAGTAGTCTAATCATCCCCCTCTAGACATACTTTTGATCCTACAGGTGGTATCAGAGCTTTGGTCTCCATTTGCCTTGATTTTCATAGCTTTTGGAAGTCATAGCCTTGGTTTCACAACCTAGGAGAGTATGGCGTCTAGCGAGGGAAACTACCACCATAGAGGTCCTTACTTTGATGGTACTAATTTTGCTAGTTGGAAGCATAAGATGAAAATGCATATTCTCGGACATAACCCCACCGTATGGGCTATTGTGTGTATTGGCTTGCAAGGTGAATTCTTTGATGGGAGAGAACCGAACCGTGAAGTTACCGCGGAAGAGTTGAAGATGCTGCAATACAATGCTCAAGCTTGTGATATCCTTTTCAACGGATTGTGCCCCGAAGAATTCAACAAAATCAGTCGTCCTGAGAATGCAAAGGAAATTTGGGATACTTTGATTGATATGCACGGGGGTACCGACTCCGTCAAGGAATCCAAGTTGGATGTGCTTCAAAGTCAGCTTGACAAGTTCAAAATGAAGGATGGTGAAGGTGTCGTTGAAATGTACTCTAGGATTGCTCTTATCACAAATGAGATTGCCGGCTTAGGGAGTGAAGAGATGACCGACAAATTCATCATCAAGAAGATCCTAAGAGCTTTGGACGGAAAATATGATACCGTATGCACATTGATCCAAATGATGCCCAATTACAAGGATCTCAAGCCAACGGAAGTCATTGGAAGAATTGTTGCTCATGAGATGTCACTCAAGGATAAGGAGGAGCTCCATAACAAGTCAAGTGGTGCTTACAAAGCCTCATGTGAAGCTCCCACATCATCGAGTGAGAAACAAACCTCCAATGAACAATTGAGCCTAATGGTGAAGAACTTCAACAAGTTCTACAAGAGTAGAAGCAAAGAGAGAAGTTCCAAGTCAAGGTCCTACAATGAAAAAAGATCATCTAGTCGAGAGCGAAATTGCTACAATTGTGGAAGACCCAGACACTATTCCAATGACTGTACGACACCCTACAAGAGAAGAGAAGATTCTCCAAAAAGAAGAAGTAGAAGAGAAGAATCACCATCAAGAAAGAGAAGGAGTAGAGATGATCGTTATGAACGAAGAACATCTCGGAGAAGCAAGGATTCGGAAAGGATGGACAAGTCATCAAGGAGCTACACAAAATGAAGACATCAAGCTCATGTTGCTGAATGGGTATCTGATTCTGACTCCGACAATCACTCCGAGAGAAGCTATCACTCCGACTCCGAATATACTCAAGATGAAGGTGTTGCCGGTCTAGCACTTGTGTCAACCAACTCCTACGACATATTTGATTCACCAAATGAAGGACTTGGAAGATGCTTCATGGCTAAAGGCCCAAAGGTATCACACCCTGAGTATGTTGATTTCAATAGTGATGAAGATGACTTGTTAGGTGATGATTATTTACTTGTTGACAACTCTAGTGATGAATACTATGATGAAATATCAATTAATCATGCTAATCAAGATAAAAAGAATGACAATGATAAGGATAAGATTGAGTTTCTAACTAAAGAACTAAACACTCTTAAGTTAGCTCATGAAACTATCTTAGGAGATCATCGAGAACTTTTAAGGACTCATGAGAAATTACGTTTTGAAAAGCTCAACATTGAGCAAGAGAATGAGTTCTTAAAGGCAATCAATGATGATCTTCGCAAGAAAAGTTCTTCTTACATTGCCAAGTGTTTACTCTTATCCACTTACATGCCTCAAGTCAAGTCTAGTAACAAGAACAAGAAAGATTCTTCCTCTCGTAGTAACAATAATCATGCTAAACCTAATGTTGTGGCTTCTAGTAGTTCCCTTGATTCCACTAATGATTCTCTTAGCCAAGTTACACTTGAGCAAGAAAATAGCTTATTGAAGGGAATTATAGATAAAGGTGTTTACAAGAGCCTTGCCAGGAGTAAGCAATTCGAGGAAATTGTACGCAAGCAAGGAAGGCACCAGAAGAACCAAGGTGTTGGTTTTGAACGAAAGTTTAATGCCAATGGAGTTGAGTGGGAAGAAGATCAATACCCCAAGACAAGGTTTGTTCCTCAATAAGAGAAGTATGATCCTACTTCCTTCAAAGGGACACAAGCTCAAGATGATCTTCCACCACAAGACCACAAGCAAAAAGGCAAGGATAAGCTTCAAGACGAAATTGATGCATTTGAAGAAGCACCCAAGGCCTTGGTCAAGTGGGTTACCAAGACTACATCAAGTTCTACTTCATCAAGTACGACTACAACTCCAAGGATTCCCATCAAGATGATGTGGATCCCGAAGAAGAAGAACTAGAGAGTTCTTGAGGGTGACTCCGCCAACATACTTCACTCTTATCATTTTGGCAAACAACAAGTGCAATCAACTTACACATCTTGAACTAGTTCAAGGAGTCACAAACCCTCTTGTTGGTAAGACAAGGGACAAGGTAACCTAATGCTTCCATAGACATCATCTTGTGTGTGCATCATTCTATGTCTATGGATATCCTTGTTTGTTCCTTGTGGGACTAACTCATGTAGGTATTGAAAGTGCAACTCACTCCAAAGGATTGCTCCAAATGATCTACATCAACATTGAGCATCCACATCTTCAATACCTACATGAAGTCATCATCGACAAAACCCAAGGTTAGTTCATCCCTCTCAGGGGGGGGGGATCTCACATCTAGGGGGGAGCTTTACTCTAAGAATTGAGCTAAAGCAACTCTAATGGTGTGAACACAACAACGCTTTATGTAAAAGTGGTAACCCCATTTGTGCTTAAACGATGAGTATGACCTATGATAAAATGTTCTCATTTGACTCCTAAGTCAATATACTCATATATAGATGACCTAGTCATCGCCAATTGCTTGATAGATGCTAGAATTGGTTGTGCATGCTTTGCCACATATTTCATTAGCCATTTTATTGTGTGAGCATGTTGGTTGCATAATTTACTCATTCGAGGACATCCACTTGTTGCTTTGATTGTTTGGTTCCTGTTTCTTTTGCCAAGTGGATGGACAAGAATGCCTAAGAACCTTCTCTAGCTATCTATGCTTTTCTCGTGTCAAACTCTATTCATGCTACATCACAAAGTTTGATCAAGTCAGATTCGAACCACTCTGTGTGAGGAGCACTCGGAGTCCCCGACTTGTCATAGACTTAAAAATCCAAAACTTCTTTGTGCGTCTCGGTTTGACCGATTCATCCATTTCGGTCATACTGAGATCACTAAGTCGATCTAGGTTTTCAATCTTGGTGCAACCGATTTTGAACTTTTCGGTCACACCGAGTTTCAGTAACTGCTTGCAGTTATGAATCTCAGTGCCACCGAGTTGTTCCACTTGGTCACACCGGCAGGGTCAGGCTGTATATATCCCCAGGCCAAAATTTGGAAAATTTTCCGAACCCCTTTGCCCGCGCTCAGCCTGCTCTGCCTCCCTGGGTCTCCGGATCGTCCTCCTCATCGCCAGCTGCCTCCCGCCGCTGGTCTCCGTCACCGTCAATGGGAATCGTCTCCGCCGTTGCCGCCGTAGCAAGTCCATCTCCACACTTAGGGGTCTGCTATCAGTGTTTCCATCATGTCAGATCAGAGTGACAGTCAGAACAAGTCTGAGGAGCAAGTGAACATGAGTGAGGGCACTAGTCCCTCTAGCAGCTTTGATGAAGGAAGCAGGAGTACACCTAGCAACTTGCCTAAGGCAGCCACCAGAACCAGAAAGAAGATATATATAGGAGGAAGAAGTACGTCGGTGGAGCATTATGGGCCCCACGAGGGTGGAGGGCGCGCCTTGGGGGGGGGGGGGGTAGGCGCGCCCCCTACCTCGTGCCTTCCTGGTTGATGTCTTGACGTAGGGTCCAAGTCCTCTGGATCACGTTTGTTCCGAAAATCACGTTCCCAAAGGTTTCATTCCTTTTGGACTCCGTTTGATATTCTTTTTCTGCGAAACTTTGAATAGGCAAAAAACCAGCAATTCTGGGCTGGTCCTCCGGTTAATAGGTTAGTCCCAAAAATAATATAAAAGTGTATAATAAAGCCTAATAATGTCCAAGACAGGATATAATATAGCATGGAACAATCAAAAATTATAGATACGTTGGAGACGTATCAACTCACAGTAATCGAGGTCATGGCGATTTCCATAGCGCGAGGGGTTCAACCGCTCCAATACAGAGGGCTTCCCATGTGGCACTATAATGGGGAGGACGACGCTTCTCGCTGCGACCGGAAAGGTCCGGATACTCTTTCCGCTTTGGCTAAGATATTAGCCGAACTATTCAAAGGGGAGGAAAAGGAATTTCTCCGCGTCAAATCTAGAGACGGGTACTCTATGTATAACCCTCCCAGCTGGGTAAGGCCCAACCCCTCCGTTTTTTACTTCTTCCATCTCCAAATTACTTTTGATAAACTTCTAGCTTGTTTACTTATGACGGCACCGACGAAAGGTCACCGAGGGATTTTATAATCCCGCCCCACAGCCGGAGGACCCCAATCGGGAGCTAGATCCCGGGTTCGAAGAGGACACAGATATATTTGTGGTGCTTGCGGAGAGAGTGTTCTAACAGACCAGCTAGGACGACACAGAAGTGGCCATTACCGCAGACTATCCAGGCCTTCTTCCTGCTTCTCGGGTAAATAATTAAGAAATCGCCTTCTCTAAAAGAGTGCTCTTACTCCGTCTCACCCATCACACCGTATCGTGCTTCATAGGGGAGATGTTCGGTGGCTTCGAAGAGATCGGCTCCCGCGCCGGAAAATCCTTCCAAGAGGAAAGCAAATGAAGACACGGTCGCACCTTCATCGAAGAGGTATGAATTCGCCAACCTACCCCTGAGCAGTCACGTCCAACCGTGACCTTCCCGTTTTCCATTTGTCAGGAGGAAGGCGCGCCGGACTGTATCCGGGGGCCCGAGCGGCCGTACTTCCCACAGCCAGGATTCAAATCCCGCCGTGAAGACGGGGGCTGATGCAGGGGTGACGCCAGACTGTCCTCCAGCCGAGGATTCAGACGATGTATCGGTCACCAACTCGGAAGTGGAGAGTGCTATGAATCATCGGCACCGCCGAGCCATTTTACAAGATCCTGGCTTTTCGGAAGAGTCGTTTAACGCCTTCAACGCAGCCGATGCATACATCCGGGATGCTCGAGATGGGATTAGCAGGGCCACAAAGCAACATCTGAAAGATGTGCAGGTAAATTTTCTTTGTGTGATTATGACAACCATATGCCAGTATCCCCCGAGACTTAAAGGAGTTGAATCAACTGATTTAAGGATCAATGTACAACCAGGTTCTTACGGAGAAGAATACCCAGCTGGCTCAGGAACTAGAAAAGTGTCAGCATGAGCTGCTTGCCGCTAACGCCGAACTGGAGAAATACAAAGCATCTCCAGGTAATATTTTCCTCCATCGAAAATTCATAAGGCTACACCGATAGTGTGAATCTGGGTTCAAATTTTTGTGTTGGATTGTTTAGACCAAGTATGAGAGCAGTTGGACGCCGCTCGAAGCGAAGAACACGGAGCCAAAAAGCTGCTAGCAGCGGGTGAGCGTGTATTGACAAAGGTCGTTGAAAAGAAAAAGAAACTCCAGGATTCGAACATCAACCTAGGCGAAGAACTGAAAGATGTGCGAGCGCAGCTAGCCGACTCTATGAAGGAGAACAAGAAGCTCCGAGGCGGCATATTCAGTATGTGGCCACTTTTATCTTACAACAATTTGGAGGTAGCGGTAGCTGATATAGCTGTAATTGCAGGTTTGTTGATGAACCGCCCTGAAGAGGAAGTGTCCGGGTCATCAAATGATCTTCTGCAGGAGCTCTCGCAGTTGCACGAGCAAGCTCGACAGGCTATGCGGAGTGTAGCCAAGGATTTATGGCCATTCGACTCCCCTCCAGGAAACATGGAGAAGTTGGTAGAGCTGTTCAAGGGAGCATGGCGGCGTATCCGGCTGTGGAAGATATCTGCCTGCCGAGAGGGTGTGCGAGAGGCCTGGGCCATGGTGAAGACACGCTATACCAAGCTGGATCCTAATCACATGGCTCGTGTCGGGCCGGTGGGGCCGAATGGGGAAGAAATTCCCGTTAGTATAATATATGACCAAGTAGAGGTGGCCGCCAAATATTATCAACAAGATTGTAAGTTAGACTGCCTGTTGGAAGGTCCAGAGGAAGAGGTGTTCTAGTCCAAGTGACTGTGTACTTTTCCTCATCTAGCTGAATTGTATATCATTTGTCATGGCAGACCTTTTCGCTTCAACCTCCGGACTCTAAGGTGCGGAGTGTTTCCGGATACCGTCGCGGTCGAATAGGCCGGGGTATGCTTGGAAAACTAGGCGTATGGGTCATAGTTGCTTGAACAGACAAGTTGTATTTGGCTAGCTATGTTATATTACATCGATATCGTAAGAAACATATTCCATGGAGAATAATTCCGTTAAGGGTTCCTTTCCCTGGGTGTGCATGCATTTAATGTACATGTCGGGATTGTGATGCGAGCACCACGGTTCGTGTAACTTCTGGGGGTGCACAATGGAGTGAGTTTAGAAAACATCTTTAATTCACCGACCGAATATTCCCTTAAGAATGCTAGCTTTCGGCTTCACCTAGTCTGAGGTACACATCCGGATGACCCGGTAGTAACAATCGCAGAGGTGATCCCTTTATGCCCTAGCCGAACTAATGGGAACGTAGGGCATAAGCACATGAGCCAGGCAACCCAGCTTGTCCAAAACTTAAGTCATATCGATGCATATAGTGGCGAAGAAAAGGTACATATGGAAAAACTCATATGTGAGGAGCTTGATGCTCAAGGAATGATAAGAACTTCTGTCCGAGAAGCCTCCAGGTAGAAGTGGCGTACATGTTTGAAGATGTATGTGCCAATGGTGTGCGGTCTAGCCGCACTAAAGCTTTAAAGCAAGAAAGAGGAAAGTACTCGGAGAAGAGAAAGAAGAAAAAAAACAATGGAAACTATAGGGGAGGAGGAGACGAACAATGGGTTTAGCGCTAGGCGTAGAATCTCCAGAGTCTGGCCGCGTTCCAGGGGTTCGGCTCGAGGCGATTGTCTGATGCATCGCGAAGACGGTACGCTCCTCCGGTGAGAACTTCGTCAATTATGAAGGGACCCTCCCATTTGGTCTTGAGTTTGTCCTTTTTCTTCTCCGGGAGCCGTAGAACGAGTTCACCAACATTGTAAGTCTTGGTCCATACTTCTCTGCTTTGTATTCTTCGAGCCTCTTGTTGGTAAACAGCTGAGCGGGCTTTTGCGACATCGCGTTCCTCCTCCAGGGCATCTAGGCTGTCCTGCCGATCGAGCTCGGCTTCTCTCTCCTCGTACATACGCACTCTAGGTGAGTCATGAATAATATCATAGGGCAATACGGCCTCTGCACCATACACCATGAAGAAAGGTGTGTACCCGGTAGTACGGTTGGGCGTGGTCCGCAGCCCCCAGAGTATGGAGTCGAGCTCCTCAACCCAGTGCTTGTCTAATTCTTTTAAAGACCGCACTAGTCTGGGTTTGATGCCGCTCATAATAAGACCGTTGGCGCGTTCGACTTGACCATTGGTTTTTGGGTGGTAGACGGAGGCGTAATGTAGTTTAATGCCCATATTAGTACACCAGGTTTTTACCTCGCCGGCTGTGAAATTGGAGCCGTTGTCAGTGATGATGTTGTGTGGGACACCATAACGGTGCACAACATCAGATATGAAGTCTATCACTGGGCCGGCTTGGCCGTTTTGACCGGTTTAGCCTCTATCCAATTAGTGAATTTGTCCACCATAACCATCAGATATTTTTTTCTTATGGCTTCCCCCTTTAAGGGGTCCAACCATGTCAAGTCCCTAGACCACGAAAGGCCAAGTGATGGGGATTATTTGTAGGGCAGTGGGGGGCATATGGCTTTGATTGGCAAAGAGTTGGCATCCGACGCAATGTTGGACAAGGTCCTGTGCATCCGCTCAGGCCATCGGCCAATAAAACCCTGTACGAAAAGCCTTGGTAACAAGGGCCCGAGCTGCGGCGTGGTGCCCGCCGAGTCCGGCGTGAATTTCAGCCAAGAGTTGCCGCCCCTCTTCCTCGGATATAAATCGTTGGAGGACTACAGTGGCGCTTTCCTTGTAGAGCTCTCCATCATGAACCTTGTAGGCCTTCGAGCACCGGACAATGCAGCGGGCCTCATTCTGGTCCTCGGGAAGCCCCTTCCTATTAAGGTAGGCCAGGAAGGGCTCGGTCCATGGGGCAATGACTGCCATGATGAGATGCGCCGGGATCTGGGGTTATGTTTGGGTCCGGACTAGCATTGCCATTTTCCCCCTGCCACACCACGGATGGCTTAAAGAGCCTTTCCAAGAAGATATTAGGTGGGACGGGGTCGCGCTTAGTGCCAATACGAGCAAGAACATCCGCCGCTTGATTACTTTCTCGAGCCACATGATGGAACTCGAGCCCCTCGAACCGGGCCGACATTTTTATGACTGCGTTACGATACACTGCCATCTTTGGATATTTAGCGTCAAAATCTCCATTTATTTGAGATATTGCAAGGTTTGAGTCCCCACGCACTTCTAGGCGTTGTATGCCCATGGAGACAGCCATCCGGAGACCATGCAATAAGGCCTCGTATTCGGCTGCATTATTGGAGTCTATGTATAGTATTTGGAGAACGTACTGGACGATGTCTCACGTATGGGACGTTAAGACGACACCCACTCCTAACCCTGCCAACATTTTGGAGCCGTCGAAGTGCATGACCCAATTGGAGTATGTGCCGTACTCTTTAGGGAGTTCGGCCTCTGTCCATTCGGTGATGAAGTTGGCCAGTACTTGGGATTTGATAGCTCGACATGGTTTGTATGTAATGTCAAATGGTAGGAGCTCAATGGCCCATTTGGCAATCCGGCTCGTAGCATCGCGGTTATTTATAATGTCGTTGAGTGGCACTTCGGAGGCCACCGTGATCGAACACTCTTGGAAGTAGTGATGGAGCTTCCGGGATGCCATGAAGACCGCATATGCTATTTTTTGATAATGAGGGTACCGGGATTTGCATGGTGTAAGAACAGCAGATACTTAGTATACTGGCTTCTGAAGTGGGAATTTATGTCCGTCCTGTTCTCGTTCAATAACGAGTACGGCGCACACCGCCTGATGTGTTGCCGATATGTATAATAACATCGGTTCACTAGAGTTTGGTGCGGCCAGGATTGGATTGCTCGCAAGAAGGGTTTTTATTTCTTCCAATCCGGCTATTGCCGCGTCCGTCCACTTGAAGTGGTCGGTTCACCGTAGAAGGCGATAGAGAGGCAATGCCTTTTCTCCTAATCTGGAGATAAAGCGGCTTAGAGCTGCCACGCAACCTGCCAGTTTTTGAACTTGCTTAAGGTCTGTTGGCTTAGCCAATTGTGACAAAGCTTGGATTTTGGCGGGGTTTGCTTCGATTCCTCCATTGGAAATGATAAAGCCCATCAGTTTTCCAGCGGGGACACCGAAGACACACTTTTCCGGGTTGAGCTTAATGTCATACGCCCTGAGGTTGTCGAATGTAAGACGTAAGTCGTCTATTAGTGTTTCCACGTGCCTGGTTTTGATGACAACGTCATCAACGTAAGCCTCTACTATTTTGCCAATCTGTTTCTCCAGGCATGTTTGAATCATGCGTTGATATGTGGCACCGGCGTTCTTGAGCCCGAAGGGCATGGTATTGAAGCAGAATGGCCCGTATGGGGTAATAAATGCTATTTCAGCATGATCGGATTCCTTGATTTTGATTTGATGGCATCCGGAGTATGCATCGAGGAAACATAGTGAGTCAGGTCCTGCGGTGGCGTCAATGATTTGATCAATGCGGGGGAGGGGGAAGGGATCCTTGGGGCGGGCTTTGTTGAGGTCTTTGAAATCAACGCACGGGCGCCAGGATTTGTCCTTCTTTGGTACCATCACCAGGTTTGCCAGCCAGTCCGGATGTTTGATTTCTCTAATGAATCTGGCCTCGATGAGTTTGGCCAGCTCCTCCCCCATGGCTTGTCGCTTGGGTTCGGAAAAGTGCCGCAGTGCTTGCTTAACTAGTTTAAACCCCTTTAATATATTGAGGCTATGTTCGGGCAGCTTGCGTGGGATCCCTGGCATATCCGAAGGGTACCAGGCAAATATGTCCCAATTTTCATGCAGGAATTCTTGTAGTGCGGCGTCAACTGTTGGGTTTAGTTGAGCTCCGATGGATGCCGTCTTCTTGGGGTCCGTTGGGTGGACCTGGAATTTGATTATTTCTTCTGCCGGTTTAAACGAGGTAGATTTGGAGCATTTGTCGAGGATCACATCATCCTTGTCCACTATGGAGCTTAGTGCGGTTAATTCTTCGGCCGCGAGGGCTTCGGATAGCGCCTCCAGGGCCAGGGATGCGGTTTTGTTTTTAGCGCGGAGTGCTATGTCCGGATCACTGACGAGAGTGATTATACCGTTTGGTCTGGGCATTTTGAGCTTCATATATCCGTATTGAGGTATAGTTTGGAAGCGTGTAAAAGCATACCGCCCCAACAGGGCGTGATATCCGCTGCTGAAAGGGGCCACTTAGAAGGTTATTTCTTCGGACCGATAGTTCGCCGGCGATCCGAATACCACGTCAAGTGTGATTTTGCCCGCGCACCGCGCCTCCCGACTAGGAATAATTCCCCGGAAGGTTGTGTTACTTTGTTTGATCCAGCTCCTATCTATTTCCATTTTATGGAGTGTGTCCTCGTAAATGAGATTTAGTCCGCTGCCGCCGTCCATGAGGACCTTGGTGAGTCGAAACCCATCCATGATGGGGCTGAGGACTAACGCGGCTGGTGCTCATGCTGCTCTGTACTTTGGTTCGTCATCGGCGTTGAATGTTAGTGCCATGTCGTTCCATGGGTTTATTACAGCAATTTGGCAGACTTCATTGAGCTGGTGAAGTGCCTTTTTGCGCTTGTTATTTGAAGCGAATGTCTCGAAGACTATCAATACTCTTGGGTCATCGTCTTCTGGGGGTGTTGTTCCGGGGCGTCCTTGATAAGGATGTCCTCGCCGCTCTTGGCTACCTGTCGTAGTATCCAACATGCTCTAAGGCTGTGGGTTGCTACGATATCTGTTTTTGTATGTATTGTGCATGGGCCGTCGAGCCACCCTTCCAGAACGGTGCCATGCCGTATAGTGGCTTTGTGTTTTTTGTCTGTTGGACTGGTCGTGCCCTGAGGGTACGCCATTTTCGCTTGTAGGGGAAATTGGATTGGGGCTGGTGGTTCCTAGAGAGCTGCCCGAGTTTCCCATGCGCTTTCCATCGCGCAGTATTTTTGTACGATTGTTGCTAAGTCAGCAAATTTGAGTATGCGACGTCGATTGCTGGCGTTGAGGATTCCTTCGTCCGCGTAGTTTTTGCAGAACGCTGATATTGCGTCCTCGTCACGGCAATATTTTACCTTGTTCTTGACAAGGAGGAATCTGGCCCAAAAGTGGTGGACCTTTTCCTGAGATTGCTGCTTTATGCTCATGAGAGCTTCTATGTCCGGGTGGGTGGGTGGAATTAAATCCAAACCCCGACCTAACCGGTTGTCCGGAGTCTGATGACCTTCCGTACTAGAAAGTCAGGGTTCCAGAATATCTTCTGATTGTTTAGAGCTGCCGTCCGATGCTATGTTCGGAGGGCTGGTTGCATCCTTTCGCGGGTGAGTATCCAGCTCTTTATGAACGGCGACCTGAACATAGTCCGTCTTCGATATAGAAGAAGACTCGCCGTCCTGCTCCAGGACTGCCCCGATCTGGTGGGTGACAAGTGGAGCTTCGGTTTCTCCCTGATCGGTTTTAGGCCCGATCTGATCGTAATCTGTGGTGATTCCCAAAGCGGCGATGCGATCTAGGAGCTCGTTTAAGGACGAAAACTCGACCGGATGCATCTTCTTGGAGTTCTCGGAGTTGATGCGAAGGGGATTTTCGATGGCCCAAGAGATCATCGTCGGCTCCGCAGCTGAACGGGTGATCATAGTAAAATCGCCCAGCCGGAGGGTTTGGCCCGGGGCCAAAACTACCCCCGCGGTAACGTTGTCTTTAATGACAAGGCGAGCCATCGAGCCTTTCATCGAAGGCACAGTGGAACTCTCAATAAAAGCACCAATGTCGGTGTCAAAACCGGCGGATCTCGGGTAGGGGGTCCCGAACTATGCGTCTAGGATCGATGGTAACAGGAGACATGGGACACAATGTTTACCTAGGTTCGGGCCCTCTCTATGGATTTAATACCCTACTTCCTGCTTGATTAATCTTGATGAATATGAGTATTACAAGAGTTGATCTACCACGAGATCGTAATGACTACACCCTAGAAGTCTAGCCTGTGGTAATGAGTATATGTGGTGTCTTTCCGGACTACCCCCTTCGGTTTATATAGACACTGGGGGGATCTAGGGCTTACATGGAGTCAGTTACATAAAAAGGAATCGTCGATCGCTAAGCTTGCCTTCCACGCTAAGTAGAGTCCAATCCGGACACGATACAGTATTTGGCCTTCATGTATTTATAGACCATCAGTCCGGCCCAAAAGATAATAGGCCGGACCCCCGAGGATCCCTTAGTCCAGGACTCCCTCAGCGGGAGGTCGCTAGTGAAGAGAGGACGATCTAGAGACCCGAGACGGCAGAGCAGGACACGCGCGGGTGAAGAGGTTTTGGAGAAATTTCCAAAATTTGACCCATCGGAATAGATATCCTAACCCTGTCGGTGTGACCGAGTGGAACAACTCGGTGGCACCGAGATGCAGAATCGCAAGCGGTTACTGCAACTCGGTGTGACCGAAAAGTTCTAATCGGTTCCACCGAGATTGAAAACCTAGATCAACTCAGTGAACTCAGTCAGACCGAAAATGATGAATCAGTCAGACCAAAATGCACAGGGAGGTTTTGGATGTTTGAGTCTATGACGAATCATTGACTCCGAGTGCTCCTCACACAGAGGGTTCGAAACTGACTTGATCAAACTTTGTGATGTAGCATGAATAGAGTTTGAGACGAGAAAAGCATAGATAGCTAGAGGAGGTTCTTAGGCATTCTTGTCCATCCATTTGGAAAAAGAAGAAGAGCCAGACAATCAAAGCAACAAATGGATGTCCTTGAATGAGAAAAATATGCAATCAACATGCTCACTCAATAAAATGGCAAATGAAATATGTGACAAAGTATGCACAAACACTCTAGCATCTATCAAGCAATTGACGATGACTAGGTCATCTATATATGAGTATATTGACTTAGGAGTCAAATGAGAACATTTGATCATAGGTCATACTCATCGTTTAAGCACAAGTGGGGTTACCACTTTTACATAAAGCATTGTTGTGTTCACACCATTAGAGTTTCTTTAGCTCAATTCTTAGAGTAAAGCTCCCACTAGATGTGATATCCCTCCTAAGAGGGATAAACTATCCTTGGGTTTTGTTGATGATGAATTCATGTATAGGTTGAAGATGTGGATGCTCAATGTTGATGTAGATCATTTGGAGCAGTCCATTGGAGTGAGTTGCACTTTCAATACCTACATGGGTTAGTCCCACAAGGAACAAACAAGGATATCCATAGACATAGATTGAAGTTCACACAAGATGATTTCCATGAAAGCATTAGGTTACCTTGTCCCTTGTCTTACCAACAAGAGGGTTTGTGACTCCCTGAATTAGTGCAAGATGTGGAAGTTGTTTGCACTTGTTCTCGCCAAAATGATATGAGTGAAGTATGTTGGCGGAGTCACCCTCAAGAACTCTCTAGTTCTTCTTCTTCGGGATCCACATCAACTACATGGGAATCCTTGGAGTTGTAGTCGTACTTGATGAAGTAGAACTTGATGTAGGGAACCCACTTGACCAAGGCCTTGGGAGCTTCTTCAAATTCATCAATCTCCTCTTGAAGCTTGTCCTTGCCTTTGTGCTTGTGGTCTTGTAGTGGAATATCATCTTGAAATTGTGTCCCCTTGAAGGAAGTAGGATCATACTTCTCTTGTTGAGGAACAAACTTTGTCTTGGGGTATTGATCTTTTTCCCACTCAACTCCATTGGCATTGAACTTTCATTCAAAACCAACACCTTGATTCTTCCGGTGCCTTCCTTTCTTGCGTAAAATTTCCTCAAATTGCTTACTTCCGGCAACACTCTTGTAAAGACCTTTCTCTATAATTCCCTTCAATAAGCTATTTTCTTGCTCAAGTGTAACTTGGCTAAGAGAATCATTAGTGGAATCAAGAGAACTACTAGAAGCAACAATATTGGATTTAACATGATTATTGTTACTACTATAAAAAAATCTTTATTGTTCTTGTTGCTAGATTTTACTTGTGGCATGTAAGTAGACAAGAGTAAATGCTTGGCAATGCAATAAGAACTTTTCTTACGAAGATCATCATTGATTGCCTTTAAGAACCCATGCTCTCGCTCAAGGTTGAGCTTTTCAAAGTGTAGCTTCTCATGAGTCTTTAAAAGCTCTCGATGATCTTCCAAGGTAGTTTCACGAGCTAACTTAAGAGTGTTTAGTTCTTTAGTTAGATGCTCAATCTCCTTATCATCCTCATTCGTTTTATCTTGATTAGCATGATTAATAGCAAGTTCATCATAGTTTTCATCACTAGAGTTGTCAACAAGTAAATCATCATCACCTAGAAAATCATCTTCATCACTATTGAAATCAACATACTCGGGGTGTGATACCTTTGGGCCGTTAGCCATGAAGCATCTTCCAATTCCTTCATTTGGTGAGTCAAATATGTCATAGGAGTTGGTCGACACAAGTGCTAGACTGGCAACACCTTCATTTTGAGTATATTCGGAGTCGGAGTGATAACTTCTCTCGGAGTGATGGTCGGAGTAGGAGCCGGATGCCCATTCACCAGTGTGAGCTTGATGTCTTCGTTTCGTGTAGCTCGTTGATGACTTGTCCTTCCTTTCCGAATCCTTGCTTCTGCGTGAGGTTCTTCGTTCATAACAATCATCTCTACTCCTCTCTCTTGGAGGTGATTCTTATCTTCTATTTCTCCTTTTGGGTGAGTCTTCTCTTCTTTTGTAGGGATCCGTACACTCATTGGAGTAGTGTCTGGGTCTTCCACAATTGTAGCAATTACGCTCACGACTAGAAGATCTTGTCACATCCCTAGTTCTGGTATGACCTAGACTAGCCAGTCATGTGTGCATCATGTTTAAATTTCATTTAAATTTGAAATAGGGATTTGTGAAACCCTCAGAAATCATTTATGGAAATAACCCAGATAAAAATTGTTCCAAAAAGGTCCAAGAAAATGTTCATGTTGCTCTCTGAAAATATTGGTCAGAGTTAAAATTCAAACCAATATTATTAGGAGCTCATAGATATTTATTTTGGGCATCTGGAATCAATGTAGTAATTATTTGCTTTGGATATATATTGTTATATATATATAATATTGTCCAAAAATTATGCTAGTTGATGAGGAGCTCTGGAATAATACCACTAGCTCCTACAAAAATTGGCATAAGTAGATAAATTAGTTTGGTATTGTTTTTAAATCAAACAAATGCAGAAAAATAGAAAAGGAAATAGAAATGGAAAAACTTACCTGTGCTCACCTGAGGCCTGGCACTGTGCGGCCCAGCTGGCCACGCCAGTCGTCCCCTTCCTCGCGCCAGGAGGACAGGGGCACGCGCTCGCCGCACGCGGCCACACGCCCGACCACCTCCTTCCTGCCTGTCCTCCCCCTCGTCGCCCTGGATGCCCGCGTGCCGCAATGCGCCGCCCCGTACCCCTCTCACTCTCCCGTGCTCATTCCTATCCTCTCCCTCGCTCTCTCGCGCGGTACCCGAGCGCTGCCGTCGCCGCCGCTCGCCATTGCCGCGCCCACCGCCGTGGCCTCACCTCTCCGACAAGCTCAGAAGCTTCGCCGCGTCTCCCTCGTCCTCTCCGTCGAGCCACGCACCTCCGGACGGCCTGCATCGCCGCCACCAACGTCGTCTTCACCTTCGGCCGCCCGAGATCGCCAACGGCATTCCGGCCACACCAGTGCTTCCCCGAGCTCGCGCACGACTCCATCGATACCGCCATGAGCTCTTCTTCGCTTCCCCTCCTTCCATGCGCTCGATTTCATGCCGTAGCCACGCTAGCCGCCAGACCTGAGCGGTCGCGCTGCCGTGGTACCTCCCCGTCGTGGCCAGAGCCTCCGCAGCCCCTGCCGTGCACGGCTGCGCTGCGCCCACACGCCACCGAACTTCGGTCGCCGCCCCGAGCTCCGCTCTGGCGAGCTCCGGCACCCCCGCAGCCTCCCGTTAGCTCCAAACGAAGCGGACGAGCTCCAGCTCCTCGTCCGTGGTCTCCGCCGCCTAAATGGTCATCAGAGGGCGATTCCCGTGCCCCTCCGCCGTGTTCGGCCTTGCCGGTGGCTAAACATCGGCGGGTTGACTGGGTTTGACCCCCCAGTTGACCAAATTTGACCACCCACGGTCAATGGCATGTGGGGCCTGGCCCTGCTATTTTTTTGTTTAAGATTAGTTTAACAAGTAATTAACTCTGTTAGCTAACCGTGTCACTGACGCGTGGACCCCACACATCAGGTTTGACCTGGTCAGCCGCGATTGACTCGCTTACGTCATGCCACTGTCATGCTGACGCAATTATTCATTTTCTGGTATTAAAATAAATCAGGAAAATCCCGAAAATGATATAAACTTCAAAAATTCATAGAAATTCAACCATAGCTCAGATTGAAATAATTTATATATGAAAAATTATCAGAAAAATGCAATCTATCCATCTGTACCATTTCCATGCATGACAAACCAACTTATACCTGATGAATAGGTGAAAACACATGAATGACATTTATAAGAGCTTATTTTGGAGATGCATTTGAACCTTTGGTTCAAATGGACTTCAACCAAATGAATGCTAGTTGCATTAGCACAAACAACATCACATCTTCATGCCATGTTCATGCATCATATTGTTGCATATGCTTGTGTATTGATTGCCGACACCGTTCCTTCTCGATAGGTCCTACTCCGGAGACCGATCCAGAGTACCTGTCAGAGGAGCAGTGCCCCCATGTTGATCTACCAGGCAAGCAACCCCCCTTGTTCATTCCGATACAATCCTAACCCCTCGCTCCTGCTCTCTTTTATTGCATTAGGACAACAACGATTCAACTACTACTTTATGCTGCGGTAGTTGAACCCATTCCTCCGCATGACCTGTCGTTGCCACAGTAAATAGTTGAAACCCACTAGCATGTGTAGGAGTTGATTGAGCCATGTTGTGTTCCTACCATGCATTGCCTGCTATTGCTTAGAGTATGTCAGGTCTGATTCATTGGGAATGAATTAGAGTGCAGTGCTATGTTCTGATGGTGGGAGTTAAGTGTGTGAACATGATTTGGTAAAGGTAGCGGTGAGAGGCCATGTAGGAGTACATGGTGGGTTGTCTCATTGGGACCGTCCCTAAGAACTGAGTTCTGTGTAAGTTGTCCAATGACTAGCTACTACCACACATTGGGCTTCGGGCACTCCAAGCTCTCTCGACTTATTAACCGACTTGGTCTCTGTCCAAGAGTTGCAATTAGTTTCTGGTGTTTGTAGGTAGTGTTAGTAGTCTACCAAGTGGCACCCGGCTAGGTGGGCTTGGGACAGACTAGGCACAGTGGCACGGTGTACCAAGTGGCACCCGGATGGTGGGCTTGAGAACCCTGCTCACATCGTTTGGGGCCATGAGCGACACCTCGGCCGGATCTCCATGTGGATGGAACCCGAATAGGCGATAAACCTGGACTAGAGTCTTGTGTGGTTTGTCAGGTCGTGGCTGACACCCTCGCCAGGCTTCCACTTGAAGGTTGCCGAGATATATGACATGTACATGGCGGTAAGTGGCGAGAGCGTGTGTGACGAAGTACACCCCTGCAGGGTTATCACGATCTACTCGAATAGCCGGGTCCGCGGTTATGGACTTCTTGGATGCTTATGTGGTACATAGACAACTTGAAATGGATACTCTAAAATGCTCAAGACAAGTGTGAGTGCTATGGATGGCCTTCTCGTAAGGAGACGAGAATGAATCCATAGTAGTGTATTGATGTGGTGATTAGTGGACTCGTGTGCGCTTTCGTACCTCAAAGGACTTACTCGTAGTCGTAGAATAGGATAGCCATGGAGTCAAACGTGGCTTGATTCAACTGAACCCCACATTGCCTCCTTGATACTAATGCATGTATGATAGGATCTGATGTAAGTCTTGCTGAGTACCTTTGTACTCATGTTTGCTTTATTTATGTTTTGCACATGATACATCTGTCTCAGTAGTAGTTCCGCTTGGACTTCGACGAGTAGCTTGTTACCCCAGCTACGATCTTGTACCCTTGGGAGGGACTTGTAGATAGTCAGGCTTCTTAGCCTTTTCCGTTTGTAGATGTCTGTACTCAGACATGTAATGCTTCCGTTGCTTGTATGCTCTGAATGATGGGTCATGAGACCCCTGTTTGTATTGAATGCTATGTGGCTCTTCTAGGCCTTTATCTATATGAGTTTGAGTTATGTTGTGATGCCATGTTGTATAGCACATACTTGCATGTTATGCATACGTGTGGCGTGTATTGCCATGTGTGGGATCCGACAACCTAGTTGTCTATGCTTGGTAGCCTCTCTTATGGGGAAATGTAGTCTGGTGCTTCCACTGAGCCATGGTAGTCCACTACAGCCCGGTTCACCGGAGTCCTAATAGCCAGCACTACTGCTCTGGAACACTTAGACTGGCCGGCATGTGACTCACATTGTTCATGTGTCTGTCCCTTCGGGGAAATGTCATGCGGTGATTTCGGGAGTCCTGCTAGCCTGCTACAGCCCGGATTCTCGGAGTCCTGTTAGCCCAGTTGCTACAACCCAGATTCACATGTTGATGACCGACATGTTCGATGTTGTTTCATGTATGCCTGTCCCCGTAAGTTAGTGCCACTTTGGGTTCACGACTAGTCATGTCAGCCCGGGTTCTCTTTCATATGGATGCTAGCGACACTATCATATACGTGAGCCAAAAGGTGCAAATGGTCCCGGGCCAGGTAAGGCAAAACCCGTGGGAATACCGTGCGTGAGGCCGCAAAGTGATATGACGTGTTACATGCTAGATCGGTGTGACTTAGAATCGGGGTCCCGACAGCTTTGGTATCAGAGCCTGACTGCCTGTAGGATTTCCAAGCCATACTGGTCGAAGTTGAGTCTAGATATTCTTTAGTTATATAAGGGAATTGATTGTGGAAGGGAACGTAAGGCTCTTTTTACTCCTTATACCTCATGCCTTCTGATCTGAGTCATCCTATCTTTCCAATGGGGTTAAGGAACTAGGCTTTCTCTTCTGTCTATCAGGATCACGTGTTACTACTCCGTAGTCTCTTAGGATTGGTTGATCAGAGTCATATTCCAGTTTTTGAGTATTCCCGGTGTAGTCTGTTTAGTACTATCACAGAACCTTGAGTGATGATGATGAGTATGGTACTACCTCATCGTTTGCAGGATGTCTCATTTTGAGCATTTTACTGCCGTTATGCTGCCGGAATTGTCTTAGGAGGTCAAGAGATAGTATTTTGCTTGTACTATATCCTACATTCTTATGATGATGCTGAATCCATCCTTATTTCCTTGGTTGGTTCTTCAGGATGTCGTCAGTTAACCGAAGTTCTGTTGCTCGTAGCCGGAACCACGGAGATGGTAGGGATGAGGATCCTCCCGACCAGCATCCGTTGGCAGAGTTCATGTTAGAGATGGAGAAGAACAAGCGAGAGTCTAACCGCTTGTTAGCACGTATTGAGGAGAATACCGCCCATCAGTACAAAGAGTCTGCGTCCATTCATGACTTCATTGGCCTGAAACCACCTACCTTCCATCATTCCATTGAGCCACTCGATGCCGATGACTGGCTCCATAGTATCACTATCAAGTTGCATTCTACGAACGTAGCTGAAGGTGACAAGGTCACCTATGCTACATATCACCTGGAAGGTTCTGCTAGTCTTTGGTGGCAAAACCATGAGGCTATGCTTCCAGCTGGTCAGATACCTACCTGGAGAGATTTTACTGAAGCCTTTCGTGAACATCACATTCCTCGGGCTCTCATTGACCGCAAGAGAGATGAGTTCTGTAGTTTCACCCAGGGTAAGATGGCTGTTGATGCTTACAGCAGAGAGTTTGAGAACCTCGCCCGCTATGCTATAGAAGAAGTGTCCACAGATGCCAAGAAGCAGGCTAGGTTCCGGAAGGGTCTCAACCCCAAGTTGCGTCGTGATCTCCACCTGCATCACTGTGATACATTCCAGGCCCTTGTGAACAAGGCCATTAATGCAGAGACAGCTCAGCTCACTTATGAGGAGTCTTGTAAGCACACCTATGATTTGGGTTCTTCCTCCGGTTCTAGTTCTCAAAAGCGTCGGATTTGGGTTCCGAACTCCGCTCTTCCACCCGGTTATTCGCCGAGGCCATCTTATGTGGTACCTCCCCCAGTTAAGTTTTATGCTCCACCCAGGCCTATTGGTAGACCGCTTGTCAACGCGGGTCCACGTCCTACTTCAGGGACTTGCTTCACATGTGGAGAGCCAGGACACTATGCACGTGACTGCTCTCAAGCCAACTATGCTCCACCCCAGCCCGAGGAGTCTGTTCTTCGTGGTAAGCCATCATGCAAGATGATCAGTGTCAAGTCAGCTTCCACTGAACGTGCACATGTGCATCACGTCTCAGCTAAAGACGCTCATGATGACCCGAATGTCGTTCTTGGTACACTCCTTGTCAGCTGCCATCCAGCATCGGTTCTGTTCGATACTGGAGCATCTCACTCCTTCATTTCTGAAAGCTATGCTAGCTTGCACAACATTTCATTTTGTGATATGCCCTCTCCACTAGTCATTCAAACTCCTGGATCCAAATGGCAAACTTCTAGTGTAAGCCATGGTAATGAAATCCTTGTTGACAGACTTGTATTCCTTGCATCACTTATAGCCCTCAAGTCTACAGATATTAACATCATCTTGGGTATGGACTGGATGAAAGCTCATTATGCCAAGATTCATTGTTACACCAGGTCTGTTCAGCTTACACATCCATCTGGCAAGATAGTCACTATCTCCACTACAGTTGCAAAGCGTCAGCTCTATTCTTTTAATGCCAGCCCTCTTCCAGACCTTGAGGATATCCCAGTAGTCCGTGACTTTCCGGATGTCTTTCTTGAGGAACTGCCAGGTATTCCACCTGACAGAGATGTAGAGTTTGTCATAGATCTTATCCCCGGAACCGCCCCAATTTCTAGGAGACCTTACAAGATGGCACCCTTAGAGCTAGCTGAGCTTAAGAAACAGCTTGATGAGTCCTTGCAAAAGGGTTTCATCCGTCCTAGTTCTTCTCCTTGGGCTTGCCCCTTCCTCTTCGTCAAGAAGAAGGATGGTACGGACCGTATGGTTGTAGATTATCGTCCTGTTAATTTGGTCACGGTAAATAACAAGTATTCGCTCCCCAGGATCAATGACCTGTATGATCAGCTCGCTAGATCCTCAGTCTTTTCCAAGATGGATTTGAGGTTAGGCTACCAACAAATCAAGATTAGAAATGGGGACATTCCTAAGACAGCTTTTGTCACTCGTTATGGCCAGTATGAGTACACCGTCATGTCTTTTGGTCTAACCAATGCTCCAGATACATTCTCCCGCTTGATGAACTCAATCTTCATGGAGTACTTAGATACATTCATCGTGGTTTACCTCGATGATATTCTTATTTACTCGAAGAACGAGGAAGAGCATGCCGAACATCTTAGACTTGTGTTAGAGAAACTCAGAGAGCACCGCCTTTATGCCAAGTTCTCCTGGTGCGAATTTTGGTTGCCTGAAGTGACCTATCTCGGCCACGTGATCTCTGGCAAGGACATTGCCATCAATCCCGAGAGAGTTCAAGCCATTCTTGATTGGACTCCACCTGAAATACTTAAAAAAGTTAGGAGTTTCCTTGGCCTAGCCAGTTACTGTCGACGCTTTGTTGAAAACTTCTCCAAAGCAGCCAAGCCTCTCACAGAAATTCTCAAGAAAGATAAAAAGTTTGAGTGGTCCCCACAGTGTGAGCATAGTTTTCAGGAACATAAAAGATGCCTGACTTCTGCTCCATACTTGTGCCACCGTATTTCACTAAGGACTTTATTATCTATTGTGATGCCTCACGACAGGGACTAGGTTGCATTCTTATGCAGGACCGTCATGTGATTGCCTATGCATCTCGACAGTTGCATCCACATGAGGAGAATTATCCTACACGTGATCTAGAGCTTGCAGCCGTAGTCTATGCACTTAAGACATGGCGACATTACCTTCTTGGTAAGCATTGCGAGATTTACACCGATCACCAGAGTCTCAAGTATATCTTCACCCAACCAGATTTGAACCTTAGGCAAAGACGTTGGTTGGAGTTGATATCATATTACGACTTAGGGATTACCTACACCCCAGGCAAGGCTAATGTCATGGCTGATGCACTAAGTCGTAAGTCCTATTGCAACAATCTCATGTTGCAACAGGGCCAACCACTTCTCCATGAAGAATTATGTAAGCTCAACCTTCATATTGCTCCCCACGGATTCCTTTCTACCTTGGTGGCGAAACCTACCCTTGTGGATCAGATCATCTCTGCTCAGAAGCAGGATACGGGAATTTCCCGCATCAAGAGAAACATTAATAAGGGGGTTGTTGGTTGTTTCTCTATGGATGATCGAGGTGTCGTTTTCTTTGAGAACCGCTTGGTGGTTTCCAAGTGTAAGTGCATCTAGTGCCACCCCTAGTTGGTTTTGGAGTATTGACGACAAACCTAGTTGAGGGACTAATGTGTTTGTGAGAATTGCAGGAAAACACAGGTAGAAGTCCCTCATTGATTCGGTTTTACTACCAGAGATGACCCCTAAAAATGTATGAAGACATTGAAGACAAAGGTGGTATATGAAGATATTCACATTGAAGACTATGACAACAGAAGACACGTTATGAAGCCTATGGAACTCGAAGACTTAGATCCTTCGTAGTTCTTTCTATGGAACCACCGTACTGTTAAGTGGGGTCCAGGAGAACCAGTCAGAATGACTGAAGTGATGCCTAAATCAAAAACCTATGTCTTCGAGTGAAGAGAATGAGAGCAAATCTTGTCCAGAGCCGGACAAGTCAGCTTTGCTTGTAGCCCAAGTAAAGTTGCCATGAGAGTTCGAAATCTGACCGTTGAGACACGTGTCAGTTCCTTAGTGACCCAGGGTCATTTCGGACAAATCAGGTCGGGTTGACAAGTGGCTATAAATAGCCCACCCCCACAACCATAAACGGTTGGCTGCTCAGATTTCAGTGCACGGCTTTTGTTGTTTGAGAGCAACCCACCTCGAAGCCTTTGAAAGAAAATTCCTAGTGAGGAGAAAAGCCCTAACCACCCAGAGCCAGAGTAAATTGGGCATCACTTAGGTCTTCTTGTCTGTGTGATCTGAAGACTTATTACACTTGAGGACTGTGAATTCTCCAGACGGTTAGGCGTCGCGTTCAGAGCATCCAAGAGACATTGTGGATTGCTAGTGAACAAAGTCTGTGAAGGTTTGGGAGTCTACCTTGAAGACTTACCAGAGTGATTGGGCGAGGACTAAGTGGCCTTAGCTCAAGGAGATTACGGTGAGGACTTGGTGTCCTGAACTGTGTGTTCAGGACTGGGTGTCCGGGACTGTGTGTCCTAAGGTTTAAATACCTAGCCGCTCCAACCAGACGTACAGTTGTCACAGCAACTGGAACTGGTCCAACATATCATTGTCTTCAACGAGTCACTGGTTTCATCTTCACTTCCTTATCTTGCTGTTACTCATTGTGAAGTCATTGCGTGCTTGCTTTATCATTTGTCTTCACAACGTGAATGCATGATCTGTTTGGCTTCTTAACTTCTTCCTACTTGATCCTTATTACACTGAAGCTGTTTGTCACTGTGCTTTCACTCTATTGAATACATGACCATGGCTGGCCTAGTGTAATCTAACTTCCACTGCATAGTAATAGGCATAATCTTCACTGTTTGTCTTCATAACTCCCAAGTTTTGAAGACTTTCATAAAAATCGCCTATTCACCCCCCTCTAGTCGATATAACGCACTTTCAATTGGTATCAGAGCAAGGTGCTCCCTTGTTCTGTGTGATTCGGTTTAACCACCTGGAGTTTTAGCTATGTCGACTGCAGGGATAATCAAAGTCTCTGCTGCTTGCCCCGTCTTCAATGGAACCGAAACCCTAGGAAAGAGGGTGTTGGGTTCGTGAGGAAAATTAATGCAGCTGGCTCTTACTGGAAACCTGAGCAGTACCCCAAAACCACATGGGTTGCTGCAAAGGAATCCTCAGCAGATCCATCCAATCTATCTGGCTTCACTTGTGCTAACCCCATTATCATTGATGAATCCTTTGATGCAAACTACAAACTGTTTAAGAGTCAGAATGGTGAAGTATTTGCCAGGTACATTGGTACTAACTGCAGGAATGGACCGCCTTTGAAGAAGATCTGGGTTCCGAAAACATGTCTTGAAAATCTTCCTGTGAATGTCTTCTTGACACCTCACTTGAAGAAGACAAACCTCAGACCAAAGGCTTCATATGGTCCAAAGGCTTCATACAGACAGAGGACTCACCAGAGTCGCACTAACGCAAATGTTTTGCAGGGAAACCATAATCAGGCATATGAAAATGAGAACGGTTCATCAAACCGCCATGTTCATATGAATAAGAACTATTTTGCCTATTCTTATGATTACTATTGTTCCCCTGCTAGACTGTTTGCTAGGGATCCAAAGCCAAAGTTCTCAGATGCTGCACTTAGACTTATTGCTTCTAAGCCACCCTTGAAGATGTGGGTGGTTAAGAAAGCTTAACTCTCTTTTGCAGGGAAAGGTCTCCAGCAGAAAAACAAAATCTTCTGACGCTGTTGCTGGGGACCTTAAAAATCTTGCATGGCGCAAGATAAAATTCCCTAATGGCATCATTATGTACTTTGCTCCTGAATCGCATGCTACTCTCCCTATTAGTCCTAATCTGGATCTAAATTTTCATAACCCACTGGTTCGTCAAATGTTTATGCTTCACAATTCTCTTCGTGAAGCCTATCCCCCTAACTGCACTGTAGGGTACGACACCAGCGACTTCAAAGTCTTCAGAACGGATTATTGACAGTGGGTGTACAAATCACATGACTGGCAGAAGAAGCCTTCTTATGGACTCAACTTTACGTCCATCCGACAAGAGCCACATCACATTTGCTGACACTGGTAAAAGTAAGGTATTAGGTCTAGGTAGAGTTGCAATCTCAAAGGATCAACACATGGATAAAGTCATGCTTGTTGAATCCCTTGGCTTCAACTTAATGTCTGTCTCAATGCTTTGCGATTTGAATATGATTGTAATGTTTGGAAAATATCGTTGCCTGGTGCTAATGGAATCTGACAAATCTCTAGTGTTTGAAGGGTATCGGAAAGGTGATTTGTACGTGGTAGATTTCTCAGCAGGACCACAACTTGCAGTATGTCTTCTTGCAAAAGCTTCAGAATGCTGGCTTTGGCATCGAAGGCTTGGGCATGCTGGCATGAGGAACCTCCACACCCTTGCGAAGAAAAAGCACGTCATAGGCATTGAGGGCGTCAAGTTCAAGAAAGATCATTTATGCGGTGCCTGTGAAGCAGGGAAGATGACAAGGGCAAAACATCCTTCGAAGACAATCATGACTACTACAAAACCCTTCGAACTGCTCCACATGGATCTTTTCGGTCCCACTCACTACTCAACTTTTACTACTACTGCTTGCCTCTATGGCTTCGTAATTGTTGATGATTATTCTAGATATACTTGGGTGCACATAATCCTTTTCAAGACTGAAGTGCAGGATGTCTTCAGATGCTTCGCAAATCGAGCTATGAACAATTTTGGCGCCAAGATAAAGCACATCAGAAGTGACAATGGCACTGAATTCAAGAACACTGGCCTTGATACATATCTGGATACCTTGGGCATCACACATGAATTCTCAGCTCCATACACGCCACAGCAGAATGGCGTCGTCGAACGCAAGAACAGAACACTCATTGAGATGGCCAGAACAATGCTAGATGAATACAAGACTCCAAGAAAATTCTGGACTGAAGCTATTGACACTGCATGCCATACAATCAACCGCGTTTATCTTCACAAGCTTCTGAACAAGACATCTTATGAACTCCTAACTGGCAAGAAGCCAAATGTCAGTTACTTCAGAGTATTTGGTGCAAGATGCTGGATCAAGGACCCACACCACACCTCAAAGTTTGCACCAAAAGCACATGAGGGATTCATGCTTGGATATGGAAAGGATTCGCACTCCTACAGAGTCTTCAATCTCTTCCACTACAAAGTGGTTGAAACTGTGGATGTGCGGTTCGATGAAACCAATGGATCACAAAGAGAGCAATTGCCAAATGTGCTAGATGAAGTTCCAGCTAGTGAATCAATCAAGCTTATGGGAACTGGAGAGATTATGCCTTCTGAAGCTCATCCTGAAGAAGAACTCATCATCTCAGCACTTGATCAACATGAAGACAATGCTCAGCATGAAGACATTCCTCCAAACAACAACGCAGATCAGCAAGAGCAAAGTCTTCGCCCTATACATCCTCGTGTTGCAAATGAAGTGCAGATTGACAGAATACTTGACAGCATCAATGCACCTGGTCCACTCACTCGTTCAAGGGCAACTCAGCTAGCAAACTTCTGTGGGCATTTCGCATTCGTCTCAATATCAGAACCCAAGAAAGTTGAAGAAGCCTTCATGGAACCTGAATGGATTCAAGCTATGCAAGAAGAGCTTCAACAGTTTGAGCTGAATAATGTATGGGAACTGGTTAAGCGTCCCGATCCACGGAAGCACAACATAATAGGCACCAAATGGATATACCGCAACAAGCAAGATGAGCATGGTCAAGTTGTCAGAAACAAAGCTCGTCTCGTTGCTCAAGGATATACTCAAGTAGAGGGCATTGACTTCGATGAAACTTTTGCTCCTGCGGCTAGGCTTGAAGCCATACGCATACTGCTGGCCTATGCAAATCATCATAACATACTTCTATATCAAATGGATGTGAAAAGTGCCTTTCTCAATGGCAATATTGAAGAAGAAGTGTATGTTGCACAACCACCTGGTTTTGAAAATCCAAAACATCCTGATATGGTATACAAGCTCAACAAGGCACTATATGGCCTCAAACAAGCCCCTAGGGCCTGGTATGATACACTCAAGTACTTTCTGAAAAGCAAAGGCTTCATACCTGGTTCCCTGGATCCCACTCTTTTCACGAAGACATACGATGGTGAACTGTTTGTGTGCCAAATATATGTGGATGACATTATCTTCGGCTGCACCAATCGGAAGTACAGTGAAGAGTTTGGATATATGATGCAAGAGCAATATCAGATGTCCATGATGGGGGAGCTGAAGTTCTTTCTTGGTCTTCAAATCTGACAACAGCGCAATGGCATCTTCATATCTCAAGAGAAGTATCTCAAAGATTGCCTGAAGAAGTTCGGTATGCAAGACTGCAAAGGCTTCACAACACCAATGCCAGCCAAACATCATCTAGGTCCTGACGACAATGGTAAAGAGTTCGATCAAAAGGTGTACCGCTCCATGATTGGGTCTTTGCTTTATTTATGTGCATCTAGGCCAGATATCATGCTTAGTGTTTGCATGTGTGCTCGATTTCAAGCGGCACCAAAGGAGTCGCATCACTTAGCTGTGAAGCGAATTCTTCGATATTTGGCTCACACCCCAACTCTAGGATTATGGTATCCAAAGGGCTTAGAGTTTGATTTGGTTGGATTTTCGGATGCTGATTATGCTGGTGACAAAGTTGATCGCAAGTCTACATCAGGCACATGTCACTTTCTGGGACGATCACTTGTGTGTTGGTCTTCAAAGAAGCAGAACTGTGTATCTCTCTCCACTGCTGAATCTGAATACATTGCTGCTGGATCTTGCTGCGCTCAGCTTCTGTGGATGAAGCAAACACTCAAGGATTATGGCATTCATCTGAAGCAAGTGCCACTTTACTGCGACAACGAAAGCGCCATCAAGATTGCCAACAACCCAGTTCAGCACTCGAAGACAAAGCACATTGAAATTCGCCATCACTTTCTCAGAGATCATGTTGTGAAGGAAGACATTGATATCATACACGTCAACACTGAAGAGCAATTGTCAGATATCTTCACCAAGCCCTTGGATGAGAAGAGGTTTTGCAAGTTACAGTGTGAGCTAAATATCTTGGAATCCTCAAATGTCCTGTGATCAGGCACACATCCTAACACTTATGCATATTGATGATTTAGATGTGCAGCACACGAAGTAACGTATATCTTCAATCAATGAAGACATACATTCTAAGTGTGAATACATTAATGTGGAATTTGACTTCGGAGCGCCATGATAATTGTGCGCCGTGTCTGGGTCTAATACTTCCTATACGGTGGGTAACGCCACCACCAAACGTTCTATTTTGAAGTGTTTCACTCATGGCGTTACCTCACAATGTCTTCACATTTGGTTTGGCTTCAATCTCAATATGTCTTCATGATTATCTTCACTGCGTTGATTATATAGATATATATATATATGTACTGGTGTTCTGTCCTCTACAGCATTCACTTATAGCTATGTCTTCTTGTTTGAATCTTTTGAACTAAGTGAATGTGATCGGACCCTAACCTCTCCATGCTTTCTACCTCAAACTCTATCTCTCCAAGTCGTATGCATTCTATTGAAACTATCGAATGTCTTCTCTGCATCCTTGTCAGCAGAAGACACAGAGACAAACTTTAAAACCGTTTTCAATGCTCATTCATCCACAAGAAATCCGGAGAAGTAGGAACGACACCCAACAATCAAGGCGTGCGTGGGATGTGGAACTGCCCCCAAAATACCGCATGATGGCCACGTGCTGTTCAGATGCGAATCGCTAGGGGCACCTGAGTAATAGCGCAGTGCCGCCTCTATCCCTATAAATACACGATTCACTGCGGTCATTATCTCTTCTTCCACCCTCGCACGAACCCTAGCGCCACCGCTAGCTCTCGACGACGTCGGCGACGAAGCGCTTCACTGCCGCAACCTCTCCGACGCCGTTTTCACGCCGACAGTGGACATCGCTCTCTCCGCCGTGAAACATCTAGTGACGATGACTCTGAATGTGATTCAAAACCTAGCTACAAAACACTTGCTAAAATTGCAACTGAACAACAGAAAGCTATGGAACATATTCAAAAACTGTTAGACAGAAGCGATGATCTGTTGGGTGCTGAAATGACTCGTTCTGAATCCTTAATTGAAGACATAAAAAATCTTCACGTTAAGTATCAGGATCTTGAAGATCGTCTTGAGACTCTCTCAACTACTCATGAAAAGCTTTCCTATGATTATCTTCAAAAGAAGCAAGATCTTGAGAAGTTGAGAGCGGATCATGAAGATCTTCAAAAGGAAAATGAGTCACTTCGAGCCGAACAGATCAGTTCCGCTCAGGAAGGATTTGAACCACCATGCCTTAAATGCATTGAGTGTGATAATGCTACTTCTGTTGCTGAATGTTCCACTGCTACTGCTGGTGCAATATCTTCAACTGTTGAAATGGTAACTAACCCCTCTGCTGAGGATACCACTGCTATTGCTGATGAGAATGCTAGGTTGAAGACATTGCTTGAAACAGGGATGTACAAAAGTCTGAAAGGGCATCAGACACTATGTGATGTCCTTAAGAAGCAGATTCTGAACCGAAACCCTAGGAAAGAGGGTGTTGGGTTCGTGAGGAAAATTAATGCAGCTGGCTCTTACTGGAAACCTGAGCAGTACCCCAAAACCACATGGGTTGCTGCAAAGGAATCCTCAGCAGATCCATCCAATCTATCTGGCTTCACTTGTGCTAACCCCATTATCATTGATGAATCCTTTGATGCAAACTACAAACTGTTTAAGAGTCAGAATGGTGAAGTATTTGCCAGGTACATTGGTACTAACTGCAGGAATGGACCGCCTTTGAAGAAGATCTGGGTTCCGAAAACATGTCTTGAAAATCTTCCTGTGAATGTCTTCTTGACACCTCACTTGAAGAAGACAAACCTCAGACCAAAGGCTTCATATGGTCCAAAGGCTTCATACAGACAGAGGACTCACCAGAGTCGCACTAACGCAAATGTTTTGCAGGGAAACCATAATCAGGCATATGAAAATGAGAACGGTTCATCAAACCGCCATGTTCATATGAATAAGAACTATTTTGCCTATTCTTATGATTACTATTGTTCCCCTGCTAGACTGTTTGCTAGGGATCCAAAGCCAAAGTTCTCAGATGCTGCACTTAGACTTATTGCTTCTAAGCCACCCTTGAAGATGTGGGTGGTTAAGAAAGCTTAACTCTCTTTTGCAGGGAAAGGTCTCCAGCAGAAAAACAAAATCTTCTGACGCTGTTGCTGGGGACCTTAAAAATCTTGCATGGCGCAAGATAAAATTCCCTAATGGCATCATTATGTACTTTGCTCCTGAATCGCATGCTACTCTCCCTATTAGTCCTAATCTGGATCTAAATTTTCATAACCCACTGGTTCGTCAAATGTTTATGCTTCACAATTCTCTTCGTGAAGCCTATCCCCCTAACTGCACTGTAGGGTACGACACCAGCGACTTCAAAGTCTTCAGAACGGATTATTGACAGTGGGTGTACAAATCACATGACTGGCAGAAGAAGCCTTCTTATGGACTCAACTTTACGTCCATCCGACAAGAGCCACATCACATTTGCTGACACTGGTAAAAGTAAGGTATTAGGTCTAGGTAGAGTTGCAATCTCAAAGGATCAACACATGGATAAAGTCATGCTTGTTGAATCCCTTGGCTTCAACTTAATGTCTGTCTCAATGCTTTGCGATTTGAATATGATTGTAATGTTTGGAAAATATCGTTGCCTGGTGCTAATGGAATCTGACAAATCTCTAGTGTTTGAAGGGTATCGGAAAGGTGATTTGTACGTGGTAGATTTCTCAGCAGGACCACAACTTGCAGTATGTCTTCTTGCAAAAGCTTCAGAATGCTGGCTTTGGCATCGAAGGCTTGGGCATGCTGGCATGAGGAACCTCCACACCCTTGCGAAGAAAAAGCACGTCATAGGCATTGAGGGCGTCAAGTTCAAGAAAGATCATTTATGCGGTGCCTGTGAAGCAGGGAAGATGACAAGGGCAAAACATCCTTCGAAGACAATCATGACTACTACAAAACCCTTCGAACTGCTCCACATGGATCTTTTCGGTCCCACTCACTACTCAACTTTTACTACTACTGCTTGCCTCTATGGCTTCGTAATTGTTGATGATTATTCTAGATATACTTGGGTGCACATAATCCTTTTCAAGACTGAAGTGCAGGATGTCTTCAGATGCTTCGCAAATCGAGCTATGAACAATTTTGGCGCCAAGATAAAGCACATCAGAAGTGACAATGGCACTGAATTCAAGAACACTGGCCTTGATACATATCTGGATACCTTGGGCATCACACATGAATTCTCAGCTCCATACACGCCACAGCAGAATGGCGTCGTCGAACGCAAGAACAGAACACTCATTGAGATGGCCAGAACAATGCTAGATGAATACAAGACTCCAAGAAAATTCTGGACTGAAGCTATTGACACTGCATGCCATACAATCAACCGCGTTTATCTTCACAAGCTTCTGAACAAGACATCTTATGAACTCCTAACTGGCAAGAAGCCAAATGTCAGTTACTTCAGAGTATTTGGTGCAAGATGCTGGATCAAGGACCCACACCACACCTCAAAGTTTGCACCAAAAGCACATGAGGGATTCATGCTTGGATATGGAAAGGATTCGCACTCCTACAGAGTCTTCAATCTCTTCCACTACAAAGTGGTTGAAACTGTGGATGTGCGGTTCGATGAAACCAATGGATCACAAAGAGAGCAATTGCCAAATGTGCTAGATGAAGTTCCAGCTAGTGAATCAATCAAGCTTATGGGAACTGGAGAGATTATGCCTTCTGAAGCTCATCCTGAAGAAGAACTCATCATCTCAGCACTTGATCAACATGAAGACAATGCTCAGCATGAAGACATTCCTCCAAACAACAACGCAGATCAGCAAGAGCAAAGTCTTCGCCCTATACATCCTCGTGTTGCAAATGAAGTGCAGATTGACAGAATACTTGACAGCATCAATGCACCTGGTCCACTCACTCGTTCAAGGGCAACTCAGCTAGCAAACTTCTGTGGGCATTTCGCATTCGTCTCAATATCAGAACCCAAGAAAGTTGAAGAAGCCTTCATGGAACCTGAATGGATTCAAGCTATGCAAGAAGAGCTTCAACAGTTTGAGCTGAATAATGTATGGGAACTGGTTAAGCGTCCCGATCCACGGAAGCACAACATAATAGGCACCAAATGGATATACCGCAACAAGCAAGATGAGCATGGTCAAGTTGTCAGAAACAAAGCTCGTCTCGTTGCTCAAGGATATACTCAAGTAGAGGGCATTGACTTCGATGAAACTTTTGCTCCTGCGGCTAGGCTTGAAGCCATACGCATACTGCTGGCCTATGCAAATCATCATAACATACTTCTATATCAAATGGATGTGAAAAGTGCCTTTCTCAATGGCAATATTGAAGAAGAAGTGTATGTTGCACAACCACCTGGTTTTGAAAATCCAAAACATCCTGATATGGTATACAAGCTCAACAAGGCACTATATGGCCTCAAACAAGCCCCTAGGGCCTGGTATGATACACTCAAGTACTTTCTGAAAAGCAAAGGCTTCATACCTGGTTCCCTGGATCCCACTCTTTTCACGAAGACATACGATGGTGAACTGTTTGTGTGCCAAATATATGTGGATGACATTATCTTCGGCTGCACCAATCGGAAGTACAGTGAAGAGTTTGGATATATGATGCAAGAGCAATATCAGATGTCCATGATGGGGGAGCTGAAGTTCTTTCTTGGTCTTCAAATCTGACAACAGCGCAATGGCATCTTCATATCTCAAGAGAAGTATCTCAAAGATTGCCTGAAGAAGTTCGGTATGCAAGACTGCAAAGGCTTCACAACACCAATGCCAGCCAAACATCATCTAGGTCCTGACGACAATGGTAAAGAGTTCGATCAAAAGGTGTACCGCTCCATGATTGGGTCTTTGCTTTATTTATGTGCATCTAGGCCAGATATCATGCTTAGTGTTTGCATGTGTGCTCGATTTCAAGCGGCACCAAAGGAGTCGCATCACTTAGCTGTGAAGCGAATTCTTCGATATTTGGCTCACACCCCAACTCTAGGATTATGGTATCCAAAGGGCTTAGAGTTTGATTTGGTTGGATTTTCGGATGCTGATTATGCTGGTGACAAAGTTGATCGCAAGTCTACATCAGGCACATGTCACTTTCTGGGACGATCACTTGTGTGTTGGTCTTCAAAGAAGCAGAACTGTGTATCTCTCTCCACTGCTGAATCTGAATACATTGCTGCTGGATCTTGCTGCGCTCAGCTTCTGTGGATGAAGCAAACACTCAAGGATTATGGCATTCATCTGAAGCAAGTGCCACTTTACTGCGACAACGAAAGCGCCATCAAGATTGCCAACAACCCAGTTCAGCACTCGAAGACAAAGCACATTGAAATTCGCCATCACTTTCTCAGAGATCATGTTGTGAAGGAAGACATTGATATCATACACGTCAACACTGAAGAGCAATTGTCAGATATCTTCACCAAGCCCTTGGATGAGAAGAGGTTTTGCAAGTTACAGTGTGAGCTAAATATCTTGGAATCCTCAAATGTCCTGTGATCAGGCACACATCCTAACACTTATGCATATTGATGATTTAGATGTGCAGCACACGAAGTAACGTATATCTTCAATCAATGAAGACATACATTCTAAGTGTGAATACATTAATGTGGAATTTGACTTCGGAGCGCCATGATAATTGTGCGCCGTGTCTGGGTCTAATACTTCCTATACGGTGGGTAACGCCACCACCAAACGTTCTATTTTGAAGTGTTTCACTCATGGCGTTACCTCACAATGTCTTCACATTTGGTTTGGCTTCAATCTCAATATGTCTTCATGATTATCTTCACTGCGTTGATTATATAGATATATATATATATGTACTGGTGTTCTGTCCTCTACAGCATTCACTTATAGCTATGTCTTCTTGTTTGAATCTTTTGAACTAAGTGAATGTGATCGGACCCTAACCTCTCCATGCTTTCTACCTCAAACTCTATCTCTCCAAGTCGTATGCATTCTATTGAAACTATCGAATGTCTTCTCTGCATCCTTGTCAGCAGAAGACACAGAGACAAACTTTAAAACCGTTTTCAATGCTCATTCATCCACAAGAAATCCGGAGAAGTAGGAACGACACCCAACAATCAAGGCGTGCGTGGGATGTGGAACTGCCCCCAAAATACCGCATGATGGCCACGTGCTGTTCAGATGCGAATCGCTAGGGGCACCTGAGTAATAGCGCAGTGCCGCCTCTATCCCTATAAATACACGATTCACTGCGGTCATTATCTCTTCTTCCACCCTCGCACGAACCCTAGCGCCACCGCTAGCTCTCGACGACGTCGGCGACGAAGCGCTTCACTGCCGCAACCTCTCCGACGCCGTTTTCACGCCGACAGTGGACATCGCTCTCTCCGCCGTGAAACATCTAGTGACGATGACTCTGAATGTGATTCAAAACCTAGCTACAAAACACTTGCTAAAATTGCAACTGAACAACAGAAAGCTATGGAACATATTCAAAAACTGTTAGACAGAAGCGATGATCTGTTGGGTGCTGAAATGACTCGTTCTGAATCCTTAATTGAAGACATAAAAAATCTTCACGTTAAGTATCAGGATCTTGAAGATCGTCTTGAGACTCTCTCAACTACTCATGAAAAGCTTTCCTATGATTATCTTCAAAAGAAGCAAGATCTTGAGAAGTTGAGAGCGGATCATGAAGATCTTCAAAAGGAAAATGAGTCACTTCGAGCCGAACAGATCAGTTCCGCTCAGGAAGGATTTGAACCACCATGCCTTAAATGCATTGAGCGTGATAATGCTACTTCTGTTGCTGAATGTTCCACTGCTACTGCTGGTGCAATATCTTCAACTGTTGAAATGGTAACTAACCCCTCTGCTGAGGATACCACTGCTATTGCTGATGAGAATGCTAGGTTGAAGACATTGCTTGAAACAGGGATGTACAAAAGTCTGAAAGGGCATCAGACACTATGTGATGTCCTTAAGAAGCAGATTCTGAACCGAAACCCTAGGAAAGAGGGTGTTGGGTTCGTGAGGAAAATTAATGCAGCTGGCTCTTACTGGAAACCTGAGCAGTACCCCAAAACCACATGGGTTGCTGCAAAGGAATCCTCAGCAGATCCATCCAATCTATCTGGCTTCACTTGGGCTAACCCCATTATCATTGATGAATCCTTTGATGCAAACCGGTGAAAGACAATTCTGTATGGATTCTATATGGATGAAGATGTCGAACACCTTTGAACCGGTCAGAAACCGGTGAAAGACAATTCTTTGGACCGGATATGATCCAGGAGGCAGAAGAACAAGTTCGCGTCATTCGTGAGAATTTGAAAATAGCCCAATCTCGTCAAAAGAGCCAGTATGACCGCCGTCATAAGGAAGTGGCTTATGAAGTTGGCGACAAAGCTTACCTTCGGGTTACCCCTTTGAAGGGTACCCATCGATTCGGTATCAAGGGCAAGTTGGCTCCTCGTTATATTGGTCCCTTTCTCATTCTCGCTAAACGAGGAGAGGTTGCCTACCAGTTGGAACTACCCCCACATCTTTCTCGAGTACATGATGTCTTCCACGTCTCTCAACTCAGGTGTTGCTTCTCGGATCCCATCCGTGAAGTGGACCACGAAACACTTGATCTCCAAGATAACCTCACATATCGAGAGTACCCTGTTCGCATTCTTGATCAAGCAGACTGTGTTACCCGACGCCAGAACATTAAGTTTCTCAAGGTTCAGTGGTCTCATCATTCCGAGAGAGAAGCTACCTGGGAGCGAGAAGATCGTCTTCGACTTGAGTACCCCACTTTCTTTCCACCGACTCCTGAATCTCGGGACGAGATTCTTTCGAGTGGGGGCAAGTTGTCACATCCCTAGCTTTGGTATGACCTAGACTAGCCAGTCATGTGTGCATCATGTTTAAATTTCATTTAAATTTGAAATGGGGATTTGTGAAACCCTCAGAAATCATTTCTGGAAATAACCAAGACAAAAATTGTTCCAAAAAGATCCAAGAAAATGTTCATGTTGCTCTCAAAAAATATTGGCCAGAGTAAAAATTCAAACCAATATTATTAGGAGCTCATAGATATTTATTTTGGGCATCTGGAATTAATGTAGTAATTATTTGCTTTGGATATATATTGTTATATATATAACATTGTCCAAAAATTATGCTAGTTGATGAGGAGCTCTGGAATAATACCACTAGCTCCTACAAAAATTGGCATAAGTAGATAAATTAGTGTGGTATTGTTTTTAAATCAAACAAATGTCAGAAAAATAGAGAAGGAAACAGAAATGGAAAAACTTACAAGTGCTCACCTGAGGCCTGACACTGTGCGGCCCAGCTGGCCGCGCCAGTCGTCCCCTTCCTCGCGCCAGGAGGACAGGGGCACGCGCTCGCCGCACGCGGCCACGCGCCCGGCCACCTCCTGCCTGCATGTCCTCCCCCTCGTCGCTCTGGATGCCCGCGCAACGCCACGCACCGCCCCGTACCCCTCTCACTCTCCCGTGCCCATTCCTATCCTCTCCCTCGCTCTCTCGCGCGGCGCCCGAGCGCTGCCGTCACCGCCGCTCGCCGTTGCCGCGCCCACTGCCACGGCGTCACCTCTCCGACAAGCTCAGAAGCTTCGCCACATCTCCCTCGTCCTCTCCGTCGAGCCACGCACCTCCGGACGGCCTGCATTGCCGCCACCAATGTCGTCTTCACCTCCGGCCACCCGAGATTGCCGACGACATTCCGACCACACCAGTGCTTCCCTGAGCTCGCGCACGACTCCATCAAGACCGCCGTAAGCTCTCCTCCGCTTCCCCTCCTTCCCCGCGCTCGATTTCGTGCCGTAGCCACGCTAACCGCTGAACCCGAGCGGTCGCGCCAACGTGGTACCTCCTCGTCGTGGCCAGAGCCTCCGCAACCCCTGCCGTGCACCGCAGCGCTGCGCCCGCACGCCACCGAACTCCGGCCGCCGCCCCGAGATCCGCTCTGGCGAGCTCCGGCACCCCTGCAGCCTCCCGTTAGCTCCAAACGACGTGGACGAGCTCCAACTCCTCGTCTGTGGTCTCCGCTGCCTAAATGGTCATCGGAGGGCGATCCCGTGCCCCTCCGCCGCGTTCGGCCTCGCCGACGGCTAAACGCCGGTGGGTTGACTGGGTTTGACCCCCAAGTTGACCAAATTTGACCACCCATGGTCAATGACATGTGGGGCCTGGCCCTACTAATTTTTTAGTTTAGGATTAATTTAACAACTAATTAACTCTGTTAGCTAACCGTGTCACTGACGTGTGGACCCCACACATCAGGTTTGACCTGGTCAGCCGCGGTTGACTCGCTGATGTCATGCCACTGTCATGCTGACACAGTTATTCATTTTCTGGTATTAAAATAAATCAGGAAAATCCAGAAAATGATATAAACTTCAAAAATTCATAGAAAATCAACCGTAGCTCAGATTGAAATAATTTATATATGAAGAATTATCAGAAAAATGCAATCTATCCATCTGTACCATTTACATGCATGACAGACCAACTTATACCTGCTGAATAAGTGACAACACATGAATGGCATTTATAAGAGCTTATTTTGGAGATGCATTTGAACCTTTGGTTCAAATGGACTTCAACCAAATGAATGCTAGTTGCATTAGCTCAAACAACATCACATCTTCATGCCATGTTCATGCATCATATTGATGCATATGCTTGTGTATTGATTGCCGACACCGTTCCTTCTCGATAGGTCCTGCTCCGGACACCGATCCAGAGTACATGTCAGAGGAGCAGTGCCCCCCTGTTGATCTACCAGGAAAGCAAACCCCCTTGTTCATTCCGATACAATCCTACCCTCTCGCTCCCGCTCTCTTTTATTGCATTAGGACACAATGATTCAACTACTACTTTATGATGCGGTAGTTGAACCCATTCCTCTGCATGACATGTCGTTGCCACAGTAAATAGTTGAAACCCACTAGCATGTGTAGGAGTTGATTGAGCCATGTTGTGTTCCTACCATGAAATGCTTTCTATTGCTTAGAGTATGTCAGGTCTGATTCATTGGGAATGAATTGGAGTGCAGTGCTATGTTCTGATGTTGGGAGTTAAGTGTGTGAACATGATTTGGTAAAGGAAGCGGTGAGAGGCCATGTAGGAGTACATGGTGGGTTGTCTCATTGGGACCGTCCCTAAGAACCGAGTTCCGTGTAAGTTGTCCAATGACTAGCTACTACCACACATTCGGCTCCGGGCGCTCCAAGCTCTCTCGACTTATTAACCGACTTGGTCTCTATCCAGGAGTTGCAATTAGTTTCTGGTGTTTGTAGGTAGTGTTAGTAGTCTACCAAGTGGCACCCGGCCAGGTGGGCTTGGGACAGACTAGGCACAGTGGAACAGTGTACCAAGTGGCGCCCGGATGGTGGGCTTGGGAACCCTGCTCACATCGTTTGGGGCCGTGAGTGAAACCTCGGCCGGAGCTCCTTGCGGATGGAACCCGAATAGGCGATAAACCTGGACTAGAGTCTTGTGTGGTTAGTCAGGTCGTGGCCGACACCCTCGCCAATCTTCTGCTTGAAGGTTGCCGAGATACATGACATGTACATGGCGGTAAGTGGCGAGAGCGTGTGTGACGTAGTACACCCCTACAAGGTTATCATGATCTATTCAAATAGACGGGTCCGTGGTTATGGACTTCTTGGATGCTTACGTGGTACATAGACAACTTGAAATGGATACTCTAAAATGCTCAAGACAAGTGTGAGTGCTATGGATGGCCTTCTCATAAGGAGATGGGAATGAATCCATAGTAGTGTATTGATGTGGTGATTAGTGGACTCGTGTGTGCTTTCGTACCTCAAAGGACTTACTCGTAGTCGTAGAATAGGATAGCCACGGAGTCAAAGCTAGCTTGCTGCAACTGAATCCCACATTGCCTCCTTGATACTAATGCATGTATGATAGGATCTGATGCAAGTCTTGCTGAGTACCTTTGTACTCACGTTTGCTTTATTTATGTTTTGCAGATGAGACATCTGTCTCACTAGTAGTTCCGCTTGGACTTCGACAACTTATTACCCCAGCTACGATCTTGTACCCTTGGGAGGGACTTGTAGATAGTCAGGCTTCCCAGCCTTTTTCATTTATAGATGTCTGTACTTAGACATGTAATGCTTTGTTGCTTATATGCTCTGAATGATGGGTCAGGAGACCCCTATTTGTATTGAATGCTATGTGGCTCTTCTAGGCCTTTATCTATATGAGTTTGAGTTATGTTGTGATGCCATGTTGTACAACACATACTGGCAGGTTATGCGTACGTATGACGTGTATTGCTATGTGTGGGATCCGACAACCTAGTTGTCTATCCTTGGTAGCCTCTCTTATGGGGAAATGTAGTTTGGTGCTTCCACTGAGCCATGGTAGTCCGCTACAGCCCGGTTCACCAGAGTCCTGATAGCCCAGCACTACTGCTCTGGAACACTTAGACTGACCGGCATGTGATTCACATCGTTACTGTGTCTGTCCCTTTGGGGAAATGTCACGCGGTGATTTCCGGAGCCCTGCTAGCCTGCTACAGCCCGGATTCCCAGAGTCCTTTAGCCCAGTTGCTACAGCCCAAATTCACACGTTGATGACCGACATGCTCGATGTTGTTTCATGTATGTCTGTCCCCGTAAGTTAGTTCCACTTTGGGTTCACAACTAGTCATGCCGGCCCGGGTTCTCTGTCATATGGATGCTAGCGACACTATTATATACGTGAGCCAAAAGGCGCAAACGGTCCCGGGCCAGGTAAGGCGACACCCGTGGGAATACCGCGCGTGAGGCCGCAAAGTGATATGACATGTTAAATGCTAGATCGGTGTGACTTAGAATCGTGGCCCCGACAGATCTTTTGTCATTGTAGGACCTTGACTTGGAACTTCTTTCCTTGCTTCTACTCTTGTAGAGCTTGTTGAAATTCTTCACCATTAGGCTCAATTATTCATTGAAGGCTTGTTTCTCACTTGATGATGTAGGAGCATCACATGAGGCTTTGTAAGAACCACTAGACTTATTGTGAAGCTCTTCTTTATCCTTGAGTGACACCTCATGAGCAACAATTCTTCCAATGAATTCCGTTGGCTTGAGATCTTTGTAATTGGGCCTCATTTGGATCAATGTGCACACGGTATCACATTTTCCATCCAAGATTCTTAGGATCTTCTTGATGATGAATCTATCCGTTATCTCTTCACTTCCTAAGCCGGCAATATCATTTGTGATGAGAGCAAGCCTAGAGTATATTTCAGCGACACCTTCACCATCCTTCATTTTGAACTTGTCAAGCTGACTTTGAAGCACATCCAATTTGGATTCCTTGACGGAGTCGGTACCTTGGTGCATATCAATCAAAGTATCCCAAATTTCCTTTGCATTCTCAAGACGGCTGATTTTGTTGAATTCTTCGGGGCACAATCCGTTGAAGAGGATATCGCAAGCTTGAGCATTGTATTCCAGCATCTTCAACTCTTCCATGGTGGCTTCACGGTTCGGTTCTCTCCCTTCAAAGAATTCACCTTGCAAGCCAATACACACAATAGCCCAAATGGCGAGGTTATGTCCAAGAATATGCATTTACATCTTATGCTTCCAACTAGCAAAATTAGTACCATCGAAGTAAGGAACTCTACAGTGGTAATTGCCCTTGCTAGACGCCATACTCTCCTAGGTTGTGAAACTAAGGCTATGATCACCAAGCTATGGAAATCAGGCAAATGGAGACCAAAGCTCTGATACCACTTGTAGGATCGAAAGTATGTCTAGAGGGAGGATTAGACTACTTGACCAAATAAAAATCTAGCCTTTTCCCAATTTTAAGTCTTGGCAGATTTTAGCAACTTAGCACAAGTCAAGCAATCAACCTACACATGCAAATCTAAGAGTATATTAGTAGAATGTAAATCATTGCATATGAAGGTAAATGGAGGAGTTTGGCGGGAGCAAATGCAATGTAGACACGGAGATTTTTGGCATGGTCCTGATAGGTGGTGCTATCGTACATCCACGTTGATGGAGACTTCAACCCACGAAGGGTAACGATTACGCGAGTCCACGGAGGGCTCCACCCACGAAGGGTCCACAAGGAAGCAACCTTGTCTATCCCACCATGGCCATCGCCCATGAAGGACTTGTCTCACTTGGGAAGATCTTCACAAAGTAGGCGATCTCCTTGCCCTTACAAACTCCTGGTTCAACTCCACAATCTTGACGGAGGCTCCCAAGTGACACCTAACCAATCTAGGAGACACCACTCTCGAAAAGGTAATAGATGGTGTGTTGATGATGAACTTCTTGCTCTTGTGCTTCAAATGATAGACTCCCCAACACTCAACTCTCTCTCACTTATTTGGATTTGGTGGAAAGATGATTTGAGTGGAAAGAAACTTGGGGAAGGCTAGAGATCAAGATTCTTGTGGTTGGAATGGAATATCTTGGTCTCAACACATGAGTAGGTGGTTCTCTCTCAGAAAATGAATGGTCGAAGTGTAGGCACGTTCTGATGGCTCTCTCCATGAATGGAGGTTGGGTGGAGGGGTATATATAGCCTCCACACAGAATCTAACCGTTACATACAATTTACCAAACTCGGTGGGACCGAATCATGAAACTTGGTCAGACCGATTCAGTTCAAATGTGAACGTTAGGATTTTCGATGGGACCGGCATGACAACTCGGTGGGACCAATTTCATTAGGGTTAGGGCATAACGTAATCTCGGTGAGACCGATCACATAAACTCGGTGAGACTGATTTCTATAATAGGCAAACAGAGTTGGTTAGGAAAACTCGGTGGGGCCGATCGCTCATTTTGGTGAGACCAAAATGTTACGAAAAGGAAACAGAGAGTTTGCATTGCGAACTTGGTGGGACCGATCTCTCATCTCGGTTAGACCGAAACGTTACGAAGGAAACAGAGAGTTTGTAATCCCATCTCAGTGAGATCGAGATCCCTATCGGTGAGACTGAATTGATTAGGGTTTCTGGCTATGGCTATGTCAAATGAACTTGGTGGCACCGGATAGATCAAATCGGTGGGGCCGAGTTTGACTTTTGGTTCGGGACATATGTGGAGATGAAAAGTGGTTGAGGGCTTTTGGAGCATATCACTAAGCATTTTGAGCAAGCAAGCCATTAAGCAACACCTCGTCCTCTTTTAATAGTATTGACTTTCCTATGGACTCAATGTGATCTTGGATCACTTAAATGAAAAAGAAGAGTCTTGAGATTTTGAGCCAATATGTGTCCTTAACATTTTGAGGGGTCCACATTCCTAGTCCATGCCATGCCAATCATTGAACTTTCTGAAATGATCATCTTGAAAGAGTATTACTTCAATGAGCTATATGTTGTTAGGAATTGCCAAAACCACCCAGGGATAGTTGCACTTTCAATACTGCTACCTTCGTCCATAAGCACCTTAGTGAACTTGTAACCACCAACCTAAGGAGCTACCACCAAAGCCAGCTGACCCGGATTGTCAATCCGGGGCGGGTGATCCTCACAGTTCCATACAATTGGTTGCTCTGACCATCGTATATATCAAGGGACTGCCGGCTCAACCGCGCTCACCGCTCGTTTATGAACCTTCTGATCTCGCTTGCACAGGCTTGTGGTGAAAACATGATATTGGCCACTCTTCAACAGCTTTGGATTACTCTGATACCCTAACTGTTGCTGATTCCCCTGATTGAGTTGCTGTTTATAATTGCCCTGGCCCTGATATCCGAAATTTGATCCGCCACCGCCAAACCCGGGCCCATGAGTGCCGGAACCTAACCTCCCTTGCGGGCCATTATTGTTACTGTGGTCCCGGTGAGAGCTAGAATTCATATATTCCTTCATGATAAAACAATCTTTCCACAGGTGAGTCGACGATCTATCTTGGTAGTTGTACTTTGGGCAGGGCTGGTTCAACATTGCTTCAAGGTTGAACTTTGGTCCTCACATCCGAGAAAAAGGCTTTCCCTTCCGATGTCGATCGTTATTCTGTGCATTAGTATTAGCCACAAAATCTGACCCGCCGTTAGGCTGCTTGCGCTTACCATTACTACCCTGGTTATGACCCGTCATGTTTGACTACTGCCCTTTTCCATTGCTGTTCTTCTTCCCCTTATTGGACCTCTCCTTATCAGACCCAGGATCCTTAGTGTTGTCAGAATTGGCGTATTTGATGAGAGCTGCCATGAGCTCTCCCATGTCTTTACAGTGACGTTTAAGCCGCCCTAACTTTTGCTTGAGAGGGGTGAAACGATAATTTTTCTCTAGAACCAGAACAGTAGAGCCAGCGTTGATGCTATCGGATGAGTGGATAATAGCGGAAACCCATCGGAGCCAATGATGGGTGATACATATCCAACGTTTCTATAATTTTTGATTGTTCCACGCTGTTATATTATCAATCATGGATGTTTTATAATCATTTTATAGTCATTTTATATCATTTTTGGTACTAACCTATTGACATAGTGCGAAGTGCCAGTTGTTGTTTTCTGCATGTTTTTTACATCGCAGGAAATCAATACCAAACGGAGTCCAAACACGACGAAACTTTACGGAGATTTTTTTTGGACTAGAAGGAACATAATGGGCCCTGGCTACGACTGGGGGTGCTCCGAGGAGAGCACAACCCACCAGGGCGCGCCAGGAGGCCCAGGCGTGCCCTGGTGGGTTGTGCCCACTTCGGGTGCCCCCCGGACCGCTTCTTTGCTCTATAAATACCCCAATGTTCCCAAAACCCTAGGGGAGTCGACGAAATATTCATCCAGCCACCGCAGAGTCCAGAACCACTAGATCCAATCTTGACACCATCTCTGATGGGGTTCACCACCTCCATTGGTGCCTCTCCGATGATGCGTGATTAGTTCTTTGTGGACCTTCAGGTCCGTAGTTGGTAGCTAGATGGCTTCATCTCTCTCTCTGAATTCTCAATACAATGGTCTCTTAGAGGTCCATATGATGTAAATCTTTTTCGGTGTGTTTGTTGGGATCGATGAACTTTGTGTTTATGATCAGATCTATCTTTTTATATCCATGAAAGTATTTGAGTTTCTTTGATCTCTTTTATGCATGATTGCTTATAGCCTCATATTTCTTCTCTGATATTTGGGTTTTGTTCGGACAACTTGATCTATTTATCTTGCAATGGGAAGAGGTGCTTTGTAGTGGGTTCGATCTTACGGTGCTTGACCCTAGTGACAGAAGGGGAACCGACACGTATGTATCGTTGCTACTAAGGATAAATGATGGGGTCTATCTCTACATAGATAGATCTTGTCTACATCATGTCATTGTTCTTATTGCATTACTCCATTTCTCCATGAACTTAATACACTAGAAGCATGCTGGATATCGATTGATGTGTGGAGTAATAGTAGTAGATGCAGGTAGGAGTCGGTCTACTAATCCTGGACGTGATGCCTATGTAATGATCATTGCCTGGATATCATCATGAGTATTTGAAGTTCTATGAATTTCCCAATAGTAATTTGTTCACCCACCGTTTGCTATTTTTCTCGAGAGAAGCCACTAGTGAAACTAATGGCCCCCGGGTCTCTTTCTCGTATGTTTTCCTTAGCGATCTACTTTTCCTTTGCATTTATTTTCAGATCTATTAAACCAAAAATACAAAATACCTTGCTGCAATTTATTCTTATTTATTTTGTTTGGCGTTCTATCTATCAATCTACTACAAACTTACCTCACGTCCGTTGGCCTATCTTGAGGCGTCGTACCCCGGAAGGGATTGACAACCCCTTTAACACATCGGATCGCGAGAACTAGTTATTTGTGTGTAGGTGCTATTTACATTGTGTTTCTTGGTTCTCCTACTGGTTCGATAACCTTGGTTTCACATTTGAGGGAAATTCCTACCGCCGCTGTGCTGCATCATCCCTTCCTCTTTGGGGAAATACCGAAGTAGCTTCAAGCGACATCAAAAGTATTTTCTGGCGCCGTTGCCGGGGAGGATCTTCAACATATACCAGGTTCCTAATCACAAATCTCATCTCCTCGCAATTTACATTTTTTTCCATTTGCCCCTCATTTTCCTCTCCCCCACTCCACAAAAATTTTCCGTTTTATTCGCCCCTCTTTTTCCCGTTCGCCGTTTTCTTGTTGGATCTGTTTTTGAGTGCAATCTTGTTGTGTAGTCATCATGACTCAAGAGAACACCAAGTTACGTGATTTCTCAAATACCAACAACAATGATTTTATCAGCACTCCGATTGCTCCTCCCATCACTAGTGCGGAGTCTTGTGATATTAATACTACTTTGCTGAATCTTGTTATGAAAGATCAATTTTCCAGTACTCCTAATGAGGATGTCGCATCCCATCTTAATACCTTCGTGGAATTATGTGATATGCAAAAAAAAAGATGTGGACAATGAAGTGGGGAAGATGAAATTATTTCCGTTTTCTTTGCGTGATACTACAAAAATTTGGTTCTCTTCTTTGCCTCGCAATAGTATCGATTCTTGGAATAAGTGCAAAGATGCTTTTATCACTAAGTATTTTCCACCCGCAAAAATTATTTCCCTTAGAACCCAGATCATGAATTTCAAGAAACTTGAACACGAGCATGTTGCACAATCTTGGGAAAGGATGAAAATGATGCTAAGGAATTGCCCAACTCATGGGTTAAATCTTTGGATGATCATACAAATTTTTTATGCGGGATTGAATTTTGTTTCTCGTAATCTTTTAGATTCCGCTACGGGTGATACTTTTATGGAAATTACTTTGGGTGAAGTCACCAAATTTCTTGATAATATCATGGCAAATTATTCACAATGGCATACCGAAAGGGCTCCTACTAGTAAAAAAGTTAATTCGGTTGAAGAAATTTCTTCTTTGAGTGAAAAAGTTGATGCTCTTATGAAATTGGTTGCTAGTAAAAGTCTCCCATTGATTTTAATGATATGCCTTTGTCTACTTTGATTGAGCAAAATAGTGATGCCATAGATGTGAATTTTATTACTCAACATAATTTCAACAACAATGCTTATAGAGGTAATTTTTATCCTAGGCCTTTTCCTAGTAATTTCTCTAAAAATTATGGCAATTCCTATGGAAATCAATCATACAATAATAATAGGAACACCTCTGATCATGAGAATAATATTAAAGAATTTATCAACACGCAAAAAGTTTTCAACACTTCCATAGAAGAAAAGTTGAGTAAGATTGATGATTTGTCTAGAAGTGTTGATAGAATTGCTCATGATGTGGAAAATTTCAAGATGAAAATTTTTGTGCCTAAAGTAGATGAATCAATTAAAGCTCTTTATGTTTCTATGGATGAAAGTAAGAAAAGAACCGCTATGTTTAGAGCTAAAAGAGAATTTTTAGAAAAAGCGTTTTCTAGTGATTTCTTGTTTAGTAAAGTTAAGATTATTCTTGCAAAAGTGATGAAGATCTTAAAATGATTGGTGTTTCTTCTATTGATTCCTTGTTTAGTAAAGTTAAGATTGCTGAAAAATGGACTGGAGAAGAGTCAACTTTAGCCAGAAGGCATCTCGATATTTCAGAGGGTGAAAACCTTGTTGAGAAAATTGATAAAAGTGGGTTTGAAGAGGTCAAAACTTTAGCTAGTGGTGTGCCCACTCTTTTGGATTACAAAGACTTTAATTATGATAGTTGCTCTTTGATTGATTGAATTTGTTTGTTGCAATCCATGATAAATACACCCCATGCTTATGAACAAAATAAAGCTCTCACTAAACTTATTGTTGATGCTATGGTGAAAGCTTTTGAAGAAAAATTGGAACTAGAAGTTTCATTTCCTAGAAAATTGCATGATGAGTGGGAACCTACTATCAAAGCCAAGATAAAAAATTATGAGTCTTTTTGCACTTGGCGGATTCCACTATTAAAAAGCCTATGGGAAGAATTAATGATATTCTTATTCTTGCAAATAGAAATTATGTGCCCATATATTTTATTGTTCCTGATATTGATTGCAATCCATCTTGTCCAATTATTTTTGGTAGACCGTTTTTATGCACTAATGGTGTCGTGATTGATATGAAAGAAGGCAATACTAAGTTCCAATTTCCTTTGAGGAAAGGTATGGAACACTTTCCTAGAACAAGAATTAGGCCACCATGTGAATCAATCATGAGGGCATCTTATGGATCTCGAAACAAGGATGACAAAACTTAGATCCTTGCTTTATGCCTAGCTAAGGGCGTAAAACTATAGCGCTTGTTGGGACGCAACCCAATGAATAAAATTTATTTTTGCTTTTTGCTTCATGTTCTTGAGTGTTAGAACAATTATTCTACTATTATGATTGTGTTTTTATGTTTTAATTAGTGTTTGTGCCAAGTAAAGCCTTTAGGATCTTCGTGGGTGATGGTTGTTTGATCTTGCTGAAAAAACAGAAACTTTTTCGCTCGCGAAAATAATTCTCATTTTTTACCAGAGAGCGATAAAATACCCATTCCTCTTGTAGTAGATCAATACACAAATTTCTAAGGCCGTCCTAATTTTTCTGAATTTTTGGAGTTACAGAAGTATTCAAAATAGTCAGATTGCTACAGACTGTTCTATTTTGATAGATTCTGTTTTCTTTGCGTTGTGTGCCTATTTTGATGGATCTATGGTTTTCTTTGATGAGTTTTTGCCATAGAAAACTTGGAATACTGTAGATATAATGCAAGAACAAAATATGAATTGGTTTGATACATCACTTATGGTAGTGATTTATTTTATTATACTAACGGATCTCACCAAGGTTTGTTGAGTTTTTTGTGATTGAAGTTTCAAGTTTTGGGTTATCTTACGATGGATGAAGGAATAAGGAGTAGAAGAGCCTAAGCTTGGGGATGCCCCTGCATCCCAAGGCATTATCCAATAACGAGCAACCAACTAAGCTTGGGGATGCCCCCGAGTGGCATCCCCTCTTTCTTCTAACGACCATCGGTATTTTACTCGAAGCTATATTTTCATTCGTCACATACTATGTGTTTTGCTTGGAGCGACTTGTATTATATGAGTCTTTGCTTGTTTTATTTTGTGTTTTAAGTCTTGCTCCCTTGCTTGACACACTTATTTGGGAGATCCAAAATTATGTCATGACTTGTTAGAATTGCTCTCTATGCTTCACTTAAATTTTTATGAGCTATGGACTTGCTCTAGTGCTTCACTTATATCTTTTTGAGCACGGTGTGCTTAGTATTTTTGAAGAAATGATATCTTGCTTCACTTAGATTTATTTGAGAGTTAGTAAAATTTTCAAGAAATTCTCCCTTGCTTCACTTAAATTAATTTGAGAGAAAGAAAGAAATATTATCCTCACGATCTTCACTTATATTTGTTTGAGCTTATGAAAGGCAACACATGAAAATTAGTCCCAAAGTGATACATATCCAAGAAGGGTATAATATAAACTTTCTTGAATATCATTGGACAAAATAAACTTGATTCTTAGTAATAGTTTTGAGATATGATGATGTGATATGTGAGTTATGTTGATGAGTAATTATGCTTTAGTAAGAATATTGGTGTTAAGGTTTGTGATTCCCTATGCAAGCACAAAAGTCAATAGTCATGCAATGAAATTATATACTACTTGTGGTGAATTATTCAGTGTTAATTATGCTTAATGCTTACTTATGAGATTATCTGTTTCTTGGTTGGTCGCTTCTCAATCTTTTGCTAGCCTTCATTTTGCACTAAGTATGATCTCTACTTGTGCATCCAAAATCCTTTAAACCAGTTTTGCCACATGAGTCCACTATATCTACCTATATGCGGTATTCTTTTGCCGTTCTAAGAAAATTTGCATGTGCCATCTCTAATTTTCAAAATAAACTTCTCTTTTGTTTGTTCGTTTCGCTCGCGGAGCGGTGAGGGGTGGATAATGTTTTCCATGATAGATGTGTTATTCTCACGATGAGTGTTTATTCACTTATCATTGTACAAGAGTAAGGCAAAGGTACTAGGGATTCCCAATCCCGAAATGAAAGAAATGAAGTTACTTTATATTGTCAAATAATAAATTCCTGGGAAAGTGTTGGTATGGAAGGCACCCCTTTATTCGGTTAGCCATGGAAAGTTAAAGTATGGTGGAAAAAGGAATAAACTTTATTTTCTGTTTGGGAACCTCATATGATATATCTAGCATGGAAAGTGTTGGGAACTCTAAGTCGTTTTCATTGGTGGGAAGGATACACCTCCCAAAATGTTTTTATCTCTAAGTTTTTCGCTTTGAGCTCTGGCACCTCTATAAATCCCTACTTCCCTCTGTGATGGACCTTTCTTTTACTTTATGCAATTTTTATTTTTGAATTTGAGTCTCCATCTTCTCTTATAAAAGAACCAACTAGGAGGCAATATGATCATACTTGAGTATTAGGTGTAGTTAATATGCGAGTGTTTTTCATGAATGGGTCAATGGTTGAGCATGATGGGCTAGGGATTACTTATTTTCGCGTTGATATTTTGAAAGACATGGTTGCTTGTTGATATGCTTGAGTATTTAAATTATCATGTCAAAACTAGACTATTGCTTTGAATCACATAAAAGTCCAAATGTCCATGCTATAAAGAAAAGAATATGATATGACATGTTAGGCAACATTGCACATCAAAAATTCAGTTTTTATCACTTACCTACTCGAGGACAAGTAGGAGTTAAGCTTGGGTTGCTGATACGTCTCCAATGTATCTATAATTTTTTATTGTTCCATGTTGTTATATTATAAATATTGGATGCTTTATAATCATTTTATAGTCATTTTATATCTTTTTTTGGTATTAACCTATTGATATAGTGCCAAGTGCCAATTGCTGTTTTCTGCATGTTTTTTACATCGCAGGAAATCAATACCAAACGGAGTCCAAACGCGACGAAACTTTACGGAGATTATTTTGTACCAGAAGGAACATAATGGACCCTGACTGAGCCTGGGGGTGCTCTGAGGAGAGCACAACCCACCAGGGCACGCCAGGAGGCCCAGGCGCGCCCTGTTGGGTTGTGCCCAACTCGGGTGCCCCCCGGACCGCCTCTTTGCTCTATAAATACCCCAATATTCCCAAAACACTAGGGGAGTCGACGAAATATTCATCCAGCCGCCGCAGAGTCCAAAACCACCAGATCCAATCTAGACACCATCTCGGATGGGGTTCACCACCTCCATCGGTGCCTCTCCGATGATGCGTGAGTAGTTCTTTGTAGACCTTCAGGTCCATAGTAGCTAGATGGCTTTATCTCTCTATCTGAATTCTCAATACAATGGTCTCTTGGAGATCCATATGATGTAACTCTTTTGCGCTGTGTTTGTTGGGATCGATGAACTTTGAGTTTATGATTAGATCTATCTTTTTATATCCATGAAAGTATTTGAGTTTCTTTGATCTCTTTTATGAATGATTGCTTATAGCCTCGTATTTCTTCTCCGATATTCGGGTTTTGTTCGGCCAACTAGATCAATTTATCTTGCAATGGGAAGAGGTGCTTTGTAGTGGGTTCGATCTTACGGTGCTTGATCCCAGTGACAGAAGGGGAACCGACACGTATGTATCGTTGCTACTAAGGATAAAACGATGGGGTCTATCTCTACATAGATAGATCTTGTCTACATCATGTCATCGTTCTTATTGCATTACTCCGTTTCTCCATGAACTTAATACACTAGAAGCATGCTGGATAGTAGTCGATGTGTGGAGTAATAGTAGTAGATGCAGGCACGAGTCGGTCTAAAAATCTTGGACGTGATGCCTATGTAATGATCATTTCCTGGATATCGTCATGAGTATTTAAAGTTCTATCAATTGCCCAATAGTAATTTGTTCACCCACCATTTGCTATTTTTCTCGAGAGAAGCCACTAGTGAAACCTACGGCCCGAGGGTCTCTTTCTCATATATTTGCCTTTGCGATCTACTTTTCCTTTTGCATTTATTTTTAGATCTATTAAACCAAAAATACAAAAATAACTTGCTGCAATTTATTCTTATTTATTTTATTTGGCGTTTGATCTATCAATCTACAATGAATTTACCTCACGTCCGTTGGCCTATCTTGAGGCGCCGCACCCTGGAAGGGATTGACAACCCCTTTAACACGTCGGGTTGCGAGAAGTTGTTATTTTTGTGCTGGTGATGTTTACATTATGTTGCTTGGTTCTCCTACTGGTTCGATAAGCTTGGTTTCACATATGAGGGAAATACCTACCGCCGCTGTGCTGCATCATTCCTTCCTCTTTGGGGAAATACCGACGTAGCTTCAAGCGACATCAGTGGGGTGACTCATCCTTGCACTGGGCACAAGCGTCTAGGTCGATGATCGATAGAATTAGTTGGTAATCCTTTCAACCGGGTTCGAGCCGGCCAATCCAACATCATGGTGAAGTACTTGGCGCACACAGCGTCATTAACATCTAACATATCCATAGCCAGCTGGTAACTCTCAGTCCAAGCCACGGGAGGTTGATCTGCTGTATAATTGGCCACCTTTCAAGGACCCTTGAAATCTTTAGGTAACCGCTAATTGCAAAGAGCCGGTGCTAGGTATGGCACCCCTACTTTATTAGAAGTCATCCCGGCAGGGTTACGCTGTAGCTGTTGATGAGCCACTAACTGAGCCGCCAGCTCCGCCTCTTGATGTGTCCTGGCCTGATCCAATAGGGCCTGAGCATTGTTATCATCACGCGGCGGGTTATGCCCATGGGGCGGGTTATGGCGCCGCTCGTTGCTGGAAACCACCGGCGATTCAATGTGCCGACTATAACTTCAACTCTGGCGAGGAGTTGAATGAATTCGCTCACGACTGTATCAGTAAGCTGCCTGCTGAGCTACCGCTGTTTGAAGAAGCTCTATAGCCTTCCAGGCTTCGACCGCCGCGGGAGACTCACCTTCCACTTGGAGAGTCGCCAGCCACGAAGCCGCAGCAATCATCTTATCCAGCGGGGTTGGAATAGTGACCCAACGGTGTTAACACCTGATGAGGCTGGGTTAACTTCAACCGAGGTGGGTCTGCTACGCGCGGTTGAGCCGTCGCCTGGCCATGGGCGCCTCGGCAAACCGGGTCACACCGGGCGGATTGCTTGTTCCTGCCCCATGTGTATTGAAAAGATTCCTTGACTCAAACTCCCGGGGTAGCCGGATTTGGTGCCTTCTTTGCGTAACAGTGTTTGAGGCGTTCTGGTCGAGATTTAACCGGAAAGTTTCTGCTTGAATCCGTTGCAACTTGGCTTCTAAAGCAGCTCACTCCGTTGCCATCCTGGCATTCTCAGCGTTAAGCTCCTCTCGAGCCTGAGCTACCTCATCTTGTAGTTTTGCTACCTCCACTTTATGTTGTGCTTGAGTCGCCGGAGTCACCTCTGCGTCTAAGAGAGTTGCCAGAGCATCCAGGAGTTTAGATAAGACCTGAGCCAGCGGGCGTGCAGAACTACTCGCACCAGCCGTCGCAGCAGCTGTTGAACTAGAGGTCATAGCTGCAGTGGTTGATGAATTCAGCATTTGTTGTGTGCCGGCCATGAAGACGATAGCCCTACTCTGCGGCTTAGAGGGGTCCGGAATACTGTCACCATCGGAACAGCCCCCAAGCCGGCCATCTTGCAATTGATAGATCGATTCTGTTTCGCCAGTTGTGGACTCATAACGTGAGTAGATGGTTGTCTCTTCGCCTGACATTGAAACTTCCTCGAGATCCGCCCATGAATAAAGCCAACAAAAGTTCTCTTCTGGATGGTTTGGACCTTGGCGGGTCTCGCACGCCGAGCCATCTCAATGGTGTCGGTGCAGATGTCTAGCTCAGGTCCAGACTCACCAATCTTGCCGATGAAAACATGGATTCCGTCGAAGGGGACCCGGTACCCGTATTCGATTGAATCGGCCTTCGGACCTCATCCAGCATCGTCGATGTAGATCTTCCCGCGGCGACTATGGGAGTCCTGGATTAGGGGGTCTCCGGACAGCCGGACTATCTCCATTGGCCGGACTGTTAGACTATGAAGATACAAGATTGAAGACTTCGTCTCGTGTCCGGATGGGACTCTACTTGGCGTGGAAGGCAAGCTAGGCAATACGGATATGGATATCTCCTCCTTTGTAACCGACCTTGTGTAACCCTAACCCTCTCCGGTGTCTATATAAACCGGAGGGTTTTAGTCTGTAGGACACAACAACTACGACATACAATCATACTATAGGCTAGCTTCTAGGATTTAGCCTCTCTGATCTCGTGGTAGATCTACTCTTGCACTACCCATATCATCAATAGTAATCAAGCAGGACGTAGGGTTTTACCTCCATCAAGAGGGCCCGATCCTGGGTAAAACATCATGTTCCTTGCCTCCTGATACCATCCGCCTCAGACGCACAGTTCGGGACCCCCTACCCGAGATCCGCCGGTTTTGACACCGACAGCGACTCTTGGTCATCCAGCCCATGATGTATCCCTTGATCCCTAAAAAGCCGCCCTTCAAGAACTTGGAACCACCGTGCTATGGCCCCACGATGGGCACCAACTGTCGTGGATTTGTCACGACAGATGCCCCCGTGAAAGGACTTAGGTGTGGAGCCATCGCAACTAGGTTAGCTTCAAGGGGTTGAAGGGGACAAAGGACACATAATTTACCTAGGTCCAGCCCCTCACAACGAGGTAAAGGCCTACGTCCTGCTTCTAGTTGTATTGCTTGAGTTTCGATTACAAGGGAGCGATTACGCTTGACCTAGATCTCGATTGCATGTTTCTCCCCTTAACCCGCCGCCGGGTCTCAGCCTTATATTCACAGGCAGAGACCCAGAGGCTTATAGAGTCCCAGCCGGCTCACACAACATGACCGGCTCGGTTTCTAACTAATCATGTCTTACAGAGCAAGTCCTCCTATGGCGGTTCACAGCTACGGTCTTGGGACTTTAGTAGGCCTGCCTTTAAAAGCAGCCATCTTCATACCTTTCCCTGGGCCTCCTTCATGTTAAGCCGCCAATGCTATAACCCAGCCCCTCCTGGGCGGGTCATACCTCGAAGCTATATCCCCAACAGTTTTGTTCCACTTCTGTATGATTTTTATGGAACTAACCTACTAACTCAGTGCCCAGTGCCAGTTGCTGCTTTCTGCATGTTTTAGGTTTTCCAGAAAATCCATACCAAACAAAGTCCAAATGCCACGAAAACTGACGGTGATTTTTTGTGGACACGAAGAGACCTACGAAGCTTTAGAGAAGGACGAGAAGGTGTCCTGGGGGGGGACTAGCCTGGGGGATGCCCCCTAGGGCGCGCCACCTAACCTTGTGGGACCCTCGAGCACCCCCCTGACGTGAATCTAACATTGTAAGTTCCTATAATACAGAAACCTATGAAACTATACCTAGATGTGTTTTTCCGCCACCGTAAGGCTCTACTCCGAAGCGATCTCAATCGGTTCGGGCACCCTGCGGGAGGGGGAAATCATCACCGAGGCCATCTTCATCATCCCAGCGGTCTCCATGAAGAGGAGGGAGTAGTTCACCCTCAGGGCTGAGGGTATGTACCAGTAGATATGTGTTTTATCTCTCTCTCTCTCTCTCCCGTTTTCTTATTTTGGAATGATCTTGATGTACCTTGAGCTTTGTTAATATATTTGGATCATATGGTGTTCTACCCTCTCTATCTTTGTTGTGATGAACTGAGTTTGAGGTTTCATTATTATCTGATTGAATATTGGATTGAAGATCACTTGATGTATGTCTGGCATGTAGATACCCATGGTGACGATGGGGTATTCCATTGAGTCACTTGATATATGTTTTGGTAATCAACTTGTGGATTCCAGTGGTGACATTGGGGTAATCTAGGCACATAAGTTGATACACATTTTCATCCTACTTTCTCCAATAGAAACTTTGGGGTACTCTTTGAACTTCTTTGTGCTGGATTGAGTATTATGAATCTGAAATTGTTTGATGCATATCGAATAATCGAATCATGGATACTTGTGGTGACTTTGGAGTATTTAGGTGACACTAGAGTTGATTGATGTGTATCATATGGTGTTATTGTAGTACGAACTCTAGGGTTGTTCGTGAAACTTATAGGGTTAGTTCAATAGAATGATCGGAAAGATAACTTTGAGGTAGTTCACTACCTACAAAAATTCCATCTTGTGTTCTCCTCTATTGGTAAGAACTTTGGAGTGATTCTTTGTCGCACGTTAAGGGATGATTATATGATTCAATTATGTTAGCACCATTGAGAGATTGCACTGGTGAAAGAATGAACCCTCACCCTTGTTTCTAAGCATTCCAATACCGTTTGTGCTCATTTTTATTACTTGCTGCCTTGCTGTTTTCATTATTTCAGATTACAAAAGCCTATATCTACTATCCATACTACAGTTCTACCACCATCTCTTCGCCGAACTAGTGCACCTATACAATTTACCATTGTATTGGGAGTGTTGGGGACACAAGAGATTTCTTGTACTTGATTGCAGGGTTGTTTGAGAGAGACCATCTTCATCCTACACCTCCCACAGATTGACAAACCTTAGGTCATCCACTTGAGGGAAATTTGTTGTTGTCCTACAAAACTTAGTGCTTGGAGGCCCAACAAAGTCTATGCTACCTCTTGAGTACTGTGTTGGTTTTCCCTTGAAGAGGAAAGGGTGATGCAGCAAAGTAGCATAAGTATTTCCCTCAGTTTTTGAGAACCAAGGTATCAATCCAGTAGGAGGCCGCGCACAAGTCCCTTGCATCTACACAAACAAATAAATCCTCGCAACCAACGCGATAAGGGGTTGTCAATCCCTACACGGTCACTTACGAGAGTGAGATCTGATAGATGTGATAAGATAATATTTTTGGTATTTTTATGATAAAGATGCAAAGTAAAATAAATGGCAAAGGAAATAGCTAAGTATTGGAAGATTAATATGATGGAAGATAGACCCAGGGACCATAGGTTTTACTAGTGGCTTCAGTCAAGAGCATAAGTATTTACGGTGGGTGAACACATTACTGTTGAGCAATTGACAAAATTGAGCATAGTTATGAGAATATCTAGGTATGATCATGTATATAGGCATAACGTCCGAGACAAGTAGACCAACTCCTGCCTGCATCTACTACTATTACTCCACACATCGACCGCTATCCAGCATGCATCTAGAGTATTAAGTTCAAGAGAACACAGCAACGCTTTAAGCAAGATGACATGATGTAGAGGGATAAACTCATGCAATATGATATAAACCCCATCTTGTTATCCTCGATGGCAACAATACAATACATGCCTGCTGCCCCTACTGTCACCGGGAAAGGACACCGCAAGATTGAACCCAAAGCTAAGCACTTCTCCCATTGCAAGAAAGATCAATCTAGCAGGCCAAACCAAACTGATAATTCGAAGAGACTTGAAAAGCTAACCAATCATACATAAAAGAATTCAGAGAAGATTCAAATATTGTTTGTAGATAAACTTGATCATAAACCCACAATTCATCGGTCTCAACAAACACACCGCAAAAGAAGATTACATCAAATAGATCTCCACAAGAGAGGGGGAGAATTTTGTATTGAGATCCAAAAAGAGAGAAGAATCCATCTAGCTAATAACTATGGACCCGTAGGTCTGAAGTAAACTACTCACACTTCATCGGAGGGCTATGGTGTTGATGTAGAAGCCCTCCGTGATCAATGCCCCCTCCGGCGGAGCTCCAGAAAAGGCCCCAAGATGGGATCTCGTGGATACAGAAAGTTCCAGCGGTGGAATTAGGGTTTTGGCTCCGTATTTGGTAGTTTGGGGCTACGTAGGTATATATAGGATGAAGGAGTACGTCGGTGGACCAACAGGGGGCCCACGAGGGTGGAGGGCGCACCCCCTACCTCGTGCCTTCCTCGTTGATTGCTTGATGTAGGGTCCAAGTCCTCTGGATCACGTTCGTTCCAAAAATCACGTTCCCGAAGGTTTCATTCCGTTTGGACTCCGTTTGATATTCTTTTTCTGCGAAACCCTAAAATAGGCAAAAAAACAGAAATTCTGGGCTGGGCCTCCGGTTAATAGGTTAGTCCCAAAAATAATATAAATGTGTATAATAAAGCCCAATAATGTCCAAAACAGAATATAATATAGCATGGAACAATAAAAAATTATAGATACGTTGGAGACGTATCAAGCATCCCCAAGCTTAATTCCTGGTCGTCCTCGAGTAGGTAAATGATAAAAACAAATTTTTTGATGTGGAATGCTAGTTGGCATAATTTCAATGTAATTCTTCTTAATTGTGGTATGAATATTCAGATCCGAAAGATTCAAGGCAAAAGTTCAATATTGACATAGAAATAATAATACTTCAAGCATACTAACTAAGAAATTATGTCTCTTCAAAATAACATGGCCAAAGAAAGTTATCCCTACAAAATCATATAGTCTGGCTATGTTCTATCTTCACCACACAAAGTATTTAAATCATGCACAACCCCGATGACAAGCCAAGCAATTGTTTCATACTTTTGATGTTCTCAAACTTTTCCAATCTTCACGCAATACATGAGCGTGAGCCATGGACATAGCACTTTAGGTGGAATAGAATGGTGGTTGTGGAGGAGACAAAAAAGAAGGAAGATAGTCTCACATCAACTAGGCATATCAACGGGCTATGGAGATGCCCATCAATAGATATCAATGTGAGTTAGTAGGGATTGCCATGCAATGGATGCACTAGAGCTATAAGTATATGAAAGCTCAACAAAATGAACTAAGTGGGTGTGCATCCAACTCGCTTGCTCATGAAGACCTAGGGCATTTTGAGGAAGCACATCATTGGAATATATAAGCCAAGTTCTATAATGAAAAATTCCCACTAGTATATGAAAGTGATAACATAGGAGACTGTCTATTATGAAGATCCTGGTGCTACTTTGAAGCACAAGTGTGGTAAAAGGATAGTACCATTGTCCCTTCTCTCTTTTTCTCTCATATTTTTTTGGGCCTTTTCCTTTTTTATGGCCTCTTTTTTTTATTTGGGCTTCTTTGGCCTCTTTTTATTTATTATTATTTTATTTTTCATCCGGAGTCTCATCCCGACTTGTGGGGGAATCATAGTCTCCATCATCCTTTCCTCACTTGGGACAATGCTCTAAAAATGATGATCATCACACTTTTATTTACTTACAACTCAATACTTAGAAAAAAATATGACTCTATGTGAATGCCTACGGCGGTGTACCGGGATATGTATGAAAGAATTGCGAATGGTGGCTTTGCCACAAATACAATGTCAACTACATGATCATGCAAAGCAATATGACAATGATGGAGCGTGTCATAGTAAACAGAATGGTGGAAAGTTGCATGGCAATATATCTCGGAATGGCTATGGAAATTCCATAATAGGTAGGTATGGTGGCTGTTTTGAGGAAGTTATATGGTGGGTGTATGATACCGGCGAAAGGTGCGCGGTATTAGAGAGGCTAGCAATGGTGGAAGGAAGAAAAGTGCGCATGATCCATGGACTCAACCTTAGTCATAAATAACTCATATACTTATTGCAAAAATCTACAAGTTATCAAAGCAAAGTATTATGTGCATGATCCTAAGGGGATAGATTGGTAGGAAAAGACCATCGCTCGTCCCCGACCGCCACTCATAAGGAAGACAATCAATAAATAAATCATGCTCCGACTTCATCACATAACGGTTCACCATACGTGCATGCTACGGGAATCACAAACTTTAACACAAGTATTTCTCAAATTCACAACTACTCGACTAGCATGACTCTAATATTACCATCTCCATATCTCAAAACAATTATCAAGTATCAAACTTCTCATAGTATTCAACACACTCATAACAAAAAATTTATTAATCTTGAATGCATAACATAATTAGAGCAAATTACCATGCTGTTTTGTAGGAATCTCAAATAACCTAAGTGAAGAATGAGAGAACAATAGTTTCTATAAAACAAATCCACCGATGTGCTCTAAAAGATATAAGTGAAGCACTAGAGCAAAAACTATATAACTCAAAAGATATAAGTGAAGCACATAGAGTATTCTAACAATTTCGGAATCATGTGTGTCTCTCTCTAAAGATGTGTACAGAAAGGATGATTGTGGAAAACTAACAAATAAAGACTCAAATAATACAAGACGCTCCAAGCAAAACACATATCATGTGGTAAATAAAAATATAGCTCCAAGTAAAGTTACCGATGGAAGTAGACGAAAGAGGGGATGCCTTCCGGGGCATCCCAAAGCATTGTCTTTTAGGTGTCCTTAGATTATCTTGGCGTGCCATGGGAATCCCCAATATTAGGCTCTTTCCACTCCTTGTTCCATAAACCATCAAATCTTTTACCCAAAACTTGAAAAGTTCACAACACAAAACTTAAAGTAGAAAATCTCGTGAGCTCCGTTAGCGAAAGAAAACGAAACACCACTTCAAGGTACTGTAATGAACTCATTCTTTATTTATATTGGTGTAAACCTACTGTATTCCAACTTCTCTATGGTTTATAAACTATTTTACTAGCCATAGATTCATCAAAATAAGCAAACAACACACGAAAAACAGAATCTGTCAAAAACAGAACAGTCTGTAGTAATCTGTAGATAACGCAAGATCTGGAACCCCAAAAATTCTAAAATAAATTTCTGGACGTGAGTAATTTATCTGTTAATCATATTCAAAAATAATTAACTAAATAGCACTTTCCAAATAAAAAGGGCAGCAATTCTCATGAGCGCTAAAGTTTCTGTTTTTTACAGCAAGATTAAAAGACTTTCCCCAAGTCTTCCCAACGGTTCTTCTTGGCACAAACACTAATTAAACACAAAAACCACAACCAAAACAGAGGATAGATAAATTATTTATTACTAAACAGGAGCAAAAAGCAAGGAATAAAAATAAAATTGGGTTGCCTCCCAACAAGCGCTATCGTTTAACGCCCCTAGCTAGGCATAAAAGCAAGGATAGATCTAGGTATTGCCATCTTTGGTTTTAGGGAAGAAAAGAGGAAACTTGCCATATATGGAATTAATATTTCTATTTTGATAAAGCACATGGCTATTAATGGTAGAAGAAAGATTAAGTACGTTACAGAAATTTGTATCTAAGCTAGCCTTCATCTCTTTGATGGATTCGTTTTGGTAAGAGAGCAAAAGAGATGTTGATTCAACTTTCTCATTCATGGGGTGCCCAAATATGGTTTTAATCTTTTCAAAACTGTCTACGGCATCCCTTCAAGAAAACCTTCTTCAAATATAGAATCTAGGACATGCTTAAAAGAAGAAGGTAGGGCAACATAAAAGCTTTTTAAGTAAATTTCAATTTGGTATTGAGTCACATAGCTAGCCCTAATCCTTAATAGTCTATCCCAAGCATCTTTCAAAGATTCATCAAGTAAATAATGAAAAATTCCGGAATCATCTTCATCAAAATTATTAAGATTCTCATTGATAACTCCGGTAGGTCTTTCGATAGCATCTTTATTTATGAGTTTAGCAAGAATAGAAGGATTGCCCAAAGTACTAAAACTCGGGAGAGAACTCCCAACCCTTTTTGATTCTGACATAGCGGAAGAAAGGTGAGCAGAAAAGAGAAGGCGAATAGAGAAAGAGAGGGAGGATGGAGAGAGAGAGGGCGAATAAAATGGCAAGGGTGAAGTGGGGGAGTGGAAAATGAGAGGCAAATGGCAAATAATGTAATGCGGGAGATAAGGGTTTGTGATGGGTACTTGGTATGTCTTGACTTGCAACGGCGCCACAAATAACTCGTTGTCGGGAGTCAAATCTTGACTTGTATTGCATGAACCTCCCCGGCTACGGTGCCAGAAATCCTCTTGAGCACTGCGTTGGTTTTCCCTTGAAGAGGAAAGGGTGATGCAACAAAGTAGCGTAAGTATTTCCCTCAGTTTTTGAGAACTAAGGTATCAATCCAGTAGGAGGCTGCACACAAGTCCCTTGCACCTACACAAACAAATAAATCCTCGCAACCAACGCGATAAGGGGTTGTCAATCCCTACACGATCACTTACGAGAGTGAGATCTGATAGATATGATAAGATAATATTTTTGGTATTTTTATGATAAAGATGCAAAGTAAAATAAATGGGTTGTCAAACACATAAGATAACCAATCATACATAAAATAATTCGAGCTTTGTAATTCCATCGCTAAGAGACTTGCAAAGATAATCAATCATACATGAAAGAATTCAGAGAAGATTCAATTATTGTTCATAGATAAACTTGATCATAAACCCACAATTCATCGGTCTCAACAAACACACCGCAAACGAAGATTACATCGAATAGATCTCCACAAGAGAGGGGGAGAATTTTGTATTGAGATCCAAAAGAGAGAAGAATCCATCTAGCTAATAACTATGGACCCGTAGGTCTGAAGTAAACTACTCACACTTCATCAGAGGGGCTATGGTGTTGATGTAGAAGCCCTCCGTGATCGATGCCCCCCTCCGACGGAGCTCCAGAAAAGGCCCCAAGATGGGATCTCGTGGATAAAGAAAGTTACGGTGGTGGAATTAGGGTTTTGGCTCCGTATCTGGTAGTTTGGGGGTACGTAGGTATATATAGGAGGAAGGAGTACGTCGGTGGAGCAACAGGGGGCCCACGAGGGTGGAGGGCGCGCCTGGGGGGTAGGCGCGCCCCCTACCTCGTGCCTTCCTCGTTGATTGCTTGACGTAGGGTCCAAGTCCTCTGGATCATGTTTGTTCCGAAAATCACGTTCCCGAAGGTTTCATTCCGTTTGGACTCCATTTGCTATTCTTTTTCTATGAAACCCTAAAATAGGCAAAAAACAGCAATTCTGGGTTGGGCCTCTGGTTAATAGGTTAGTCCCAAAAATAATATAGAAGTGTATAATATAGCCCAATAATGTCCAAAACAGAATATAATATAGCATGGAACAATCAAAAATTATAGATACGTTGGAGACGTATCAGTCTACAAGAATAAAGTTGTGTCATAGACATCACCATCCCCATTACATGACCGAGGACTATCTTCTTTGGATACATAACTTCGTGATTGCTTGTATCTGCGTCAGCCTTTCCGCGAAGAGGAGAAGATGATGCAGCACAACAACGGTAAGTATTTCGCTCAGTAAAGAAACCGAGGTTATCAATCTCGTAGGAGAACCAAGCAACACTATGTGAACAACACCTACAGACAAATAACAAATACTTGCAGCCCAACGCGTAAGAGGGGTTGTCAATCCATCCTCGGGATTGAGATAGATTAAATTATATGAGATTTGATAAATAGATATGGCAAAAACACAAAATAAAATAAAGAAAGAAAATGGACAGCAAGATATTTTTGGATTTTTGGAAAAAAAGATCTGAAAATAATATGATAGGAAATAGACCTGGGGACCGTAGATTTCACTGGGGGCTTTTCTCGAGAAAATAGCATACAGTGGGTAAACAAATTACTGTTGGGCAATTGATAGAAGAGCAAATAATTATGACGATATCCAAGGCAATGATCATGTATATAGGCATCGCGTCCAAGATTAGTAGACCTAAACAATTCTCCATCTACTACTATTACTCCACACATCGACCGCTATCCAACATGCATCTAGTGTATTAAGTTCATGGAGAAACGGAGTAATGCAATAAGAATGATGAAATAATGTAGACAATATCTATTCATGTAGGAATAGACCCCTTGTTTTTATCCTTAATGGCTACGATACGTGTGTGTCATGTCTCCTTCTCTCACTGAGAATGAGCACCGCAAGATTGAACCCAACACAAAGCTCCTCTTACCGTTGCAAGAAAAATCAATCTTGTTGTCCAAACCAAGCCAAAGTTTGGGAGAAGAAATATGAGGCTATAAAGATCATGCATAAAAGAGTTCAAAGAAGACTCAAATAATATTCATAGATAGAACTGATCATAAACTCACAATTGATCGGATCCCAACAAACACACCGCAAAAGTCAGTACATCAAATAGATGTCCAAGAACATCGAGGAGAACATTGTATTGAAGATCAAAAAGAGAGAATAAGCCATCTAGCTACTACCTATAGACCCGTAGGTCTGGGGTAAACTACTCACACATCATCTGAGGGGCAAGGGTGATGATGAAGAACCCCTCCGTGATCGTTGACCCTTTCGGCAAAGTGCTGGAAAAGGCCCCTAAATTGGATCTCGTGGTTCTGGACTTGTGGCGGTTGGAATTGTGTTCCGTTGACTCCCCTAGGGTTTCTGGAATATTAGAGTATTTATAGAGCCGAGAGGCAGTGGAAAAGCCTCCCGTGGGCACCACTACCCCCAGGGCGCGCCAGGGGCTTCAGGCACGCCCTAGTGCCTAGTGGATCCCACGGGCCTCCTCTGGTGCACCTCCTTGGCCTCCTGGGTGTCTTCTGGACAGAAAAAAGTCTCCAAAAAGTTTCGTGGCATTTGGACTTCGTTTGCTATTGATTTTCTGCGAAGTAAAAAACAAGCAAAATAGCAACCGACACTGGGCACTATGTCAATAGGTTAGTCCCAAAAAATGATAAAGTTGCTAGTAAATAAATGTAAAACATCCAAGATTGATAATGTAACAGAATTGAACAATAAAAAATTGTAGATATGTTGGAGACATGTTAGCATCCCCAAGCTTCATTCCTGCTTGTCCTCGAGTAGGTAAATGATAAAAGCAGAAGTTTTTATATGGAATGCTGCCTAACATGTTCATCACATGTTCTTTTCTTCTGTAGCATGGACATTTGGACTTTTAAATGATTCAAAGCAATAGTCTATAATTGACATGAGGACATCAATACTCAGGCATGTCAACTAGCAACCATGTCTTTCAAAATATTAACACTAAAGTAAGCTATCCCTAGCCCATCATGCTCAATCATTGATTCATTCAGGAAACACACTCGAATATTTGCTACATCCAATGAACAAGTATGATCATATTGCTCCCTAGTTGGTGCTTTATAACAGAAGATGGAGAATCAAAAGTAAAAATAAAAATTGCATAAAGTAAATAGATAGGCCCTTCGCAGAGGGAAGCATATATTTGTAGAGGTGCTAGAGCTCAAAGCTTAAATTGAGAGATAAAATGTTTTGAGAGGGAATTCTTTTCTGTCAACAAAACAACCGAGAATTCTCAATACTTTCCATGCTAGATACATCGTAGGTGGTTCCCAAACATAAAATAAAGTTTATTCGTTTTTTACACCATTCTTTCACAATCCATAGCTAGTCGTATCCAAGGGTGCCTTCCATACCAACACTTTCCAAGGAATTTATTATTTGACAACATAGAAAATTCATTTTGGGACTAGGCATCCCTATTAACTTTCCACACTCTCGTACAAAGACAAGTGAATAAACACTCATCTTGAGAATAACATATCCAGCGTGGAAAATATCGGCCACCCCATGCGGCTTCATGAGCGGTATGGGCACACAAAGGAAATTCATTTTGAAAATTAGAGTTGGCACATACAAATTTACTTGGAATGACATGGAAATGCCGGATATAGGTAGGTATGGTGGACTCATTTAGCACAACTTTGGTTTAGGATTTTGGATGCACAAGTAGTATTCCCACTTAGTACAAGTGAAGGCTAGAAAATAAATTGAGAAGCAACCAACCAAAAAGTGAAAACGATCATAAGCGAGCATTAATCATAACTAACACCGAATAATGCATCACAAGTAGGATGTAACTTGATTGCATAACTATTGACTTTCGTGCTTGCATAGGTAATCACAAACCTTAACACCAATATTCTTACTAAATCATAATTACTCACTAACATGACTCACATATTACTATCTCCATATCTCAAAACTATTACAAGGAATCAAGTTTATAATATCCAATGATCTTCTTGAAAGTTTTTATTATACCCGCTTGGATATCTATCACTTTCGGACTAGTTTCATATATTACCATTGCTTATAACAAGCTCTCAAACAAATTTAAGTGAAGAAATGAGCAGAAGTAATTTTTCATCTCTCAAAATAATATAAGTGAAGCATGAGAGAATTTCTTAAAAATTTACTAACTCTCAAATTGATCTAAGTGAATCATGCGAGTATTTCTTCAAAAAAGTTAAAGCACCACCGTGCTCAAAAAGATATAAGTGAAGCACTAGAGCATTTCCATAGCTAAATTTTTTTTAAGTGAAGCACATAAAGCAATTCTAACAAATCATAGCATCATTATGGCTCTCTCAAATAGGTGTGTACAGCAAGGATGATTGTGGCAAACTAAAAAGCAAAACAAGCAAAGACTCATATAATACAAGACAATCCAAGCAAAACTCATGATATGTGAAAAATATAGCTCCGAGTAAAATTGTCGATGGTCGTTAGAAGAAAGAAGGGATGCCTTCCGGGGCATCCCCAAGCGTAGTTGCTTGGTTCTCCTTGAATATTTCCTTGGGGTGCCATGGGAATCCCCAAGCTTAGGTTATTTTCACTCATTATTCCTTCATCCATCGTGATCTCACCCAAAACTTGAAAACTTCAATCACACAAAACTTAACAAAACCTCGTGAGACCTGTTATTATAATAAAGCAAATCACCATTCTAAGTACTGCTGCAAACCCATTCATATCTTATTATTACATTATACCTACTGTATTCTAACTTTACCATGGCCTATACCATCCATAAATTCATCAAAATAAGCTCACAATGCAACGAAAACAGAATATGTCAAAAATAGAACAGTCTGTAGTAATCTGGATTGCGGCCATAGTTATGTAACTCCAAAACTTCTGAAAAATTAGGGCAAAGTAGAAAATTGGTATATCAATTTTGTGTAAAAAATTCATAATTTATCGTCGCTTTTGGGATTTTTAAAATTCAGCTACTGGACGCAAAAGTTTATGTTTTCCAACAAGATCAAATCAACTATCACCCAGACCATCCTAAAGGCATTACTTGGAACAAACACTAATTAAAACATAAAAACACAATCATAACAGTAGCATAATTGTGTGAACACACAAAAACAGAAAGAAAAAGAGAAAAATATTTTATTCATTGGGCTGGCTCCCAACAAGTGCTATCATTTTATGCCCCTAGCTAGGCATAATGCATAGATTCAAGTATTATCATCTTTGGTTTTTGATCCATAGGTTTCCCTCATGATTGATTCATATAGTGGCTTAATTATATTCCTAGGGAAGTGTTCGATACCCTTTATCAAAGGAAACTGAAATTTAATATTCCCTTCTTTCATATCAATCACGACACCTATAGTTCGTAAAATGGTCTACCAAGTATGATGGGACAAGACAGATTGCAATAAGTATCAACAACAATAAAATCTATGGGAACATAATTCCTATTTTCAATAATAAGAACATCATTAATTCTTCCTGAACCATTTTTAATAGTACAATCCGCCAAGTGCAAATTAAGAGAACACTCCTCAATATTGGTAAAACCAAGCACATCACATAGAGATTTCGGAATTGTGGAAACACTAGCACCCAAATCACATAGAGCATATCACTCATAATTTTTAATCTTGACTTCAGTGATGGGTTCCCATTCATCATGTAATTTTCTAGGAATTGAAATCTCTAATTCCAACTTTTCTTCTAAGGCTTTCATCATCGCTTCTACAATATGTTTAGTAAAAGCTTTGTTTTGTTCATAGGCATTGGGTGAATTTAACATGGATTGCAACAAAGGAATACATTCAATCAAAGAGCAGTTATCATAATTAAAGTCTTTGTAATCCAAGAGAGTGGGCACATCACTAGTTAAAGTTTTGACCTCTACAAACCCACCTTTATCTTTTTTTTTTCAAGAAGACTTTCACCATCCGAATTATGGGGACGCCTTCTAGCTAAAGTTGACTCTTATTTAGTCCCTTTATCATCAATTTTAATATTACTTAACATGGAATCAATAGAAGAAACACCAATCATCTTAACATCCTCACCATTACTAAAGCAATCGGTCGAAAACGCTCCTTCTAAAAATTCTTTTTTAGCCCTAAGCATAGCAGTTCTTTTCTTGCTTTCATACATGAAAACATGTAAACCATTAATTGATTCATTAATATCAACCTTGGGTGGAAAATGTTTAATCTTGAGATTTTCCACATCATGTGTAATTTTATCAATGCTTCTCAACATATCATCGATCTTATTCAATTGTTCTTCTAACATAGTGTTGAAAACTTTTTGAGCATTGATAAACTCTTTAATATTACTCTAAAGTTCAGAGGGAATCCTATTATTATTGTAAGAAGAATTACCATAGAAATTGCCATAATTATTAGAGGAATTTCCAGGAAAAGGCCTAGGATTAAAATTACCTCTATAACCGTTGTTATTAAAATTGTTTCGCGAGACAAAATTCACATCTATGGGATCACTATTTTGCTCAATCAAAGTAGACAAAGGCACATCATTAAGATCAACAAGAGCATTTTTACTAGCAACCAATTTCATAAGAGCATCAACTTTTTCACTCAAATTACTAATTTCTTCAACAGAATTAACTTTTTTACTAGTAGGAACTCTTTTAGTATGCCATTGTGAATAATTAGGCATAATATTATCAAGCAATTTAGTGGCTTCACCCAAAGTAATTTCCATAAAAGTACCACCCGTGGCGGAATCTAAAATATTTCTAGAAAAAAGCTCAATCCTGCATAAGTTTTTTGTATAATCACCCATAGATTTAAAGCATGAGTAGGACAATTTCTTAGAATTAATTTCATTCTTTCCCAAGATTTTGCAACATGTTCATGCTCAAGTTGATTAAAATTCATGATTTAATTTCTAAGGGAAATAATTTTTGCAGGAGGAAAATACTTAGTAATAAAAGCATCCTTGCACCTATCCCAAGAATCGATACTATTATGAGGCAAAGAAGAAAACCAAATTTTGCAAGATCCCTTAAGTAGAAGGGAAATAATTTCAGTTTCACAATATCATTGTCCATATCTTTTTTCTTTTGCATATCACACAATTCTACGAAAGTGTTTAGATGGAACACAGCATCCTCATTAGGAGTAGCAATAAATTGCTCTTTCATAACAAGATTCAACGAAGGAGCTATGATATCATAAGACTCTGCACTAGCGGCGGGAGGAGCAATTAGAGTACTAATAAAATCATTATTATGAGTATTGGAAAAATCACACAAATTGGTATTTTCTTGAGACATCATGACTACGCAAACAAAATCACACACAAACAAAATCACATGCAAACAAAAGATCAAATGAGAAAAAGGCAACAAAAAGGAAGCAAATAAAAAGGCGAATATTTTTGTGTTTTTGTAAAAGCGTTTTATAAGTGGGGGAGATAAAAATGAGAGGCAAATGCCAAATAAAGTAATTGCAAGGAGATGAGATTTGTGATTGGGTACATGATAGATGTTGATGATGTCTCCCAGGCAACGACGCTAGGAATTCTTCCTGATTGCTTGTATCTGCGTTGGTATTTCCCCCGAAGAGGAGAGGATGATGCAGTACATAAACGATAAGTATTTCCCTCAGTTATGAAACAAGGATTATCAATACCGTAGGAGAACCAAGCAACACTATGTAAACAACACCTACACACAAATTACAATTACTTGAAACCCAACGCATAAGAGGAGTTGCCAATCCGTGCTCGATATTGAGATAGATTAAATTGTATGAGATTTGATAGGTCTCACAAAAACACAAAAAATAAAGAAATAAAAAGTGAAGCAAGATATTTTTGGGTTTTTGGAAAAAATAGATCTGAAAATAATATGGTAGGAAATAGACCCGGGGGGTGTAGATTTCACTAGTGGCTTCTCTCGAGAAAATAGCATATGGTGGGTAAACAAATTACTGTTGGGCAATTGATAGAAGAGCAAATAATTATAACGATATCCAAGGAAATGCTCATGTATATAGGCATCACGTCCAAGATTAGTAGACCAAAATGATTCTGCATCTACTAGTATCACTCCATACATCTACCGCTATCCAGCATTTATCTAGTGTATTAAGTTCATGGAGAAATGGAGTAATGCAATAAGAACGATGACATGATGTAGACAAGATCTATTCATGTAGGAATAGAACCTGTATTTTTATCCTTAATAGCAACGATAGGTGCATGTCATTGCTCCTTCTGTCACTGAGAATGAGCACCGCAAGATCGAACCCATCACAGAGCACATCTTCCCATTTCAAGAAAGATCAATCTAGTTGGCCAAACCAAACCAAAATTTGGGAGAAGAAACACGAGGCTATAAAGATTGTGCAAGAGTTCAAAGAAGACTCAAATAATATTCATAGATATAACTGACCATAAACTCGCAATTGATTGGATCCCAACAAACACACCACAAAAAGTCATTACATCAAATAGATCTCCAAGAACATCGAGGGAAACATTGAATTGAAGATCAAAAAGAGAGAAGAAGCCATGTAATACTGCCTATGGGCCCTGTAGATCTTTGGTAAACTACTCACGCATCATCGGAGGGGCAAGGGTGGTTATGAAGAACCCCTCTGTGATTGTTGACCCCTCCGGCAAAGTGCTGGAAAAGGCCCCTAGATTGGATTTCGTGGTTCTGGAACTTGCGGCGGCTAGAATTGTGTTTCCTTGACTCCCCTATGGTTTCTCGAATATTATAGTATTTATAGAGCTGAGAGGTGGTGGAAAAGCCTCCTATGGGCCCCACTACCCACTAGGGCACGCCAGGGGCCTCTAGCGCGCCCTGGTGCCTAGTGGGCTCCACATGCCTCCTCTGGTGCACCTCCTTGGCCTCCTCACGTTAAAGTCTCATGGGGGACCACATAGCACATGTAAAATAACATGGAAAATATTGGATTAACCGATGGCTGTTTCCCGATAACTTGAAATATTTTAGCCATGCCCGGCTCGACCGGGGGCTTGCCATTAAACCTTTACCAAAGTACGTCTTAGAAGATGATTGTCGACCAAGTACTTTTAAGCAAGGGGCTCAATTATTGGTGGAGGCAAACTATACTAGGTTTGGATGAGAAAGTATGGATAAGCATAATCAGGGAGGCGCGACAGGAATTTAGTACCAAATATGCTCACTGGGCCTCAGCGCCGCTGCCTATCGACTCTTTTACTATTGCAAGTTTTTATATCTTTCAAATTTATATGTCGCACGGATTATTCGGTTCGACCCGTTTAATGAGTAAAGAGAAAATTCATGTTTCCTTTTTAACACAATAACTCTTGTGATATAAACACTTTATGCCTCTAAAAGCATCAAACAGGGGCTCTAATTCAAAACTGACCCCCACGTAATATCCAAGGTATCCTAGGACGTACTCGACCCTAAGTCCTTGATACTTCGCATTATATGCACCAATTTCAAGATGTGTCTTTAGTCAATAGCTGGATTGCCCGAATCTTCTACTTACTCCTTATTGTAGCGATCTGACCCGAAATCGGCCAAGTCTCTGTGTATCTGTACCATCCCAAGATCATGCTGGCACAGACAGTACATTGATGAAAAATTCAAAGTTAAATCACACCTGATTTATTACACGATTCTCATATAGAGTCTTTATCACAATATAATAAATTTGGCCGAAGGCCAACTCATCAGAAAAACTAAATGCCGTGGAAGCGTAGACAATAAGCGAGTCCATCCAACTCCATAGGGTAATCACCGAGCGTAGATCGTAGCCTCACTCCTGGTCGGAAAACTCCTCTGCAAGATGAGACGTTGCAGTTGTGTAGGTCAGCATTTTGAATATGCCGGCAAATCATAGAGAGAACAATAATAATAGTGCTAACACTATATGCAATTTGGCTATGGGGCTCTAAGTTTAAGTTTTTGCGAAAATGCTATTTTTTCCTACAATAAAAAGGACTTGCTTGCAATTACTACAAAATATTGGTTGTTATTGAGATGGTTCCGCCAACCAGTGTCTCATACCCGACATGATTAATAACACATCAATTAATTAATTTTGTTCAGTGTTGAGATTTCTGAAATACTCCAATCCAGAGGCTCAATTGTCCGTAACCGGGGACACGGCTAATCGATTAGGCTTCCACTCTACAGAGTCTTGTGCACTTTACCCGCAAGAATCGTTCCCTCCTTTATGTCCTCGCACCGTCGGGTGTTTAAAGACAGGACGAATGAAACAGGGTCTTTCATAGAGTTTCTCTGGGCCACTGCTGGTGCCCATACAATCCTACCATTCTTCTACATCTCGTAGCACCGTCCGGCAGAGTCACGCCTAGGGTCGACCAAGCCAGAGCCCATAATGGCTTGCAGCTGCACAGGTAAGCTTCCGGTCAAGGTGTATCCATTCGTCTCTTTGTGGCTGGGTGAAGCTTTCTGCAAGATGTCATGGCGCTTCTGCATGCATCCCGGCCATCCGCTGGTTGCTCCAGGGTGCCCATCAACCGTCCTCCACCCAGTAGTGAATTTGAAGTCCATCTTGAGCTTGAAGTCATGGGGTTGTCATCATCTTGACTCTCACATCTTCCTTGTGAATCGCTCAACCAACCTCGTCTACGAGCATAGAAAAATAAAGTACATCATCGCGGGCAATGGTAACAAGGGGAATTGGATTCAACCTACCACATGATACTACTCAAGAACATAACTTAAAATTCTCCTACTACATGCATGGTGGGGAGGAATAATTCTAATGCAACAAATCATAGGTATTGTAGAACATGAACAAATGACTTGCCTTGCTGACAATCTTCGAACGCTAGCGACTCGTGATAGCAAGCCTCGCACTCTGGGAATTCTATTTGAAGCAAACAATAAACACGTAAGCATACAACTATACCAACATAGTAACATAACAGCAAGCTATCGTACTTCACACATAGACAATCGACCAAAACCAAAGAAAACCAATTGAACTCAAAAATAAGCTTCCTTTACTCCAAGCCAACAACTAGCAAGAAAATGAAATATATTTTTTTAACTCCAAATAAACTCCAATTTGACTTCAAAAACTTTTGGCATTAATTTCTTCTGACATTTTGGAGTGTCATGTTAGCTCCTCTCATACTTTTGAACAAGTATTTTTCAGATATTTTTGAAATGAAATTCAAATGCCAAGTTGAATCCAAATTCAAATAAAATCCAAATGCCTCTGAAATTTCCAAATGTCACTCAATTCAAACAAAATACATAGATGCTTAGCTAATAATTGTAAAACATTCCAAATTGAAAATTTTGGATGTTACAAACCTACCCACCTTAAGATGAATCTCACCCTCGAGATTCAGGTTAGCTAGCAAATAGGTGCGGGTGGTCTCGACGGAGATCTTCTTCTCGCTCCTAGGTGGCTTCCTCCTCTGAGTGGTGGCTCCACAGAACCTTGCAGAACTTGATGATCTTGTTGCGGGTAACTCTGTTCGCTGTCTCAAGAATTCTGACGGGTTTCTCCTCATAAGTTAAATCACTGTCAAGCTGTATGGCCTCTAGGGGCACTGTGTCTCTCAAAGGAATATCGGCCATCTCAACATGTCATTTCTTCAGCTGGGAAACATGGAAGACATCATGAACTCCTGACAATCCTTCCGGTAGTTCCAATTTGATTGCAACTTCTCCTCTACGTTAAGGATTTTGTATGGGCCAATGAACCTGGGTGCTAACTTTCCTTTAACACCAAACCTCTTGATTCCTCGAAGTGGGGACACATGGAGATATGCTCGATCTCCCGCTTCGTACGTTGCTTCCTTGCGTTTACTATCGGCATAACTCTTCTGTCTTGACTGAGCTATCTTAAGTCTGTCCCGAATTAGCTTGACCTTCTCTTCAGAGTCCCTGATAAGATCGGGACCAAAAAAATTCCGGTCTCCAGCACCATCCCACAACAATGTTGTTCTGCACCTCCTTCCGTATAGAGCTTCGAAAGGGGCCATCCTCAGACTGGTCTGGTAGATGTTGTTGTACGAGAACTCTGCATATGGCAAATTATCATCCCAGCTAGATCCATAGTCTAGCGCACAGCCTCTCAACATGTCCTCTAGAATCTGGTTGACTCTCTCCATCTGTCCATCATCTGCGGATGAGAAGTTGTACTGAACTCCAGCCACGTACCCAAAGTTTCATGTAACTGATTCCAAAACTTTGACGTAAATTGTGTTCTTCTATCTGACACGATACTCCTCGAAACTCCATGCAGACATACGATCCTGATACAAGATTGAAGACTTCATCCCGTGTCCGGATGGGACTCTCCTTGGCGTGGAAGGCAAGCTAGGCAATACAGATATGTAGATCTCCTCCCTTGTAACTGACCTTGTGTAACCCTAGCCCCCTCCGGTGTCTATATAAACTGGAGGGTTTAGTCCGTAGGACGACATACAATCATTCCATAGGCTAGCTTCTAGGGTTTAGCCTCAACGATCTTGTGGTAGATCAACTCTTGTAGTACTCATATCATCAAGAACAATCAAGCAGGACGTAGGGTATTGCCTCCATCAAGAGCGCCCGAACCTAGGTAAACATCGTGTCCCCTGCCTCCTGTTACCATCTGCCTTAGACGCATAGTTCGGGACCCCCTACCCGAGATCCGCCAGTTTTGACACTGACATTGGTGCTTTCATTGAGAGTTCCACTGTGTCGTCATCATAAGGAGGGATGGCTGGTCTCTTTGTCAAGGACAACATCACCTCTGGGGGAGCCCTGGCTGTAGGCCAAACTCTCCGACTAGGTGGCTTCGTCATGACCGCCCGCTCGGCCGTTGCGTCGACGATGACTTCTCGGGTCATCGAAAATAGCCTCCACGTTGGCTCGAAATTCGCCGAGCAGATGGATCCAATGGAGCTCTCCTCTTTGAACGAGCTCTTGGATCGCATCGCCGCTCTGGGAATCGCTACGGAGTACGATCGGATCGGGCTTAAACCCGACCAAAGGGAGATTAACTCTTCGCCGGTCACCCATCAGATAGCGGTGGTGGAGGAGCAATGCGGCGATTCTCCCTTTATCCCGAGGACGAACTATGTCCGGATTCCTGAGCTCTCCGAGCCGGATACCCGCTCACGGGAGGACATCTCCCTAACCCTGAACCTAGAATCAGGCTGCATACCGAACCTACGGGGAAACATCCCAGAGCCCGAACTTCCATGATCAAAAACTCCCCTGTCCCAGGGTCTCAGATTGGGTCAAGGTCCGGACTTAAATCCACCCACCCACCCAGATACAAACGAGCTTTCCCACTTTACGCAAGCGCCCCAAGAGACAGTACATCACTATTGGGCCAGATTCCTCCTTGTAATGAACAAGGTCAAGGACTGTCGCGAGGAAGACGCAATTTTGTTCTTTTGCAACAATTGCACGGACAAGGGAATCCTCAACGCCATAAGTCGCCGTGACATAGCGCACTTCGCTGACTTGGCGGCCATAGTATGGAAGTACTATGCGATGGAAAGTGCCTGGAAAACCCAAACAAAATTTTGGGATAATCCGGCTCTGACACAACCCCCAGTCCGAACTAAAAGGGTGCACTCTCATAAGTCGCCCAACTCAATTACAAATAAGCAAAAGCCCACTGCAGGGCATGGAACCGTATTGGAAGGATGGCTTAACGGGCCCTGCAAAATTCATAGTACAACAGATACCATACCAACACATAGCCTTAGAGCATGTTGGGTACTCCAGCAGGTAGCCAAGAGCGGTGAGGATCTGCTCATCCAAAAAACCCCAGAGCACCTTCCTGTGGATAACAATACAGTATTGACAGTCTTCGAGACCTTCGCCTCAAATAATAGGCATAAGCGAGCACTCCGCAGCCTTGCCGAAGTCTGCCATGTGGCAGCAATAAATCCATGGAGCAACACGGCTATCACCTTCAATGCAAGTGACAAACCTCAATTCCAAACAACCCGAGCACCAGCCGCTTTGGTCTTCAGTCCAATTGTGGACGACTTTCGGCTCACTAAAGTGCTCATGGACGGCGGCAGCGGACTAACCTCATTTATGAGGAGACTCTTCAAAAAAAATGGAAATAGACAGCAACCGTATTGAGCAAAGCAGCACGACCTTTCGAGAATTATCCCTAGTCGGGAGGCATGTTGCGCTGGGAAAATCACACTAGATGTGGTATTCGGCACTCCGGAGAATTGCAGGTCCGAAGAAATCACATTCCAAGTGGCCCCGTTCAGTAGCGGATACCACGCCCTTCTAGGGCGGGAGGCATTCACGATCTTTCAAGCCATACCCCATTACGGGTACATGAAGCTCAAAATGCCCGGACCCAATGGAATCATCACTCTAGTTAGTGATCCGGACATAGCACTCCGCGCCGAGAACAAAACAGCCACACTGGCCCTCGAGGCATTATCCGAAGCCCTTGTGGCGGAGGAGTTAACTGCGCTGCCCTCCACAGTGGATAGGGACGACGTGATACTAGACAAAAGAACCAAGTCCACCTCCTTTAAACCAGCGGATGAAATAGTCAAATTCCAAGTCCATCCAACGGACCCCACAAAAATAGCATCCATCGGGGCATAGTTAAACCCCGCCGTAGACGCCGCACTACGGGGGTTCCTGCGCGAGAATTGGGACATATTCGTCTGGCATCCTTCAGACATGCCAGGAATCCCACGCAGGCTGGCCGAGCTCAGCCTTAACATTCTAAAAGGATTAAAGTCAGTCAAGCAGACTCTTCGGCATTTCTCCGAACCTAAGCGACAAGCCATGGGAGAGGAGCTGGCCAAGTTAGTGAAGGCCGTATTCATTAGAGAAATAAAGCACCCGTACTGGCTAGCAAACCTGGTGATGGTGCCAAAGAAGGACAAATCCTGGCGCCTATGCATTGACTTCAAGGACCTTAACAAGGCGTGCCCAAAGGATCCCTTCCCCCTCCCTCACATCGATCAAATTATCGACGCCACCGTAGGACATGACTCATTGTGCTTCCTCGACGCATACTTCGGTTACCACCAAATTAAGATGGCGGAGTCTGATCACACCGCAACGACATTTATCACTCCATATGGCCCCTTCTGTTTTAATACAATGCCCTTCGGGCTAAAAAACGCCGGCGCAACGTATCAGTGCATGATTCAGACATGTCTGGAAAAGCAGATCGGCAAAATAGTGGAGGCATACGTCGACGATGTGGTCGTTAAAACCAGACACGTCGAATCCTTAATAGACGACTTGAGGCTCACGTTCGACAATCTCCCAACATACGACATTAAGCTCAATCCGGAAAAATGCGTTTTCGGCGTACCCGCCAGAAAGCTCCTAGGCTTTATCATCTCCAGCAGAGGAATTGAAGCACATCCGGCTAAAATCCGGGCTCTGTCGCAGTTGGCTATCCCAACTGACCTGAAGCAAATCCAGAAGTTAACTGGATGTGTGGCGGCCTTGAGCCGCTTTATTCCCGATTAGGAGAAAAGGCACTCCCCCTTTATCGCCTTCTTTGGCGCACCGAACACTTTGAGTGGACGGACGCAGCCACGACCGGATTGGAAGAAATAAAATCCATCCTGGCCACCAACCCAATCTTGACCGCGCCAAATGTCGGCGAACCAATGTTGTAAGCGCAGTGCTCGTCGTCGAACGAGAGACGGACGGACGTAAATTCCCACTTCAAAAGCCAGTATATTATGTATCCACCGTCCTCACTCCATGCAAATCATGGTACCCACATTATCAAAAGATAGCATACGTGGTATTCATGGCATCCAGGAAATTACGACACTACTTTCAAGAGTGTTCAATTACGGTGGCCTCCGAAGTACCACTCAACGACATAATAAACAACTGCGATGCCATAGGCCGGATTGCCAAATGGGCTATCGAGCTCCTCCCGTCGACATAACATATAAACCACGTCGAGCCATTAAGTCGCAAGTACTGGCCGACTTCGTCGCCGAATGGACAGAAGCTGAACTCCCTAAAGAGTACGACGCATACTCTAATTGGATAATGCACTTCGACGGCTCTAAAATGCTGGCTGGTCTGGGGGCTGGCGTCGTCCTGACGTCCCCCACCGGAGATACAGTGCAATACGTACTCCAAATACTATAAACAGACTCCAATAATGCAGCCGAATACGAGGCCCTATTACACGGTCTCCGGGTGGCAGTTTCCATGGGCATTCAATGCCTGGAGGTGCGTGGTGATTCAAACCTCGCAATATTTCAAATAAATGGAGACTTCGATGCCAAGGATCTGAAAATGGCGGCATATCGCAACGCCGTCCTCAAAATGTCAGCTCGGTTTGAGGGGCTTGAATTCCACCATGTGGCTCGGGAAAATAATCAGGCAGCGGATATCCTCGCCCGTATCGGCGCTAAGCGCAACCCTGTCCCACTTAACATCTTCCTGGAAAAACTGTTTAATCCATCCGTGGTATGGGAAGGGGACACCAATAACAATAGTTCGGACCTGGCCACAACATCAGATACCGAATACTCTGACACAATCGGAGGCTCTGCCATCGAAATAACACCTTCAACCCACGTGACAATGGCCGTCATCGCCCCATGGTCAGAACAAGTCCTGGCCTACCTAACAAGGTAGGAACTACCCGAGGACCAAAATGAGGCACGCTGCATAGTGCGGTGATCTAAAGCCTACAAGGTCCATGGGGGAGAGCTTTATAAGAAAAGCACTACCGGAGTCCTTCAAAGGTGCATCTCCGAAGAGGAAGGGCGGAAGATTTTGGCAGAAATCCATGCTGGACTCGGCGGCCATCACGCCGCAGCCCGTGCCCTTGTAAGCAAGGCCTTCCGTACAAGTTTCTATTGGCCGACGGCCCGAGCAGATGCACATCATCTGGTCCAACATTACGTCGGTTGCCAGCTTTTTGCAAAACAAAGCCATATGTCACCTACCACTTTCCAAACAATCCCCATTACTTGGCCCTTTGCGGTTTGAGGGCTTGATATGGTTGGACCCCTTAAAGGGGGAACCCATAAGAAAAAATACTTGCTGGTCATGGTGGATAAATTCACCAAATGGATAGAAGCCAAACCTATCAAAACGGCTGAATCCGGACCGGTGATAGACTTCATATCTGGGGTTGTACACCATTATGGCATCCCCCACAGCATCATCACTGACAACGACATGAATTTTACAGCCGACGAGGTGAAACTTTGGTGCAGCAATATGGGCATCAAGCTCGATTATGCTTCTGTCTATCACCCGCAAAATAACGGTCAAGTCGAGCGAGCAAATCGTCTTATCATGAGAGGCATTAAACCCAGACTAGTGCAGTCCTTAAAGGAATCAAACATGCACTGGGTAGAGGAGCTCGAATCCGTACTACGGGGGCTGCGGACCACGCCGAATCGCACTACCGGATACACACCGTTCTTTATGGTGTACGTCGCAGAGGCGGTTCTGCCTTGTGAGATAATTCATGACTCACCTGGAGTGCGCATGTACGAAGAAAAAGAGGCCGAGCTCGATCGGCAGGACAGTTTGGACGACCTGGAGGAGGAGCGTGACGTGGCAAGGGCCCGTTCCGCATTCTATCAGCAATAGGCTCAAAGGTATCAAAGCAGAGAAGTATGGGCCAAAACCTATAATGTTGGCGAACTAGTTCTACGCCTGCCAGAGAAGAAAAAGAACAAGCTCAAGCCCAAATGGGAAGGTCCATTCATTATTGACCAGGTTCTGACCGGTGGAGCGTACCGTCTGCGGGATGCATCGGATAATCGACTCGAGCCAAAACCCATGGAACGCAGCCAGACTCCGAATTCGGGAGAGTGCGGAGCCAACAGGGGCTATATAGTAGCCCCACCGTCAAACTCCTATGGCTAAGTGAAAGTGTTAAAGCATTATAGTCCGGTTGCCTCGTTCACTGCGCTATCACCTCCTTAATAGGACCAAGATGTTGGGTTAAGTGTGAACACATGTCTTCTGCGAACACCTCCGCATTATATGCGTGGGGGCTTAAGCCGACGACTGCAATCTTTCAGGTTATACACATGTATACTGAAACGGCCGCACAGGAGGAATTATATTACTTTCAGGTAAAAGTATAAACACAGCCTTAATTAATTTCATGAAAACATTGTGTTTACAATGGGAATACATGTCACTCAGACATAATATTCTTCGAGCATTGGGCCTCTATCAAACTAGCACCCTCGAGAACCTCTTTGGAATAGTGCTCGGCAGCCACTCGGCCTATGGCCGAACCCTGCGCCGCAACAGTGGTAGCATCCATCTCCGCCCAGTATGCTTTAACACGGGAAAGGGCCATCCGCGAGCCTTCTATGCACGCCGACCTGTTCATCGCATTGATGCGCGGCACCGCACCAAGGAACTGTTGCACTAAGCTGAAATAGCTGTTCAAATTCGGTTTTTTCGGCCACAGCCGATCCACGACAGACCTCATGGCAAGTCTGGACAACCTATTTAGTTCGGCCCATTCGGCTAGCTGATCAGTTAATGGAAGCGGATGCTCTGGAACATTGAATTGCAACCAGAACATCTTGTCCACTTCACGATCTGTATGACCTTGGAAGTATTTGGCCGCATCGGCAGCGCTCGCCGCCAAGTCCATATATGCGTCTGCCGAACTCCACAGCCGATCCAGAGGGGCATACCACGGATCCCCGAACTTCCTCTGCAGCAGAAAGGGCTTCCCAACCGCAATATCCCCGGCTTCGCACAGCTCCTCCTTTGCCCTCATAGCAGAGCGTGTGTCTTTGGTCACCATCGTGGCCTTTTCAAGGTCCGCTGCCTTCAATCGGTTCTGTTTTTCAAGGAACTGGCAACGGTTGGCAATGTCTTTTAATTCTGCAGCCATCTTGGCCATCTTCTCTTTTCTTTCGCAATGCGCGGCCTTCTCGGCTCTTAACTCTTCGGCTGCCTTCAAAGCAGCCGCATTACTAAGTCTTGCTTGTACCTTGGCTCGGGCAAGTTCCGCCCGAAGGGTCTCCACGGTGGCAGCTCCGTCTACAGTCACAACATATTAAAGATACTGGCATCATGCTGCTCTTATTATGTGACATTCACCAGAAAAACATTACTTACCCTGTGACTCGTCAAGCCGCTTGTTAACAAGCTCGATGTCGGCATCGGCCGCATCTAGTTGCCGCTTTAGTTTGGCAAACTCATGAGTCCGGCTAGCCATCGGAGCTACCACTACCTGCACATTAAAGCGGTATGGTTATTGCCTGGGACTACGATCCTCTGTTTGCCGCCGTCCTCGGCGACAACCAGAGTCTCAGGGGCTACTATCTACATAGGGCACACCTAAAAATGTGCGGTACCATCACAACTTTACATCATTTTACATACCTCAAAGCCCGTCAGTAGACTCATAAAGGCATCATGCAACCCGCTTTCGGCGGATGAGATCCTTTCCATAACCGTACCCATCAATGTACGGTGTTCTTCTGAGATGGCCGCTCTCTCCAACAGCTCTCTCAGTACGTCTGACCGCATACCAGTCGGTGCCGAACTCTTCTGTTTGCTCTCTTCGAGAGCCAGACGCTAGGGACTTCGGGTGACTATAGGATTATCTTCTGGCCTCACAGGATCCGGAGAGGCCCTCCGTGACGACACCTCAAGGTCGCCTGCTTCTTGAACGGAGGAGTCCGGGGGAGGCGTTTCGCTCTCCATCATCTCCGGAAGAAGATCCCTCGAAGACGAGCTCTGCTGAGAAGGGCAAAGATTCGAACGGCAAGATAAATACTTCAGTTATTTTCCTCAGAGGTAAGGTAATATATCTTCACTATTAAAGTACCTTTTATTTACTTACAGCTCACTAGAGGGCTAATCCCCGCGCGGACTCTGTGCGGCAAGAGCACTCTCCAAGGCAGGATGCTCCGGTGGAGATTTCTTCTCCCTCTTGGAAACCTTGGTTTCCGGATCTTCAGAGGTAATCCTCTTCCTCCCCCGGGGTGAGAGAATGTCCGGTTCCTCCCCTCGGTTATCCTCCCTCACCGAGGCGCTCGTTCCCTCGGTCGGAATAGGTAGCGATGGAGGTCCGCTTTCGCCCTCATTATCCCCCCCTTTGTCTTCCTTTGAGGGCTCCGGGCAAGGTGCTAGCTCGAGCATCTTTTCTAGTACTGGATTTTCCAAACCCTCGGGAAGGGGGGCCGAACACCGGATCATCTTCGCCTTTGTTATCAAGTCCTGGTCAAAGAGCGACTTCTTAGAATGACGTCGTGGTAAATAAAAGACGGTGTGTTCGGCTAAAGGATTACTTACTTGGTCGGCGGTACAGTTGCTGCTCAGGCCCACGTCCTCGGTAATATCCGTACACTCTATTTGGGGTCCGAAGAATGATTTGTACATCTCCTCGTGCGTCAGGCCGAGGAAATTCTGAATAGTACGCGGCCCTTCTGGGTTGAACTCCCACATGCGGAGGGGCCGGCGTTTGCCATGTTTTGAAAGACATGGTTGCTTGTTGATATGCTTGAGTATTTAAATTATCATGTCAAAACTAGACTATTTCTTTGAATCACATAAAAGTCCAAATGTCCATGCTATAAAGAAAAGAATATGATATGACATGTTAGGCTACATTGGACATCAAAAATTCAGTTTTTATCACTTACCTACTCGAGGACGAGTAGGAGTTAAGCTTGGGATGCTGATACGTCTCCAACGTATCTATAAATTTTTATTGTTCCATGTTGTTATATTATAAATATTGGATGTTTTATAATCATTTTATAGTCATTTATATCTTTTTTGGTATTAACCTATTGATATAGTGCCAAGTGCCAACTGTTGTTTTCTGCATGTTTTTTACATCGCACGAAATCAATACCAAACAGAGTCCAAACACGACGAAACTTTACAGAGATTTTTTTGGACCAGAAGGAACATAATGGACACTGACTGAGCCTGGGGGTGCTCTGAGGAGAGCACAACCCACCAGGGCACGCCAGGAGGCCCAGGCGCGCCCTGTTGGGTTGTGCCCAACTCGGGTGCCCCCCGGACCGCCTCTTTGCTCTATAAATACCCCAATATTCCCAAAACACTAGGGGAGTCGACGAAATATTCATCCAGCCGCCGCAGAGTCCAAAACCACCAGATCCAATCTAGACACCATCTCGGATGGGGTTCACCACCTCCATCGGTGCCTCTCCGATGATGCGTGAGTAGTTCTTTGTAGACCTTCAGGTCCATAGTAGCTAGATGGCTTTATCTCTCTATCTGAATTCTCAATACAATGGTCTCTTGGAGATCCATATGATGTAACTCTTTTGCGCTGTGTTTGTTGGGATCGATGAACTTTGAGTTTATGATTAGATCTATCTTTTTATATCCATGAAAGTATTTGAGTTTCTTTGATCTCTTTTATGAATGATTGCTTATAGCCTCGTATTTCTTCTCCGATATTCGGGTTTTGTTCGGCCAACTAGATCTATTTATCTTGCAATGGGAAGAGGTGCTTTGTAGTGGGTTCGATCTTACGGTGCTTGATCCCAGTGACAGAAGGGGAACCGACACGTACGTATCGTTGCTACTAAGGATAAAACGATGGGGTCTATCTCTACATAGATAGATCTTGTCTACATCATGTCATTGTTCTTATTGCATTACTCCGTTTCTCCATGAAGTTAATACACTAGAAGCATGCTGGATAGCAGTCGATGTGTGGAGTAATAGTAGTAGATGCAGGCACGAGTCGGTCTACTAATATTGGACGTGATGCCTATGTAATGATCATTGCCTGGATATCGTCATGAGTATTTAAAGTTCTATCAATTGCCCAATAGTAATTTGTTCACCCACCCTTTGCCATTTTTCTCGAGAGAAGCCACTAGTGAAACCTACGGCCCGCGGGTCTCTTTCTCATATATTTGCCTTTGCGATCTACTTTTCCTTTTGCATTTATTTTCAGATCTATTAAACCAAAAATACAAAAATAACTTGTTGCAATTTATTCTTATTTATTTTATTTGGCGTTTGATCTATCAATCTACTATGAATTTACCTCACGTCCGTTGGCCTATCTTGAGGCGCCGTACCCCGGAAGGGATTGACAACCCCTTTAACACGTCGGGTTGCGAGAAGTTGTTATTTGTGTGCTGGTGCTGTTTACATTATGTTGCTTGGTTCTCCTACTGGTTCGATAAGCTTGGTTTCACATATGAGGGAAATACCTACCGCCGCTGTGCTGCATCATTCCTTCCTCTTTGGGGAAATACCGACATAGCTTCAAGCGACATCAGTGGGGTGACTCATCCTTGCACTAGGCACAAGCGTCTAGGTCGATGATCAATAGAATTAGTTGGCAATCCTTTCAACCAGGTTCGAGCCGGCCAATCCAACATCATGGTGAAGTACTTGGCGCACACAGCGTCATTAACATCTAACATATCCATAGCCAGCTGGTAACTCTCAGTCCAAGCCACGGGAGGTTGATCAGCTGTATAATGGGCCACCTTTCAAGGACCCTTGAAATCTTTAGGTAACCGCTAATTGCAAAGAGCCGGTGCTAGGTATGGCACCCCTACTTTATTAGAAGTCATCCCGGCTTCTACAGATGCTGAAGGGTTACGCTGTAGATATTGATGAGCCACTAACCGAGCCGCCAGCTCCGCCTCATGATGTGCCCTGGCCTGATCCAATAGGGCCTGAGCATTGTTATCATCACGCGGCCGGTTATGTCCATGGGGCGGGTTATGGCGCCGCTCGTTGCTGGAAACCACCGGCGATTCAATGTGCTGACTATAACTTCGACTCTCGCGAGGAGTTGAATGGATTCGCTCACGGCTGTATGAGTAAGCCGCCTGCTGAGCTACCGCTGTCTGAAGAAGATCTACAGCCTTCCGGGCTTCGACCGCCGCGGGAGACTCACCTTCCACTTGGAGAGCCGCCAGCCACGAAGCCGCATCAATCATCTTATCCAGCGGGGTTGGAATAGTGACCCAACGGTGTTAACACCTGATGAGGCTGGGTTAACATCAAACGAGGTGGGTCGGCTACGCGCGGTTGAGCCGTCGCCTGGCCATGGGCACCTCGGCAACCCGGGTCACACCGGGCGGGTTGCTTGTTCCTGCCCCATGTGTATTGAAAAGATTCCTTGCCTCAAACTCCTGGGGTAGCCGGATTTGGTGCCTTCTTCACGTAACGGTGTTTGAGGCGTTCTGGTTGAGATTTAACCGGAAAGTTTCTGCTTGAATCCGTTGCAACTCGGCTTCTAACGCAGCTCGCTCCATTGCCGTCCTGGCATTCTCAGTGTTAAGCTCCTCTCGAGCCTGAGCTACCTCATCTCGTAGTTTTGCTACCTCCACTTTATGCTGTGCTTGAGTCGCCGGAGTCACCTCTGCGTCTAAGAGAGTTGCCTGAGCATCCAGGAGTTTAGATAAGACCTGAGCCAGCGGGCGTGTAGAACTACTCGCACCAGCCATCGCAGCAGCTGTTGAACTAGAGGTCATAGCTGCAGTGGTTGATGAATTCAGCATCTGTTGCGTGCCGGCCATGAAGACTATAGCCCTACTCTGCGGCTTAGATGGGTCCGGAATACTGTCACCATCGGAACAACCCCCAAGCCCGCCATCTTGCAATTGATAGATCAATTCGGTTTCGCCAGTTGTGGATTCATAACCTGAGTAGATGGTTGTCTCTCCGCCTGACATGGAACCTTCCTCGAGATCCGCCCATGAATAAAGCCAACAAAAGTTCTCTTCCGGATGGGTTGGACCTTGGCGGGTCTCGCACACCGAGCCATCTCAATGGTGTCAGTGCAGACGTCGGGCTCAGGTCCAGACTCACCAATCTTGCCGATGAAAACATGGATTCTGTCGAAGGGGACCCGGTACCTGTATTCGATTGAATCGGCCTCCGGACCTCATCCAGCATCGTTGATGTAGATCTTGCCACGGCGACTGTGGGAGTCCTGGATTAGGGGGTTTCCGGACAGCCGGACTATCTCCATTGGCCGGACTGTTAGACTATGAAGATACAAGATTGAAGACTTCGTATCGTGTCCGGATGGGACTCTACTTGGCGTGGAAGGCAAGCTAGGCAATACGGATATGGATATCTCCTCCTTTGTAACCGACCTTGTGTAATCCTAACCCTCTCTGGTGTCTATATAAACCGGAGGGTTTTAGTCTGTAGGACACAACAACTACGACATACAATCATACCATAGGCTAGCTTCTAGGGTTTAGCCTCTCTGATCTCGTGGTAGATCTACTCTTGTACTACCCATATCATCAATATTAATCAAGTAGGACATAGGGTTTTACCTCCATCAAGAGGGCCCGAACCTGGGTAAAACATCATGTTCCCTGCCGCTTGTTACCATCCGCCTCAGACGCATAGTTCGGGACCCCCTACCCGAGATCCGCCGATTTTGACACCGACATTGGTGCTTTCATTGAGAGTTCCTATGTGTCGTCGCCGTTAGGCTTGATGGCTCCTACTATCATCGATAGCGATGCAGTCCAAGGTGAGACTTTTCTCCCCAGACAGATCTTCGTCTTCGGTGGCTTTGCACTGCGGCCAATTCGCTTGGCCATCTGGAGCAGATTGAAAGTTACGCCCCTGGCCACCAGGTCAGGTTTGGAAGCTTAAACTACACGGCCGATATCCGTGGAGACTTGATCTTCGACGGATTCGAGCCTCTGCCTTGTGTGTCACGCGGTCACGATGATTAGGATTTAGCTCTACCATCGGATAGTGTCCAGGAGATCTCACAGGCAGCCGCTCCGACCCTCAATTCGGAGCCAGTTGCGCCGTCCATGGACGGGTGGATGGACCCCGCCACGGAGGCCTTACCCTCAGCGGCGATTGAGCGGAACATCGACCTTACCTTGCACGAGAGTCGTGTTGTTAAAATGTAGGATCCTTCTCCGGCCATGGACTCCGAGCCGCCTGCGCCCATTCCTATCGAATCCGATTGGACGCCGATCATGGAGTTTACCTCCGCGGATATTTTTCAGCGCTCGCCCTTTGGCGACATACTGAACTCATTAAGGTCTCTCTCCTTGTCAAGAGGATCCTGGCCGAACTATGTCCGGCAGGACTGGGATGTGGACGATGAAAAAATTCGCGGCCCACCCACCACCCACTTAGTAGCCACTGTCGATGACTTAACCGACATGCTCGACTTCGACTCCGAAGACATCGACGGTATGGACGACGATGCGGGAGACGAAGAGGAACCACTGCCCACAGGGCACTGGACGCCCACTTCACCACATGACGTATACATGGTGAACACACCAAAAGAAAACGACGGCGAGGAACGGAAGGACGCAACGAAGGGTTGTCCCCTTGAGCAGCAGTCAAAGCGGCGGCGTAAGCGCCGCCCCAAATCCCGCCTCGATAGAAACAACGATCATATAGACCCAGCTGAGGGAGTCCTGGATTAGGGGGTGTTCGGGTAGCCGGACTATACCTTCAGCCGGACTCCTGGACTATGAAGATACAAGATTGAAGACTTCTTCCCGTGTCCGGATGGGACTTTCCTTGGCGTGGAAGGCAAGCTTGGCGATGCGGATATTCAAGATCTCCTACCATTGTAACCGACTCTGTGTAACCCTAACCCTATCCGGTGTTTATATAAACCGGAGGGTTGTAGTCCGTAGGCAATCAACTCTATATACAACAATCATACCATAGGCTAGCTTCTAGGGTTTAGCCTCCTTGATCTCGTGGTAGATCTACTCTTGTACTACCCATATCATCAATATTAATCAAGCAGGACGTAGGGTTTTACCTCCATCAAGAGGGCCCGAATCTGGGTAAAACATCGTGTTCCCTACCTCCTGTTACCATCCGGCCTAGACGCACAGTTCGGGACCCCCTACCCGAGATCCGCCGGTTTTGACACCGACATTGGTGCTTTCATTGAGGGTTCCTCTGTGTCGTCGCCTTTAGGCCCGATGGCTCCTTTGATCATCAACAACGATGCGGTCCAGGGTGAGACTTTTCTCCCCAGACAGATCTTCGTCTTCGGTGGCTTCGCTCTGCGGGCCAATTCGCTCGGCCACCTGGAGCAGATCGAAAGCTACGCCCCTGGCCATCAAGTCAGGCTTGGAAGCTTAAACTACACGGCTGACATCCGCGGAGACTTGATCTTCGACGGGTTCGAGCCACGGCCAAGCGCGCCGCACTATCTCGAGGGGCATGATCTAGCTCTACCCCGAACAGTGTCTTGGAGGCCGCACACGCATCGGTTCCGACCCCTAACTCGGAGCCTATTGCGCCAATCGAGGATGAGCGGTTGGACGTCACCTCGGGGGCTGCGATCCCAAAAGCGATCGAGCCGAATGGTAGCCCCGCACTCTGCATGACCCGTGACTCCGAGGATCCGGACTCCTTCCCGGACTTCGAACCTCCCGCGCCCCTGCCAATCGAATCCGATTGGGTGCCGATAATGGAGTTCACTGCCGCAGACATCTTTTAGCACTCGCCTTTTGGCGACATCCTGAATTCTCTTAAGTCCCTCTCTTTATCAGGAGAGCCCTGGCCGGACTACGGTCATCGAGGGTGGGATACGGACGATGAAGAAATTCAAAGCCCACCCACCACCCACTTTGTAGCCACTGTCGACGATTTAACCGACATGCTTGACTTCGGCTGCGAAGACATCGACGGCATGGACGACGATGTAGGAGACGAACAAGAACCAGCACCTGTAGGGCGCTGGAAGGCCACCTCGTCATATGACATATATATGGTGGATACTCCAAAAGATGGAGATGGCGATGGAACAGTGGGGGATGACGCCCCCAAGAAACAGCCAAAGCGCCGGCGTCAGCGGCGCCGCTCTAAATCCCGCCAAAGCAAAAACGGTGATTTCGGCACGGGAGATAATACTACCCCGGATAGCACCGAAGAACACCCACCTCGGCAAGATTCGGCACAGGAAGATGGAGAAGCCAGCCCTCGTGAGAGAGCGGCAGACCGAGAGGTCGAGGATGATAACCATACGCCTCCCTCCGAAGACGAGGCAAGCCTCGATGACGACGAATTCGTCATACCATCAGACCCCGCCGAACAAGAGCGTTTTAAACGCAGGCTTTTAGCCATGGCAAGCAGCCTCAAGAAAAAGCAGCAACAGCTTAGAGCTGCCCAAGATTTGCTAGCTGACAGATGGACTGAAGTCCTTGCGGCCGAAGAGTATGAACTCGAACGCCCCTCCAAGAGTTACTCGAAACGCAGGGCGCTACCCCGATCAGAGGAGGAAGCACCTACATCACCAGCGCATGACATGGCAGACCGGCCACCTCGCGGCCGCGACAGAGAGACCTCTCGACCCTCCACCCAAGCCATGCCCCGACGCCGCTCAACTAAGGCACAGGAAAATGCGCCAGACCTGCGAGACATACTGGAGGATAAGGCAAGACAAACAAGATCGATCTACGGATCGCGCAGGCACCCTACGGCATGTGACAATGATCTTCACTCCGGATACAACAAATCCGGCCGGGCCGATCACAACAGACATAGCTCTTCCGAGCTGCGTCGTGATATAGCCCAGTACAGAGGCGCCGCACACCCGCTATGCTTCATGAATGAAGTAATGGATCATAAAATCCCAGAGGGTTTCAAACCCGTAAACATCGAATCATACGATGGCACAACAGATCCAGCGGTATGGATCGCGGATTATCTCCTTCACATCCACATGGCACGCGGCGATGATCTACACGCCATCAAATACCTCCCGCTCAAACTTAAAGGACCGGCCCGGCATTGGCTTAACAGCTTGCTAGCAGACTCAATCGGTTCTTGGGAGGACCTGGAAGCCGCATTCCTCGACAACTTCCAGGGCACTTACGTGCGACCACCGGATGCCGACGACTTAAGCCACATAATTCAGCAGGCAGAGGAATCGGCCAGACAATTCTGGACACGGTTCCTAACAAAGAAAAACCAGATAGTCGACTGTCCAGACGTAGAGGCCCTAGCAGCCTTCAAGCATAACATCCACGACGAGTGGCTTGCCCGGCACCTGGGACAGGAAAAGCCAAAATCCATGGCAGCCCTCACGACACTCATGACCCGCTTTTGCGCGGGAGAAGACAGCTGGCTAGCTCACAGTAACAACTTATCAAAGAACCCTGGTAATTCGGATACCAAGGACAAAAGTGACAGGACACGTCGGAATAAGCAAAAACGCCGTGTTAGCAGCGACAACAATGAAGACACGGCAGTCAATGCCGGATTCAAAGGCTATAAATCCGGTCAGCGGAAAAAGGCATTCAAAAAGAATACTCAGGGCCCGTCCAGTTTGGACCGAATACTCGATCGCTTGTGCCAGATACATGGCACCCCCGAAAGGCCAGCCAATCACACTAACAGGGATTGTTGGGTGTTCAAGCAGGCAGGCAAGTTAAGGGCCGAAAACAGAGAAAAGGGGCTGCACAGCGACGACGAGGAGGAGCCCAAGCCGCCGAACAACAATGGACAGAAGGGCTTTCCCCCGCAAGTGCGGACGGTGAACATGATATACGCAACCCACATTCCCAAGCGGGAGCGGAAGCGTGCGCTACGGGACGTATACGGGATGGAGCCAGTCGCCCCAAAGTTCAACCCATGGTCCTCCTGCCCGATCACTTTTGATTGAAGGGACCATCCCACTAGCATCCGTCATGGTGGCTTCGCCACATTGGTTCTCGACCCAATCATCGACGGATTTCATCTCATAAGAGTCCTCATGGACGGCGGCAGTAGCCTGAACCTGCTTTATCAGGATACAGTGCGGAAAATGGGCATAGATCCCTCAAGGATTAAGCCCACAAAAACAACCTTTAAAGGAGTTATACCAGGTGTAGAAGCCAACTGTACAGGCTCAATAACACTTGACGTGGTCTTCGGATCTCCAGACAATTTCCGAAGCGAAGAATTAATCTTCGATATAGTCCCGTTTCACAGCGGCTATCACGCCCTGCTCGGACGAACCGCATTCGCAAAGTTCAATGCGGTGCCAGACTATGCATACCTCAAGCTCAAGATGCCAGGCCCTCGAGGAGTAATCACGGTCAACGGAAACACCGAACGCTCCCTCCGTACGGAGCAGCACACGGCGGCTCTCGCAGCGGAGGTACAAAGTAGCCTTCTCAGGCAATTCTCCAGTCCGGCCATCAAAAAGCCAGACACTGCCAAGCGCGCCCGGAGTAACCCACAGTAGGGCCGCCTGGCACACTCTGAGCAAGCGTAGCAATGCGGCCCCAACCCCAGCTCTCGCGACATAACGAAACCAGTACCTCGCGTACATAACTACGCCCTTGAAATACCATGGGCACAGGGGAAGGGGCACAATAACGGCATGCCCAAAACACGGCTTAAAACGTACTAGGGGCTGCCGGATTCTTTTTTTTAATTTTTTCTTACTTTCAGGACTCCATACTTCGGACGACCTGTTCGGCAATTCGACTGCCGCACAAACGATGCAAGCTCCAGGGAGGCAGACAAACCATGCCGCATTATGGAACTCCCAGGTGGTCTCTGTTACGAGCGGTATACCTATTTTAAATACAATTCCGTGGCCTGCCCCTGGTCAGGACATACTAAATAGTCCAATATCTTTTGCTTACCGCACTATTTGTATCGTTCGGCTTTGATAAATAGCCTCTCTATAAACAATGCTTAGATTCTTGTCTATTTTTTGCATTATCTTCTTTTCACATTTATGTTTATTAAATGACATGATTGCACCCATACACCATGGTACGGCAAACACGCTAGGGGCTTCAGTACCCCTCATAATGGTGTGAGGAGTCCGTACACTTTCACAAGTGCGGCACCCCGAACTTATAGCACTATATGCATCGGCTCCAAATCATGATTTGGGTCAATAGTTGGGTTTGCCCGGCTCCTATGTTTTGGTGCCTTACGTTCCGCTCTATCGGCTAAGGTAGCACTAGGAGAACCACTGCGATTTTGCCCCGGTTCAGCTGGGTTAAGCACCTCAGTGGAGAAAGCTAAAACTGACTGTCATGATGTGGCGAGAGACCGGTCGCTGTTCGAGAGGTTTTTCGAGTCCCTAAAGGCTTATGCCGCTTCGAGCGAGGAGCTGGCGTTGTCCGGCCAAGGCGTGGATAGCGCCCCGAACTCGGTCTTCCGAACTAGGGGCTTCGCCGAAATTTAAAATTATAGAGTTCTATGGCTAAGTGAGAGTGTTCAAGCATTATAGTCCGATTGCCTGGTTCGTTGTGCTGAGCGCCTCCCTCGAAGGGCCCAACTATGGGAAAAAGAGCGCTCAGGTTTATCCCGAACACCCCAGCACTAGTGGCATGGGGGCAGAAGCCGACGACTGGCCATCTCTCAAGTTTTGATAAACAGCCGCACAGAAAGTAATATTTTAAATTCAATAAGCATTGCTTAGCGCATATGAACAAGTTTTCAGCGCACAGGATAAACACAAGCGAGTTCATTCAAAAATCACATCCTTGGTACATTCATCCGCCACAAGGCGGGCACCCGCAAGAACATCCTTGTAGTAGTTCTCGGGCTTGCGATGCTCCTTCCCCGGCGGCGGCCCGTCCTTCACAAGCTTCTCACTGTCCAGCTTACCCTAGTGCACCTTTGCACGGGCAAGGGCCCGACGGGCACCTTCGATGCAGACGGGGCGCTTGATGACCTCGAGCCTCGGACAGGCCTCCACCAGTCGCCGCACCAGCTCGAAATAGCTCCCAGGAAGGGCCTTTCCGGGCCACAGCCGAACTATGAAGCCCTTCATGTCTTGTTCGGCCGCCTTGTGGAGCTCGACCAGCTGTTTCAGCTGGTCGTTTAAGGGCGCAGGGTGTCCGGCCTCAGCATACTGAGACCAGAACACCTTCTCCGTCGAGCTGCCCTCTTCAGCTCGGTAGAATGCGGCGGCGTCGGATACGCTGCGGGGAAGATCTGCGAATGCCGCTAGAGAGCTCCAGATTCGGGTAAGTAACAAGTAGTTTACTTTTATATTTCTGCTTTGCATAAAGAATGCCTTACCCGCTGCTATCTTTTTCACCTCCTCCAACTCTTGGAGGGCCTTTTGGGCTTCGGCCTTGGCAGACTTAGCAGTCTCAAGGGCCGCCGCGAGCTCGGATGCTTGCGTCTTTGACTCAAGCTCCAGACTCTCATGTTTTTTCATGAGAGCCTGAAGCTCTTGCTGCACCTCGCCGACACGGGCCTCAAGTTTCTCTCGCTCGGTGCGCTCCGCGGCCGCTTTCTTTTCGGCCTCAGACAGCGCCTGCTTGAGGGTCGCCACCTCAGTCGTGGCCCCTACAATAAGCAGTACAATCCTGTTATTTTTTGCAATCACGTCTTTCTATAGGCACCTTTTTCTGTAAGGTATTTCTTACCTTCTTTCTCCTCGAGCTGCCGCTTGGCAAGGCCGAGCTCTTGCTCGGTCCGCTCGAGTCCCTGTTTCAGGGCACCCACCTCCACAGTCAGTGCGGCGGTGGCTAGCAGCGAAGCCTGCATACGCATATTGACTCTTTGTTGTTAGACTCCTGCGAAATTTAATAGATCCTCTATTCGGCTTTTCTTTCCGAACGCCAAACAGAGCATCAGGGGCTACTGTCTATGCTGCTATATTCTTACATATTTTCTTACCTCGAAGCCTGTTAGAAGGCTAGCGCAAGCCTCACTCAGTCCGCTCTTGGCGGACCGAACCTTTTGGATCACCGTACTCATAATAGTACGGTCCTCCTCGTCGATGGAGGCGCCATCAAGCACCTCCAGCAGATTGTCCGGCACCTCCGGTTGGACGGAGGCCGCCGGCTCAGAAGGCTTGCTCCTCTTGGAAGGAGTTCGCCTACCACGGTCCGGAACTGTTGAAGATTCCGGTGCGGTGTCCAGCACAAAGCCGGACTTGGAGCCCTGGGGGGTCTTGTCCCCTTTACTCCTGGAGTCCGGGAGGTCGCCTTGCGGCTCCTCCAGGACCACCTCCTCCTGCCCCGGAGCTTGTTGCGACGCCACTTGGGCGTCATCTGCAGTGCGGGGGGAGACAGCGGGCGGAACTGAGTTCACGTCCGATGAATCCAGGGAGCCGCTCGACGACTCGTTGAGTTCGGCCCGGGGCGGGCTGCATAATTATGTTCGACATTAGGGAAGGCTGTGCAACAAAGCAACGTCATGAGTTACTCTGATATCCGAATACTTACGATTTCGCCGGACGCTTGGCCCTATCTGGCCACTCCTCTTCGTCCTCTTCGGCGTCGGGGGAGTAGTTCGGCGGGGGGGGGGGGGGGGGTCTTCCTCTTCCTGGACCCATTGGCCTCCCTCGTTGGGGCGGCCTTCCTTTTCTTTCCTCCCCCCGCTGGAGGGGGAGAGTGTTCTTCTTCCTCCTCCTCGTTCTCACGGGAGGAGAGCGTCTCGGACTCGTCGGATGACGAGTCCGACACCACCACATTACGGGTACTCTTTCGAGTTCCCGTGGCCTTCTTCTTCTTGGCCTTCTTCTCCGGCACCACATAAGGCGCCGAAACCAGCAGCTTCACTAGGAGAGCAGGGGCTGGGTCTTCGGGCAAGGGAGCCGGACAGTTAATCGATCCGGACTGCGCCTGCCAAGCCTGTCAAAGGCGAGGGAGTTTAGATCCCACATAGAGTCAAACTATGAAGAAACTTAACATCCTGTAAAAAGTGAAAATAGCTTACCTTGCTAGCGTGACGTCGCGAGCTGTATCCGCGGTCCTGGGAAGCGGATGTGGGAGCCTCGGCGCCTTTGGTTAGCACCTTCCAGACGTCTTCATACATTGTGTCGAAGAGCCGGTTAAGGGTTTGGTGCTGCACCGGGTCGAACTCCCACAGATTAAAGCCCCGTTGTTGACACGGGAGGATCCGGCGGACGAGCATAACCTGGACTACATTGACAAGCTTGATCGGCTTGCTCACAAGGGACTGGATGCATGTCTGCAATCCGCTCACCTCTTTTTCGTCGCCCCATGACAGGCCTGTCTCTTTCCAGGACATAAGCCGCGTGGGGGGTCCGGATCGGAACTCGGGGGCTGCGATCCATTTCGGATCGCGTGGCTCGGTGATGTAAAACCACCATGATTGCCACCCCTTCAGAGTCTCCACGAAGGAGCCCACGAGCCATAGGACGTTGGCCATCTTGCCCGCCATGGTGCCTCCGCACTCCGCCTGGCTGCCGCGCACCACCTTGGGCTTGACGTTGAAGGTCTTGAGCCAGAGGCCGAAATGGGGGCGGATGTGGAGGAAAGCCTCGCACACGACGATAAATGCCGAGATGTTGAGGACGAAGTTCGGGGACAGATCGTGGAAATCCAGGCCATAGTAGAACATGAGCCCCCGGACAAATGGGTGGAGTGGGAAACCCAGTCCGCGGAAGAAGTGGGGAAGGAATACTACCCTCTCATGGGGCCTTGGGGTGGGGAGAAGCTGCCCTTCCTCGGGAAGCCGGTGCGCGATGTCCTTGGACAAGTATCCGGCCTTCCTTAGCTTTTTGACATGGCCCTCCGTGACGGAGGAGACCATCCACTTGCCTCCCGCTCAGGACATTGCTGGAGGAGGTTGAGGTAGGAAGCGCGGGCTTGGGCGCTGGAGCTCGGGTGCGTAGGAGATGGATAGGCAAAGGAGGAAGAAGGCGTAGGTAAAAAGGTGGATCCTTGTCCCCTTATATGGGCGGATGCGGTTGTGCGTCCCCACCTACCTAGTAAAACTCGCTTGCCTCCCAAGCGCCGTGATAAGTGGCGCGGTTGGGTTATCCACGTCCGTATTGATGAGAATCCCGTAAAAGGAGGGTACACGATCTCTGCTTTGACAAGACGTGCCAAGGAAGCGGCCTCGCAAAACATGCTGAGGTGGAAAAGTGAAAACGATTCGAGTAAAGGACTTGGTTGTAGTGTGATGACGCACAGCGGAATACGTCCGCAGATTTGATTTGTGTTAATATTATTCTCTCTATGGCAATATGTGGAAACTTATTTTGCAGAGCCGGACACTACTCTTGGTGTTTACAATCTTCTATGAAGGACTTGGAGGAGGAACCCGCCTTGCAATGCTGAAGACAATTTGCGCGCCGGACTCGTCGTCATTGAAGCCTAGTTCAGGGGCTACTGAGGGAGTCTTGGATTAGGAGGTGTTCGGGTAGCCGGACTATACCTTCAGCCGGACTCCTGGACTATGAAGATACAAGATTGAAGACTTCTTCCCGTGTCCGGATGGGACTTTCCTTGGCGTGGAAGGCAAGCTTGGCGATGCGGATATTCAAGATCTCCTACCATTGTAACCGATTCTGTGTAACCCTAACCCTATCCGGTGTCTATATAAACCGGAGGGTTGTAGTCCATAGGCAATCAACTCTATATACAACAATCATACCATAGGCTAGCTTCTAGGGTTTAGCCTCCTTGATCTCGTGGTAGATCTACTCTTGTACTACCCATATCATCAATATTAATCAAGCAGGACGTAGGGTTTTACCTCCATCAAGAGGGCCCGAACCTGGGTAAAACATCGTGTTCCCTGCCTCCTATTACCTTCCGGCCTAGACGCACAGTTCGGGACACGCTACCCGAGATCCGCCGGTTTTGACACCGACACCAACGTTAGAGCAGGGTGAACCATTGCCGGACCACGGCAACACGGAGAATCAAAGCGAACAACCCGATTCTGTCAAAGATAATAGTCCAGATGACATAACACCGGACAGACACCCGGAGCAACAGAATGCCCATCAAAGGCTTGTTGCCACCGCGAGGAGTCTAAAAAAGCAGAAGCAAACTCTCAAGGCTGCGCAAGACACACTCCAAATCAGATGGAGCAAAGTACTCAACACAGCAGCGAAGTATGGCGGTAATCGCCCCACCAAGAGCTACCCGGAGCAGAAGTTGCTACCTGAATTCGATGAGGAGGCCTTAGATCCCCCGCAACCAAAAATTAAAACAGCCACCTGGCCAGATAGACGACCTCACGGCCAACATAGATCGACAAGAAATGCCGCACATAAGCCAATACGCGATCCACGCGAGGGCTCGCATCAAAAGGACGGCGCAACCAGATCGATCTATGGACCACGCAGGCGCGCTCCAGCATAAGATGCAACACAACAAACATCCGAACACTACGGTACACCCAGATACAGGGGTGCTGCACACCCCCTATGTTTCACCGATGAGGTACTGGACCATGAATTTCTAGAGGGATTCAAACCCGTAAACATAGAGGCATACGATGGAACAATAGACCCTGGGGTCTGGATTGAGGACTATATCCTCCATATCCATATGGCTCGAGTAGATGATCTCCACACCATTAAGTATTTACCCCTCAAACTCAAAGGGCCAGCTCGGCACTGGCTTAAAAGCCTCCCCGAAAGCTCCATTGGAAGCTGGGAAGAGCTCGAAGACGCTTTTCGGGCAAATTTTCAGGGGACTTATGTCCGACCTCCGGACGCGGACAATTTGAGTCATATAACTCAACAGCCCGGAGAGTCAGCCCGAAAGCTTTGGAACAGGTTTCTTACTAAAAAGAACCAAATAGTCGACTGTCTAGACGCTGAAGCCTTGGCAGCTTTTAAGAATAGCGTCTGTGACGAATCGCTTGCCAGACACCTCGGCCAAGAAAAGCCGAGAACAATGGCAGCATTAACAAGCCTCATGACCCGCTTTTGCGCGGGTGAGGATAGCTGGCTAGCCAGATGCAGCACCAGCGACCCCAGTACATCTGAAGTTAGAGATGGAAACGGGAAATCACGGCGCAACAACAATAACAAACGCCGGAATAAAGAAGACAACACGAAGAGCACGGCAGTAAATGCCGGATTCAGCAAACAAAATTCAGCAAGTCAGCAAAAGGCGCCCTCTAAAGGCGCCAGAGACGAACTGTCCAGCCTAAACAAAATTCCGGACCAAGTATGTCAGATCCATACCACCCCCGGTAAACCTGCTAATCGTACCCACAGAGAATGTTGGGTCTTCAAGCAGTCCGGCAAGCTCAACGCCGTGCACAAGGGGGAGGATACACCAAGCGAAGACGAGGATGAGCCTCTCAAGCAAGACACTGGGGAACAAAAGAAATTTCCACCAGAAGTCAAAACAGTAAATGTGTTACACGTGATAAAGAGGAAAAACAAAGCGGCACTCCCAGATAAATATGCCCAAGGGCCTATCACCGCGGAGTCCTGCCACTGGCCGTTTCAACCGATCACTTTTGACCATCGGGATTACTCTGCAAGTATCCGGCGTGCAGGATGGGCTGCCCTGGTATTGGACCCAATAATTGACAGATACCACTTTACAAGAGTCCTGATGGACGGTGGCAGCAGTTTAAACCTGATATACCAGGATACAATCCGCAAAATGGGGATAGACCCAGCGAAAATTTGCCATAGCAACACTACCCTTAAAGGAGTAACGCCAGGCCCAGGGGCTCATTGCACGGGCTCCCTGCTACTAGAGGTTATATTCGGCTTCCCCGATAACTTCCATAGCGAAAATTTAACATTCCACATTGCTTCGTTCCAAAGTGGTTTCAAGCACTACTTGGACACGAAGCTTTCGCTCGCTTTAATGCAATACCGCATTACGCTTCCCTTACGCTTAAGATGCCCGGTCCACGTGGCATCATTACAGTGAATGGAAATATTAAGCGATCCCTGCGTGCCGAAGAGAGTGTGACTGCCTTAGCAGCCGCACACTAAAAAGGGCATCACCAGCTAAAGCATTTGATATGTCGTCAAGACCACGGACACGGTTAGACGAGTCCGGCACAACTATATGTAACTCACACAGGTTTGATAAGCCACACACCTATTACAAATACAAGGGGCTTAACACGCGCAGACAAGTGGCAATTTTTACTCATCTTGAATTATACATGGTTTCCTCAAACCTACCTTTTTGCACGACAACTTTTCACCTAAGTTTCTCTCTTTTACAGATGACCATCGTGCTACACCCGTCCAGGATACGGCACAATGGAGACACAGGCACAGACGTGGAGCAGGGACCCGTCCCAAGGATTCTTTTTAGATTAAGACCCTGCGTCGACCTTTTTTACTATCTCTTGTTGATACACATCCCTCGGATTCTCAGTACAGTTGAGAATGATGCTGGCGTCTTGGCATGTGGCCACGTCAGAATAATGCATGTACCTGGACAACAGGGGCTTCTTACAAAGGGCACTATTCAGGCCCGGTTTATACCATAAAGACCGAATACCTTAGGGAGTGTTCGGCGTCGCGAGTTTGGCCTTATATGCATCAGCTCAGAATCATGTCTTTGGCCAAATGTTGGGTTTGCCCGGCTCCTATGTTTTGGTACCTTACGTTCTGCTCCATCGGCTAAGGTAGCACTAGGAGAACTACTGCGATTGTGCCCCGGGTCATCCGGATGAGCACCTCAGTAGAGAAAGCCGAAAATTGACTGTCATGATATAGCGTGAGACTGGTCAACCACTCGATGACCTATCAGAATGTTAGAATTCCTCCACCTTAACGAAGGGCTATTTCCCGACCAGGCATGTACGCACCCCGAATTCGGGAGAGTGCGGAGCCAACAGGGGCTATATAGTAGCCCCACCGTCAAACTCCTATGGCTAAGTGAAAGTGTTAAAGCATTATAGTCCGGTTGCCTCGTTCACTGCGCTATCACCTCCTTAATAGGACCAAGATGTTGGGTTAAGTGTGAACACATGTCTTCTGCGAACACCTCCGCATTATATGCGTGGGGGCTTAAGCCGACGACTGCAATCTTTCAGGTTATACACATGTATACTGAAACGGCCGCACAGGAGGAATCATATTACTTTCAGGTAAAAGTATAAACACAGCCTTAATTAATTTCATGAAAACATTGTGTTTACAATGGGAATACATGTCACTCAGACATAATATTCTTCGAGCATTGGGCCTCTATCAAACTAGCACCCTCGAGAACCTCTTCGGAATAGTGCTCGGCAGCCACTCGGCCTATGGCCGAACCCTGCGCCGCAACAGTGGTAGCATCCATCTCCGCCCAGTATGCTTTAACACGGGAAAGGGCCATCCGCGAGCCTTCTATGCACGCCGACCTGTTCATCGCATTGATGCGCGGCACCGCACCAAGGAACTGTTGCACTAAGCTGAAATAGCTGTTCAAATTCGGTTTTTTCGGCCACAGCCGATCCACGACAGACCTCATGGCAAGTCTGGACAACCTATTTAGTTCGGCCCATTCGGCTAGCTGATCAGTTAATGGAAGCGGATGCTCTGGAACATTGAATTGCAACCAGAACATCTTGTCCACTTCACGATCTGTATGACCTTGGAAGTATTTGGCCGCATCGGCAGCGCTCGCCGCCAAGTCCATATATGCGTCTGCCGAACTCCACAGCCGATCCAGAGGGGCATACCACGGATCCCCGAACTTCCTCTGCAGCAGAAAGGGCTTCCCAACCGCAATATCCCCGGCTTCGCACAGCTCCTCCTTTGCCCTCATAGCAGAGCGTGTGTCTTTGGTCACCATCGTGGCCTTTTCAAGGTCCGCTGCCTTCAATCGGTTCTGTTTTTCAAGGAACTGGCAACGGTTGGCAATGTCTTTTAATTCTGCAGCCATCTTGGCCATCTTCTCTTTTCTTTCGCAATGCGCGGCCTTCTCGGCTCTTAACTCTTCGGCTGCCTTCAAAGCAGCCGCATTACTAAGTCTTGCTTGTACCTTGGCTCGGGCAAGTTCCGCCCGAAGGGTCTCCACGGTGGCAGCTCCGTCTACAGTCACAACATATTAAAGATACTGGCATCATGCTGCTCTTATTATGTGACATTCACCAGAAAAACATTACTTACCCTGTGACTCGTCAAGCCGCTTGTTAACAAGCTCGATGTCGGCATCGGCCGCATCTAGTTGCCGCTTTAGTTTGGCAAACTCATGAGTCCGGCTAGCCATCGGAGCTACCACTACCTGCACATTAAAGCGGTATGGTTATTGCCTGGGACTACGATCCTCTGTTTGCCGCCGTCCTCGGCGACAACCAGAGTCTCAGGGGCTACTATCTACATAGGGCACACCTAAAAATGTGCGGTACCATCACAACTTTACATCATTTTACATACCTCAAAGCCCGTCAGTAGACTCATAAAGGCATCATGCAACCCGCTTTCGGCGGATGAGATCCTTTCCATAACCGTACCCATCAATGTACGGTGTTCTTCTGAGATGGCCGCTCTCTCCAACAGCTCTCTCAGTACGTCTGACCGCATACCAGTCGGTGCCGAACTCTTCTGTTTGCTCTCTTCGAGAGCCAGACGCTAGGGACTTCGGGTGACTATAGGATTATCTTCTGGCCTCACAGGATCCGGAGAGGCCCTCCGTGACGACACCTCAAGGTCGCCTGCTTCTTGAACGGAGGAGTCCGGGGGAGGCGTTTCGCTCTCCATCATCTCCGGAAGAAGATCCCTCGAAGACGAGCTCTGCTGAGAAGGGCAAAGATTCGAACGGCAAGATAAATACTTCAGTTATTTTCCTCAGAGGTAACGTAATATATCTTCACTATTAAAGTACCTTTTATTTACTTACAGCTCACTAGAGGGCTAATCCCCGCGCGGACTCTGTGCGGCAAGAGCACTCTCCAAGGCAGGATGCTCCGGTGGAGATTTCTTCTCCCTCTTGGAAACCTTGGTTTCCGGATCTTCAGAGGTAATCCTCTTCCTCCCCCGGGGTGAGAGAATGTCCGGTTCCTCCCCTCGGTTATCCTCCCTCACCGAGGCGCTCGTTCCCTCGGTCGGAATAGGTAGCGATGGAGGTCCGCTTTCGCCCTCATTATCCCCCCTTTGTCTTCCTTTGAGGGCTCCGGGCAAGGTGCTAGCTCGAGCATCTTTTCTAGTACTGGATTTTCCAAACCCTCGGGAAGGGGGGCCGAACACCGGATCATCTTCGCCTTTGTTATCAAGTCCTGGTCAAAGAGCGACTTCTTAGAATGACGTCGTGGTAAATAAAAGACGGTGTGTTCGGCTAAAGGATTACTTACTTGGTCGGCGGTACAGTTGCTGCTCAGGCCCACGTCCTCGGTAATATCCGTACACTCTATTTGGGGTCCGAAGAATGATTTGTACATCTCCTCGTGCGTCAGGCCGAGGAAATTCTGAATAGTACGCGGCCCTTCTGGGTTGAACTCCCACATGCGGAGGGGCCGGCGTTTGCCATGTTTTGAAAGACATGGTTGCTTGTTGATATGCTTGAGTATTTAAATTATCATGTCAAAACTAGACTATTTCTTTGAATCACATAAAAGTCCAAATGTCCATGCTATAAAGAAAAGAATATGATATGACATGTTAGGCTACATTGGACATCAAAAATTCAGTTTTTATCACTTACCTACTCGAGGACGAGTAGGAGTTAAGCTTGGGATGCTGATACGTCTCCAACGTATCTATAAATTTTTATTGTTCCATGTTGTTATATTATAAATATTGGATGTTTTATAATCATTTTATAGTCATTTATATCTTTTTTGGTATTAACCTATTGATATAGTGCCAAGTGCCAACTGTTGTTTTCTGCATGTTTTTTACATCGCACGAAATCAATACCAAACAGAGTCCAAACACGACGAAACTTTACAGAGATTTTTTTGGACCAGAAGGAACATAATGGACACTGACTGAGCCTGGGGGTGCTCTGAGGAGAGCACAACCCACCAGGGCACGCCAGGAGGCCCAGGCGCGCCCTGTTGGGTTGTGCCCAACTCGGGTGCCCCCCGGACCGCCTCTTTGCTCTATAAATACCCCAATATTCCCAAAACACTAGGGGAGTCGACGAAATATTCATCCAGCCGCCGCAGAGTCCAAAACCACCAGATCCAATCTAGACACCATCTCGGATGGGGTTCACCACCTCCATCGGTGCCTCTCCGATGATGCGTGAGTAGTTCTTTGTAGACCTTCAGGTCCATAGTAGCTAGATGGCTTTATCTCTCTATCTGAATTCTCAATACAATGGTCTCTTGGAGATCCATATGATGTAACTCTTTTGCGCTGTGTTTGTTGGGATCGATGAACTTTGAGTTTATGATTAGATCTATCTTTTTATATCCATGAAAGTATTTGAGTTTCTTTGATCTCTTTTATGAATGATTGCTTATAGCCTCGTATTTCTTCTCCGATATTCGGGTTTTGTTCGGCCAACTAGATCAATTTATCTTGCAATGGGAAGAGGTGCTTTGTAGTGGGTTCGATCTTACGGTGCTTGATCCCAGTGACAGAAGGGGAACCGACACGTATGTATCGTTGCTACTAAGGATAAAACGATGGGGTCTATCTCTACATAGATAGATCTTGTCTACATCATGTCATCGTTCTTATTGCATTACTCCGTTTCTCCATGAACTTAATACACTAGAAGCATGCTGGATAGTAGTCGATGTGTGGAGTAATAGTAGTAGATGCAGGCACGAGTCGGTCTAAAAATCTTGGACGTGATGCCTATGTAATGATCATTTCCTGGATATCGTCATGAGTATTTAAAGTTCTATCAATTGCCCAATAGTAATTTGTTCACCCACCATTTGCTATTTTTCTCGAGAGAAGCCACTAGTGAAACCTACGGCCCGAGGGTCTCTTTCTCATATATTTGCCTTTGCGATCTACTTTTCCTTTTGCATTTATTTTTAGATCTATTAAACCAAAAATACAAAAATAACTTGCTGCAATTTATTCTTATTTATTTTATTTGGCGTTTGATCTATCAATCTACAATGAATTTACCTCACGTCCGTTGGCCTATCTTGAGGCGCCGCACCCTGGAAGGGATTGACAACCCCTTTAACACGTCGGGTTGCGAGAAGTTGTTATTTTTGTGCTGGTGATGTTTACATTATGTTGCTTGGTTCTCCTACTGGTTCGATAAGCTTGGTTTCACATATGAGGGAAATACCTACCGCCGCTGTGCTGCATCATTCCTTCCTCTTTGGGGAAATACCGACGTAGCTTCAAGCGACATCAGTGGGGTGACTCATCCTTGCACTGGGCACAAGCGTCTAGGTCGATGATCGATAGAATTAGTTGGTAATCCTTTCAACCGGGTTCGAGCCGGCCAATCCAACATCATGGTGAAGTACTTGGCGCACACAGCGTCATTAACATCTAACATATCCATAGCCAGCTGGTAACTCTCAGTCCAAGCCACGGGAGGTTGATCAGCTGTATAATTGGCCACCTTTCAAGGACCCTTGAAATCTTTAGGTAACCGCTAATTGCAAAGAGCCGGTGCTAGGTATGGCACCCCTACTTTATTAGAAGTCATCCCGGCAGGGTTACGCTGTAGCTGTTGATGAGCCACTAACTGAGCCGCCAGCTCCGCCTCTTGATGTGTCCTGGCCTGATCCAATAGGGCCTGAGCATTGTTATCATCACGCGGCGGGTTATGCCCATGGGGCGGGTTATGGCGCCGCTCGTTGCTGGAAACCACCGGCGATTCAATGTGCCGACTATAACTTCAACTCTGGCGAGGAGTTGAATGAATTCGCTCACGGCTGTATTAGTAAGCTGCCTGCTGAGCTACCGCTGTTTGAAGAAGCTCTATAGCCTTCCAGGCTTCGACCGCCGCGGGAGACTCACCTTCCACTTGGAGAGTCGCCAGCCACGAAGCCGCAGCAATCATCTTATCCAGCGGGGTTGGAATAGTGACCCAACGGTGTTAACACCTGATGAGGCTGGGTTAACTTCAACCGAGGTGGGTCTGCTACGCGCGGTTGAGCCGTCGCCTGGCCATGGGCGCCTCGGCAAACCGGGTCACACCGGGCGGATTGCTTGTTCCTGCCCCATGTGTATTGAAAAGATTCCTTGACTCAAACTCCCGGGGTAGCCGGATTTGGTGCCTTCTTTGCGTAACGGTGTTTGAGGCGTTCTGGTCGAGATTTAACCGGAAAGTTTCTGCTTGAATCCGTTGCAACTTGGCTTCTAAAGCAGCTCACTCCGTTGCCATCCTGGCATTCTCAGCGTTAAGCTCCTCTCGAGCCTGAGCTACCTCATCTTGTAGTTTTGCTACCTCCACTTTATGTTGTGCTTGAGTCGCCGGAGTCACCTCTGCGTCTAAGAGAGTTGCCAGAGCATCCAGGAGTTTAGATAAGACCTGAGCCAGCGGGCGTGCAGAACTACTCGCACCAGCCGTCGCAGCAGCTGTTGAACTAGAGGTCATAGCTGCAGTGGTTGATGAATTCAGCATTTGTTGTGTGCCGGCCATGAAGACGATAGCCCTACTCTGCGGCTTAGAGGGGTCCGGAATACTGTCACCATCGGAACAGCCCCCAAGCCGGCCATCTTGCAATTGATAGATCGATTCTGTTTCGCCAGTTGTGGACTCATAACGTGAGTAGATGGTTGTCTCTTCGCCTGACATTGAAACTTCCTCGAGATCCGCCCATGAATAAAGCCAACAAAAGTTCTCTTCTGGATGGTTTGGACCTTGGCGGGTCTCGCACGCCGAGCCATCTCAATGGTGTCGGTGCAGATGTCTAGCTCAGGTCCAGACTCACCAATCTTGCCGATGAAAACATGGATTCCGTCGAAGGGGACCCGGTACCCGTATTCGATTGAATCGGCCTTCGGACCTCATCCAGCATCGTCGATGTAGATCTTCCCGCGGCGACTATGGGAGTCCTGGATTAGGGGGTCTCCGGACAGCCGGACTATCTCCATTGGCCGGACTGTTAGACTATGAAGATACAAGATTGAAGACTTCGTCTCGTGTCCGGATGGGACTCTACTTGGCGTGGAAGGCAAGCTAGGCAATACGGATATGGATATCTCCTCCTTTGTAACCGACCTTGTGTAACCCTAACCCTCTCCGGTGTCTATATAAACCGGAGGGTTTTAGTCTGTAGGACACAACAACTACGACATACAATCATACTATAGGCTAGCTTCTAGGATTTAGCCTCTCTGATCTCGTGGTAGATCTACTCTTGCACTACCCATATCATCAATAGTAATCAAGCAGGACGTAGGGTTTTACCTCCATCAAGAGGGCCCGATCCTGGGTAAAACATCGTGTTCCTTGCCTCCTGATACCATCCGCCTCAGACGCACAGTTCGGGACCCCCTACCCGAGATCCGCCGGTTTTGACACCGACAGCGACTCTTGGTCATCCAGCCCATGATGTATCCCTTGATCCCTAAAAAGCCGCCCTTCAAGAACTTGGAACCACCGTGCTATGGCCCCACGATGGGCACCAACTGTCGTGGATTTGTCACGACAGATGCCCCCGTGAAAGGACTTAGGTGTGGAGCCATCGCAACTAGGTTAGCTTCAAGGGGTTGAAGGGGACAAAGGACACATAATTTACCTAGGTCCAGCCCCTCACAACGAGGTAAAGGCCTACGTCCTGCTTCTAGTTGTATTGCTTGAGTTTCGATTACAAGGGAGCGATTACGCTTGACCTAGATCTCGATTGCATGTTTCTCCCCTTAACCCGCCGCCGGGTCTCAGCCTTATATTCACAGGCAGAGACCCAGAGGCTTATAGAGTCCCAGCCGGCTCACACAACATGACCGGCTCGGTTTCTAACTAATCATGTCTTACAGAGCAAGTCCTCCTATGGCGGTTCACAGCTACGGTCTTGGGACTTTAGTAGGCCTGCCTCTAAAAGCAGCCATCTTCATACCTTTCCCTGGGCCTCCTTCATGTTAAGCCGCCAATGCTATAACCCAGCCCCTCCTGGGCGGGTCATACCTCGAAGCTATATCCCCAACAGTTTTGTTCCACTTCTGTATGATTTTTATGGAACTAACCTACTAACTCAGTGCCCAGTGCCAGTTGCTGCTTTCTGCATGTTTTAGGTTTTCCAGAAAATCCATACCAAACAAAGTCCAAATGCCACGAAAACTGACAGTGATTTTTTATGGACACGAAGAGACCTACGAAGCTTTAGAGAAGGACGAGAAGGTGTCCTGGGGGGGACTAGCCTGGGGGATGCCCCCTAGGGCGCGCCACCTAACCTTGTGGGACCCTCGAGCACCCCCCTGACGTGAATCTAACATTGTAAGTTCCTATAATACAGAAACCTATGAAACTATACCTAGATGTGTTTTTCCGCCACCGTAAGGCTCTACTCCGAAGCGATCTCAATCGGTTCGGGCACCCTGCGGGAGGGGGAAATCATCACCGAGGCCATCTTCATCATCCCAGCGGTCTCCATGAAGAGGAGGGAGTAGTTCACCCTCAGGGCTGAGGGTATGTACCAGTAGATATGTGTTTTATCTCTCTCTCTCTCTCTCCCGTTTTCTTATTTTGGAATGATCTTGATGTACCTTGAGCTTTGTTAATATATTTGGATCATATGGTGTTCTACCCTCTCTATCTTTGTTGTGATGAACTGAGTTTGAGGTTTCATTATTATCTGATTGAATATTGGATTGAAGATCACTTGATGTATGTCTGGCATGTAGATACCCATGGTGACGATGGGGTATTCCATTGAGTCACTTGATATATGTTTTGGTAATCAACTTGTGGATTCCAGTGGTGACATTGGGGTAATCTAGGCACATAAGTTGATACACATTTTCATCCTACTTTCTCCAATAGAAACTTTGGGGTACTCTTTGAACTTCTTTGTGCTGGATTGAGTATTATGAATCTGAAATTGTTTGATGCATATCGAATAATCGAATCATGGATACTTGTGGTGACTTTGGAGTATTTAGGTGACACTAGAGTTGATTGATGTGTATCATATGGTGTTATTGTAGTACGAACTCTAGGGTTGTTCGTGAAACTTATAGGGTTAGTTCAATAGAATGATCGGAAAGATAACTTTGAGGTAGTTCACTAACTACAAAAATTCCATCTTGTGTTCTCCTCTATTGGTAAGAACTTTGGAGTGATTCTTTGTCGCACGTTAAGGGATGATTATATGATTCAATTATGTTAGCACCATTGAGAGATTGCACTGGTGAAAGAATGAACCCTCACCCTTGTTTCTAAGCATTCCAATACCGTTTGTGCTCATTTTTATTACTTGCTGCCTTGCTGTTTTCATTATTTCAGATTACAAAAGCCTATATCTACTATCCATACTACAGTTCTACCACCATCTCTTCGCCGAACTAGTGCACCTATACAATTTACCATTGTATTGGGAGTGTTGGGGACACAAGAGATTTCTTGTACTTGATTGCAGGGTTGTTTGAGAGAGACCATCTTCATCCTACACCTCCCACAGATTGACAAACCTTAGGTCATCCACTTGAGGGAAATTTGTTGTTGTCCTACAAAACTTAGTGCTTGGAGGCCCAACAAAGTCTATGCTACCTCTTGAGTACTGTGTTGGTTTTCCCTTGAAGAGGAAAGGGTGATGCAGCAAAGTAGCATAAGTATTTCCCTCAGTTTTTGAGAACCAAGGTATCAATCCAGTAGGAGGCCGCGCACAAGTCCCTTGCATCTACACAAACAAATAAATCCTCGCAACCAACGCGATAAGGGGTTGTCAATCCCTACACGGTCACTTACGAGAGTGAGATCTGATAGATGTGATAAGATAATATTTTTGGTATTTTTATGATAAAGATGCAAAGTAAAATAAATGGCAAAGGAAATAGCTAAGTATTGGAAGATTAATATGATGGAAGATAGACCCAGGGACCATAGGTTTTACTAGTGGCTTCAGTCAAGAGCATAAGTATTTACGGTGGGTGAACACATTACTGTTGAGCAATTGACAAAATTGAGCATAGTTATGAGAATATCTAGGTATGATCATGTATATAGGCATAACGTCCGAGACAAGTAGACCAACTCCTGCCTGCATCTACTACTATTACTCCACACATCGACCGCTATCCAGCATGCATCTAGAGTATTAAGTTCAAGAGAACAGAGCAACGCTTTAAGCAAGATGACATGATGTAGAGGGATAAACTCATGCAATATGATATAAACCCCATCTTGTTATCCTCGATGGCAACAATACAATACATGCCTGCTGCCCCTACTGTCACCGGGAAAGGACACCGCAAGATTGAACCCAAAGCTAAGCACTTCTCCCATTGCAAGAAAGATCAATCTAGCAGGCCAAACCAAACTGATAATTCGAAGAGACTTGAAAAGCTAACCAATCATACATAAAAGAATTCAGAGAAGATTCAAATATTGTTTGTAGATAAACTTGATCATAAACCCACAATTCATCGGTCTCAACAAACACACCGCAAAAGAAGATTACATCAAATAGATCTCCACAAGAGAGGGGGAGAATTTTGTATTGAGATCCAAAAAGAGAGAAGAATCCATCTAGCTAATAACTATGGACCCGTAGGTCTGAAGTAAACTACTCACACTTCATCGGAGGGCTATGGTGTTGATGTAGAAGCCCTCCGTGATCGATGCCCCCTCCGGCGGAGCTCCAGAAAAGGCCCCAAGATGGGATCTCGTGGATACAGAAAGTTCCAGCGGTGGAATTAGGGTTTTGGCTCCGTATTTGGTAGTTTGGGGCTACGTAGGTATATATAGGATGAAGGAGTACGTCGGTGGACCAACAGGGGGCCCACGAGGGTGGAGGGCGCACCCCCTACCTCGTGCCTTCCTCGTTGATTGCTTGATGTAGGGTCCAAGTCCTCTGGATCACGTTCGTTCCAAAAATCACGTTCCCGAAGGTTTCATTCCGTTTGGACTCCGTTTGATATTCTTTTTCTGCGAAACCCTAAAATAGGCAAAAAAACAGAAATTCTGGGCTGGGCCTCCGGTTAATAGGTTAGTCCCAAAAATAATATAAATGTGTATAATAAAGCCCAATAATGTCCAAAACAGAATATAATATAGCATGGAACAATAAAAAATTATAGATACGTTGGAGACGTATCAAGCATCCCCAAGCTTAATTCCTGGTCGTCCTCGAGTAGGTAAATGATAAAAACAAATTTTTTGATGTGGAATGCTAGTTGGCATAATTTCAATGTAATTCTTCTTAATTGTGGTATGAATATTCAGATCCGAAAGATTCAAGGCAAAAGTTCAATATTGACATAGAAATAATAATACTTCAAGCATACTAACTAAGAAATTATGTCTCTTCAAAATAACATGGCCAAAGAAAGTTATCCCTACAAAATCATATAGTCTGGCTATGTTCTATCTTCACCACACAAAGTATTTAAATCATGCACAACCCCGATGACAAGCCAAGCAATTGTTTCATACTTTTGATGTTCTCAAACTTTTCCAATCTTCACGCAATACATGAGCGTGAGCCATGGACATAGCACTTTAGGTGGAATAGAATGGTGGTTGTGGAGGAGACAAAAAAGAAGGAAGATAGTCTCACATCAACTAGGAATATCAACGGGCTATGGAGATGCCCATCAATAGATATCAATGTGAGTTAGTAGGGATTGCCATGCAATGGATGCACTAGAGCTATAAGTATATGAAAGCTCAACAAAATGAACTAAGTGGGTGTGCATCCAACTCGCTTGCTCATGAAGACCTAGGGCATTTTGAGGAAGCACATCATTGGAATATATAAGCCAAGTTCTATAATGAAAAATTCCCACTAGTATATGAAAGTGATAACATAGGAGACTGTCTATTATGAAGATCCTGGTGCTACTTTGAAGCACAAGTGTGGTAAAAGGATAGTACCATTGTCCCTTCTCTCTTTTTCTCTCATATTTTTTTGGGCCTTTTCCTTTTTTATGGCCTCTTTTTTTTATTTGGGCTTCTTTGGCCTCTTTTTATTTATTATTATTTTATTTTTCATCCGGAGTCTCATCCCGACTTGTGGGGGAATCATAGTCTCCATCATCCTTTCCTCACTTGGGACAATGCTCTAAAAATGATGATCATCACACTTTTATTTACTTACAACTCAATACTTAGAAAAAAATATGACTCTATGTGAATGCCTACGGCGGTGTACCGGGATATGTATGAAAGAATTGCGAATGGTGGCTTTGCCACAAATACAATGTCAACTACATGATCATGCAAAGCAATATGACAATGATGGAGCGTGTCATAGTAAACAGAATGGTGGAAAGTTGCATGGCAATATATCTCGGAATGGCTATGGAAATTCCATAATAGGTAGGTATGGTGGCTGTTTTGAGGAAGTTATATGGTGGGTGTATGATACCGGCGAAAGGTGCGCGGTATTAGAGAGGCTAGCAATGGTGGAAGGAAGAAAAGTGCGCATGATCCATGGACTCAACCTTAGTCATAAATAACTCATATACTTATTGCAAAAATCTACAAGTTATCAAAGCAAAGTATTATGTGCATGATCCTAAGGGGATAGATTGGTAGGAAAAGACCATCGCTCGTCCCCGACCGCCACTCATAAGGAAGACAATCAATAAATAAATCATGCTCCGACTTCATCACATAACGGTTCACCATACGTGCATGCTACGGGAATCACAAACTTTAACACAAGTATTTCTCAAATTCACAACTACTCGACTAGCATGACTCTAATATTACCATCTCCATATCTCAAAACAATTATCAAGTATCAAACTTCTCATAGTATTCAACACACTCATAACAAAAAATTTATTAATCTTGAATGCATAACATAATTAGAGCAAATTACCATGCTGTTTTGTAGGAATCTCAAAATAACCTAAGTGAAGAATGAGAGAACAATAGTTTCTATAAAACAAATCCACCGATGTGCTCTAAAAGATATAAGTGAAGCACTAGAGCAAAAACTATATAACTCAAAAGATATAAGTGAAGCACATAGAGTATTCTAACAATTTCGGAATCATGTGTGTCTCTCTCTAAAGATGTGTACAGAAAGGATGATTGTGGAAAACTAACAAATAAAGACTCAAATAATACAAGACGCTCCAAGCAAAACACATATCATGTGGTAAATAAAAATATAGCTCCAAGTAAAGTTACCGATGGAAGTAGACGAAAGAGGGGATGCCTTCCGGGGCATCCCAAAGCATTGTCTTTTAGGTGTCCTTAGATTATCTTGGCGTGCCATGGGAATCCCCAATATTAGGCTCTTTCCACTCCTTGTTCCATAAACCATCAAATCTTTTACCCAAAACTTGAAAAGTTCACAACACAAAACTTAAAGTAGAAAATCTCGTGAGCTCCGTTAGCGAAAGAAAACGAAACACCACTTCAAGGTACTGTAATGAACTCATTCTTTATTTATATTGGTGTAAACCTACTGTATTCCAACTTCTCTATGGTTTATAAACTATTTTACTAGCCATAGATTCATCAAAATAAGCAAACAACACACGAAAAACAGAATCTGTCAAAAACAGAACAGTCTGTAGTAATCTGTAGATAACGCAAGATCTGGAACCCCAAAAATTCTAAAATAAATTTCTGGACGTGAGTAATTTATCTGTTAATCATATTCAAAAATAATTAACTAAATAGCACTTTCCAAATAAAAAGGGCAGCAATTCTCATGAGCGCTAAAGTTTCTGTTTTTTACAGCAAGATTAAAAGACTTTCCCCAAGTCTTCCCAACGGTTCTTCTTGGCACAAACACTAATTAAACACAAAAACCACAACCAAAACAGAGGATAGATAAATTATTTATTACTAAACAGGAGCAAAAAGCAAGGAATAAAAATAAAATTGGGTTGCCTCCCAACAAGCGCTATCGTTTAACGCCCCTAGCTAGGCATAAAAGCAAGGATAGATCTAGGTATTGCCATCTTTGGTTTTAGGGAAGAAAATAGGAAACTTGCCATATATGGAATTAATATTTCTATTTTGATAAAGCACATGGCTATTAATGGTAGAAGAAAGATTAAGTACGTTACAGAAATTTGTATCTAAGCTAGCCTTCATCTCTTTGATGGATTCGTTTTGGTAAGAGAGCAAAAGAGATGTTGATTCAACTTTCTCATTCATGGGGTGCCCAAATATGGTTTTAATCTTTTCAAAACTGTCTACGGCATCCCTTCAAGAAAACCTTCTTCAAATATAGAATCTAGGACATGCTTAAAAGAAGAAGGTAGGGCAACATAAAAGCTTTTTAAGTAAATTTCAATTTGGTATTGAGTCACATAGCTAGCCCTAATCCTTAATAGTCTATCCCAAGCATCTTTCAAAGATTCATCAAGTAAATAATGAAAAATTCCGGAATCATCTTCATCAAAATTATTAAGATTCTCATTGATAACTCCGGTAGGTCTTTCGATAGCATCTTTATTTATGAGTTTAGCAAGAATAGAAGGATTGCCCAAAGTACTAAAACTCGGGAGAGAACTCCCAACCCTTTTTGATTCTGACATAGCGGAAGAAAGGTGAGCAGAAAAGAGAAGGCGAATAGAGAAAGAGAGGGAGGATGGAGAGAGAGAGGGCGAATAAAATGGCAAGGGTGAAGTGGGGGAGTGGAAAATGAGAGGCAAATGGCAAATAATGTAATGCGGGAGATAAGGGTTTGTGATGGGTACTTGGTATGTCTTGACTTGCAACGGCGCCACAAATAACTCGTTGTCGGGAGTCAAATCTTGACTTGTATTGCATGAACCTCCCCGGCTACGGTGCCAGAAATCCTCTTGAGCACTGCGTTGGTTTTCCCTTGAAGAGGAAAGGGTGATGCAACAAAGTAGCGTAAGTATTTCCCTCAGTTTTTGAGAACTAAGGTATCAATCCAGTAGGAGGCTGCACACAAGTCCCTTGCACCTACACAAACAAATAAATCCTCGCAACCAACGCGATAAGGGGTTGTCAATCCCTACACGATCACTTACGAGAGTGAGATCTGATAGATATGATAAGATAATATTTTTGGTATTTTTATGATAAAGATGCAAAGTAAAATAAATGGGTTGTCAAACACATAAGATAACCAATCATACATAAAATAATTCGAGCTTTGTAATTCCATCGCTAAGAGACTTGCAAAGATAATCAATCATACATGAAAGAATTCAGAGAAGATTCAATTATTGTTCATAGATAAACTTGATCATAAACCCACAATTCATCGGTCTCAACAAACACACCGCAAACGAAGATTACATCGAATAGATCTCCACAAGAGAGGGGGAGAATTTTGTATTGAGATCCAAAAGAGAGAAGAATCCATCTAGCTAATAACTATGGACCCGTAGGTCTGAAGTAAACTACTCACACTTCATCAGAGGGGCTATGGTGTTGATGTAGAAGCCCTCCGTGATCGATGCCCCCCTCCGACGGAGCTCCAGAAAAGGCCCCAAGATGGGATCTCGTGGATAAAGAAAGTTACGGTGGTGGAATTAGGGTTTTGGCTCCGTATCTGGTAGTTTGGGGGTACGTAGGTATATATAGGAGGAAGGAGTACGTCGGTGGAGCAACAGGGGGCCCACGAGGGTGGAGGGCGCGCCTGGGGGGTAGGCGCGCCCCCTACCTCGTGCCTTCCTCGTTGATTGCTTGACGTAGGGTCCAAGTCCTCTGGATCATGTTTGTTCCGAAAATCACGTTCCCGAAGGTTTCATTCCGTTTGGACTCCATTTGCTATTCTTTTTCTATGAAACCCTAAAATAGGCAAAAAACAGCAATTCTGGGTTGGGCCTCCGGTTAATAGGTTAGTCCCAAAAATAATATAGAAGTGTATAATATAGCCCAATAATGTCCAAAACAGAATATAATATAGCATGGAACAATCAAAAATTATAGATACGTTGGAGACGTATCAGTCTACAAGAATAAAGTTGTGTCATAGACATCACCATCCCCATTACATGACCGAGGACTATCTTCTTTGGATACATAACTTCGTGATTGCTTGTATCTGCGTCAGCCTTTCCGCGAAGAGGAGAAGATGATGCAGCACAACAACGGTAAGTATTTCGCTCAGTAAAGAAACCGAGGTTATCAATCTCGTAGGAGAACCAAGCAACACTATGTGAACAACACCTACAGACAAATAACAAATACTTGCAGCCCAACGCGTAAGAGGGGTTGTCAATCCATCCTCGGGATTGAGATAGATTAAATTATATGAGATTTGATAAATAGATATGGCAAAAACACAAAATAAAATAAAGAAAGAAAATGGACAGCAAGATATTTTTGGATTTTTGGAAAAAAAGATCTGAAAATAATATGATAGGAAATAGACCTGGGGACCGTAGATTTCACTGGGGGCTTTTCTCGAGAAAATAGCATACAGTGGGTAAACAAATTACTGTTGGGCAATTGATAGAAGAGCAAATAATTATGACGATATCCAAGGCAATGATCATGTATATAGGCATCGCGTCCAAGATTAGTAGACCTAAACAATTCTCCATCTACTACTATTACTCCACACATCGACCGCTATCCAACATGCATCTAGTGTATTAAGTTCATGGAGAAACGGAGTAATGCAATAAGAATGATGAAATAATGTAGACAATATCTATTCATGTAGGAATAGACCCCTTGTTTTTATCCTTAATGGCTACGATACGTGTGTGTCATGTCTCCTTCTCTCACTGAGAATGAGCACCGCAAGATTGAACCCAACACAAAGCTCCTCTTACCGTTGCAAGAAAAATCAATCTTGTTGTCCAAACCAAGCCAAAGTTTGGGAGAAGAAATATGAGGCTATAAAGATCATGCATAAAAGAGTTCAAAGAAGACTCAAATAATATTCATAGATAGAACTGATCATAAACTCACAATTGATCGGATCCCAACAAACACACCGCAAAAGTCAGTACATCAAATAGATGTCCAAGAACATCGAGGAGAACATTGTATTGAAGATCAAAAAGAGAGAATAAGCCATCTAGCTACTACCTATAGACCCGTAGGTCTGGGGTAAACTACTCACACATCATCTGAGGGGCAAGGGTGATGATGAAGAACCCCTCCGTGATCGTTGACCCTTTCGGCAAAGTGCTGGAAAAGGCCCCTAAATTGGATCTCGTGGTTCTGGACTTGTGGCGGTTGGAATTGTGTTCCGTTGACTCCCCTAGGGTTTCTGGAATATTAGAGTATTTATAGAGCCGACAGGCAGTGGAAAAGCCTCCCGTGGGCACCACTACCCCCAGGGCGCGCCAGGGGCTTCAGGCACGCCCTAGTGCCTAGTGGATCCCACGGGCCTCCTCTGGTGCACCTCCTTGGCCTCCTGGGTGTCTTCTGGACAGAAAAAAGTCTCCAAAAAGTTTCGTGGCATTTGGACTTCGTTTGCTATTGATTTTCTGCGAAGTAAAAAACAAGCAAAATAGCAACCGACACTGGGCACTATGTCAATAGGTTAGTCCTAGAAAATGATAAAGTTGCTAGTAAATAAATGTAAAACATCCAAGATTGATAATGTAACAGAATTGAACAATAAAAAATTGTAGATATGTTGGAGACATGTTAGCATCCCCAAGCTTCATTCCTGCTTGTCCTCGAGTAGGTAAATGATAAAAGCAGAAGTTTTTATATGGAATGCTGCCTAACATGTTCATCACATGTTCTTTTCTTTTGTAGCATGGACATTTGGACTTTTAAATGATTCAAAGCAATAGTCTATAATTGACATGAGGACATCAATACTCAGGCATGTCAACTAGCAACCATGTCTTTCAAAATATTAACACTAAAGTAAGCTATCCCTAGCCCATCATGCTCAATCATTGATTCATTCAGGAAACACACTCGAATATTTGCTACATCCAATGAACAAGTATGATCATATTGCTCCCTAGTTGGTGCTTTATAACAGAAGATGGAGAATCAAAAGTAAAAATAAAAATTGCATAAAGTAAATAGATAGGCCCTTCGCAGAGGGAAGCATATATTTGTAGAGGTGCTAGAGCTCAAAGCTTAAATTGAGAGATAAAATGTTTTGAGAGGGAATTCTTTTCTGTCAACAAAACAACCGAGAATTCTCAATACTTTCCATGCTAGATACATCGTAGGTGGTTCCCAAACATAAAATAAAGTTTATTCGTTTTTTACACCATTCTTTCACAATCCATAGCTAGTCGTATCCAAGGGTGCCTTCCATACCAACACTTTCCAAGGAATTTATTATTTGACAACATAGAAAATTCATTTTGGGACTAGGCATCCCTATTAACTTTCCACACTCTCGTACAAAGACAAGTGAATAAACACTCATCTTGAGAATAACATATCCAGCGTGGAAAATATCGGCCACCCCATGCGGCTTCATGAGCGGTATGGGCACACAAAGGAAATTCATTTTGAAAATTAGAGTTGGCACATACAAATTTACTTGGAATGACATGGAAATGCCGGATATAGGTAGGTATGGTGGACTCATTTAGCACAACTTTGGTTTAGGATTTTGGATGCACAAGTAGTATTCCCACTTAGTACAAGTGAAGGCTAGAAAATAAATTGAGAAGCAACCAACCAAAAAGTGAAAACGATCATAAGCGAGCATTAATCATAACTAACACCGAATAATGCATCACAAGTAGGATGTAACTTGATTGCATAACTATTGACTTTCGTGCTTGCATAGGTAATCACAAACCTTAACACCAATATTCTTACTAAATCATAATTACTCACTAACATGACTCACATATTACTATCTCCATATCTCAAAACTATTACAAGGAATCAAGTTTATAATATCCAATGATCTTCTTGAAAGTTTTTATTATACCCGCTTGGATATCTATCACTTTCGGACTAGTTTCATATATTACCATTGCTTATAACAAGCTCTCAAACAAATTTAAGTGAAGAAATGAGCAGAAGTAATTTTTCATCTCTCAAAATAATATAAGTGAAGCATGAGAGAATTTCTTAAAAATTTACTAACTCTCAAATTGATCTAAGTGAATCATGCGAGTATTTCTTCAAAAAAGTTAAAGCACCACCGTGCTCAAAAAGATATAAGTGAAGCACTAGAGCATTTCCATAGCTAAATTTTTTTTTAAGTGAAGCACATAAAGCAATTCTAACAAATCATAGCATCATTATGGCTCTCTCAAATAGGTGTGTACAGCAAGGATGATTGTGGCAAACTAAAAAGCAAAACAAGCAAAGACTCATATAATACAAGACAATCCAAGCAAAACTCATGATATGTGAAAAATATAGCTCCGAGTAAAATTGTCGATGGTCGTTAGAAGAAAGAAGGGATGCCTTCCGGGGCATCCCCAAGCGTAGTTGCTTGGTTCTCCTTGAATATTTCCTTGGGGTGCCATGGGAATCCCCAAGCTTAGGTTATTTTCACTCATTATTCCTTCATCCATCGTGATCTCACCCAAAACTTGAAAACTTCAATCACACAAAACTTAACAAAACCTCGTGAGACCTGTTATTATAATAAAGCAAATCACCATTCTAAGTACTGCTGCAAACCCATTCATATCTTATTATTACATTATACCTACTGTATTCTAACTTTACCATGGCCTATACCATCCATAAATTCATCAAAATAAGCTCACAATGCAACGAAAACAGAATATGTCAAAAATAGAACAGTCTGTAGTAATCTGGATTGCGGCCATAGTTATGTAACTCCAAAACTTCTGAAAAATTAGGGCAAAGTAGAAAATTGGTATATCAATTTTGTGTAAAAAATTCATAATTTATCGTCGCTTTTGGGATTTTTAAAATTCAGCTACTGGACGCAAAAGTTTATGTTTTCCAACAAGATCAAATCAACTATCACCCAGACCATCCTAAAGGCATTACTTGGAACAAACACTAATTAAAACATAAAAACACAATCATAACAGTAGCATAATTGTGTGAACACACAAAAACAGAAAGAAAAAGAGAAAAATATTTTATTCATTGGGCTGGCTCCCAACAAGTGCTATCATTTTATGCCCCTAGCTAGGCATAATGCATAGATTCAAGTATTATCATCTTTGGTTTTTGATCCATAGGTTTCCCTCATGATTGATTCATATAGTGGCTTAATTATATTCCTAGGGAAGTGTTCGATACCCTTTATCAAAGGAAACTGAAATTTAATATTCCCTTCTTTCATATCAATCACGACACCTATAGTTCGTAAAATGGTCTACCAAGTATGATGGGACAAGACAGATTGCAATAAGTATCAACAACAATAAAATCTATGGGAACATAATTCCTATTTTCAATAATAAGAACATCATTAATTCTTCCTGAACCATTTTTAATAGTACAATCCGCCAAGTGCAAATTAAGAGAACACTCCTCAATATTGGTAAAACCAAGCACATCACATAGAGATTTCGGAATTGTGGAAACACTAGCACCCAAATCACATAGAGCATATCACTCATAATTTTTAATCTTGACTTCAGTGATGGGTTCCCATTCATCATGTAATTTTCTAGGAATTGAAATCTCTAATTCCAACTTTTCTTCTAAGGCTTTCATCATCGCTTCTACAATATGTTTAGTAAAAGCTTTGTTTTGTTCATAGGCATTGGGTGAATTTAACATGGATTGCAACAAAGGAATACATTCAATCAAAGAGCAGTTATCATAATTAAAGTCTTTGTAATCCAAGAGAGTGGGCACATCACTAGTTAAAGTTTTGACCTCTACAAACCCACCTTTATCTTTTTTTTTCAAGAAGACTTTCACCATCCGAATTATGGGGACGCCTTCTAGCTAAAGTTGACTCTTATTTAGTCCCTTTATCATCAATTTTAATATTACTTAACATGGAATCAATAGAAGAAACACCAATCATCTTAACATCCTCACCATTACTAAAGCAATCGGTCGAAAACGCTCCTTCTAAAAATTCTTTTTTAGCCCTAAGCATAGCAGTTCTTTTCTTGCTTTCATACATGAAAACATGTAAACCATTAATTGATTCATTAATATCAACCTTGGGTGGAAAATGTTTAATCTTGAGATTTTCCACATCATGTGTAATTTTATCAATGCTTCTCAACATATCATCGATCTTATTCAATTGTTCTTCTAACATAGTGTTGAAAACTTTTTGAGCATTGATAAACTCTTTAATATTACTCTAAAGTTCAGAGGGAATCCTATTATTATTGTAAGAAGAATTACCATAGAAATTGCCATAATTATTAGAGGAATTTCCAGGAAAAGGCCTAGGATTAAAATTACCTCTATAACCGTTGTTATTAAAATTGTTTCGCGAGACAAAATTCACATCTATGGGATCACTATTTTGCTCAATCAAAGTAGACAAAGGCACATCATTAAGATCAACAAGAGCATTTTTACTAGCAACCAATTTCATAAGAGCATCAACTTTTTCACTCAAATTACTAATTTCTTCAACAGAATTAACTTTTTTACTAGTAGGAACTCTTTTAGTATGCCATTGTGAATAATTAGGCATAATATTATCAAGCAATTTAGTGGCTTCACCCAAAGTAATTTCCATAAAAGTACCACCCGTGGCGGAATCTAAAATATTTCTAGAAAAAAGCTCAATCCTGCATAAGTTTTTTGTATAATCACCCATAGATTTAAAGCATGAGTAGGACAATTTCTTAGAATTAATTTCATTCTTTCCCAAGATTTTGCAACATGTTCATGCTCAAGTTGATTAAAATTCATGATTTAATTTCTAAGGGAAATAATTTTTGCAGGAGGAAAATACTTAGTAATAAAAGCATCCTTGCACCTATCCCAAGAATCGATACTATTATGAGGCAAAGAAGAAAACCAAATTTTGCAAGATCCCTTAAGTAGAAGGGAAATAATTTCAGTTTCACAATATCATTGTCCATATCTTTTTTCTTTTGCATATCACACAATTCTACGAAAGTGTTTAGATGGAACACAGCATCCTCATTAGGAGTAGCAATAAATTGCTCTTTCATAACAAGATTCAACGAAGGAGCTATGATATCATAAGACTCTGCACTAGCGGCGGGAGGAGCAATTAGAGTACTAATAAAATCATTATTATGAGTATTGGAAAAATCACACAAATTGGTATTTTCTTGAGACATCATGACTACGCAAACAAAATCACACACAAACAAAATCACATGCAAACAAAAGATCAAATGAGAAAAAGGCAACAAAAAGGAAGCAAATAAAAAGGCGAATATTTTTGTGTTTTTGTAAAAGCGTTTTATAAGTGGGGGAGATAAAAATGAGAGGCAAATGCCAAATAAAGTAATTGCAAGGAGATGAGATTTGTGATTGGGTACATGATAGATGTTGATGATGTCTCCCAGGCAACGACGCTAGGAATTCTTCCTGATTGCTTGTATCTGCGTTGGTATTTCCCCCGAAGAGGAGAGGATGATGCAGTACATAAACGATAAGTATTTCCCTCAGTTATGAAACAAGGATTATCAATACCGTAGGAGAACCAAGCAACACTATGTAAACAACACCTACACACAAATTACAATTACTTGAAACCCAACGCATAAGAGGAGTTGCCAATCCGTGCTCGATATTGAGATAGATTAAATTGTATGAGATTTGATAGGTCTCACAAAAACACAAAAAATAAAGAAATAAAAAGTGAAGCAAGATATTTTTGGGTTTTTGGAAAAAATAGATCTGAAAATAATATGGTAGGAAATAGACCCGGGGGGTGTAGATTTCACTAGTGGCTTCTCTCGAGAAAATAGCATATGGTGGGTAAACAAATTACTGTTGGGCAATTGATAGAAGAGCAAATAATTATAACGATATCCAAGGAAATGCTCATGTATATAGGCATCACGTCCAAGATTAGTAGACCAAAATGATTCTGCATCTACTAGTATCACTCCATACATCTACCGCTATCCAGCATTTATCTAGTGTATTAAGTTCATGGAGAAATGGAGTAATGCAATAAGAACGATGACATGATGTAGACAAGATCTATTCATGTAGGAATAGAACCCGTATTTTTATCCTTAATAGCAACGATAGGTGCATGTCATTGCTCCTTCTGTCACTGAGAATGAGCACCGCAAGATCGAACCCATCACAGAGCACATCTTCCCATTTCAAGAAAGATCAATCTAGTTGGCCAAACCAAACCAAAATTTGGGAGAAGAAACACGAGGCTATAAAGATTGTGCAAGAGTTCAAAGAAGACTCAAATAATATTCATAGATATAACTGACCATAAACTCGCAATTGATTGGATCCCAACAAACACACCACAAAAAGTCATTACATCAAATAGATCTCCAAGAACATCGAGGGAAACATTGAATTGAAGATCAAAAAGAGAGAAGAAGCCATGTAATACTGCCTATGGGCCCTGTAGATCTTTGGTAAACTACTCACGCATCATCGGAGGGGCAAGGGTGGTTATGAAGAACCCCTCTGTGATTGTTGACCCCTCCGGCAAAGTGCTGGAAAAGGCCCCTAGATTGGATTTCGTGGTTCTGGAACTTGCGGCGGCTAGAATTGTGTTTCCTTGACTCCCCTATGGTTTCTCGAATATTATAGTATTTATAGAGCTGAGAGGTGGTGGAAAAGCCTCCTATGGGCCCCACTACCCACTAGGGCACGCCAGGGGCCTCTAGCGCGCCCTGGTGCCTAGTGGGCTCCACATGCCTCCTCTGGTGCACCTCCTTGGCCTCCTCACGTTAAAGTCTCATGGGGGACCACATAGCACATGTAAAATAACATGGAAAATATTGGATTAACCGATGGCTGTTTCCCGATAACTTGAAATATTTTAGCCATGCCCGGCTCGACCGGGGGCTTGCCATTAAACCTTTACCAAAGTACGTCTTAGAAGATGATTGTCGACCAAGTACTTTTAAGCAAGGGGCTCAATTATTGGTGGAGGCAAACTATACTAGGTTTGGATGAGAAAGTATGGATAAGCATAATCAGGGAGGCGCGACAGGAATTTAGTACCAAATATGCTCACTGGGCCTCAGCGCCGCTGCCTATCGACTCTTTTACTATTGCAAGTTTTTATATCTTTCAAATTTATATGTCGCACGGATTATTCGGTTCGACCCGTTTAATGAGTAAAGAGAAAATTCATGTTTCCTTTTTAACACAATAACTCTTGTGATATAAACACTTTATGCCTCTAAAAGCATCAAACAGGGGCTCTAATTCAAAACTGACCCCCACGTAATATCCAAGGTATCCTAGGACGTACTCGACCCTAAGTCCTTGATACTTCGCATTATATGCACCAATTTCAAGATGTGTCTTTAGTCAATAGCTGGATTGCCCGAATCTTCTACTTACTCCTTATTGTAGCGATCTGACCCGAAATCGGCCAAGTCTCTGTGTATCTGTACCATCCCAAGATCATGCTGGCACAGACAGTACATTGATGAAAAATTCAAAGTTAAATCACACCTGATTTATTACACGATTCTCATATAGAGTCTTTATCACAATATAATAAATTTGGCCGAAGGCCAACTCATCAGAAAAACTAAATGCCGTGGAAGCGTAGACAATAAGCGAGTCCATCCAACTCCATAGGGTAATCACCGAGCGTAGATCGTAGCCTCACTCCTGGTCGGAAAACTCCTCTGCAAGATGAGACGTTGCAGTTGTGTAGGTCAGCATTTTGAATATGCCGGCAAATCATAGAGAGAACAATAATAATAGTGCTAACACTATATGCAATTTGGCTATGGGGCTCTAAGTTTAAGTTTTTGCGAAAATGCTATTTTTTCCTACAATAAAAAGGACTTGCTTGCAATTACTACAAAATATTGGTTGTTATTGAGATGGTTCCGCCAACCAGTGTCTCATACCCGACATGATTAATAACACATCAATTAATTAATTTTGTTCAGTGTTGAGATTTCTGAAATACTCCAATCCAGAGGCTCAATTGTCCGTAACCGGGGACACGGCTAATCGATTAGGCTTCCACTCTACAGAGTCTTGTGCACTTTACCCGCAAGAATCGTTCCCTCCTTTATGTCCTCGCACCGTCGGGTGTTTAAAGACAGGACGAATGAAACAGGGTCTTTCATAGAGTTTCTCTGGGCCACTGCTGGTGCCCATACAATCCTACCATTCTTCTACATCTCGTAGCACCGTCCGGCAGAGTCACGCCTAGGGTCGACCAAGCCAGAGCCCATAATGGCTTGCAGCTGCACAGGTAAGCTTCCGGTCAAGGTGTATCCATTCGTCTCTTTGTGGCTGGGTGAAGCTTTCTGCAAGATGTCATGGCGCTTCTGCATGCATCCCGGCCATCCGCTGGTTGCTCCAGGGTGCCCATCAACCGTCCTCCACCCAGTAGTGAATTTGAAGTCCATCTTGAGCTTGAAGTCATGGGGTTGTCATCATCTTGACTCTCACATCTTCCTTGTGAATCGCTCAACCAACCTCGTCTACGAGCATAGAAAAATAAAGTACATCATCGCGGGCAATGGTAACAAGGGGAATTGGATTCAACCTACCACATGATACTACTCAAGAACATAACTTAAAATTCTCCTACTACATGCATGGTGGGGAGGAATAATTCTAATGCAACAAATCATAGGTATTGTAGAACATGAACAAATGACTTGCCTTGCTGACAATCTTCGAACGCTAGCGACTCGTGATAGCAAGCCTCGCACTCTGGGAATTCTATTTGAAGCAAACAATAAACACGTAAGCATACAACTATACCAACATAGTAACATAACAGCAAGCTATCGTACTTCACACATAGACAATCGACCAAAACCAAAGAAAACCAATTGAACTCAAAAATAAGCTTCCTTTACTCCAAGCCAACAACTAGCAAGAAAATGAAATATATTTTTTTTAACTCCAAATAAACTCCAATTTGACTTCAAAAACTTTTGGCATTAATTTCTTCTGACATTTTGGAGTGTCATGTTAGCTCCTCTCATACTTTTGAACAAGTATTTTTCAGATATTTTTGAAATGAAATTCAAATGCCAAGTTGAATCCAAATTCAAATAAAATCCAAATGCCTCTGAAATTTCCAAATGTCACTCAATTCAAACAAAATACATAGATGCTTAGCTAATAATTGTAAAACATTCCAAATTGAAAATTTTGGATGTTACAAACCTACCCACCTTAAGATGAATCTCACCCTCGAGATTCAGGTTAGCTAGCAAATAGGTGCGGGTGGTCTCGACGGAGATCTTCTTCTCGCTCCTAGGTGGCTTCCTCCTCTGAGTGGTGGCTCCACAGAACCTTGCAGAACTTGATGATCTTGTTGCGGGTAACTCTGTTCGCTGTCTCAAGAATTCTGACGGGTTTCTCCTCATAAGTTAAATCACTGTCAAGCTGTATGGCCTCTAGGGGCACTGTGTCTCTCAAAGGAATATCGGCCATCTCAACATGTCATTTCTTCAGCTGGGAAACATGGAAGACATCATGAACTCCTGAAAATCCTTCCGGTAGTTCCAATTTGATTGCAACTTCTCCTCTACGTTAAGGATTTTGTATGGGCCAATGAACCTGGGTGCTAACTTTCCTTTAACACCAAACCTCTTGATTCCTCGAAGTGGGGACACATGGAGATATGCTCGATCTCCCGCTTCGTACGTTGCTTCCTTGCGTTTACTATCGGCATAACTCTTCTGTCTTGACTGAGCTATCTTAAGTCTGTCCCGAATTAGCTTGACCTTCTCTTCAGAGTCCCTGATAAGATCGGGACCAAAAAAATTCCGGTCTCCAGCACCATCCCACAACAATGTTGTTCTGCACCTCCTTCCGTATAGAGCTTCGAAAGGGGCCATCCTCAGACTGGTCTGGTAGATGTTGTTGTACGAGAACTCTGCATATGGCAAATTATCATCCCAGCTAGATCCATAGTCTAGCGCACAGCCTCTCAACATGTCCTCTAGAATCTGGTTGACTCTCTCCATCTGTCCATCATCTGCGGATGAGAAGTTGTACTGAACTCCAGCCACGTACCCAAAGTTTCATGTAACTGATTCCAAAACTTTGACGTAAATTGTGTTCTTCTATCTGACACGATACTCCTCGAAACTCCATGCAGACATACGATCCTGATACAAGATTGAAGACTTCATCCCGTGTCCGGATGGGACTCTCCTTGGCGTGGAAGGCAAGCTAGGCAATACAGATATGTAGATCTCCTCCCTTGTAACTGACCTTGTGTAACCCTAGCCCCCTCCGGTGTCTATATAAACTGGAGGGTTTAGTCCGTAGGACGACATACAATCATTCCATAGGCTAGCTTCTAGGGTTTAGCCTCAACGATCTTGTGGTAGATCAACTCTTGTAGTACTCATATCATCAAGAACAATCAAGCAGGACGTAGGGTATTGCCTCCATCAAGAGCGCCCGAACCTAGGTAAACATCGTGTCCCCTGCCTCCTGTTACCATCTGCCTTAGACGCATAGTTCGGGACCCCCTACCCGAGATCCGCCAGTTTTGACACTGACATTGGTGCTTTCATTGAGAGTTCCACTGTGTCGTCATCATAAGGAGGGATGGCTGGTCTCTTTGTCAAGGACAACATCACCTCTGGGGGAGCCCTGGCTGTAGGCCAAACTCTCCGACTAGGTGGCTTCGTCATGACCGCTCGCTCGGCCGTTGCGTCGACGATGACTTCTCGGGTCATCGAAAATAGCCTCCACGTCGGCTCGAAATTCGCCGAGCAGATGGATCCAATGGAGCTCTCCTCTTTGAACGAGCTCTTGGATCGCATCGCCGCTCTGGGAATCGCTACGGAGTACGATCGGATCGGGCTTAAACCCGACCAAAGGGAGATTAACTCTTCGCCGGTCACCCATCAGATAGCGGTGGTGGAGGAGCAATGCGGCGATTCTCCCTTTATCCCGAGGACGAACTATGTCCGGATTCCTGAGCTCTCCGAGCCGGATACCCGCTCACGGGAGGACATCTCCCTAACCCTGAACCTAGAATCAGGCTGCATACCGAACCTACGGGGAAACATCCCAGAGCCCGAACTTCCATGATCAAAAACTCCCCTGTCCCAGGGTCTCAGATTGGGTCAAGGTCCGGACTTAAATCCACCCACCCACCCAGATACAAACGAGCTTTCCCACTTTACGCAAGCGCCCCAAGAGACAGTACATCACTATTGGGCCAGATTCCTCCTTGTAATGAACAAGGTCAAGGACTGTCGCGAGGAAGACGCAATTTTGTTCTTTTGCAACAATTGCACGGACAAGGGAATCCTCAACGCCATAAGTCGCCGTGACATAGCGCACTTCGCTGACTTGGCGGCCATAGTATGGAAGTACTATGCGATGGAAAGTGCCTGGAAAACCCAAACAAAATTTTGGGATAATCCGGCTCTGACACAACCCCCAGTCCGAACTAAAAGGGTGCACTCTCATAAGTCGCCCAACTCAATTACAAATAAGCAAAAGCCCACTGCAGGGCATGGAACCGTATTGGAAGGATGGCTTAACGGGCCCTGCAAAATTCATAGTACAACAGATACCATACCAACACATAGCCTTAGAGCATGTTGGGTACTCCAGCAGGTAGCCAAGAGCGGTGAGGATCTGCTCATCCAAAAAACCCCAGAGCACCTTCCTGTGGATAACAATACAGTATTGACAGTCTTCGAGACCTTCGCCTCAAATAATAGGCATAAGCGAGCACTCCGCAGCCTTGCCGAAGTCTGCCATGTGGCAGCAATAAATCCATGGAGCAACACGGCTATCACCTTCAATGCAAGTGACAAACCTCAATTCCAAACAACCCGAGCACCAGCCGCTTTGGTCTTCAGTCCAATTGTGGACGACTTTCGGCTCACTAAAGTGCTCATGGACGGCGGCAGCGGACTAACCTCATTTATGAGGAGACTCTTCAAAAAAAATGGAAATAGACAGCAACCGTATTGAGCAAAGCAGCACGACCTTTCGAGAATTATCCCTAGTCGGGAGGCATGTTGCGCTGGGAAAATCACACTAGATGTGGTATTCGGCACTCCGGAGAATTGCAGGTCCGAAGAAATCACATTCCAAGTGGCCCCGTTCAGTAGCGGATACCACGCCCTTCTAGGGCGGGAGGCATTCGCGATCTTTCAAGCCATACCCCATTACGGGTACATGAAGCTCAAAATGCCCGGACCCAATGGAATCATCACTCTAGTTAGTGATCCGGACATAGCACTCCGCGCCGAGAACAAAACAGCCACACTGGCCCTCGAGGCATTATCCGAAGCCCTTGTGGCGGAGGAGTTAACTGCGCTGCCCTCCACAGTGGATAGGGACGACGTGATACTAGACAAAAGAACCAAGTCCACCTCCTTTAAACCAGCGGATGAAATAGTCAAATTCCAAGTCCATCCAACGGACCCCACAAAAATAGCATCCATCGGGGCATAGTTAAACCCCGCCGTAGACGCCGCACTACGGGGGTTCCTGCGCGAGAATTGGGACATATTCGTCTGGCATCCTTCAGACATGCCAGGAATCCCACGCAGGCTGGCCGAGCTCAGCCTTAACATTCTAAAAGGATTAAAGTCAGTCAAGCAGACTCTTCGGCATTTCTCCGAACCTAAGCGACAAGCCATGGGAGAGGAGCTGGCCAAGTTAGTGAAGGCCGTATTCATTAGAGAAATAAAGCACCCGTACTGGCTAGCAAACCTGGTGATGGTGCCAAAGAAGGACAAATCCTGGCGCCTATGCATTGACTTCAAGGACCTTAACAAGGCGTGCCCAAAGGATCCCTTCCCCCTCCCTCACATCGATCAAATTATCGACGCCACCGTAGGACATGACTCATTGTGCTTCCTCGACGCATACTTCGGTTACCACCAAATTAAGATGGCGGAGTCTGATCACACCGCAACGACATTTATCACTCCATATGGCCCCTTCTGTTTTAATACAATGCCCTTCGGGCTAAAAAACGCCGGCGCAACGTATCAGCGCATGATTCAGACATGTCTGGAAAAGCAGATCGGCAAAATAGTGGAGGCATACGTCGACGATGTGGTCGTTAAAACCAGACACGTCGAATCCTTAATAGACGACTTGAGGCTCACGTTCGACAATCTCCCAACATACGACATTAAGCTCAATCCGGAAAAATGCGTTTTCGGCGTACCCGCCAGAAAGCTCCTAGGCTTTATCATCTCCAGCAGAGGAATTGAAGCACATCCGGCTAAAATCCGGGCTCTGTCGCAGTTGGCTATCCCAACTGACCTGAAGCAAATCCAGAAGTTAACTGGATGTGTGGCGGCCTTGAGCCGCTTTATTCCCGATTAGGAGAAAAGGCACTCCCCCTTTATCGCCTTCTTTGGCGCACCGAACACTTTGAGTGGACGGACGCAGCCACGACCGGATTGGAAGAAATAAAATCCATCCTGGCCACCAACCCAATCTTGACCGCGCCAAATGTCGGCGAACCAATGTTGTAAGCGCAGTGCTCGTCGTCGAACGAGAGACGGACGGACGTAAATTCCCACTTCAAAAGCCAGTATATTATGTATCCACCGTCCTCACTCCATGCAAATCATGGTACCCACATTATCAAAAGATAGCATACGTGGTATTCATGGCATCCAGGAAATTACGACACTACTTTCAAGAGTGTTCAATTACGGTGGCCTCCGAAGTACCACTCAACGACATAATAAACAACTGCGATGCCATAGGCCGGATTGCCAAATGGGCTATCGAGCTCCTCCCGTCGACATAACATATAAACCACGTCGAGCCATTAAGTCGCAAGTACTGGCCGACTTCGTCGCCGAATGGACAGAAGCTGAACTCCCTAAAGAGTACGACGCATACTCTAATTGGATAATGCACTTCGACGGCTCTAAAATGCTGGCTGGTCTGGGGGCTGGCGTCGTCCTGACGTCCCCCACCGGAGATACAGTGCAATACGTACTCCAAATACTATAAACAGACTCCAATAATGCAGCCGAATACGAGGCCCTATTACACGGTCTCCGGGTGGCAGTTTCCATGGGCATTCAATGCCTGGAGGTGCGTGGTGATTCAAACCTCGCAATATTTCAAATAAATGGAGACTTCGATGCCAAGGATCTGAAAATGGCGGCATATCGCAACTCCGTCCTCAAAATGTCAGCTCGGTTTGAGGGGCTTGAATTCCACCATGTGGCTCGGGAAAATAATCAGGCAGCGGATATCCTCGCCCGTATCGGCGCTAAGCGCAACCCTGTCCCACTTAACATCTTCCTGGAAAAACTGTTTAATCCATCCGTGGTATGGGAAGGGGACACCAATAACAATAGTTCGGACCTGGCCACAACATCAGATACCGAATACTCTGACACAATCGGAGGCTCTGCCATCGAAATAACACCTTCAACCCACGTGACAATGGCCGTCATCGCCCCATGGTCAGAACAAGTCCTGGCCTACCTAACAAGGTAGGAACTACCCGAGGACCAAAATGAGGCACGCTGCATAGTGCGGTGATCTAAAGCCTACAAGGTCCATGGGGGAGAGCTTTATAAGAAAAGCACTACCGGAGTCCTTCAAAGGTGCATCTCCGAAGAGGAAGGGCGGAAGATTTTGGCAGAAATCCATGCTGGACTCGGCGGCCATCACGCCGCAGCCCGTGCCCTTGTAAGCAAGGCCTTCCGTACAAGTTTCTATTGGCCGACGGCCCGAGCAGATGCACATCATCTGGTCCAACATTACGTCGGTTGCCAGCTTTTTGCAAAACAAAGCCATATGTCACCTACCACTTTCCAAACAATCCCCATTACTTGGCCCTTTGCGGTCTGAGGGCTTGATATGGTTGGACCCCTTAAAGGGGGAACCCATAAGAAAAAATACTTGCTGGTCATGGTGGATAAATTCACCAAATGGATAGAAGCCAAACCTATCAAAACGGCTGAATCCGGACCGGTGATAGACTTCATATCTGGGGTTGTACACCATTATGGCATCCCCCACAGCATCATCACTGACAACGACATGAATTTTACAGCCGACGAGGTGAAACTTTGGTGCAGCAATATGGGCATCAAGCTCGATTATGCTTCTGTCTATCACCCGCAAAATAACGGTCAAGTCGAGCGAGCAAATCGTCTTATCATGAGAGGCATTAAACCCAGACTAGTGCAGTCCTTAAAGGAATCAAACATGCACTGGGTAGAGGAGCTCGAATCCGTACTACGGGGGCTGCGGACCACGCCGAATCGCACTACCGGATACACACCGTTCTTTATGGTGTACGTCGCAGAGGCGGTTCTGCCTTGTGACATAATTCATGACTCACCTGGAGTGCGCATGTACGAAGAAAAAGAGGCCGAGCTCGATCGGCAGGACAGTTTGGACGACCTGGAGGAGGAGCGTGACGTGGCAAGGGCCCGTTCCGCATTCTATCAGCAATAGGCTCAAAGGTATCAAAGCAGAGAAGTATGGGCCAAAACCTATAATGTTGGCGAACTAGTTCTACGCCTGCCAGAGAAGAAAAAGAACAAGCTCAAGCCCAAATGGGAAGGTCCATTCATTATTGACCAGGTTCTGACCGGTGGAGCGTACCGTCTGTGGGATGCATCGGATAATCGACTCGAGCCAAAACCCATGGAACGCAGCCAGACTCCGAAGATTCTACGCCTAGCGTCGGACTCTATGTTCGTCTCCTTTCCTTCGTCAATTTTTTGCATATCTGTCTTTTCTCTCTTTATCTCTTTTTATTTCTCATTAAGGCCCTAAAAGGCTAAACTTGTGTCTTGGTTACACAATCTTGCCGAACTAACCGCGCTCATTATATCTGGGGGCTTCTTATACAGAAGCTTAATCTAACTATTTTTCTGGGCTTTGTGTCCCACACATGTGTTATTCTTCCGCATGTACCTTTTTTTGCCATTATATGCATTGATATGACTTAAGTTTTGGCGAAGCTGGGTTGCCTGGCTCTTGTATTTATGCCCTACGTTCCTGTTAATTCGGCTAGGGCATAAGGGGAGTGATGTAGGGTAGAACCCTAATCGCCCGATCTTTCACGAAAAGAACGGATCCCGCGAAGAACACGAGGAACACAAGGGGGAAACGAGGGGAAACACAAGAGAATCACTCAACCAACAAGAACAAGTTACACATGCACTAGATCCTCGAATACATAAAGTAAGATACACGATCCACAATCAACTAAGGACGATACAAGGGTAGCCGGTTCTTCTCCGTGAGGAGGTCTTGATGTTCTTCTCCGCAAGGAGGTCTTGAATCCACAAGGGGATCTTCTCCGCAAGGAGGTCTTGAATCCAAGTGGATCTTCTTCGAAGAGGGGCCGCGGTCTCTCTCGTGGAGTAGATCCGGATGGATGAGCGAAGCTCTATCTCTAAGTATGAGCTAAACCAACGCTAACCCTAGAAAGTTGTACGGGATAGAGTATTTATAGTCTAGGGGGGGTAGAAGGGATACACGGGCCTCGCCCCTTTATTGTTCGTAGACAGGAGGTCAGACGTCTGGGCGTTCGCGGAGGGCCGGATGTCCAGGCTGTGGGGGGCGGATGCCCGGGCTGGTGAAGCTGGCCATGTTGCTCTCGGATTCGGGGGGGTACGGATTTCTGGGCAGGGGGCCGGATATCCGGGGCCTCGGGAAGGTCCGGATGTCCGGGCTTGCGGGCCGGATGTCTGGGGCCTATATGCACTTGGAGGCTGAGCAGCTGAAGTGGAGGGTGCTCCAGGGGCCGGATGTCCGGGGCCTTGGCCGGATGTCCGGGTCCTGGGAGATGCTCTTGGCTCCTTCCGATGGTTCTCCTCATCCATGGACTTGGGGGCTTGTCCATCTTCATGCGCATCTTCGGGAGGACCCTCTTGGTACCTAATCATGCACAATAGCTCGGACTTAGGTAGTAGCCATGTCTCATGCATAGAAAGTGGAAGTTCGGAGAGGAGTGAGTTCACCTTATCTTCGATAGCCTTGGCTCGGGCTCATGTCATTGGTCAAAGTGGTGCTGTTGTAGGTGTGGGTGCGTCCATGGGGATGATCTTGGGATGCTTCGCATCATCTCCCTCCCTTGGGGAAGATCCGTCCTCGGATCGAAATCCTCATCACCATGGTAGGGCGAGAGATCTTTGATGTTGAAGATGTCGCTCACGGAGTACTTGTCACGAGGAATGTCGATCTTGTAAGCGTTGTTGTTGTAGCGTGCAAGCACCTTGAATGGTCCATCCGCGCGTGGTCGAAGTTTGGACTTGCGTTCTTGGGGAAAACGGTCCTTCGAAGGTGTAGCCACACGAGGTCTCCAATGTTGAATATCATAGGGTGCTTGTTGACGTTGAGCTTGGTCGCAAGGCGTTGTACTTGGCGGTCGATGGTGTTTCTTGTATCTTCATGCACCTTCTTGATATGGGTCACTCTTGCACTTGCGTCCAAATTCATTCGCTCTTGGAGTGGTAGAGGTAGAATATCCAATGGTGACAAAGGGTTGAATTGGTAGACGACCTCGAAAGGGGATTTGCCGGTTGTTGAGTGTCTTGCTCGATTGTAGGCGAACTCGATGATGGGTAGACACTCCTCCCACTCCTTGATGTTCTTCTTGATGAGTACTCGAAGTAGAGCGGAGAGTGTGCGGTTTGTCACCTCCGTTTGCCGTCAGTTTGAGGATGGTACGCCGTGGAGAAGAGTAGCTTGATTCGGCTTATAGGGTCTTCCAAAAGTAGCTAAGGAACTTGACATCGCGGTCCGAGACGATGGTTTTTGGCACACCATGGAGACGCAAAATTTCCCTACAAAAGAGATTAGCAACATGTGAAGCATCGTCTATCTTGTGACAAGGAATAAAATGTGCCATTTTTTGAGAAACGGTCCACAACTACAAATATGGAATCTTTCCCAATTCGAGATCTAGGCAAACCAAGTACAAAGTCCATGATAATGTCTTCCCATGGTTGGTATGGAATTGGTAAAGGCATATAGAGACCATGAGATTGAGCTTTGGACTTAGCTTTGTGACATGTAGAACACCGGTTGGTGAAGCGATTGACGTCCCGAAACATCTTTGGCCAAAAGTGGCTCTTCGAGAGCATGGAGAACGTCTTGTCACGTCCGAAGTGTCCCATTAAGCCTCCTCCATGTGATTCCTGCAAAATCAACAAACAAAGAGATGACTCGGGGATGAAAAGTTTGTTAGCTCTCATAAGATAGCCGTCTTTGATGTAATAGCGTTCCCAAGATGTATTCGACAAAAACTTGGCATAAGGAGTAGCAAAAGTTGTATCATGCGCATACAAGTCTTTGATATGCTCAAAGCCAATGACATCGAACTCAAGTTGCGTGAAAAGCATGCATATGCGGGAAAGAGCATCCGCTATGATGTTTTCTTTACCCTTGATGTACTTGATGACATAGGGAAAAGACTTAATAAATTCACTCCATTTAGCATGACGCTTGTTCAACTTAGTTTGTCCCTTAAGATACTTGAGAGTCTCATGATCGGTATGAATGATAAACTCATGGGGACGAAGGTAATGTTCCCATTCACGCAAAACGCGGACTAAGGCATATAGCTCTTTGTCATAGATGGGATAATTGAGTTGCGCTCCGGAAAGTTTCTCACTAAAGTAAGCTATGGGCCGCTTCTCTTGAGTTAACACACCTCCTATGCCATTACCACTAGCATCGCAATGAATTTCAAAAGGCTTGTCGAAGTTGGGTAAAGCAAGCACGGGAGCATGAGTAAGCAAATTATTAAGCTCATTGAATGCGGTATCTTGGGATGGTCCCCAAATGAAATGCGCATTCTTCTTGCTCAAAGCATACAAAGGCGAAGCAATGGTGCTAAAATCCTTCACAAAGCGACGATATAAACCCGCAAGGCCAAGAAAACTACACACTTGATGCAAGTTGGTTGGTTGCGGCCAAGTCTTAGTAGCATTAATCTTGGACTCATCAACATGAACACCCTTAGAAGAAACGACAAAACCCAAGAAAACGAGCTTGTCAACACCAAAAAGGCATTTCTCCATATTAGCATAGAGGCGCTCTTTTCTAAGAGTTTGCAAAACGGTGCGGACATGGGTTACATGCTCTTTGATAGATTTTCTAAACACAAGGATATCATCAAAGTAGACCACAACAAATATACTGATGTAAGGGCGAAGGACATGATTCATGAGGCGCATAAAAGTGCCCGGTGCTTCCGAAAGACCCATAGGCATGACTAACCACTCATACAAACCAAACTTGGTTTTGAAGGCGGTTTTCCATTCATCACCCTCTTGTATGCGGATTTTATAGTAACCACTCTTAAGATCAATTTTGGAAAAGATAGTGGCACCGCTAAGCTCATCAAGCATATCATCTAGGAGTGGTGTGGGATACCTATAGCCAATGGTGATAGCATTGATACGTCTACAATCGGAGCACATGCGAAAACTACCATCACGTTTTGGCACAAGAATGACCGGAACGGCACAAGGGATCAAACTTTCACGCACATGTCCATGGTCTATGAGATGCTTTACTTGCCTTTGTATTTCTTTTGTTTCGTCGGGGTTGACACGGTAAGGAGCTTTGTTCGGAAGAGGTGCTCCGGGGATGAGCTCGATTCGGTGCTCAATGCCTCATAGAGGAGGTAGACCCGGAGGTAGCTCATCTGGAAACACATCTTGAAATTCCGGCAAAAAAGAAGATAACACTAGAGGAAGAGTGTGAGAAGTGTTAGTTTGTGATGCATTGTCCTTGCACACGAGGACGTAGTGTAGGACACTAGATGGGTTCTCACACACTTCTCTCATCTCACGTTTGGTGGCAAATAGAACTAGGTTCTTGTTTTAGCTCATCGTGGAGGCACTCAATTTTGGCTTGTGGCGCTCACTCTCGTTTTGGTGGCTTGCTCTCTCACTATGATCTCCATGATGGGTGGGTTGCTTGTTGGCGATCACTTGACTTGGCGACATTGGACGGAGGACGTACTCCTTGCCCTTCATCCTGAAGATGTAGTGGTTCATTCGACCGTTGTGTACGACTCCTCTATCGAATTGCCATGGCCGTCCAAGGAGAAGATGACAAACGGTCATAGGAATGACGTCGCACTCCAAGGTGTCTTCGTAGGCGCCGATCTTGAAAGAGACTTGCACTTGGTGCTCGACTTGGATAGTGCCAGAGTCACTAAGCCATTGCACTTTGTATGGATGTGGATGCTTCGTCTTGGGCAATTGGAGCTTGGAGCAAAGTTCTTCACTTGTGAGATTATGACAACTCCCTCCATCGATGATGACCTTGACGGATCATCCATTGATGCCGGCCTTGGTGTGGAGTATGTGGCATCGTTGGTCTTCTTCTTGGTGATGTTGGAGAGTCAAGATTTGGAGACAACAAGTGCGGGACTTGAGTCTTCATCACAAAAGACTTGTTCTTCTTCATTGTTCACTTGGCGGTGCATGGCGATTTGCTCGAGGGCTTCCATTTCGCCTTCGCTCATGGAGTCATAAGTGCCATCATCGTTGAAGACCATGGTTCACTTGTTAGTGCACTCGTAGGACTTGTGGCCTCGGCCTCCGCAAGTGAAACACTTGAAGGAACTCGTCTTGATGGTCTCATCGGTTGGGGTTGATGATGACGAAGCTCTCGGCTTGAAGCTGCTCGTAGGAGGATGGCTTGTAGTTGACGAAGCTTTCTTGGAAGTCGACTTGTCGATGTTGGAAGTAGAAGGTCTTGTGGTCGGTGTGGGAGTCGTTGAAGCTTGGTTATTGGAGAAGCCGTAAGACTTGGATGAGAACTTGGAATACTTGAAATCATCTTGCACTTGGCGTTCCTCTTTGGTAGCTTGGTGCACTAGCTCAATGAGATTTGAGTATGGTTGGAAGTCGGCGATCTTCTTGATAGGGTGATTGAGTCCGTTCAAGAAACGTGCCATTGTTTGCTCATCATCTTCCGTGACATTGACTCTTATCATTGCAATCTCCATCTCCTTGTAGTATTCTTCAACGCTCTTTGTTCCTTGCTTGAGTTGTTGGAGTTTCTTGAAGAGGTCGCCGTTGTAGTAGGTAGGTACAAAGCGTGCTCTCATGACATCCTTCATTTGCGCCCAAGTAGTGATGGGTGGTTCACCTCTTGCCTCTCGGCGCTCTATGATTTGTGCCCACCAAATGAGGACATAATCTTGGAACTCAAGAGATGCCATTGCGATCTTCTTCTCTTCTTCATAATTGTGCAAACGGAAGATCTTGTCAACCTTCAATGCCCATGAAAGGTATTCTTCGGGATCGTTGCTTCCGTTGAACTTGGGCATCGTGAACTTGAGCTTGCCGTAGCGTTGCTCTTCATTGTGTGGGGGTCGGGGATGATGACGCTCGTGGCACGGAGGGTTTCCATTGTCTTCATGATCTCGATGAACTTGATGGTGTTGGCGAGCATGTGGAGGATCTTCGCGAGCTCGAAGAGGAACTTGACAATGCACGTGAGCATGAAATCTTTGTTCTTGAATTTCTTCACGATGTGCTTCATCTTGTTCATGGACTTGTCGGCTTCGGTCGGCAACGGCTCGACTTGAATCGCATAGAGCTTGTTGCGCCGCAAGTGCTTGAACGTCACGGAGTTGTTGTTCTTAGCGTTGTGCCTCTGCGTCTTGGGCATTTTGGTGTAGACGCACTCGCTCTTCCTCTTCATGTTGGCGTTGTCGTTGCCGTTCTCGTGCTAGCGCAAAAGCCTCTTGAGTTTGACGTTGTTGGCGGTCTTGAGAGTCGGTGTCTCATAGGGGATTGAGGCTTGCTTGACGGTCGGTGCGCGCGGCTCGGCGAAGAGTGTTCGATGTCGGTGTACTTGAGCCGGAGAGGGTGAAGTCGGAGTGGCGGCTTGAACGACTCCTTCTTGAAGTGGAAGACAAGCGGTTGAGCAACAAAGCACGAATTTCATCCATCCTTGCATCATTCTCTTGCTTGTGATCGTCGAGCTTGCGGTTGAAGTAGTCCCTTGTATGTTGCTCGAAAAGTCGCAAGTCGGCGGCAAGGTTGTCGATGTGTTCACTCATAGCTTGTTGCTCTTGATGCAAAGCACGTTGTGCACCAAAGAGGTGACGAAGGAGTTCATGTCGTCGTCTTGCTCCATGAAGAGTGGGTTGGTAGAAGTACTTGGCCTATCCATCATTCCAAGACAAATATGAGTGGTAGAAAGAGAAGAACGAGTACCAAATGTATCTTGACCGAAGTTGAAAGTGGATCGAGGATCACTCCAATGTAGGACAAGGAAATAACACAATTGGTACGAGTTCTTGTCGGTTTCTCACACCTACACAAGTAAAAGCTTTTGGTGGAGCTTGGTTAGGATAGTGGCACAAAATTTGATGCAATTGTAAGTGAGCTTCAGTAATGTTGGAAAAGATTTGCAAGATGCAGTGTAACAAGTAGACCAAGCATATAAGGTACACGGAAACACACACGCAAAAAGATAAGTGGGGTTGTGCAACCAAGGGTGAGCCAAAATTTGGAATCCACAAAAATGCTCTTGTTGCACAACACTAGAGAGACGCTAGCACGATTGCACAATAGGCGGATACAAGAACTTGTGCACAATCTACTTAGCAAAAATGCGACGACTTTTATCCCAAATATGTTCTATGCAAGGTGTTGCTATGATATGATCCAAGATGATCAAGTATGACAATCTTAATGTTGTAAGATGCTATGGTTCTTGCTTAAAAGCTCTTTGCTTATCTTTTCTCTTTGCTTAAAAGCTTGTTTGGCTCTTTTATGTTTGAGCTCTTTTCGCATGCAATGCTTGACGAACCAATATAGCAAATGAATATGCGATGACAACTTTGTGACACAAGAGATGATACCAAGATATGCAACTATGATGTATGTATGCTATGGGAAGTATGATCACTAATGTGCACAAGTCTCGTTGCCGGCAATACTCAATGGCTAGTCTCGATGGGTAAGCACCGCAAAGGAATAAGGCTATGATGGCTATCAATGTGATGGCAAGAGTAATATGTCCAATACCAAGATGAGGTTACCGGTCTTGCTTCCGGTATGGTGTCAAAATTGTGGCACGAATACCAAGTCGTAGTCGAGGTGGTCGTTGTTGATGACGCGTTCGTGGCGAAGATGAGCGGCGGTGATATCGATGTCGAACCGTACCTAGATAGCCGAAACACAAAAGGATACGGTACCGCAACTCAAATTCTCAAACCTTGAAGTAGCAATTGTGTCGGGGAGCGAAACGTTCCCAAAAATGGTTGGAAGATGCGGAAGTGGTGGAGGTATGCGGAAGTATATATGGTATATGGTGGGCACCAGAACAAAATTTGGTGGAAATTGGGTGGAAAAACGGGTCGGTGGATGGAGATGTTGCTGCCAGGGGCCGGATGTCCGGGTGGAAGGCCGGATGTCCGGGTGGACCCGGATGTTCGGGCTCTGGATCCGGGGACGAACGGGATGAACACCACGTGGGGAGGTTAAATCTGGGCGAAATTCAGAGGAATTTTGTGGATGGAAATTGGGGAAAAGGATGGGAAGCTAGATCCACTCAAAACAAAGCAAATCCACGGATCCAAACCAACAAAATCTCAACACACGAACAAATCACAAAAAAAATTTGGGGCTATTTTTGGTGGGGAATTTTCGAATTAGGACGAAAAACAACAAAATTAGGCTAGAAACACAACGGGGAGGCTCCGAAATCGTGATCAACCTTGCTCTAGATACCAAGATGATGTAGGGTAGAACCCTAATCGCCCGATCTTTCACGAAAGGAGCGGATCCCGCGAAGAACACAAGGAACACGAGGGGGAAACGAGGGGAAACACAAGGGGAAACACAAGAGAATCACTCAACCAACAAGAACAAGTTACACATGCACTAGATCCTCGAATACATAAAGTAAGATACACGATCCACAATCAACTAAGGACGATAAAAGATAATGTTGGCGAACTAGTTCTACGCCTGCCAGAGAAGAAAAAGAACAAGCTCAAGCCCAAATGGGAAGGTCCATTCATTATTGACCAGGTTCTGACCGGTGGAGCGTACCGTCTGCGGGATGCATCGGATAATCGACTCGAGCCAAAACCCATGGAACGCAGCCAGACTCCGAAGATTCTACGCCTAGCGTCGGACTCTATGTTCGTCTCCTTTCCTTCGTCAATTTTTTGCATATCTGTCTTTTCTCTCTTTCTCTGTTTTTATTTCTCATTAAGGCCCTAAAAGGCTAAACTTGTGTCTTGGTTACACAATCTTGCCGAACTAACCGCGCTCATTATATCTGGGGGCTTCTTATACAGAAGCTTAATCTAACTATTTTTCTGGGCTTTGTGTCCCACACATGTGTTATTCTTCCGCATGTACCTTTTTTCGCCTTTATATGCATCGATATGACTTAAGTTTTGGCGAAGCTGGGTTGCCTGGCTCTTGTATTTATGCCCTACGTTCCTGTTAATTCGGCTAGGGCATAAGGGGAGTGATGTAGGGTAGAACCCTAATCGCCCGATCTTTCACGAAAAGAACGGATCCCGCGAAGAACACGAGGAACACAAGGGGGAAACGAGGGGAAACACAAGAGAATCACTCAACCAACAAGAACAAGTTACACATGCACTAGATCCTCGAATACATAAAGTAAGATACACGATCCACAATCAACTAAGGATGATACAAGGTTAGCCAGTTCTTCTCCGTGAGGAGGTCTTGATGTTCTTCTCCGCGAGGAGGTCTTGAATCCACAAGGGGATCTTCTCCGCGAGGAGGTCTTGAATCCAAGTGGATCTTCTCCGAAGAGGGGTTGCGGTCTCTCTCGTGGAGTAGATCCGGATGGATGAGCGAAGCTCTATCTCTAAGTATGAGCTAAACCAACGCTAACCCTAGAAAGTTGTATGGGATAGAGTATATATAGTCTAGGGGGGTAGAAGGGATACACGGGCCTCGGCCCTTTACTGTTCGCAGACAGGGAGGCCGGACGTCCGGGCGTTCGCGGAGGGTCGGATGTCCGGGCTGGTGAAGCTGGCCATGTTGCTCTCGGATTCGGGGGGGGGTCCGGATTTCCGGGCAGGGGGGCCGGATATCCGGGGCCTCGGGAAGGGCCAGATGTCCGGGCTTGCGGGCCGGATGTCCGGGGCCTATATGCACTTGGAGGCTGCCCAGCTGAAGTGGAGGGTGCTCCTGGGGCCAGATGTTCGGGGCCTTGGCCGGATGTCCGGGTCCTGGGAGATGCTCTTGGCTCCTTCCGATGGTTCTCCTCATCCGTGGACTTGGGGACTTGTCCGTCTTCATGCGCATCTTCGGGAGGACCCTCTTGTTACCTAATCATGCACAACAGCTCGGACTTAGGAAGTAGCCTTGTCTCATGCATAGAAAGTGGAAGTTCGGAGAGGAGTGAGTTCACCTTATCTTCGATAGCCTTGGCTTGGGCTCGTGTCATTGGTCCAAGTGGTGCCATTGTAGGTGTGGGTGCGTCCATGGGGATGATCTTGGGATGCTCCGCATCAGGGAGCACCTCTGCGATTGTTACTGCCGGGTCAGCCGGATGTGTACCTCAGACTAGGTGAAGCCGAAAGCTAGCGTTCTTAAGGGAATATTCGGTCGGTGAATAAAAGATGACTTTTATTTAATTTGAAACATGCCCTAGATGTTTATAGCCTGCGTCTCTTTTCACAGTTCGGACATGCATATTAGGGCATGCTTACGCAAGGAAAGGAACCCTTAACGGGACTATTCTCCCTGGAAGATGTTTCTTACTACCCATGTAATATAACATAGCTAGTTGGGTACTTGTCTGTTCAAGCACTTATGACCCCTACGCCTAGTTTCCATGCATACCCCACTTTTTACATAACCGAGCGGGTATTCGGATACACTCCGGACTATCGGGTCCAGAGGTCGAAGCGAAAAGGTCCGCCATGACAAATGATTTACAATCCGGCTAGGACATTACATATGTCATTTGAAGTACACAGTCACTAAGACTGATTAAATTCTTCTTCTATACCATCCAACAGGATGTCTAGCCTACAATCCTGTTGGGAATACTTTGCGGCTAATTCTACTTGGTCATACACTAAACTGACGGGGATCTCTTTCCCATCGGGCCCCATAGGTCCGACCTCGGCCATATGGTTTGGGTCAGCTTTGGTATATCGCGTCTTCACCATAGCCCAGGCTTCCCTTGCACCTTGTCGGCAGGCCGATATCTTCCATACTCGAAAGCGCCGACACGCTCCTTTGAGCTTATCTATAAGCTCCCCCATGCCTCCTGGCGGGGCCGCGGATGGCCACAAGGCTTGGGCAATACCCTGCATCACCTGCCGAACTTGCTCATGCAGTTGTGAGAGCTCTGGTAGAAGATCACCCGAAGACCCAGGCATCTCCTCCGTGGGACGGCCCGTCAACATACCTGCAGACGTAACTCTGTTAGCCGGCTTCTTCGCCGAACTCCTTTAAAAAGTTCGTTCAAGCACTTACTAAAAATGTCGCGCCGAAGCCGCTTATTCTCCTTCATGGAGTCTGCTAGCTGGGCTCGGACATCTTTCAGTTCCACGCCTAGCCGGATATTGGCGTCTTGGAGATCATTTTTCTCCTGCCTGACTCACGTAAGCACGTGCTCGCCAGCATTTAGCTGTCAATCAACACGTACCGCATTCACCGCCACGGCCTCCGGATTCACTCCGGGGTCATCTGCAACATCTATTGTTAGATTTGCATGCATGTCGTATACTACCTGGTACCTGTATTCTTTGAAATGAAAACAAGTGTTACCAGAGGGGCCCTTCTCGGACTCCTTCAACGCGGCAACAGCGGCCCCTAGCTGGGCCTTGCACTCTTCCATCTCTTGAGACAGGAGGGAATTCTCCTCTGTAAGAGCCTGCACAAATAATGATCCTTAAATCAGTTGCATCAACTGTTTCAAGTCTCAGGGGCTACTGATACATATAATCGTCAGATTTTCTTACCCGTATATCTCTTACATACTGGTCCGTGGCTCGGGCTAGACCATTCTGAGCAGCACGGATGTACGCGTCTCCTGAGTTGAAGGCATTGAATGCCTCTTGGGAGAAACAATCGTCACGGAGTGCGGCCCGGCGACGCCTGTGATTCTTGGCGCTCTCCACTTTAGAATTTGTAGCGGATAGTCTGTCTGCATCCTCTGTAGGAGGAGCATTCGACGTCCGCCCCGTTTTAGCTTCCGCCTCTATGTCTGGCCCTGGAGCCCGACTGGTGGAGGCGTGATCGGCAGCCTCTCCGGATATAGTCCGGCGAGCATTTTTTCTACTAGGAAACATGGACGTCATTATATTTTAAGAAAGACGACAACCACAGAGCGAGGTTTTGTGTCATACCTCTGCGTCGGTGTCTCTGTCCTGACTGCCTTCCTTTTTGGCCTACCCGACTTTGGTGCTCCTTGTTGGCGAGTCATTGCGGGTTCGGCACGGCGTCCCGAAGGCCTTCCCTGTAAAACACCATACATGTACGGTAGGTGAAGTGCATAAAAGGGGATCCTTTTTCGAAGTCGGGACTCCGGTCTTTTCTTACATGCGATGCAGGGAGTAGTCCCGGATAGTCGGCCATTATGGCCACCATGGTGTCATCGCAGCTCAATTGATAGAATTTCCTATCTATCAGCTCCACAAATATGTCCGGATCCTCTTCAAGTCCGGGATCGAGGGCCCGGTCAGGGTCCTTTGGTTGTGGAGGTGGGTTGTTGACCTCCCTTACAGCTTCTCGCAGTTCCTGCCATGAAACGGCAAGGTGAGTATTTACAACAAAGAATGCGGGAAGGTTGGGAGCAAAGAGTGACAGCTCAGCAGCTTGGAGGGTTGTACATGGAGAATCCATCCTGCGGCTTAATACAGATGAACTCGTCTTCCTCTCCCTTGAACAACTCGGACAATTTTTTTGCTAAAGCAGCAGCGGAGTCCGGTCCCTTACACCCGCAGCGGGTGGCATCATCTTCCCCGTTAAAACACCACAGGGGGTGCCCTCGATATTGAAGCGGCTGCACCCCCCGCATTATGTATATTGACATAACCTCGATTATTGTCAATCCTGATTGAGCCAGCACTTTAATCTGGTCCATTAGGTAAAGGACTTCTCCGTTGTCTTCCTCCTGGGGGCTCCGTGGGCTCCAACTTCGGCGTTTCTTCAGAGGAGCATTGTTGAACTCAGGAAGACCCCTCCGAACAGGGTCTGGAAGAGGGACGTCCTCCATGTAAAACCACTCCGAAGGCCAGTCTTCGGACGTCTTCTTCGGGGTACCAGACAGGTATCCGGTCTTGGCAATGCGCCATATTTCGGCTCCGCCCACTTGATAAAGTGACCCCTCCTATGTACGAGGCACAAGGCAGAATAGCCTCTTCCACAGCTCGAAATGAGCCTCGCAGCCCAGAAACAGCTCACAAACGGCAACATAACCGGCGATGTGTAATATGGAAGTAGGGGTGAAATTATGCAACTAGAGGCCATAAAACTCTAGGAGTCCACGGAGGAACGGATGGATTGGAAATCCAAGTCCCCGTAGTAAGTAAGGGACAAGGCATACCCACTCCCCCTTGGAGGGATTGGGGAAGGTCTCCGCTTGCTCCCCGCCATTATAGGTGGCGAGCCCGACTCGGATAGGGACCATATACACTGGAGGGAGAAATCCCTAGGTCTGCAACTCTACTAATCGGCTGTGCGGAACGGAACACTTCTCCCAATCACCGGGCTTAGGGCTACGGGAGTGGGAGGAGGAGCTACGATGGCCGGCCATGATGAAATGGATTTTTCCAAGCGCGCTCTGATGGATTCTCGCCGTGGGAGGATGGTGTGGATTGGACCCAAGAATCCCCATCCCTTTAATAGACGATTTATTTACCTGGCTAGGGGGCGAATGTAAAAAACGCCCTGGCTCCTCGCATTCGCTTGACACGTGGAAGATAGCCCTTATTGGGTGCTGAGGGAGTCCTGAATTAGGGGGTCTCCGGACAGCCGGACTATATCCTTTGGCCAGACTGCTGGACTATGAAGACACGAGATTGAAGACTTCGTCCCGTGTCCGGATGGGACTCTACTTAGCGTGGAAGGCAAGCTAGGCAATACGGATATGCATATCTCCTCCTTTGTAACCGACCTTGTGTAACCCTAGCCTCCTCCGTGTCTATATAAACCGGAGGGTTTTAGTCCGTAGGACAACATACAATCATACCATAGGCTAGCTTCTAGGGTTTAGCCTCTCTGATCTCGTGGTAGATCAACTCTTGTACTACTCATATTATCAAGAATAATCAAGCAGGACATAGGGTTTTACCTCCATCAAGAGGGCCCGAACCTGGGTAAAACATCGTGTCCCCTGCCTCCTGTTACCATCCTCCCCAGACGCACAGTTCGGGACCCCCTACCCGAGATCCGCCGGTTTTGACACCGACATTGGTGCTTTCATTGAGAGTTCCTTTGTGTCGTCATCATTAGGCTTGATGGCTCCTTCAATCATCGATAGCGATGAAGTCCAGGGTGAGACTTTTCTCCCCGGACAGATCTCTATATTCGTCGGCTCCGCACCGCGGGCCAACTCGCTTGGCCATCTGGAGCAGATCGAGAGCTACGCCCCTGGCTATCAGGTCAGATTTGGAAACTTGAACTACACAGCCGACATCCACGGAGACTTGATCTTCGACGGATTCGAGCCCTTGCCGAGCCCTTGCCGGCGCTTGATTTAGCTCTACCATCGGACAGTGTTCGGGAGATCGCACCGGCGACTGCTCCGACCCTCAATTCGGAGCCAATTGCACCATCCAGGGACGGGTGGATAGACCCCGCCACGGAGGCCGCATTTTCATCGGCGATTGAGCCGAGTATCGACCTTACCCTTCACGAGAGCCGTGGTGCCAAACTGCCAGATTCTTCCCCAGCCACGGACTCCGAACCGTCTGCGCCCGTGCCTATCGGATCCGACTGGGTGCCGATCATGGAGTTCACCTCCGTGGATATCTTTCAGCACTCGCCCTTCGGCAACATACTGAGCTCATTAAGGTCTCTCTCCCTGTCAGGAGAGTCCTGGCCGAACTATGTTCGGCAGGATTGGGATGCGGATGACGAAGAAATTCGCTGCCCACCCACCACCCACTTAGTAGCCACTGTCGACGATTTGACCGACATGCTCGACTTTGACTCTGAAGACATCGACGGTATGGAAGACGATGCAGGAGACGAACAGGAACCACTGCCCACAGGACACTGGACGCCCACTTCATCATATGATGTATACATGGTGGACACACCCAAATAAAACGACGACGAGGAACGGAAGGACGCAGCGAAGGGTTGTTCCCTCGAGAAGTAGTCAATGCGGCGGCGTAAGCGCCGCTCCAAATTCCGCCTCGGCAGAAATAGCGATCATATAGACCCAGCGATAGAGCAGGGTGAACCATCGCCCGACCACGGCAACACGAAGAATCAAACCGAACAACTCGACTCCGTCGAAGATAATAGTCCGGACGACATCACACCGGACAAGCACCCAGAGCAACAGAATGCCCATCAAAGGCTTGTTGCCACTGCGAGGAGTCTGAAAAAGCAGAAGCAAAGGCTCAGGGCTGCCCAAGACACACTCAGAATCAGATGGAGTGAAGTACTCAACACTGCAGCGAAGTACGACGGTAATCGCCACACCAAGAGCTACCCGAAGTGAAAGTTGCTACCTGAATTCAATGAGGAGGCCTTAGATCCCCCGCAACCAAAAAACAAATTGGCCATACGGTCGGATAGACGACCTCGTGGCCAACATAGAGCGGAAAATAACGCCGCACATAAGCCAGTACGCGATCCATCTGAGGGCTCGCATCAAAAGGACGGCGCAACTAGATCCATCTACGGGCCACACAAGCGCGCTCCAGCATGCAATGCAACACAACAAACATCCCAACACCACGGTACACCGAAATACAGGGGTGCCGCACACCCCCTATGTTTCACCGATGAGGTGCTGGACCATGAATTCCCAGAGGGATTCAAACCCGTAAACATAGAGGCGTACGGCGGAACCACAGACCCTGGTGTCTGGATTGAGGACTACATCCTCCATATCCATATGGCTCGAGGAGATGATCTCCACGCCATCAAGTACTTACCCCTCAAGCTCAAAGGGCCAGCTCGGCACTGGCTTAAAAGCCTCCCCGAAAAATCCATTGGAAGCTAGGAAGAGCTCGAAGACGCCTTTTGGGAAAATTTTCAAGCGACCTATGTCCGACCACCGGATGCAGACGATTTAAGTCATATAACTCAATAGCCCGGAGAGTCAGCCCAAAAGCTTTGGAACAGGTTGCTCACTAAAAAGAACCAAATAGTCAACTGTCCGGACGCCGAAGCCTTAGCAGCTTTCGAGCACAGCGTTCGAGACGAATGGCTTGCCAGACACCTCGACCAAGAAAAGCCGAGAACAATGGCAGCATTAACAAGCCTCATGGCCCACTTTTGCGCAGGCGAGGACAGCTAGTTAGCCCGATGCAGCACCAGCGACCCAAGTACATCCGAAGTCAGGGACGGAAACGGGAAATCACGACGCAGCAAAAACAAGCGCCAGAATAAAGAAGACAGCCCGAAGAGCACGGCGGTAAACGCCGGATTCAGAAGCTCTCGGCCAGGTCAGCAAAAGCTGCCCTCCAAAGGCAACAGAGACGAACTGTCCAGCCTAAACAAGATTCTGGACCAAACATGTCAGAGCCATAGCACCCCCGATAAACCTGCAAATCATACCCATAGAGAATGTTGGGTCTTCAAGCAGTCCGGCAAGCTCAACGCTGAACGTAAGGGGCAGGATACACCAAGCGAAGATGAGGACGGGCCTCGCAAGCAAAGCACTGGGGAACAGAAGAAATTCCCACCAGAAGTCAAAACAGTAAACGTGTTACACGTGACAAAGGGGAGAAACAAAGCGACACTCCTAGAGACACATGCCCCAGGGCCTATCACCGCGGAGTTCTGCCAGTGGTCGCCCCAACCGATCACCTTCGACCATCGGGATTACTCGGCAAGTATCCGGCGTGCAGGATGGGCTGCCTTGGTATTAGACCCAATAGTTGACGGATACCACTTCACACGAGTCCTGATGGACGGCGGCAGTAGTCTAAACCTGATATATCAGGACACGGTCCGCAAAATGGGGATAGACCCAACAGAAATTAGCCACAGCAATACTACCTTTAAAGGAGTAACGCCAGGCCCAGAGGCCCATCGCATGGGCTCCTTGCTACTAGAGGTTATATTCGGCTTTCCCGATAACATCCGCAGCAAAAATTTAACGTTCCACATCGCTCCGTTCCAAAGTGGTTATCAAGCACTACTCGGACGCGAAGCTTTCGCTCGCTTTAACGCAATACCGCATTACGCTTCTCTCATGCTTAAGATGCCCGGTCCGCGCGGCATCATTATAGTAAATGGAAATATTGAGTGCTCCTTGCGCGCAGAAGACCGTGCGGCTGCCTTGGCAGCCGCACACTAAACGGCCTCACCAACTAAAGCATTTGACAGATCGTTAAGACCACGGACGCAGTTAGACGAGTCCGGCGCAGCTATATGTAATCGATACAGGTTTGATGGCTATACCCCTATTACAATACAAGGGGCTCAACACACTCAAACAAGTGGCAATTAGGCTCAACTTTACTCATCTTGAATTGTACATGGTTTCTTTACTATAACCTACCTTTTTGCACGACAACTTGTCAACTAAGTTCCTCTCTTTTACAGATGACCATCGTGCTACACCCGCCCAGGATACGGCACAACGGAGACACAGGCGCAGACGTGCAGCAGGGACCTGTTCCAAGGATTCTTTTTAGATTAAGACCCTGCGTAAACCTTTTTTACTGTCTCTTGTTGATACACATCCCCCGGATTCTCAGTACAATTGAGAAGGATGCTGACGTATTGGCATGTAGCTACATCAGAATATTGCACGTACCTGGACACCAGGGGCTTATTACAAAGGGCACTGCTTAAGCCCGGTTTACATCATAAAGACCGAATACCTTGGGGAGTGTTCGGTGTCGCGAGTTTGGCCTTATATGCATCAGCTCCGAATCATGTCTTTGGTCAAATGTTGGGTTTGCCCGGCTCCTGTGTTTTGCTGCCTTACGTTCCGCTCTATCGGCTAAGGCGGCACCAGGAGAACTACTGCGATTGTGCACTGGTTCATTCGGACGATCACCTCAGTAGAGAAAGCCGAAAACTGACTGGCATGATATAGCGTGAGAATGGTCAACCACTCAATGACCTAGCGGAATCTTCGGGATTCCTCCGCCTTAACGAAGGGCCATTTCCCGGCCAGGCATGTACGCGCCCCGAATCCGGATGAGCGCGGAGCCACCAGGGGCTATATAGTAGCCCCACTGTCAAACTCCTCTGGCTAAGTGAAAGTGTTAAAGCATTATAGTCCGGTTACCTAGTTCCCTGTGCTATCACCTCCTTAATGGACCAAGACGTTGGATCAAGTGTGAACATGCATCTTCTGCGAACACCCCCACATTATATGCGTGGGGGCTAAAGCCGACGACTGCCATCTTTCAGGTTATATACATATATACATAAACGGCCGCACAGGAGGGATCATAGCACTTTCGGGCAAAAGTATAAATACAGCCTTGATAAATTCAATAAAACATTGTTTGTACAATGGGACTACATGTCACTGGAAAATAATATTCTTCGAGCACTGAGCCTCTATCGAACGAGTGCCTTCAAGGACTTCTTCAAAATAGTGCTCAGCAGCCACTCGGCCTATGGCCGAACCCTGTGCCGCAACAGTGGTGGCCTCCATCTCCGCCCAGTATGTTTTAACACAGGCAAGGGCCATCCGCGCACCTTCTATGCACGCTGATCTCTTTACAGCATCGATGCGTGGCACATCTTCAAGGAATTGTTGCACTAAGCTAAAGTAGCTACTCGGCCTTGGCCCTCCCGGCCACAGGTGATCCACAACGGACCTCATGGCAAGTCCGGACAACCTATGGAGCTCGGCCCAACCGGTCAATCGCTCATTCAGCAGCAGCGGATGGACTAGAGCGTGAAACTGTGACCAGAAGAACTTTTCCACTTCGGGACCTTTCTGATCCTTGAAGTACTCGGCTGCTTCAGCAGCACTGGCAGCCAAATCCATGTACGCGTCCGCAAAACTCCATAGCCGGTCCAGAGGAGCATACTTCGGATCTCCGAACTTAGTCCGTAACAAGAAGGGCTTCCCAGACACGATATCTGCAGCTTGATTCAGCTCCTCCTTCATCTCTCTAATTTTGGAGCGGGCTTCCTTGGCAGCCACCCGGGCCTTCTCCAGGTCCGTCGCCTTCGCCCGGTTTTCCTCTTCAAGAAGCCGAAACGGTCAGCAGCATCTTTTAACTCCACGGCCATCTTGGCAACTTTTTCTTTGCTCTCGCAATGTGCGGGCTGTCCGGCCTTTAACTCTTCGGCCGCCTGTAAAGCGACCACATTGCTACTCCTTGCTTTCTCCATGGCTCGGGCAAGCTCCGCCCAAAGGGTCTCCATGGTGGCCGCTCCATCTGGAGTCACAACATATTAAAGATACTGGCATCATGCTGCTCTTATTATGTGACGATCACCAGAAAAATCACTCACCCTGTGCCTCATCAAGCCGCTTGTTGACAAGCACGATGTCGGCATCTGTCGCATCCAGTTGCCCCTTTAGTTTGGCAAACGCATCAGTCCGGCTAGCCACCGGAGCTTCAACCACCTGCACATAAAGGCGGTCTGGTTATTACCTGGGACTATGATCCTCTATTTGCCGCCGTTCTCGACGACAACCAGAGTCTCAGGGGCTACTATCTGCATGGGCATACCTAACGTATGCGGTACTATTAAAAGGCATACATTATTTTACGTACCTCGAAGCCTTTCAGCAGACTCATAAAAGCTTCGTGCAAACCGCTTTCGGAGGATGAAATCCTTTCAATTACCGTACCCATTAGCGTATGATGCGCTTCCGAGATGACAGCTTTCCCCAGAAGATCCTTCAGCGCGTCCGACCGCACACAGTACGGACCCTTGCTGTCGCTCTCCTCAGGAGCCGGATAATGGGGATGTCGGGCAGCCAAAGGGTTATCCTCTAGCGATATTGGATCCGGAGATACCCTTTGTGATGACACTTCAAGGTCGCCCGCTTCTTGAGCTGGGGAGTTCAGGGGAGGCGTTTCGCTCTCCATCATCTCCGGAAGAAGATCCCCCGAAGATGTACTCTGTCGAGAACGACTGCGATCCGGACTACAATTTACAAGCATCGGTTATTGTCTTAGAAAGTAAGGTAGGATATCTTCACTATTAAGTACTTTTTGATTACTTACAACTCGGTAGAGGGCTGACCCCTGCGCAGACATTGTGCGGCAAGAATACCCTCCGAGGCAGGACCCTCTGGCGGAGATTTCTTCTCCCGTTTGGAAACCTTAGTTTTCGGATCTTCAGAAGTAATCCTCTTCCTTCCTCGGGGAGAGAGAGTGTCAGATTCTTCCCCTTGGTTATCCTCCCTCGCGGAGGCGCTCATTCCCTCAGTTGGAATAGGTAGCGATGGAGGCCTGCTTTCGCCCTCTTTATTCCCCCCTTCATCTTCCTTTGAGGGCACTAGACAAGGTGTTGGCTCGAGCATCTTTTCCATCACCGGATTGTCCAAACCTTCAGGAAGGGGAGCCGAACACCGGATCATCTTCGCCTTTGTTATCAAGTCCTGGTCAAAGAGCAATTCTTCAGAATGATGTCATGATAAATAAAAGGACAGTGTGTTCGGCCATGGGATTACTTGGGCAGCGGGGCGGTTGCAGCTCAGGCCCACGTCCTCAGTAGTGTCCGGACACTCTATAAGGGGTCTGAAGAACAATTTGTACATCTCCTCGTGCATCATGCCAAGGAAATTCTGAATAGTGTGTGGTCCTTCCGAGTTGAATTCCCACACGCGGAGGGGCCGGCGTTTGCAAGGCTGGATTCGACGAACCAGCATAACTTGCATTACCATAACCAGACTAAAATCTCCCTTGAAGAGACCTCGGATACGGCTATGCAGTATTGGCACGTCCTTGGCTGGACCCCAGCTCAGCCCCCTGCTGATCCATGACATCAGTTGTGGTGGAGGGCCCGAGCGAAAGGTGGGGGCAGCTACCCACTTGGCACTTTGGGGAGCTGTGATGTAAAACCACTCATGTTGGCACAATCCGGACACCTCTGGAAAGGAATCCTTTGGCCATGGAGCGTCAGCAATTTTTCTTATTATAGCACCTCCGCACGCTGCGTACTGCCCCTCGACCATCTTCGGCTTCACATCGAAGGTCTTGAGCCACATGCCGAAGTGAGGGGTAATGCGGAGGAAGGCCTCACAAACGACAATAAATGACGAGATGTGAAGAAGGGAATCCGGGGCTAGATCGTGAAAATCCAGCCCATAATAGAACATAAGACCCCTAACAAAGGGATCCAGAGCGAGGCCTAGTCCTTAGAGGAAGTGGGAGACAAACACAACGCTCTCGTTGGGTTCGGGAGTAGGGACGACCTGCCCTCGGGCGAGCAGCCTATGCGAAATTTTGGCGGTTAGATAACTGGCCTCCCTCAACTTCTTGATGTCCTCCTCTGTGACGGAGGAAGGCATCCACCGACCTTGAAGGTTGTATCCGGACATGATTGAAGGTCCAAAGCGCCTGACCTGGGCTTTGGGTGTTAGAACTCGAGGCAGGGGAAGGATTCAATTGAGCGCAGGAGGGAAAAAAGAAAAAGCCCTATCCCTTTATAAAGGGGATGAATATCAGGCGTCCTCCTCGTGGCCCTTCGAGTCTTACCTAAGATCTAGGAGTCATACCAACAAGCACGGTTGGGTTACCCACGTCTGTATTGATGAGAATCCCGTGATAAGGGGAACACGATCTCTGCTTTGACAAGACTTGTCAAGAAACCCCCTCGCGTTATGTGCGGGGCTGGTTAACGAAAAATGGTTCAAATAATTACCGGGCCGTGGCGTGATGTCATGTTGCCAAAACGTGTCAGCAGATTAGATTTGTGGAAATATTATTCTCTCTACGGTGGTATGTGGAACTTATTTTGCTTGGTCAGACACTATCCTTGTATTCAAACTCTTCCGTGGTGTATTCAGAGGAGGAACCCGCCTTGCAATGCCGAAGACAACACTGCGCACCGGACTCATCGTCATTGAAGCCTAGTTCAGGGGCTACTGAGGGAGTCCTGGATTAGGGGGTCTCCGGACAGCCGGACTATATCCTTTGGACGAACTGCTGGACTATGAAGATAAGAGATTGAAGACTTCGTCCCATGTCCGGATGGGACTCTACTTGGCGTGGAAGGCAAGCTAGGCAATACGGATATGCATATCTCCTCCTTTGTAACCGACCTTGTGTAACCCTAGCCTCCTCCGGTGTCTATATAAACCGGAGGGTTTTAGTCCATATGACAACATACAATCATACCATAGGCTAGCTTCTAGGGTTTAGCCTCTCTGATCTCGTGGTAGATCAACTCTTGTACTACTCATATTATCAAGAATAATCAAGCAGGACGTAGGGTTTTACCTCCATCAAGAGGACCCGAACCTGGGTAAAACATCGTGTCCCCTGCCTCCTGTTACCATCCGCCTTAGATGCACAGTTCGGGACCCCCTACCCGAGATCCGCCGATTTTGACACCGACAGGCGCAGAAGCCAAGAAGTCCTACATTTATGGGAGCCGGACACTACTTAGCAGATATTCAAGATTTGGGGAAGAACCCGCCTTGCAATGTCGAAGACAATACTGCACATCGGACTCATCGTCATTAAAGCCTGGTTCAGGGGCTACTAAGGGAGTCCTGGATTAGGGGGTCTCCGGACAGCCGGACTATATCCTTTGGCCGGACTGTTGGACTATGAAGATACAAGATTGAAGACTTCATTCCGTGTCCAGATGGGACTCTCCTTGGCGTGGAAGGCAAGCTAGGCAATACGGATATGTAGATCTCCTCCCTTGTAACCGACCTTGTGTAACCCTAGCCCCCTCCGGTGTTTATATAAACCGGAGGGTTTAGTCCGTAGGACAACATACAATCATTCCATAGGCTAGCTTCTAGGGTTTAGCCTCAACGATCTCGTGGTAGATCAACTCTTGTAATACTCATATCATCAAGAACAATCAAGCAGGACGTAGGGTATTACCTCCATCAAGAGGGCCCGAACCTGGGAAAACATCGTGTCCCCTGCCTCCTGTTACCATCCGCCTTAGACGCACAGTTCGGGACCCCCTATCCGAGATCCGCCAGTTTTGACACCAACATACCCCATGCGGGCCTTTCTGCTTCAACACTATGCCCTTCGGGCTGAAAAACGCTGGCGCCACCTACCAACGCATGATTCAAACGTGCCTGGAGAAACAAATTGGCAAGACGGTCGAAGCATATGTGGATGACATCGTCATCAAATCTAAGCATGTCAAGTCGCTAGTAGACGACATGCGTCTCACATTCGACAACCTCTATGCATATGACATCAGGCTCAATCCGGAATAGTGTGTCTTCGGCGTCCTCGTCGGAAAACTGCTAGCTTCATCATTTCCAATAGAGGAATTGAGGCAAACCTAGCCGAAATTCGAGCTTTGTCACAATTGGCTACACCAACAGACCTTAAATAGGTCAAAAAACTAGCCGGATGCGTGGCAGCTTTAAGCCGCTTTGTCTCCAGATTAGGAGAAAAAGCATTGCCACTATACCGCCTACTTCGACGCACCGACCACTTCGAGTGGACGGACGCGGGAATGGCCGGACTGGAAGAAATAAAAGCTCTTTTAGCAAGCAACCCAATCCTGGCCGCGCCGAACGTCGGTGAACCCATGTTATTATACATCTCTTCAACACACCAGGTGGTGAGTGCGGTGCTAGTTGTCGAACGAGAGGAGGATGGACATAAATTCCTACATCAGAAACTGGTATACTATGTATCCACTATCGTCACACCATGCAAATCCCGGTACCCTCATTACCAAAAGATATCATATGCGGTCTTCGTGGCATCCCGAAATCTACGACACTACTTCCAAGAGTGCTCGATCACGGTGGCTTCCGAAGTACCACTCAATGACATAATAAACAACCGCGACTCTACAGGCCGGATTGCCAAGTGGGCCATCGAGCTCTTAGCATTTGATATCACATACAAACCACGCCAAGCCATTAAATCCCAAGTATTGGTTGACTTCGTCGCCGAATGGACAAAGGACGAACTCCCTAAAGTGTACGGTACATATTCCAGCCGGTCATGCACTTCGACGGATCTAAAATGTTGGTCGGTTTAGGAGCGGGCCTTGTCTTAACGTCCCCCACAGGAGACACAGTCCAGTATGTACTCCAAATATTATACACAGACTCCAATAACGCAGCCGAATACGAGGCCTTATTGCACGGTCTTCGGATGGCTGTCTCTATGGGCATACAACGCCTGGAGGTGCATGGGGATTCAAACTCGCAATATCCCAAATAAATGGAGACTTCGATTCTAAAGATCCGGAGATGGCGTCCTATCGTAACGCCGTACTCAAAATATCCGCCCGGTTTGAGGGACTCGAGTTTCATCATGTGGCTCGAGAAAGTAATCAAGCGGCGGATGTCCTTGCTCGTATGGGCGCCAAGCGTGACCCCGTCCCGCCTAACATATTTTTGGAAAGGATCTTCAAGCCATCCGTGGTGTGGCAGGATGTGAGCGGCAACACTAGTCCAGATCCGGTTATACCCCAAGATTCCGAACACAATACCAATATCACCGGGGGCTCAGCCACCGAAACAACACCATCGGCTCATCTAATAATGGCAGTAATTGCCCCATGGACCGAACCCTTCTTGGCCTAACTTAATAGGAGAGAGCTCCCTGAGGACCAGAATGAGGCTCGATGCATCGCTCGGCACTCGAAAGCCTACAAGGTTCATGAAGGAGAGCTCTACAAGAAGAGTGCTACCGGAATACTTCAAAGATGTATCTCCAAAGAAGAAGGACGACAGCTCCTGGCTGAAATCCATGCTGGTTTTGGCGGTCACGACGCCGCAGCCCTGGCTCTTGTAAGCAAGGCCTTTCGAACCGGTTTCTTCTGGTCGATGGCCCGAGAAGATGCACATGACCTTGTCCAACGTTGTGTGGGATGCCAGCTTTTCGCCAATCAAAGCCATATGTTGCCTACCGCCTTACAAACAATCCACATTACTTGGCCTTTCGCGGTCTGGGGGCTTGATATGGTCGGACCCCTTAAAAGGGGAAGCCATAAGAAAAAATATCTGCTGGTCATGGTAGATAAATTCACTAAGTGGATAGAGGCCAAGCCAGTTAAAACGGCCAAAGCCGGACCAGTGATAGACTTTTTATCCGGTGTCGTACACTGTTATGGTGTCCCACATAGCATCACCACCGATAATGGCTCCAATTTTACAGCCGACGAAGTGAAACGATGGTGTGCTAACCTGGGCATCAAGCTCGATTACGCCTCCGCCTATCACCCCCAAACAAACGGTCAAGTCGTACGAGCTAATGGTCTCATTATGAGCGGCATTAATCCTAGACTAGTACGATCTTTAAAAGAGTCAGACAAACACCGGGTCGAGGAGTGATGTCTACTACACAACCTTCTTCTTTTAGACGTTGTTGGGCCTCCAAGTGCAGAGGTTTGTAGGACAGTAGCAAATTTCCCTCAAGTGGATGACCTGAGGTTTATCAATCCGTGTGAGGCGTAGGATGAAGATGGTCTCTCTCAAGCAACCCTGCAACCAAATAACAAAGAGTCTCTTGTGTCCCCAACACACCCAATACAATGGTAAATTGTATAGGTGCACTAGTTCAGCGAAGAGATGGTGATACAAGTGCAATATGGATGGTAGATATAGGTTTTTGTAATCTGAAAATATAAAAACAGCAAGGTAACTAATGATAAAAGTGAGCACAAACGGTATTGCAATGTGTTGAAACAAGGCCTAGGGTTCATACTTTCACTAGTACAAGTTCTCTCAACAATAATAACATAATTGGATCATATAACTATCCCTCAACATGCAACAAAGAGTCACTCCAAAGTCACTAATAGCGGAGAACAAACGAAGAGATTATGGTAGGGTATGAAACCACCTCAAAGCTATCCTTTCTTATCGATCTATTCAAGAGTCCATAGTAAAATAACATAAAGCTATTCTTTCCATTCAATCTATCCTAGAGTTCATACTAGAATAACACCTTAAGACACTAATCAACCAAAACCCTAATGTCACCTAGATACTCCAATGTCACCTCAAGTATCTGTGGGTATGATTATAGAATATGCATCACACAATCTCAGATTCATCTATTCAACCAACACAAAGAACTTCAAAGAGTGCCCCAAAGTTTCTACCAGAGAGTCAAGACGAAAACGTGTGCCAACCCCTATGCATAAGTTCACGAGGTCATGGAACTTGCAAGTTGATCACCAAAACATACATCAAGTGGATCACGTGATATCCCATTGTCACCATAGATAAGCACGTGCAAGACATACATCAAGTGTTCTCAAATCCTTAAAGACTCAATACGATAAGATAACTTCAAAGGTAAAACTAAATCCATTACAAGAGAGTAGAGGGGGAGAAACATCATAAGATCCAACTATAATAGCAAAGCTCGTGATACATCAAGATCGTACCACCTCAAGAACATGAGAGAGAGAGAGATCAAACACATAACTACTGGTACATACCCTCAGCTCCGAGGGAGAACTACTCCCTCCTCGTTATGGAGGGCACCGGGATGATGAAGATGGCCACCGGAGAGGGACTCCCCCCTCTGGCAGGGTGCCAGAACGGGTCTAGATTGGTTTTCGTTGGCTACGGAGGCTTCTGGCGGTGCAACTCCTGATCTATTCTGCTCCCCGAAGTTTTTTGGGTATATGGATGTATATAGGAGGAAGAAGTACGTCGGTGGAGCAACAAGGGGCCCACGAGGGTGGAGGGCGTGCCTAGGGGGGTGGGCGTTGATGACCCACAAGTATAGGGGATCTATCGTAGTCCTTTGGATAAGTAAGAGTGTCGAACCCAACGAGGAGCGGAAGGAAATGATAAGCGGTTTTCAGCAAGGTATTCTCTGCAAGTACTGAAATAAGTGGTAACAGATAGTTTTGTGATAGGATAAATTGTAACGAGCAACAAGTAACAAAAGTAAATAAAGTGCAGCAAGGTGGCCCAATCCTTTTGTAGCAAAGGACAAGCCAGAACAAACTCTTATAATAGGAAAAGCGCTCCTGAGGACACATGGGAATATCGTCAAGCTAGTTTTCATCATGTTCATATGACTCACGTTTGATACTTTGATAATTTGATATGTGGGTGGACCGTTGCTTGGGTACTATTCTTACTTGAACAAGCATCCCACTTACGATTAACCTCTATTGCAAGCATCCTCAACTATAACAAAAGTATTAAGGTAAACATAACCATAGCATGAAACATGTGGATCCAAATGAGCCCCTTACGAAGCAATGCATAAACTAGGGTTTAAGCTTATGTCACTCTAGCAACCCATCATCTACTTATTACTTCCCAATGCCTTCCTCTAGGCCCAAATAATGGTGAAGTGTTATGTAGTCGACGTTCACATAACACCACTAGAGGCTAGACAACATACATCTTATCAAAATATCAAATGAATACCAAATTCACATGACTACTCATAGCAAGACTTCTCCCTTGTCCTTAGGAACGAACGTAATTACTCACAAAGCATATTCATGTTCATAATCAGAGGGGTAATAATATGCATATAGGATCTGAACATATGATCTTCCACCAAATAAACCAACTAGCATCAACTACAAGGAGTAATCAACACTACTAGCAACCTACTAGCACCAATCCCGGACTTTGAGACAAGAATTGGATACAAGAGATGAACTAGGGTTTGGAGATGAGATGGTGCTGGTGAAGATGTTGATGGAGATTGCCCTCTCCCGATGAGAGGAGCGTTGGTGATGATGATGGTGATGATTTCCCCCTCCCGGAGGGAAGTATCCCCGGCAGAACAGCTCTGCCGGAGCTCTAGATTGGATCCGCCAAGGTTCCGCCTCGTGGCGGCGGAGTCTTGTCCCGAAAAGTTCCTCTTATTTTTTCTCATCGAAAGACTTCATATAGGAGAAGATGGGCATCGGAGAGCCACCAGGGGGGCCCACGAGGTAGGGGGGCGCGCCCTGGGGGGAGGGGGGCGCCCCCCACCCTCGTGAGCAGGGTGTGGGCCCCCTGGCCTTCATCTTTGGCATGGATTTTTCTTTATTTATTTTAAGATGTTCCGTGGAGTTTCAGGACTTTTGGAGTTGCGCAGAATAGGTCTCTAATATTTGCTTCTTTTCCAGCCCAGAATTCCAGCTGCCGGCATTCTCCCTCCTTATGTAAACCTTGTAAAATAAGAGAGAATAGCCATAAGTATTGTCACATAAAGTGAAATAACATCCCATAATGCAATAAATATACATATAAAAGCATGATGCAAAATGGACGTATCAGGGGTGCCCCCCTGCCTCATGGCTGCCTCGTTGATTGCCTCATGTATACTGCAAGTCTCCTGGATTGCTTTCGTTCCAAAAATAAGTTCCGTGAAGTTTCAGGTCAATTGGACACCGTCTGATTTTCCTTTTCTGCGATACTCTAAAACAAGGAAAAATAGAAACTGGCACTGGGCTCTGGGTTAATAGGTTAGTCCCAAAAATCATATAAAATAGCATATAAATTCATATAAAACATCCAAGGTTGATAATATAATAGCATGGAACAATCAAAAATTATAGATACGTTGGAGACGTATCAATCATCCCCAAGCTTAATTCCTGCTCGTCCTCGAGTAGGTAAATGATAAAAACAGAATTTTTGATGTGGAATGCTACCTAACATATTTCTCTAAGTAATTCTCTTTATTGTGGCATGAATGTTCAGATCCATAAGATTCAAGACAAAAGTTTAATATTGACATAAAAATAATAATACTTCAAGCATACTAATAAAGCAATCATGTCTCCTCAAAATAACATGGCCAAAGCAAGCTATCCCTACAAAATCATATAGCCTGGCTATGCTCCATCTTCACCACACAAAGTATTTAAATCATGCACAACCCCGATGACAAGCCAAGCAATTGTTTCATACTTTTGGTGTTCTCAAACTTTTTCAATCTTCACGCAATACATGAGCGTGAGCCATGGATATAGCACTATAGGTGGAATAGAATGGTGGTTGTGGAAAGTACAAAAAGGAGAAGATAGTCTTACATCAACTAGGCGTATCAACGGGCTATGGAGATGCCCATTAATAGATATCAATGTGAGTGAGTAGGGATTGCCATGCAATGGATGCACTAGAGGTATAAGTGTATGAAAGCAAACTAAGTGGGTGTGCATCCAACTTGCTTGCTCACGAAGACCTAGGGCATTTTGAGGAAGCCCATCATTGGAATATACAAGCCAAGTTCTATAATGCAAGATTCCCACTAGTATATGAAAGTGACAACATAGGAGACTCTCTATCGTGAAGATCATGGTGCTACTTTGAAGCACAAGTGTGGTAAAAGGATAGTAGCATTGCCCCTTCTCTCTTTTCTCTCTCATTTTTTGGGCCTTCTCTTTTTTATGGCCTTTTTTCGTCCAGAGTCTCATCCCGACTTGTGGGGGAATCATAGTCTCCATCATCCTTTCCTCACTGGGACAATGCTCTAATAATGATGATCATCACACTTTTATTTACTTACAACTCAAGAATTACAACTCGATACTTAGAACAAGATATGACTCTATATGAATGCCTCCGGCGGTGTACCGGGATGTGCAATGATGCATGAGTGACATGTATGAAGAATTATGAACGGTGGCTTTGCCACAAATACGATGTCAACTACATGATCATGCAAGCAATATGACAATGATGAAGCGTGTCATAATAACAGAACGGTGGAAAGTTGCATGGCAATATATCTTGGAATGGCTATGGAAATGCACAAATAGGTAGGTATGGTGGCTGTTTTGAGGAAGGTATATGGTGGGTTTATGGTACCGGCGAAAGTTGAGTGGTACTAGAGAGGCTAGCAATGGTGGAAGGGTGAGAGTGCGTATAATCCTTGGACTCAACATTAGTCGTAAAGAACTCACATACTCATTGCAAAAATCTATTAGTTATTGAAACAAAGTACTACGTGCATGCTCCTAGGGGGATAGATTGGTAGGAAAAGACTATCGCTCATCCCCGACCGCCACTCATAAGGAAGACAATCAATAAATAAATCATGCTCTGACTTCATCACATAACGGTTCACCATACGTGCATGCTACGGGAATCGGAAACTTTAACACAAGTATTTCTCAAATTCACAACTACTCAACTAGCATAACTCTAATATCACCATCTTCATATCTCAAAACAATCATCGAGTATCAAACTTCTCATAGTATTCAATGCACTTTATATGATAGTTTTTATTATATCCCTCTTGGATGCCCATCATATTTAGGACTAAATTCATAACCAAAGCAAATTACCATGCTATTTAGGACTCTAAAAATAATATAAGTGATGCATGAGAGTTCATCTATTTCTATAAAATAAAACCACCACCGTGCTCTAAAAATATATAAGTGAAGCACTAGAGCAACTGACAAACTACTCTGAAAGACATAAGTGAAGATCAATGAGTAGTTGAATAATTATGTAACTATGTGAAGACTCTCTAAAACTTAAGAATTTCAGATCTTGGTATTTTATACAAACATCAAGCAAAACAAAAGAAAATAAAATGACGCTCCAAGCAAAACACATATCATGTGGTGAATAAAAATATAGCTCCAAGTAAAGTTTCCGATGAACGAAGACGAAAGAGGGGATGCCTTCCGGGGCATCCCCAAGCTTAGGCTTTTTTGTTGTCCTTGAATATTACCTTGGGGTGCCTTGGGCACCCCCAAGCTCAGGCTCTTTCCACTCCTTATTCCATAGTCCATCGAATCTTCACCCAAAACTTGAAAACTTCACAACACAAAACTTAACAGAAAACTCGTAAGCTCCGTTAGTATAAGAAAATAAATCACCACTTAGGTACTGTTGTGAACTCATTATAAATTCATATTGGTGTAATATCTAGTGTATTCCAACTTCTCTATGGTTCATTCCCTCTGATACTACTCATAGATTCATCATAATAAGCAAACAACACATAGAAAACATAATCTGTCAAAAACAGAACAGGCTGTAGTAATCTGTAGGTCTGAATACTTCTGTAACTCCAAAAATCCTGAGAAATTAGGAAGTCCTAGGAAATTTGTATATTTATCTACTGCAGTTGGAATTGGTATTTTATCGCTCTCTGTTAAAAAAAGAAAATTATTCTCTTCAGCGCATACTTTCTGTTTTTTTACAGCAAGATCAAATAACAATCACCCAAGAAGGTCCTAAAGGCTTTACTTGGCACAAACACTAATTAAAACATAAAACCACATCTAAACATAGGCTAGATGAATTATTTATTACTAAACAGGAACAAAAAGCAAGGAACAAAAATAAAATTGGGTTGCCTCCCATCAAGCGCTATCGTTTAACGCCCCTAGCTAGGCATGATGATTTCAATGATGCTCATATAGAAGACAAGAATTGAAACATAAAGAGAGCATCATGAAGAATATGACTAGCACATTTAAGTCTAACCCACATCCTATGCATAGGGATTTTGTGAGCAAACAACTTATGGGAACAATAATCAACTAGCATAGGAAGGCAGAACAAGCATAACTTAAAAACTTTAAGCACATAGAGAGGAAACTTGATATTATTGCAATTCCTACAAGCCTATATTCCTCCCTCATAATAATTTTCAGTAGCATCATGAATGAATTGAACAATATAACCAGCACCTAAAGCATTATTTCCATGATCTACAAGCATAGAAAATTTACTACTCTCCACATAAGCAAAATTCTTCTCAATTGGAATAGTGGGAGTATCATAAGAGACTCGAATACTATAAATTGTTTCCAGATTAAAAGAGTAATGTTCAGAAAAGAGTAATCATAATCATCACAAGTTTTATAAATATAGTCATCACTAGTTTTTATATCATATGTATCATCACAATAATTATCATAAGTAGCAACTTTGTTCTCATCATAGTCGATTGAAACCTCTTCCAAGATAGTGGAATCATCACTAAATGAAGTCATGACCTCTCCAAATCCACTTTCATAATTATCATAATAAGATTAAACATCCTCCAAAATAGTGGGATCATTACTTCTTAAAGTTGACACTCTTACAAACCCACTTTCATCAATATAATCATCATAAGTAGGAGGCATGCTATCATCATTATAAATTTGCATATCAAAACTTGGGAGACTAAAAATATCATCTTCATTAAACATAGCATCCCCAAGCTTGGGACAAACATTAGTTGCAGCAAATATATTCTCAAAAACATCATCTTCATCAAACATAGCATCCCCAAGCTTGGGCCTTTTCATATCATAAGCATAATCACTCTCATCATTAATAGTATGGATAGCACCAATAGTATAGTATTTATCATCATCACAATGAGAAATAGGAGCAACATCATTTGGGAGAGATACCTTTCTACCTTTACTTCTCCATCTTTTCTTTTTCTTCTTCACATCATGTGTGGGTTCAATCCTCTTTTTGGAGCTCCTTATTAATGAGATTGGTTGAATAGAAGGCTCCTCCTCGTTACCTGATTCATCATAAGAAATAATAGTAGAATATTGGGAAGTCTCTTCCCTTTAGTTAGTATTCTCTTCATCTTTTATTCCTTTTCTTTTCTTTATGTAATTGTCAATATAAGAATTTTCAATGCAATTCACCGCACAATACATATAAATTTCTTCTAGATCAATATCGAGGAATTTCTCAAGGTTATATTCTGGAATATACTTAGTTTGACATTTCATTTCTTCATAACCGAAAAGCAACTAAGTTAATTATGATGTGCAAGGGAAATCAAGTCATCACAATTTTTGGACACGATTCGATCATGAAACGATCTGCATTTGATATTTAAATGATCATGTTCATTGCAAAGTTCACAAGTATGGCTAAGATATTTTAAATTTTCAGCACTAACATCTAGCCTCTCTTGCAACCATTTAGTTTCCAAATACTTATGCCTCTTGCAAAATCTATCTTCCCTGTTTGGTATGTACTTGCAAGCTCTATATATTCCACAAAAGTTGACATGCTTATAAGAGACATTTTCATCATCACTAGTGCAATCATCATTACTACTATGGATATTCAAGGAGTTCATACTAACAACATTCCAATCATGCTCATCATTCATAGATTTAGTGCCAAACATTTTATAGACTTCTTCTTCTAGCATTTGAGCACAATTTTCCTTTCCATCATTCTCACAAAAGATATTAAAAAGATGAAGCGTATGAGGCAAACTCAATTCCATTTTTTTGTAGTTTTCTTTTATAAACTAAACTAGTGCTAAAACAAGAAACAAAAAGATTCGATTCCAAGATCAAAAGATATACCTTCAAGCGCTAACCTCCCCGGCAACGGTGCCAGAAAAGAGCTTGATGTCTACTACACAACCTTCTTCTTGTAGACGTTGTTGGGCCTCCAAGTGAGAGGTTTGTAGGACAGTAGCAAATTTCTCTCAAGTGGATGACCTAAGGTTTATCAATCCGTGGGAGGCGTAGGATGAAGATGGTCTCTCTCAAGCAACCCTGCAACCAAATAACAAAGAGTCTCTTTTGTTCCCAACACACCCAATACAATGGTAAATTGTATAGGTGCACTAGTTTGGCGAAGAGATGGTGATACAAGTGCAATATGGATGGTAGATATAGGTTTTTGTAATCTGAAAATATAAAAACAGCGAGGTAACTAATGATAAAAGTGAGCACAAACGGTATTGCAATGTGTTGAAACAAGGCCTAGGGTTCATACTTTCACTAGTGCAAGTTCTCTCAACAATAATAACATATTTGGATCATATAACTATCCCTCAACATGCAACAAAGAGTCACTCCAAAGTCACTAATAGTGGAGAACAAACGAAGAGATTATGGTCGGGTACGAAACCACCTCAAAGTTATCCTTTCTAATCGATCTATTCAAGAGTCCATAGTAAAATAACATAAAGCTATTCTTTCCATTCAATCTATCCTAGAGTTCATACTAGAATAAAACCTTAAGACACAAATCAACCAAAACCCTAATGTCACCTAGATACTCCAATGTCACCTCAAGTATCTGTGGGTATGATTATACAATATGCATCACACAATCTCAGATTCATCTATTCAACCAACACAAAGAACTTCAAAGAGTGCCCCAAAGTTTCTACCGGAGAGTCAAGACGAAAACGTGTGCCAACCCCTATGCATAAGTTCACGAGGTCACGGAACTCACAAGTTGATCACCAAAACATACATCAAGTGGATCACGTGATATCCCATTGTCACCACAGATAAGCACGTGCAAGACATACATCAAGTGTTCTCAAATCCTTAAAGACTCAATCCAATAAGATAACTTCAAAGGGAAAACTCAATCCGATAAGATAACTTCAAAGGGAAAACTCAATCCGATAAGATAACTTCAAAGGGAAAACTCAAACCATTACAAGAGAGTAGAGGGGGAGAAACATCATAAGATCTAACTATAATAGCAAAGCTCGCAATACATCAAGATTGTACCACGTCAAGAACACGAGAGAGAGAGAGATCAAACACATAGCTACTGGTACATACCCTCGGCCCCGAGGGAGAACTACTCCCTCCGCGTCATGGAGAGCACCGGGATGATGAAGATGGCCACCGGAGAGGGATTCCCCCCTCCGGCAGGGTGATGGAACGGGTCTAGATTGGTTTTCGGTGGCTACAGAGGCTTTTGGCGGCGGAACTCCCGATATATTCCGCTCCCCGAAGTTTTTAGGGTATATGGATATATATAGGAGGAAGAAGTACGTCGGTGGAGCAACGAGGGGCCCACGAGGGTGGAGGGCGCGCCCAGGGGGGTGGGCGAGCCCCCCTGCCTTGTGGTTGCCTCGTTGATTGCCTGACGTATACTCCAAGTCTCCTGGATTGCTTCCATTCCAAAAATAGGTTCCGTGAATTTTCAGGTCAATTAGACTCCGTTTGATTTTCCTTTTCTGTGATACTCTAAAACAAGGAAAAAACAGAAACTGACACTGGGCTCTGGGTTAATAGGTTAGTCCCAAAAATCATATAAAATAGCATATAAATGCATATAAAACATCCAAGGTTGACAATATAATAGCATGGAACAATAAAAAATTATAGATACGTTGGAGATGTATCAAGGAGCTCGAGTTCGTACTCTGGGGGCTGCGGACCACGCCCAATCGCACTACCGGTTACACAACATTTTTCATGGTGTACGGCGCGGAGGATGTTTTGCCTTGCGATATTATTCATGACTCACCTCGAGTGTGCATGTAGGAAGAGAGAGAAGCCGAGCTAGATCGGCAGGACAGTCTAGATGCCATGGAGGAGGAGCGCGATGTTGCAAAAGCCCATTCTGCATTCTATCAACAACAAGCTCGCAGATACCAAAGCAGAGAGGTGCGGGCCAAGACTTACAATGTTGGTGAACTCGTTCTATGCTTGCCAGAAAACAGAAAGGAAAAACTCAGGCCCAGGTGGGAAGGTCCCTTCATTATAGATGAAGTTCTCACTGGAGGTGCGTACCGTCTGCGTGATGCATCGGATAATCGCTTAGGCCGAACCCGTGGAATGCCGCCAGACTCCGAAGATTCTACGCCTAGAGCCAGACTCATTGTTCATTTTCTTTTTCTCCTCTTTTCATTTTATCTCTCTTTAAATATTTTTCTTTAGCTCTATAGCCCGTGTGCAGCTAGACCGCACACTTATGAGGTACACATCCTTAAATGTATATGCCCATAACACCTGGGGGCTTCTTTTACAGAAGCTTATTATCATTTTCCGAGCATCAAGCTCGCCACATATATGTTCTTTTCTCATATATACCTTTTCTTCGCCATGATATGCACCTTTATGACTTAAGTTTTTGCCAAGGTGGGTTGCCTGGCTCCTGTGCTTATGCCCTATGTTCCCGTTAGTTCGGCTTGGGCATAAAGGGAGCACCTCTGCAATTGTTACAGTCGGGTCATCCGGACTTGTACCTCAGACTGGGTGAAGCCAAAAGCTAGCGTTCTTAGGGGAATAATCGGTCGGTGGACTAAAGACGTTTTACCCTCGTTGCACTATGAACCCCCAGATATTATGTATACTGCGATTTTTCGAATCACAGTTTGGGCATGCATACTGACACATGTTCACCCAGGGAAAGGAACCCTTAACGGAACTACTCTCTCTGGAAGATGTTTCTTACAACCAATCAGTAATATAACATAGCTAGCCGAATACGACTCGTCTGTTCAAGCAACTATGACCCCTACACCTGGTTTCCATGCATGCCACAGTATTTATTGCCGGTCCGGTATTCGGAAACACTCCGCACCTTCGGGTCCGGAGGTCGAAGCGAAAAGGTCTAACATGACAATCATTTTACAATTTGGCTAGGGACAAAATTGTCAATTGAAGTACATAGTCACTTGGACTCAAAAACTTCTTCCTCTATACCGTCTAACAGGCTATCTAGCTTACAGTCCTATTGTGAAAACTTGGCAGCTATCTTTACTTGGTCATATACCAAGCTCACTGGAATCTCTTGTCCATCTGACCCCCGAGGTCCGACCCAGGCCATATGATTCGGATCAAGTCCGGTATACCATGTTTTCTATTGGGGAACACAATAATTTCAAAAAAATTCCTACGCACACGCAAGATCATGCTAATGCATAGCAACGAGAGGGGAGAGTGTTCTCCACGTACCCTCGTAGACCGTAAGCAGAAGCATTATTACGACGCGGTTGATGTAGTCGTACGTCTTCACGATCGACCGATCCTAGAACCGAAAGTATGGCACCTCCGCGATCTACACTCGTTCGGTTCGGTGACGTCCCACGAACTCACGATCTAGCAGAGTATCAAGGGAGAGCTTCATAAGCACAACGGCATGATGACGGTGATGATGATGCTACCGGAACAGGGCTTCGCCTAAGCACCGCTACGATATGACCGAGGTGGATTATGGTGGAGGGGGGCACCTCACACAGCTAAGAGATCAGTGATCAACTTATGTGTCTATGGGGTGCCCCACTCCCCCGTATATAAATGAGTGGAGCAGGGGGAGGGCCGACCCTCTACTATGGCACGCCCTAGGGAGTCCTACTCCCACCGGGAGTAGGATTCCCCCCTTCCATGTAGTAGGAGTAGGAGAACACGAAAGGGAAGAGAGAAGAGAAGGAAGGAGGGGGCGATGCCCCTTCCCCTTAGTCCAATTCGGACTAGGCCTTGGGGGGGCGCGACCTGCCCTAGGCAGCCCCTCCCTCTCTCCCCTAAAGCCCATTAGGGCCCATATACTCCCCGGGGAGTTCCGGTAACCCCCCGTTACTCCGGTTTATGCCCGAAATCACCCGGAACCTTTCCGATGTCCAAACATAGGCTTCCAATATATCGATCTTTATGTCTCGACCATTCTGAGACTCCTCTTCATCCCGTGATCACATCTGGGACTCCGTACAACCTTCGGTTCATCGAAACACATAAACTCATAATACCGATCATCACCGAACATTAAGCGTGCGGACCCTACGGGTTCGAGAACTATGTAGACATGACCAAGATATGTCTCCGCTCAATAACTAATAGCGGAACCTGGATGTTCATATTCGATCCCATATATTCTACGAAGATCTTTATTGGTCAAACCGCATAACGATATACGTTGTTCCCTTTGTCATCGGTATGTTACTTGCCCGAGATTCGATCATCGGTATCTCAATACCTAGTTCAGTCTCATTACCAGCAAGTCTCTTTACTCGTTCCATAATGCATCATCCCGCAACTCACTCATTAGTTACATTGCTTGCAATGCTTATAGTGATGTGCATTACAGAGAGGGCCCAGAGATACCTCTCCGACAATCGGAGTGACAAATCCTAATCTCGATCTATGTCAACTCAACAAACACCATCGAAGACACTTGTAGAGCACCTTTATAATCACCAAGTTAAGTTGTGACGTTTGGTAGCACACAAAGTGTTCCTCCGGTATTCGGGAGTTGCATGATCTCATAGTCATAGGAACATGTATAGGTTATGGAGAAAGCAATAGCAACAAACTAAACGATCATCGTGCTAAGCTAACGGAATGGGTCAAGTCAATTAAATCATTCTCTAATGATGTGATCGCGTTAATCAAATGACAACTCATGTCTATGGTTAGGAAACATAACCATCATTGATTCAACGAGCTAGTTAAGTAGAGGCAAACTAGTGACACTCTGTTTGTCTATATATTCACACGTGTACTAAGTTTTCGGTTAATATAATTATAGCATGAATAATAAAAATTTATCATGATATAAGGAAATATAAATAACAACTCGATTATTGCCTCTAGGGCATATTTCCTTCAGTCTCCCACTTGCACTAGAGTCAATAATCTAGATTACATTGTAATGATTCTAACACCCATGGAGTCTTGGTGCTGATCATGTTTTGCTCGTGAGAGAGGCTTAGTCAATGGGTCTGCAATATTCAGATCCATATGTATCTTGCAAATCTCTATGTCTCCCTCCTTGACTTGATCTGGATGGAATTGAAGCGTCTCTTGATGTGCTTGGTTCTCTTGTGAAATCTGGATTCCTTTGCCAAGGCAATTGCACCAGTATTGTCACAAAAGATTTTCATTGGACCCAATGCACTAGGTATGACACCTAGATCAGATATGAACTCCTTCATCCAGACTCCTTCATTTGCTACTTCCTAAGCAGCTATGTATCCGCTTCACAAGTAGATCCCGTCATGACGCTCTGCTTGGAACTGCACCAACTGACAGCTCCACCATTTAACAAAAACATGTATTCGGTTTGTGACTCAGGGTCATCCGGATCAGTGTCAAAGCTTGGATCGACGTAACCGTTTATGGCGAGCTCTTTGTCACCTCCATATACGAGAAACATATCCTTAGTCCTTTTCAGGTATTTCAGGATGTTCTTGACCGCTGTCCAGTGATCCACTCCAGGATTACTTTGGTACCTCCCTGCTAGACTGATAGCAATGCACACATCAGGTCTGGTACACAACATTGCATACATGATAGAGCCTATGGCTGAAGCATAGGGAACACCTTTCATTTTATCTCTATCTTTTGTAGTGGTCACGCATTGAGTCTGACTCAACTTCACACCTTGTAACACAGGCAAGAACCCTTTCTTTTCCTAATCCATTTTAAACTTCTTCGAAACTTTATCAAGGTATGTGCTTTGTGAAAGTACAATTAAGCGTATTGATCTATCTCTATAGATCTTGATGCCTAATATATAAGCAGCTTCACCGAGGTCTTTCATTGAAAAATTCTTATTCAAGTATCCTTTTATGCTATTCAGAAATTCAGTATCATTTCCGATCAACAATATGTCATCTACATATAATATCAGAAATGCTACGGAGCTCCCACTCACTTTCTTGTAAATACATGCTTCTCCAAAATTCTGTATAAAACCATATGCTTTGATCACACTATCAAAGCGTATATTCCAACTCCGAGAGGCTTGCACTAGTCCATAAATGGATCGCTGGAGCTTGCACACTTTTTTAGCACCTTTTGGAACGACAAAACCTTCTGGTTGCATCATATACAACTCTTCTTTAAGATATCCATTAAGGAATGCAATTTTACATCCATTTGCCAAATTTCATAATCATAAAATGCGGCAATTGCTAACATGATTTGGACGGACTTAAGCATCGCTACGGGTAGTCAACTCCTTGAACTTGTCGAAAACCTTTTGCAATAAGTCGAGCTTTGTAGATAGTATCATTACGTCAGCGTCAATCTTCTTCTTGAAGATCCATTTATTCTCTATGGCTTGCCGATCATCGGGCAAGTCAGCAAAAGTCCACACTTTCTTCTCATACATGGATCCCATCTCAGATTTCATGGCTTCATGCCATTTTTTGGAATATGGGCTCATCATCGCTTCCTCATAGTTCGTAGGTTCGTTATGGTCAAGTAACATGATCTTCAGAACAGGATTACCGTACCACTCTGGTGTAGATCTCAATTTGGTTGACCTACGATGTTCGGTAGCAACTTGATCACATGTTTCATGATCATCATCATTAGCTTCCTCACTTACTGGTGTAGGAATCACTGGAACTGGTTTTAGTGATGAACTACTTTCCAACAAGGGAGCAGGTACAATTACCTCATCAAGTTCTAGTTTCCTCCCACTCACTTCTTTCGAGAGAAACTCCTTCTCTAGAAAGGATCCAATCTTAGCAACAAATATCTTGCCTTCGGATCTGTGATAGAAGGTGTACCCAACAGTCTCCTTTGGGTATCCTATGAAGACACATTTCTCTGATTTGGGTTCGAGCTTATCAGGTTGAAGCTTTTTCACATAAGCATCGCAACCCCAAACTGTAAGAAACGACAACTTGGGTTTCTTGCCAAACCATAGTTCATAAGGTGTCATCTCAATGGATTTAGATGGTGCCCTATTTAATGTGAATGCAGCCGTCTCTAAAGCATAACTCCAAAACGATAGCGGTAAATCAGTAAGAGACATCATAGATCGTACCATATCTAGTAAATTACGATTACGACGTTCGGACACACCATTACGCTATGGTGTTCCAGGTGGCGTGAGTTGCGAAACTATTCCGCATTGTTTCAAATGAAGTCCAAACTCATAACTCAAATATTAACCTCCCCGATCAGATCGCAGAAACTTGATTTTCTTGTTACGATGATTTTCCACTTCACTCTAAAATTCTTTGAACTTTTCAAATGTTTCAGACTTATGTTTCATTAAGTGGATATACCCATATCTTCTCAAATCATGTCTGAAGGTGAGAAAATAAGGATATCCGCCGCGAGCCTCAATGTTCATTGGACCACATACATCAGTATGTATGATTTCCAATAAGTCTGTTGCTCGCTCCATTGTTGTAGCGACCAGACCTCAAACAGTCTGTTCTCTGTGCATCAGTGTCATCCCTGGTCGGTAATTCTTACACGCACAGTACTTGAGGATTTATAACAGAGTAGCAATCACACACTTATTACATCGAACGGCTCAAAAGAGAACTTAAAACAATAAATATGGCTTAAGGCCATCTAAAGCGATAACAGCGGAAGGCTTGGAAGATAAAGTGAGCCCATCAACTCCAACGGCATCAATGAGTGAAAGACAACGACCTAGAGCCCATAATAGCTTGTGGCTGCACACAAAAGTTTCTAGCATGAATAATCTTATGATCCCTTTGAGCCTGGATGGCGGGCCGTAGGATGATCACACGGGTCCTCCGGGATATCCTAGGACAACACTGGGTACTCCAGGTGTCCACAAGCAATCCACCCAGATGTGTATTAAAGTTGCCACCTTAAGTTGAACCATTAATTAACAAACTCACATCTGTCATGAATACTCTCAAACCCAATCCACGTCTACGAGCATAGCATGGCAATATAAGCAGCGTAGAAGTAACTCCCAAGGTTTGAAAATAAATAAGTGAATAGGCACTACCTCAACTACTTCCCAAAACCCACAATTTAATCAGATCCTAATCATGCAATTGTTTGAGGAGTGATCTAATGCAACAAAACTGGGGAGTAAACATGTATGATCAATGTGTTACTTGCCTTGCTGATGATCCGTGAAACCTAGAGACTCGTAGTAGCACGCTTCGCACTCTGGGTTCTCTATCGCAAACAAACAAGCATATAATAAGCACACAACTCGAAGCACGGGTAAAACTCAAATAAGAGATCTAACCAGAAAGTTCGACTTAAGAACTCCGGTTTCCAAAAAGAATCAAACCAAACGAAGCAATGAAACTCAAACTATGAAAGAAACAAGATCTATTTACTAATCTGGACTAAAATTAAATTTTACAATAGCAAAATCTTTTTTAAATTAGTTAAACGGAAAGAGGGCTTCGAGACGAAGATCTAGGCGCTTGAATCGCCTGATTCCGATAAACGAGCGAAAAGTTATACTAGAACGAAGATTAGGGCAGAAATCACGATCGAAAATTATCGTGGAAAAACCCTGGAAAAAGAAAACTGACGAACAGGCTAACGAATGAACGTTCGTTGTCTGCGGTTAACGGGTGAAAACCGTTTGTTAAAACGAACGTACGAACGGGCGTTCGCTAAATAAATAAATCGACGGAAAAACCAAACCGATCTAAACAAAAAAAATGAATCTAGGTTTTCGAAATAAAACATATCATTTTCTTAAAAAAACCGGCGACTACCTCGACGAGATCCGGCGGCGGCGGCGGGAGGGCGGCTCTGGTGGGCGGCGAGGTGGCGGCGGCGTGGGGCAGCGGCGGCGGCGGCTGGCAGCGGCGCTAGGGTTTGGGGCGGCTCAGGGCGGCTTGGGCCTCGCGGCTTTAAAGGCCGGTTGGGCTGGTGTCCAGGTCGGACACGGCCCGGTTAGGTCGGTTGACTTTTTTTTTAAATAATTCCGCTCGGAAAAAGAAAGAAAATAAATACTAAACGGACTCCAAAAATCCTGAAATAAATTTTCCTCGTCCTCTCAAAATCTAACGGACAAGGTGAACATTTATTTGGGTCTCTAATGCAATTTTGAAAAACGCATATTTTTCCCTAATTCAAATAAAATAGTGATAAAAACTCCGAATAAAATCTTATTTGATTTTAATATTAAATCTCCAATATTTCTTTATTTTAGGAAGTCATTTTATCCCCTCTCTTTTATTTTCATAAAAGAATATTCGAAGAGAAAATAATTAATTGTTTTTGAGAAAACTCTAATATGAAAAATAACGAAATCCCCAACTCTCTCCGTGGGTCCTTGAGTTGCGTAGAATTTCTAGGATCAAGGCACAATGCAATAAAATATGATATGCAATGATGATCTAATGCATAACATTCCAAATTGGAAATTTGGGATGTTACAAACCTACCCCCCCTTAAGATGAATCTCGCCCTCGAGATTCGGGATGGCTAGAAAATAGGTGAGGGTGATCCTTCCGTAGGTGTTCCTCTCGTTCCCAGGCGGCTTCCTCCTCGGTATGGTGGCTCCACTAAACTTTACAAAACTTGATAACCTTGCTGCATGTGACTCGGCTGGCAAAATCAAGAATCTTGACTGGTTTCTCCTCGTAGGTCAAATCACGATCCAACTGAATCGCTTCTAAAGGTATTGTATCTCTTAGAGGAATATCAGCCATCTCTGCGTGGCACTTCTTCAATTGGGAAACGTGGAACACGTCTTGAACTCCTGAGAATCCTTCGGGCAATTCCAACTTGTAAGCAACTTCTCCCATATGTTCCAAAACTTTGTATGGTCCCACAAAACGAGGCACTAACTTTCCCTTAACTCCAAAATGCTTCACTCCTCGAAGTGGTGATACACGAAGATACACTCTGTCTCCGACTTTCTAAACTGTTTCCTTGCGTTTAGAATCCGCATAGCTCTTCTGCCTGGACTGGGCTACCTTGGGTCTATTGCGTATCTGTTTAACCTTCTCTTCAGACTCTTTGATCAAGTCTGGTCGAAATAACTGATGGTCTCCTACCTCATCCCACAACAACGGTGTCCTGCACTGTAACACCCTCGATGCGACTATATCGCCCACGTGTCGAGGCACGACTTAGAGGCATAATCGCATTGAAGGCATATGTCGCAAGTTAGGCAATCTTCACAACATCCCATGTAATATGAATAATAAAGGGGAGATAACATAGTTGTCTTACACTCGCCACGTCAATCAAGTACATAAATAACATTACATCATCCAAACACTCATGGCCCGACTACGGCGCCAAAATAAAAGAGAACCCAGCATGTGACAACGGTCCCGTTCACCCCCAACTGGGCACCACTACTGATCATCGAGAAAGGAAACATAGTAACGTTGAGAGTCTTCGTCGAACTCCCACTTGAGATCATACGCGTCTCTTGGAGCGGAATCATCAGGCCCTGCATCTGGTGTAATAGTAATCTGTGAGCCACAGGGACTCAGCAATCTCGCGCCCTCGCGATCAAGACAATTTAAGCTTATAGGTAAGGCAAGGTAAAATATGAGTGGAGCTGCAGCAAGCGACTAGCAAGTATGGTGGCTAACTTATTTGCAAAAGAGAGCGAGAAGAGGAGGCAAAGCGCGAGCGAGAAACTAGAGAACAACATGCGCAAACATTACTCCAATACCGTGTCCACTTCCCGGACTCCGCCGAGAAGAGGCCATCACGGTAACACACTTAGTTGATTCATTTTAATTAATTAAGGTTCAAGTTATCTACAACCGGACATTAACAAATTCCCATCTGCCCATAACCGTGGGCACGGCTTTCGAAAGTTCAAATCCCTACAGGGGAGTCCCAACTTAGCCCATGACAAGCTCTCACGGTCAACGAAGGAATAGACCTCCTCCCAAGACGTTCCGATCTGACTCGGTATCTCGGTAATTCAAGACACTTTGATAGGTTAAAACAAGACCAGCAACACCGCCCGAATGTGCCGAAAAATCCCGATAGGAGCTGCACATATCTCGTTCTCAGGGCACACTCAGATGAGCCAGACGTCGGGTAGGCCAGCCCAGAGTTGCCCCTGGTAGCCCCGAACATCGCTCGGTTGGACCAACACTCAGAGGAGCACTGGCCCGGGGGGGGGGGGGGTTAAATAAGATGACCCTTGAGTCTGCAGAACCCAAGTGAAAGAAAAGGGTAGGTGGCGAATGGTAAAACCAATGTTGGGCATTGCTGGAAAAGCTTTAATCAAGGCGAACTATCAAGGGGTTCCCATTATAACCCAACCGCGTAAGGAACGCAAAATCTGGGAACATAACACCGATATGACGGAAACTAGGGCGGCAAGAGTGGAACAAAACACTAGGCGAGAGGCCGAGCCTTCCACCCTTTACCAAGTATATAGATGCATTAAGATAACATGGCAATATAATGATATCCCAACAAGTAAATAAAAGATGTTCCAACAAGGAACGACCTCCAATCTTCACCTGCAACTAGCAACGCTATAAGAGGGGGCTGAGCAAAGCGGTAACATAGCCAATCAACGGTTTGCTAGGACATGGTGGGTTAGAGGTTTGACATGGAAATTTGGGAGGCTTGCAAGCAAGTGGTAGGAATCGTAGAATTGGCATAGCAAAAGAGCGAGCAAACTAGCATAGCAAAGATAGTAGTGATTTCGAGGGTATGATCATCTTGCCTGCACAGTTGTCAGAGTTGACTGGATCCTCGAAATAAAACTCAACGGGCTCCTCGTTAGCGAACTCGTCTCCCGGATCTACCCAAACAAGACAAACAAGCAACAAGGATAAAATCAACCACGTGCAAGGATCAAGTAATATGGTGTAATGATGATATGCTATGCGGGATGCGATGCGGGATGCAAAATGCAAGATATGACAGGAAATGCGTGAACCTGGCTTCAACATGGGATTCCAAGTGTGCCGCTGGAAAGATGAGATTAGATCGCTTGAAAATGATATAAGGAACGCCGGAATCGGAGTTACGGTTTGAAAATGGCAAGCGATTTAAAATGACACCGGTCTGCGATTTACAGCAAGTAGCCATCTGAAAGCAATGAGATGAACATGCTACAGCACCCAAACATGACAAAAAAATACATGGCAGGGATGCATACAAGATGCTTAACAAAAGTCTAGCACTGAGCTATGGCCAAATCATTCATTAACAGGTTCAAACAAGCATGGCAAAACTGCATATGACAAACAGATCTCACACTTAGTGAAATTAACACTTGTCTGGAATTTCAGATCAGGTAGCACTCTTCGGAGCAACAAAACTACATGCTACAGGACCTGAACATGGCAAAGTAAAACATGGCATGGAGCTACACAAAGAGCTTAACAAAAGTCCCTCAGTGACATTGAGACAAAAGGGATCAGAAAATACAATTGCAAGCATGTGAACATGGCAAAAACATAATCAGTTTTCAGACTTAGTGAAAACTGGAGCATGCTGAAAACAGATATCAACTAGGCATGTTTACGAGCTCGATGCACTCACTACGGTGCAAGTCATGGCAAGACAAGCATACACCCATCAAGAAGGCACAAAAGGCAAGCTAGAAATGGCAAGAACAATAGCATAGCATGCACGGATCAACTACAACATCATCGGCAAAATTGCAAACAAGTTGACAATCTGCCCAGATTCACAAAGTAGCAAAAGTAGAGCTCGATTGACTCAAGCTAGGGTGCTCCATAATTGCAAACAATGGCATGGATGGATAGAGTACTACAACATTAACAAAACATCCTTACTGATCATCCTCAAAGAGGCACAGATCACTAGGAAACAACATGAACATATGGCATCATGAGATAAACAGCTTCAGGACTTAGTGAAATTGCTAAGTCCCTGAAAACAAAATTAGCAGGTGCACCACTTTGCAAGCTTGCACAAGTCACCATACACATCACAAAAATACATGGGTTGCACCTCTACAAAGATGACAAAACCCTTAAAAAAACACATGTAGAGCATCAGGGCATATCATACACACATTAATCATGGCAAAAATGACAAAAACCTAAACGGATTAGCAGATCTGACAATTATCTCAAGTAGACCTCTTCTAACAGCATTTCGGGCATCAAGCTGAACTCAAATGAAAATGATGCAATGGAATGAAATGATGTACTCTCTGAGGTGAACATTTTGATATGCTATATGCATGAATCAGAGCTACGGATGCAAAGTTACGGAGCTACGAACATGGGCATATGGATCTGCAATTCTGGGACTTACAGAAAATTCAACCTCCGGATTAGGGTTTACTGTTCACGCCTCCGCGCCGACCTCGCCGCGCCCTTCGTCCGGCCCCGCCGCACCGGCCGGCCACCGCTGCCACCACTCCGGTGAGCTCCACCGGCCCGGCCCCTCCTACTCTGGCGACGAGCTCCGGTGAGGATCCGGCGATCCTCGATCCGTGCGCCAGATCCAGATCCGTGAACAGTAAACCCTAATCCAGAGGTTGAATTTTCGTGCTCCCAGGGTTTATGGAGAGGAGAGAATTGTGAGCCTCGTTCATGATCACTTTACGAAGGTCACCTTTGGGTGCACAATACGATCCTCGAAGAAGAGAGTATCCTTGTCATCAAGGCGGTAGCACTTGTACTTGGACTGGCTCTTGGCAATCCCAATCTTCACCTTTTTCACCATAGCATCAAGAAGCTGGGCTTGGCGAATCTGGTCTTCCAAGGTAGGAGAGACTTGAAGGTTGGCGAGGAATCCTTGAGGAACAACTTGCAGGTTAAGTTTGCGGAAAGCTTCACAAAGTTCGGGTTGATAAGGCTTGAGAATCAGACTGTTGCAGTAAGCTTTCCTGCTCAAAGCGTCAGCAATCACATTGGCCTTGCCTGGAGTATACTCAATACTCGGATTATACTCTTGAATCATTTCGACCCATCGAGTTTGTCTGAGGTTGAGATTAGGCTGAGTGAATATGTACTTGAGACTCTTGTGATCACTGAAAATGTCCACTTTTCTTCCCAATAGAAGATGTCTCCAAGTCAAAAGAGCATGCACAACTGCCGCCAACTCGAGATCATGAGTGGGGTAGTTCTTCTCATTAGGCTTCAACTGGCGAGATGTATAAGCAACAACTTTCTTCTCTTGCATCAATACTGCGCCAAGACCTTGGAGAGAGGCATCACAAAAGACCTCGTACGGCTTGGATTCATCAGGCCGAGTGAGAACTGGAGCAGTGATCAATTTCTCTTTGAAAATGTTGAAAGCAATGTCACACTCCGGAGACCAAACGTACTTGACGTGCTTCTGGAGAAGATTTGAGAGAGGTTTCGCAATCTTAGAAAAGTTTTCAACGAATCTTTGGCAATAGCTTGCGAGACCGAGAAAACCGCGGAGTTGCTTCACGTTCTGAGGAGGTCCCAATTCACAATTGCAGACACCTTCTCAGGATTCACGGCGATGCCCTTGGCAGAGATGATATGACCAAGATAAAGAACCTCATCGAGCCAAAATTCACACTTGGGGAACTTGGCGTAGAACTGATGTTCTCTGAGCTTATCGAGTACCAAACGCAAGTGCATGGCATGATCTTCCTTACTCTTGGAGAAAACCAGAATGTCATCGAGATAGACCAAAACGAAGTCAGTGGTGTAGGCGTTGAAGATGAAGTTCATCATACGAGAGAAAGTCGGAGGAGCGTTGACGAGGCCAAAAGACATGACAGTGTATTCATATGAACCAAAGCTTATCCTGAAAGCCGTCTTGGGAATATCTTGCTCACGGATTCGAATCTGATGATAACCCATACGGAGATCAAGCTTGGAGAATACTTGGGCACCTTTGAGTTGTTCGAACAGCTCATTGATGTTGGGAAGTGGGTATTTGTTCTTGATGGTCTTCTTGTTCACTGGACGGTAATCAACACAAAGTCAGTCCGTTCCATCCTTCTTCTTCACAAAAAGAACACCACAACCCCACAGAGAAGAACTAGGCCGGATGAGACCCATTTTCTCTTGAATATCGAGTTGCTTCTTCAGCTCCTTCAACTCTTCAGGTCCGAGATTGTGAGGACATTTTCACACAGGTTCCATGCCGGGCTCAAGATCAATAGTGAATTCAACTGGCCGGTGCGGAGGCATTCCTGGAAGCTCTTTTGGAAAGACGTCTTGATATTCGCAAACGACTGGAATTTGAGAGATGGCATCCAATTCACCCTTCTCATTGAGAGAAAACAGACGGATGGTATTATCTCGAGCGGCAAAGACAATTACATCCTCAGACGAATGAGTCAATTGAATCTGCCTGGCTGCACAATCAAGCTAAGCCTTGTGCTTAGAAAGCCAATCCATTCCGAGAATAAGATCAATATCCGAGTTGCCAAGAACCACTGGAGAAGAGAGAAACTTGTAATCGCCCAATGTGATAGAAACATCTGGGGCAATAGCGCTTGCATTCATGAATTTACCCGAAGAAACAACAGATAACTGTCTAGGCAAATCTTGCAAAGGCAACTCATGCTTAGAAACAAATGGTCTCGAGATGAAACAATGCGATGCACCCGTGTCAAAAAGAACTTTTGCAGGAATATCATTAACAGGAAGGTTACCCATGATGACATCTGATGAGTCCTCTGCCTGAGCTGCATTCATCAAGTTGACCTTGGCGGACTTGGGGTTATGCTTGACCACAACTGTACTTGCCGATCTCACAGGAGGAGGAGGAGGAATATGCCTCTGGTTGAAACACTTGTTGGCATAGTGACCCTTCTGTTGGCACTTGTTGCACGTGACCTCTGAAAGCGGACGGTGGTACGGAGCACTCGATCTTGGAGCTTGAGATGAAGTCTTGTTCTGAAAACCAGGGTTGGGTGGGTGGGAAGAACCACTGCCACCTTTGCTCTTCTGCTGATACGGCTGACGGAACGGAGGAGGAGGAAGCCAATACTTCTGCTGCTTGGCCACTTGAGTAGAGGAAGAAGGAGTAACATCTCTGGCTCGCTTCTTGGAAGCATCACACCTCAACTGAGCAGCCTCTTGCTTCAATGCCATGTTGTAGAACTTATCGTATCTCAAGGGTTCGAAGAGAACAAGAGCTAGCTAAATTTCTTCTCTGAGACCACCCCTGAACTGATATATCATGCTCTTCTCATCAGGGACGTCCTGCTTGGCAAAGCGGGCGAGCTTCTGGAACAACTTGTTGTAGTCATAGACAGACAAAGAGCCTTGCTTCAGATTGCAGAATTCCTCACGCTTGCTTTCAATCACGCTCTGGGGAATATGATGAGCTTGGAAATCTCGACGGCATTCATCCCAAGTGATAACACGTCCACCTCTGGAATCCTTGTACTGCTGGAACCATTCTGCAGCTTGATCTTTGAGTTGGAAGGAAGCGAACTTAACAAAGTCCTCAGGCCTGACGTTACTGCACTCAAAATGCTTGCACAGATCCAGTAGCCAATCGTCAGCATCGGTTGCCTCAACACAATTGCTGAAAGTCTTTGGCCCGTTAGCAAGGAACTGGTTGAGTGAAGCAAAGTGATTCTGATTGCTTCCTTGATTCCCTTGGTTTCCTTGATTGCGCTCTTGAAGAATTTGCATGATCAACTGTGTGTTTGCATTGGTTGCGGCCATGACAGCTTGCCATGCCTCCGGAGGAGGTGGAGGTGGTGGCGGATCAGGATTCGGAGTCGTGCGCATTGGAGGAGCCATCCTGAAGAGGTTGACCACCATTAGCACAATGATAGACAAATATTGAAGCTGAATCCAACGGAATGAAAATTGCAACATATAGTCTTCACATCCGAACAAAATGAACGAATGCATTCCTCTTGAAATGGTCACATATCCATAAATTGAGAAGCCACATAGAATTAAGGTAGAGAAATAATTCAACAAGGTATGGATCAAGAACGAATAATCGGTAAGAAATCCCAATCTCAAACCAATATCCGTGGAAGAAGAACTAGAGCTACTAGAATTCCCACCTATGAAACTCCCGAACCTTTCCGGTTATGCAATCAGGTGTTGGGGATACAGGGGAAGCATAATATCTCACCCAAACTAGCAAATCCTACATCCAGCTGTATCCATCCTTCAACACATAACCAAGAAACCTTCAGAAACCATCTACCTCAACCTTCGAAAAGCATCAGTTATACAAGTTATGGCGATACTCCCGAACTCCTGCCCCAGTACTGGGTGGCGTCGAGGTTATCTCACCAATGAACTGCATAAAAGAGATTTTCGATGTCGGCGTACTAAACTCAGGTATTCCAGAACTGCAATGATAAAATTGTGATGACAACACCTCAGAGCTCAACTCCCCGGGACACTTCCACTAAACCCCTGACAGGAGGCACCAAGGTAATGTTCTCATCATAAAACCATCGGAACGATTCCAAGATACCCGCGTGATCCTAAATTTTTTTTGTGAAATTTGAGAAGAGAAGAGTCAAAACTCTACGTCAGGATGCCTTACCAGAGCGATGAGGAGACTGGGAAGTAAAACGAATTCCTAAACTCTCCGATATATAATTATTAAATGACTCAAAACATTTTTCTAGACACAACTCGGCCGCTAAAAACGATCAAGCAATGGGGCTCCTAAGGTCGGGGTTGGCTCTGATACCAACTTGTAACAGCCTCGATGCGACTATATCTCCCACGTGTCGAGGCACGACTTAGAGGCATGATCGCATTGAAGGCATATGTCGCAAGTTAGGCAATCGTCACAACATCCCATGTAATATGAATAATAAAGGGGAGATAACATAGTTGGCTTACACTCGCCACGTCAATCAAGTACATAAATAACATTACATCATCCAAACACTCATGGCCCGACTATGGCGCCAAAATAAAAGAGAACCCAAGATGCGACAACGGTCCCGTTCACCCCCAACTGGGCACCACTACTGATCATCGGGAAAGGAAACATAGTAACATTGAGAGTCTTCATCGAACTCCCACTTGAGCTCATACGTGTCTCCTAGAGCGGAATCATCAGGCCCTGCATCTGGTGTAATAGTAATCTGTGAGCCACAAGGACTCAGCAATCTCGCGCCCTCGCGATCAAGACTATTTAAGCTTATAGGTAAGGCAAGGTAAAATATGAGTGGAGCTACAGCAAGCGACTAGCAAGTATGGTGGCTAACTTATTCGCAAAAGAGAGCGAGAAGAGGAGGCAAAGCACGAGCGAGAAACTAGAGAACAACCTGCGCAAACATTACTCCAACACCGTGTCCACTTCCCGGACTCCGCCGAGAAGAGGCCATCACGGTAACACACTCAGTTGATTCATTTTAATTAATTAAGGTTCAAGTTATCTACAACCGGACATTAACAAATTCCCATCTGCCCATAACCGCGGGCACGGCTTTCCAAAGTTCAAATCCCTGCAGGGGAGTCCCAACTTAGCCCATGACAAGCTCTCACGGTCAACAAAGGAATAGACCTACTCCCAAGACGTTCCAATCAGACTCGGTATCTCGGTAATTCAAGACACTTCGACAGGTTAAAACAAGACCAGCAACACCGCCCGAATGTGCCGACAAATCCCGATAGGAGCTGCACATATCTCGTTCTCAGGGCACACTCAGATGAGCCAGACGTCGGGTAGGCAGCCCAGAGTTGCCCCTGGTAGCCCCGGACATCGCTCGGTTGGACCAACACTCAGAGGAGCACTGGCCCGGGGGGGTTAAAATAAGATGACCCTTGAGCCTGCAGAACCCAATGGAAAGAAAAGGGTAGGTGGCGAATGGTAAAACCAATGTTGGGCATTGCTGGAAAATCTTTAATCAAGGCGAACTATCAAGGGGTTACCATTATAACCCAACCGCGTAAGGAACGCAAAATCCGGGAACATAACACCGATATGACGGAAACTAGGGCGGCAAGAGTGGAACAAAACACTAGGCGAGAGGCCGAGCCTTCCACCCTTTACCAAGTATATAGATGCATTAAGATAACATGGCAATATAATGATATCCCAACAAGTAAATAAAAGATGTTCCAACAAGGAACGGCCTCCAATCTTCACCTGCAACTAGCAACGCTATAAGAGGGGGCTGAGCAAAGCGGTAACATAGCCAATCAACGGTTTACTAGGACATGGTGGGTTAGAGGTTTGACATAGCAATTTGGGAGGCTTGCAAGCAAGTGGTAGGCATCGTAGCATTGGCATAGCAAAAGAGCGAGCAAACTAGCATAGCAAAGATAGTAGTGATTTCGAGGGTATGATCATCTTGCCTGCACAGTTGTCAGAGTTGACTGGATCCTCGAAATAAAACTCAACGGGCTCCTCGTTAGCGAACTCGTCTCCCGGATCTACCCAAACAAGACAAACAAGCAACAAGGATAAAATCAACCACGTGCAAGGATCAAGTAATATGGTGTAATGATGATATGCTATGCGGGATGCGATGCGGGATGCAAAATGCAAGATATGACAGGAAATGCGTGAACCTGGCTTCAACATGGGATTCCAAGTGTGCCGCTGGAAAGATGAGATGAAATCGCTTGAAAACGATATAAGGAACGCCGGAATTGGAGTAACGGTTTGGAAATGGCAAGCGATTTAAAATGACACCGGTCTGCGATTTACAGCAAGTAGCCATCTAAAAGCAATGAGATGAACATGCTACAGCACCCAAACATGACAACAAAATACATGGCAGGGATGCATACAAGATGCTTAACAAAAGTCTAGCACTGAGCTACGGCCAAATCATTCATTAACAGGTTCAAACAAGCATGGCAAAACTGCATATGACAAACAGATCTTAGACTATGTGAAATTAACACTTGTCTGGAATTTCAGATCAGGTAGCACTCTTCGGAGCAGCAAAACTACATGCTACAGGACCTGAACATGGCAAAGTAAAACATGGCATGGAGCTACTCAAAGAGCTTAACAAAAGTCCCTCAGTGACCTTGAGCCAAAAGGGATCAGAAAATACAATTGCAAGCATGTGAACATGGCAAAAACATAATCAGTTTTCATACTTAGTGAAAACTGGAGCATGCTGAAAACAGATATCAACTAGGCATGTTTACGAGCTCGATGCACTCACTACGGTGCAAGTCATGGCAAGACAAGCATACAACCATCAAGAAGGCACAAAAGGCAAGCTAGAAATGGCAATAACAATAGCATAGCATGCACGGATCAACTACAACATCATCGGCAAAATTCCAAACAAGTTGACAATCTGCCCAGATTCACAAAGTAGCAAACGTAGAGCTCGATTGACTCAAGCTAGGGTGCTCCATAATTGCAAACAAAGGCATGGATGGATAGAGTACTACAACATTAACAAAACATCCTTACTGATCATCATCAAAAGAGGCACGGATCACTAGGAAACAACATGAACATATGGCATCATGAGATAAACAGCTCCAGGACTTAGTGAAATTGCTAAGTCCCTGAAAACAGAATTAGCAAGTGCACCACTTTGCAAGCTTGCACAAGTCACCATACACATCACAAAAATACATGAGTTGCACCTCTGGAAAGATGACAAAACCCTTAACAAAACACATGTAGAGCATCAGGGCATATCATGCACACATTAATCATGGCAAAAATGCCAAAAACCTAAACGGATTAGCAGATCTGACAATTATCTCAAGTAGCCCTCTTCTAAAAAGCATTTCGGGCATCAACATGAACTCAAATGAAAATGATGCAATGGAATGAAATGATGTACTCTCTGAGATGAACATTTTGATATGCTATATGCATGAATTAGAGCTATGGATGCAAAGTTACGGAGCTACAAACATGGGCATATGGATCTGTAATTCTGGGACTTGGAGAAAATTCAACCTCCGGATTAGGGTTTACTGTTCACGGATCTGGATCTGGCGCACGGATCGAGGATCGCCGGATCCTCACCGGAGCTCGTCGCCGGAGTAGGAGGGGCCGGGCCGGTGGAGCTCACCGGAGTGGTCGCGGCGGTGGCCGGCCAGCGCGGCGGGGCCGGACGATGGGCGCGGCGAGGTCGGCGCAGAGGCGGCGGCGGCGCCGGCGAGAGGCGGGCGGCGGCGCCGGCGAGAGGCGGGCGGCGTGGCGGCTGGGCGCCGGGGCGGCTCGGGCGGCGGCCACCGGAGCGGGGCAGCGCGGCAGGGCGGCGAGAGGCGGAGCGGGGCAGCGCGGGAAGGCGGCGGGAGGCGCCGCGAGAAGCGGGCCGCGGGGGCCGGCCGTGGGCTCCCGGGCCGCACGGTGGGAGGTGGCGGCGGGTCCCACGTGGCGGGCAATGGTTGGTTGGCGGTGGCGGCGCGGACGCGTCTGGTCCGTCCGGACGTGTCCGGCGGCGGCGGAGGAGAAATTTAGGGTTTCGGGGAGGAAGGAGATCCGAAAATCGGGGGGCCTTTAAATAGGCATAGGAAGAGCTAGGAGAGTTCAAATGAGGTGCGGTTTTCGGCCACGCGATTGTGATCGAACGATCTAGATGATGGAGCAGATTTAGGTGGGTTTTGGGCCAAATTGGAGGGGTGTTGCGCTGCAACACACACGAGGCCTTTTTGGTCCCTCGGTTAACCGTTGGAGTATCAAACGAAGTCCAAATGGTACGAAACTTGACAGGCGGTCTACCGGTAGTAAACCAAGGCCGCTTGGCAAGTCTCGGTCCAATCCGGAAATGTTTAATCCCCACACATGAAAGAAAGGTAGAAATGACCATCGGAGGAGAACGAAACGCCGGAATGCAAAACGGACAACGGGGAAAAAGCTCGAATGCATGAGATGAACCCGTATGCAAATGCAATGCACATGATGACATGATATGAGATGCATGACAACGATAACAACACACGGAGACAAAAACCCGAACCCGAGAAAATAAATTAACTTAACGCCGGAATCGGCAAGAGTTGGAGTACAAATTGGGAAAGTTACATCCGGAGTGTTACATGCACCTCCTCCCGTACAATGCTTAGAAAGGGGCCATCTTCAAACTGGCTTGATAGCTGTTGTTGTAAGAGAACTCTGCGAAAGGGAAATCGTTGTCCCAACTAGATCCATAGTCTAGCGCACAAGCTCTCAACATGTCCTCCAAAATCTGATTGAGTCTCTCGGTCTGTCCATCTGTCTGCGGATGAAAAGCTGTACTGAACTCTAGCCTGGTTCCTAAAGTCTCATGCAACTGATTCCAAAACTTTGAGGTAAATTGGGTTCCTCTATCTGATACAATGGTCCTCGGAACTCCATGCAGACATACGATCCTGGTCATGTAAATCTTTTCCAACTTAGCACTAGTGTAAGTGGTCTTCACTGGGATGAAATGAGCTACCTTCGTCAAACGATCGACTACAACCCATATCGAGTCATAGCCTAAACGAGTCCTGGGCAATCCCGTGATAAAGTCCATGCCTAGTTGATCCCACTTCCATTCGGGTATCGACAATGGCTGTAACAATCCCGCTGGCTTCTGATGTTCTGCCTTCACTCTGTGACATACATCACAAACAACTCTTCCCTCCTACATAAGCACTGCTCCAAGCCCTCGACGAGAAGCGTCACAATACACCTGGTAATCCTTGCGTTGATCTGGAAGAATCAACACTGGAGCTGTAACCAAGCGCTTCTTCAACTCCTAAAAACTGGCCTCACATTCCTCAGTCCATTTGAACTTAGTGTCCTTCTTCAACAACTCCGTCATGGGCTTTGGAATCTTCGAGAAATTCTCAATGGACCTCCGGTAGTATCCTGCGAGTCCAAGAAAACTCCGGATCTGTCCAACTGACGTGGGTGCTTCCCAATTTGTCATAGTGACAACCTTGGTAGGGTCTACGGCTATTCCTTCTCCGGATATAACATGTCCGAGGAATCCAACTTCTTTCAACCAAAACTAACACTTGCTGAACATGGCATATAACTGATGTTCTATGAGCTTCCCAAGTACCAAACGCAAATGCTCCTTATGCTCCTCTTCATTCTTCGAGTAGACTAGAATATCATCAATGAACACCATGACGAACTTATCCAAAAACTCCATAAACACCTTGTTCATCATGTTCATGAAATAGGAAGGTGCGTCAGCCAGACCAAATGACATAACGGTATACTCACATAGCCTGTACCTTGTGGTAAAATCTGTCTTAGGTATATCCTGCTCTCGAATCTTCAGCTGGTGGTACCCTGATCGCAGATCAATCTTGAAAAACACCTTAGCTCCTTGCAGCTGGTCAAACAAATCATTGATCATCGGCAGTGGGTACTTGTTCTTGATCGTCACCTCATTCAATCCTCGATAATCAACAACCATCCTCAACGATCCATCCTTCTTCTCCACTAGAAGTACTGGTGATCCCTAAGGTGACGAGCTTGGGCGAATATATCCTTTATCTAGTAACTCCTTAATCTGCTTCTTAATTTCCTCTAAATCCTTAGCGGGCATCATGTACTGTCTCTTAGATATTGGCCCTGTGCCTGGCAAAAGCTCAATCAAAAAACTCAATATCTCTATCCGGTGGCATGCCTGGCAACTCTTCTAGAAATACATCCGGGAAATCCTTCACCATTGGTACTTCCTCCTGTACAACTCCTAATAAGGAATTCACTTGAGTCCTATTCGAAACATGCCGAGATACATACTTGATCCTTCTTCCTTCTGGGGTGGTAAGCAAAATCGACTTACTGGCGCAGTCAATGTTCCCTCCATACTTCGATAAACAATCCATGCCTAATATCACATCCAGTCCTTGTGACTCCAATACTATCAAGTCTGAGGGAAACAGGTAGTTACCAATCCTTAATGGTAACCGATCACACCATAGGCTAGCCATATACTCTGCTCCTGGCCAGGTTACTAACATGGGTGTCCTAAGGGCTTGGGTTGGCAGTTTAAACTTATCCACAAATCACCTTGATATGTATGAATGCGATGCACTAGTATCAAAAAGAACGATTGCAATAAATGACTTAATCATAAACTTACCTATTACTACATCGGGTTGCGCTTCAACCTCCTCCACGTTAACGTGGTTCACTTGTCCCCTGTTGAAAGGATTGGGATTCTTCCCAGAGCTTCCATTGTCATCTCCATTGTTTGCTTCGGAACATTTTGTGGCATAATGTCCATTCTTCCCGCACTTGAAACAAGTAATGTGACTTAGATCCTTCTTGGCGGGCGTTGCTGGGTTGGTACGGTTTTGGCCGTTGCTTCCTCTATTACTATTTCCATTCCTGGGGCCACTATGGTTGTGCGAAATCCCTCCATTATGATTGTGACCTCCATGGTTATGTTGAAGGGGTCCTCCCGAGTTCAGGGTAAAACGGGGTCTCTGCTGAGCTCCAGACTTATACTTCTCATGTCCATACTTCCTCTTGCGGTTGTCAATTTGCTGCTGCTTCCCTTCAATCCTGAGAGCTCTATCTACCAATTTTTGGTAGTTATTAAAAGTTGCTACCATCAACTGCATGCTCAGCTCATCATTCAGTCCTTCCAGAAACTTCTCCTATTTAGCTGCATCCGTAGCAACGTCATCTGGGGCATAACGTGCTAGCTTACTAAAGTCATCCACATACTGGCCAACGGTGTGTCCTCCTTGGCGTAAGGTGCGAAACTCGCGCTTCTTCATGGCCATAGCTCCTGCTGATACATGGGCAGTGCGAAAGGCCTGCTAAAACTGGTCCCATGTAACAATGTTGATGGGATATGTGACAGTGTAATTCTCCCACCATGCTGCTGCGGGTCCATCAAGCTGATGTGCGGCAAATCGCACTCTTTCCGCATCTGTGCATCCTGCAGTGGTCAACTCCCTTCCAATCTTACGGAGCCAATCATCTGCAACTATAGGCTCGGTGCTACCGGAGAACACTGGCGGGTTCAGCCTTAGGAAACGGGCTAAGTGGTCAACAGGTGGTGGTGGTGGGTTGTTGTTATTGTTGTTGTTCCCCTGATTCTGATTCTGGACTAGTATCTGCATCAAAGCATTCTGCTGCTGGCTCAACTGGGTGAGCTCCAGTGGAAAAGCAAATCCATTGCCGTGTCTCGGAGGCATCTGATGGGTTTAGAAAAGATGAGAAATCAGAATAGAATGGGGTCTAGGGGGAAAACACTACCCATATGCACATGAGACAAACACAATCATATCACTTCAATCAATTCAAACAAGGGCATACAATCGGTCTAACTATCGATACAAAGTGCTCGGACTATAATATATGCATGGGGGAATTCTACTACTAATATGGTGGTCGACTAGAAAAATTGATCGGTGGAAGACTCCATAATATCTGCTCCAGCTTCATCAACAAAGTCATCATCGCTATCGTCGGGGTCCGAGTCGGTGTCGTCAATGATGATGTAATTCTCCGGGCAAGTGGAATCGTCATCTTCTCCTCCTGGCACGGGGTCTCCCATGAATACTCCTAGCTTTCTTGTCAGATCGTCATTCATCTCCACTAATACGATGATTTCCTCCTCATAATCGTCGCGTGTAGACTTGAGTTCTTCCTCCAGTTTCGTGATCCTGGTCATTGCCTTCTTTAGTTCTATCATGCCTGCGCACATCTGTTTCTCCTGGCGACGAATGTGCTGGTTTAACTCCTGGATGAAAGCTGCAATAGATATATCCTTCCTGGTGCTGATCATCTCCCATTGCTCATCTCGGCACCCACAAATCTGGTAGATATTATCCTTGAGATCCTTGTGGTAAACTTCTCCAATACATCCCATGGTGATGTGGGCTGCCATGCTCTTGCCTAGACTCCAGGTGGGTGCATCAAAGGAAAACTCTATGGGCTCAGTGACTGGCATGAACGTCCTTCCTGGAACTTGAACTTGGATCATCCAGTGCTCCTCTTCTGGTAAAGTGGCGTTGTAGGTCCCTGTCGTGGAATTGTCACGGCAGATGTCCTAGCGAAAGGACTTAGTCGTAGGGCCATCGCAACTAGGAAGCTTAAAGGGGTTAATCGGGACAAAGGACACGAGAGGTTTATATTGGTTTAGCCCCTTATGGTGAAGGTAAGGCCTAGTCCAGTTGATGTTGTATTGCTAGGTTTCGATGACCAAGGAGCAAATCCTCTAGCTTGGCTATCAATCTCTCTTGTTTCTTGTCCTAAGCCACCGCCGGGTCGTCCCCTTATATACACGGGTTGACGCCTGGCGGCCTACAGAGTCCTGGCCGGCACATAAAACGTGTCCGGCTCAGTGACTTCTTTTATATGCCTTTCTTTACAAGTCTTTCTTTACATACGGCGGTTTACAACATTGGGCCTTAAGCCGCCGCTGGGCTTAGGCCTTCTACAAGTCTTAATAAACAATCACCTTGAATATTACTGGGTTTCTTTTGTAACCCGCCATTGGGGTTGACCCGGCCCCTCCTGGGCGGGTCATACCTGGTAGCTATATCCCCAACATTAGGCCCCATGTTGACTTGAACTTTGTTCTTTATCAATCTTCAATACTTAGACGTAATCCATTTTCCTCTGTCTGAAAAAACTCTGTAACCCGCCATGCCGTCATCTTCTGAAAATATGAAAGCCTGCTATGACATCATCTTCAATGGATCTTTTATCTTTTAATGTCTTCTAAGAATCGAGGCGTCCGTTTAGCTGGATAATCATTATTTTGGTCTTCCTCAATTTTCAGGCCCGCCTGTTCACTTATCCCCTTATAAATAGGCTTGGCCGCTCCTTCTTCTTTCTTCTTCTTCCTTCCATCTTCTCGCTACCTCTCTACTTCTCGAGCTCCGCCGCTACCGTAGCACTTACCGTCGCCCTCAACATCGGCCGCTGCATCACCGTGAGCTAGTCCAGAGAAACGCGGTGACTCTTCGCAGTACATTTGTATTTCGTAAGATCCTTCTTTTTCACGCACTTAGATCTGTACTAGGGTTGCGAGTTCATCAGTGTTCTTCGCTGTTCATCACGGATCTTCTTGTAGTTCTTCTTCCGCAGCCTCTTTTGATCCAAAAAGGAATACATAACTCATGCGGTAGTTGTTTTGTGTCCATTTTTGACACCAGTAGATCCCTTTTTCCTATGCAGATGCCTCATTATAACTCACGAACTCATTCGTACTAGTTTTTTAGGTCTAGAATATTTTCTTTTCGGAACGACCATTTGATCCAAAATAACAATGACAGCTTGGTAAACTTGTTTGTGCCAACACTTAGCCATTTTCTGTTTCTAGCATCCTTTGAATATCTTTAGTCATGGCGGCTTATGACTCCGGCTTCCCTTTATATGTCATTAGCCCTTATTTAAGCCGCCACGATTCATCTATATCATGATAATGAACGTGTAACTTCATCAAATATATTGAACCGGCAAATTACTTTCTTTTCAACTTCCCCTTTTCCATCATGCCGTCAAAAGCACCGACAGTCTGCAATTGGGTCCCCTCCACAATAACTGAGGATAACTTGAAAGAGTTCGTCACCATTGGATTTTTGCCGAAGAAAAACGTTATGTCTTATCATGCTCCTGACCCGGACGAGGAACGGCCTAATCCCAAAGACGGTGAAGTTATTGTCTTCACTGACCATATGAATCGGGGTTTTTCTCCACCCGACTCAAAGTTCTTTAGAGATGTTCTTCATTTTTTGAAACTTCACCCTCAAGACCTTGGACCCAATTCCATATCCAACATCTGCAATTTTCAAGTTCTCTATGTGGTGTATCTTCAAGAAGAGCCGACTGTGGAACTCTTCAGAGAGTACTTTTATCTGAACCGCCAGAATGACTGTACCAATGGCCCTAGCTTGAAACTCGGTGGAATCTCAATCCAGCGCCGACAGGGCGCCGTCTTTCCCTTAATAGTCTTACCGACTCATCCCAAAGATTGGAACCAGACCTGGTTCTATTGCCAAGATACGTCTCCAGCCAATGAAAAACCATTGTCGGGTTATCGCGCGGAGCGTCTTGATTCCATGTTTGTGCTCCCTGATAAACTTACTGCTGCTGAACGCAAGAAGCTTATTCCATCTATTAAAAGGATTAATGCCTTATTGGGGAATGGCTTAACTGGAGTTGACTTGATCCGTTGCTGGATCTCGTGGCGGGTCATCCCTCTAAGCCGCCGATCCAAATTGATGTATGAGTATGGCAGAGGCCCAAATGATTCTCTGCGTCACAGCTCTGTACAACTACCTGAAGAACACATTGTTTCAATGTCAACCATCCTTGTGAATGGAAAATATGAGGACTGCAGTAAGGTTGGGTTAAACCCCTTCTGCAAACTTAACCCGGCACCAGAGGTGAAAAATCCCTAACCTCTTTCTCTTTTTGTGTTTTCCTCAGTAGTTTTAAATACTTGCATGACCTTTTATCCTGTTTATTTGTTTACAGGACAAATCCAACTTCTGGAAGGCCAAGTATGACCATGAAGCTGTCAATAAGGCTAGAGCCGCCGCCATAGCCACCAGGAAGACGACCCAGAGGTCCAAGAAGAAAAGGAGCACTGCTTTAGACCTGTTAAAGCTTGACGATGATACTGAGTCGGAGGTAGCCCTTGACTCCCTTGGCCAGTTTTTTAATAACCTTATTGACACTGACTATTGCCAGGACGACACGGTGGCCAGCCAGGCCATAGAAGAAGAGGTAACTATTTCCTCCGACTCAGCCCATTTGCCAAGATAGGAACTTCGACTGGTGACCCAAAAAGTAAGGTTTTCGCACCCTTTGGCTTATTTGGACCATCATTTTCTTTTGAAAAAGCAGCAACATGAGAGCCGCCATCAAGCCCGGAATAATGATGACGATGAACCGCCTTCCATTTTACAACAAACTCCTCAAAAACGCCCGAATGAGGTTTCTTTTATCTTCATCTTTTGCTTTCATTAATGTATCTATTCCCTTGCCTCATTGACTTTATTTTACCTTTTACAGGAGGTTTCTCGCTCTTCTAGTGACTCATCTCAGACTCAGTTTCCGGCTTTCAAAACTGCTCCTGGGTAAGGAAAAATCAGCTTTCCTCTGTATCTTTAAAAATTGCATTCTTACACTAACTATTTCATAAAACTTTTCTTAGTGGCCAAGCCAAATCCAACAAGGCCAAGGTGATTAAGCCGTCAGAAGACCCAAAGGTTCCTGCACCTAAGCCGGCCATGCCAACTCCTCCCTCTGAAACTGAAGCACCTGAAGACCCGACTGTTCATACTCAATTGGATCCTTCTGAGTTGTCAGCCGATGAGATCACCCTTAATCCGACTATCACTGAACCATCTAGTTCAGCTAACCCGCCAACAACTTCTGATACCGACGTGTTGATTACTGGTAGCCGATTTGTTGAACCGGGGACCCCCACTGTGTTAGCCCGGCACACTACTAAGCAAGAAACCTTGGAGAAGCAGAAAGTGCGTTTTGATATCTCTCACTACACTCATCTGAATGCTAGTGACATACTGTCCGGCTATCTCAGTCATGTTCATTCCAGCCGTGAATCGGAAATTGGGATGGTCAAGCAATTGCAGCTAAAATATGAGGTATGTTCTCCGGTTCACTTATACTCTGCCAACCCCCAAGTCTTCAGATGATGAAACTGAATGATCTATAGACTTTATGATATAGGTTGATACTTTATCTCTAAGCTTTTCAAAAGTCCAACAAATTAGCGTAAACTTCACCTATAATTCCCAAGGGCCGGCTCAATTTATTATAAATGAACCAGTACTTAACTTCATAATTGTCTTTTACTAGTCCCAATAAGTTTTGCAATCCGGCTTAATCTTGAGAAACTTCATGAATATCATGCATTAGCCCCCAAGTGCCAAGTGCTGTTACTTTGTAAAACACTTGGGACTTAAAACATATAAGAGTCATAAAAAATTGCTTTGGCAGACATTAGCCCCCAAGTGTCAAGTGGTATTGCGGTGCATAGTACTTGAGACTTGAACCCTTATATCTTTTAGTTTAAGCCATGACACACCTGTGTATGTTTTGTAGAACGCCCTATCTGAATTGGACTCCCAATTAACTAATGCAAAGACCTGGCTGGTGGATCAAGAGGCAGAAATCAAGACTGTTGATTCTAAACTGCAATTAAGTTTTTCTGAGACAGAAAAATTGAAGACCAGCTTGACTGCAAAGAAGAAATCCAGGGCCGAAGAAAATACGCTACTGATACAACATGCTGAAACAGCTGAGGCGGCTCTTGAGGAGGTTACCATGAAGCACACCGGCTTAAAGAACCGGGTGTCTCAAATGGTCTCCGCCATCTTTGGTAAGTCATCTGTATTAATCACTTGTACCTTCTTCTGACCCAGAATATAAACCTCATACTGAACCTTTGTTTAAAAAACACTCACAAGTCCACGAAGCAAAAATCTGAGCTAAGATAGTGTGGCCAAATTGAAGGCAGTTTATACCTTGGTGGAGCAATTGTATACTGGCGCTCAACGAGAACTTGCCACCATCTCCCCTACCAACCAAGGACCCAATCAGTTGAGCGATGTCTTGAAGAAGTTAACAATATTACCCGCCAGGTTTCAAGAGGTCAAACAATCCTGTGCCAGAGCCGAGCCTTGACTGCCCTGAGCCGCTCCAAAGCTTGGGTGCCAGATCTTGACCCGGTGGATGTAGCTAAGGGGTACCCTACCGTGAAGGAAGACGAGACTCTATTTGAGCAAGATGACTTCATTGTCTGTGTGAGGGGAGTTCGACCTCAAGCTACTATTCTTGGAGATGAGACCAACATCGATAAATATCAGCCGGGTTTTGATATGGAGAATAAGAAGATGGCGACTCCCTCTTATAAGGTGATAGATCTTATCCCGCCGGTTCGTCAACACACTTTTGCCCCGGAAGTTGATTCGGCCGGCCTGATTGATGATGAAGTGGAGTTCATTGCTCTGAACGGCTTTGACTGGTCCAATCCAAGCTTCCAATCAGTAGAAGGAGGTGAACCGGCGAGGGGAGAGTCATAACCATCTTGTGGGCTTTCAAAGCTTTGTAATAGATTTAGCTTGAAATTGTATGTGTTGCTTATGCCATCGCACACAAAATGTTGCATACTACTCTTTGCCAACACATCTTTGATTTATATCTGCAATGTTTTAACTTTGCTCCTGCAAAAAGTGAAAGAGCTGGCCTGGCGGTTTAACACCGGATGGGTCAAAAACACCCGGTATATGTCTTGTCATATTGGAAAAGATAAACAAGGCTAAAAAACTGTTCGTGAACAACACTGTCATACTTGTGTTTTTGGACTGCCGGTCTTCATGATCCAATCTTTTTTGAGAAGTCAATGCTTCCATACACCATATGACTATCACGCCTTGGCGGCCTATTGTCAAATAGTCGAACCGACTTAAATAAAAACCTTACGGATAGTTTAGATTTGAGACAATAAAAACCAGTAAGTCAAAATAGCAGATTTAAAATAACATAAATTTGGGGATTTCTGATTCGAATACGATCAGTAAACCGGACCAAAGGGGTTAAGCTAAGATTCGAATACGATCATATAGCCCCCAGTGGCTTTGACGTTGCGCCGATCAAGAGGGTACAGACAGCTATGTTCTCTTTGGTTCGAATATGACCTATGTTTGAACAGGAAGCCCCCAAATGACCTTGAGATGTTTTTAACGACCTTGATTCGAATACGATCCAAGTCGGACCCAAAAGGGGTTAAGCTATGATTCAGATATGATCAAGAAGCCCCCTACTGAGTTTGGCTTTGAGCTGATCAAGAGGGTTATGACAGCTATGTTCTCTTTGGTTCGAATATGACCTATATGTTTGAACAGGAAGCCCCGTAGTGATCATGAGGTTTACACCTAGATTCGAATACGATAATAAGCCGGACCAAAAAGGTTAAGCTAGATTCAGATATGATCAGCTCCTTAATAATCATTTAAATAATGAAATAGTAAAGATATATGATCTTTGAAGAGGAAAAAGACATAGGTCCTGCTTTATTACTTATCATAATATATACAACGTCAAAGTATGGACATGACGAGAACCGGTAGCTCAGGTGTAGTATGGCCGAAGCTAAGCAATGTTCCACGGCCGGCGGGTCTCCTCCTCCGACTTACGTGAATCTTTGTGCTCTCGAACGTCAATGAGGTAATATGAACCGTTGTTTAAATTCTTGCTGACCACAAAGGGTCCTTCCCAAGGCGGGGATAGTTTGTGTGCATCCGACAGATCCTGGATGAGCCGGAGCACCAGGTCACCTTCTTGAAAGGTCCTGGACTTAACCCGACGGTTGTGATAACGACGCAGGTCCTGTTGATAAATTGTTCATCTAGCCGCCGCCAAGTCTCTCTCCTCATCGAACAAGTCAAGTGCATCCTGTCGGGCTTGTTCATTATTAGTTTCAACGTAAGCCGCCACGCGAGGCGAGTCATGACGGATGTCACTAGGCAGCACTGCTTCCGCTCCATAAACCATGAATAAAGGTGTATAACCTGTAGACCTATTAGGAGTGGTGTTGATACTCCACATCATCGAGGGTAATTCCTCTACCCAACAACCCGGTGTCCGTTGTAAGGGAACCATAAGCCGGGGCTTGAGACCTTTTAAGATTTCTTGATTTGCTCTCTCAGCCTGACCATTAGATTGAGTGTGAGCTACGGAAGAAACATCAAGCCGGATGTGCTCACGTTGACAAAACTCCTCCATAGCACCTTGGGACAAATTAGTGTCATTGTCAGTGATAATGCTGTGTCGAAAACCAAAGAAAAAAATCACCTTTTTCATGAACTGAACCGCCGTGGCTGTATCACACTTACTCACTGGCTCTGCCTCAACCCATTTTGTGAATTTGTCAACTGCCACTAAAAGATGTGTCTTTTTATCCTTGGACCTTTTGAAAGGCCCAACCATGTCAAGCCCCCAAACTAAAAACGGACAAGTGATTGGAATCATTCGCAACTCTTGAGCCGGCACATGCACCCGTCGTGCAAATTTTTGACATCCATCACACCTACTGACCAAATCCTCTGCATTAGCGCGAGCTGTTAACCAGTAAAAACCATGACGAAAATCTTTGGCCACAAGAGACTTTGACCCGACGTGTTGACCACAATCCCCTTCATGGATCTCACGAAGTATTTCTTGACCTTCTTCAGGAGAAACACAATGCTGAAACGCTCTAGTGACGCTGCGATGATACAACTCTCCGTCAGAAATCGTGATTGACTTGGACCACCCGGTTATCTGTCGGGCTAGGGTCTCGTCCTCTGGCAACTCGCCCCGGGTCATGTAAGCCAGGAACGGTACTGTCCAATCTAGAATAACATGAATAGCCGCCACTAACTGTGCCTCCGGGTCAGGAATGGCCAAATCTTCCTCTGTAGGCAACTTAACAGACGGGTTATGTAAAACATCCAAAAAGGTGTTAGGTGGTATCGGCTTACGCTGAGATCCCAACCGGCTTAAGGCATCGGCCGCTTCGTTCTTTCTGTGGTCAATGTGTTCCACTTGATAACCCTTAAAATGCCCCGCAACAGCGTCGACCTCGCGGCGATAAGCCGCCATGAGAGGATCCTTGGAATCCCACTTGCCTAACACTTGTTGAGCCACCAAATCTGAATCGCCAAGGCACCGGCCCGGCTCAGACTCATCTCTTTAGCCATTCAAAGACCATGGAGCAAAGCTTCATATTCTGCCGCGTTATTAGTATAAGGAAACATCAATCGCAACACATAACAGAACTTGTCCCCTCGAGGAGAAGTTTAAACAACTCCAGCCCCCGAGCCTTCCAACTATCTGGACCCATCAAAATGAATCGTCCAATATGTGTTGTCTGGTTTCTCCTCTGGCATCCGCAACTCTATCCAGTCGTTAATGAAGTCAACTAGCGCTTGAGATTTGATCGCAGTACGTGGCATATACTTCAAACCATGAGACCCAAGTTCAATAGCCCACTTGGCGACTCGTCATGTGGCTTCTCTATTTTGAATGATGTCTCCTAAAGGAGAAGAGCTAACCACAGTGATCGGGTGACCCTAAAAGTAATGTTTGAGCTTCCAGCTTGCCATGAACACCCCGTAAACGAGCTTTTGCCAATGTGGATATCTTTGTTTAGATTCAATGAGCACTTCACTGACGTAGTAAACCAGCCGTTGGACCAGATGTTCCTTGCCAGCCTCCTTGCGCTCCACAACAATGGCCACACTGACAGCACGTGAGTTAGCAGCTACATATAACAACAACGGCTCTTTATCAACCGGAGAAGCAAGAACCAGCGGCTCAGCGAGCTGTTTCTTCAGATCCTCAAAAGCAGAGTTAGCAGCGTCACTCCAGACAAAGTCATCCGCCTTATTCATCATTTGATACAAAGGCATCGCCTTCTCCCCTAACCGACTTATGAACCGTCTTAAGGCAGTGACACGACCCGCCAAACGCTGAACGTCATTGATGCACACCGGTTTGGCCAGAGATGTAATTGCCTTAATTTTCTCTGGATTAGCCTCAATACCTCTGTTAGATACCAAAAAAACCAAAAGTTTGCCAGCTGGGACTCCAAAAACACATTTGGCCGGGTTAAGCATCATCTTGTAGACTCGGAGGTTATCAAAGGTCTCGTTCAAATCAGTTACCAAGGTATCCTTCTCTCTAGATTTCACCACTATGTCATCCACATAAGCATGAATGTTACGCCCAATCTGTCTGTGAAGACAATTCTGTACACATCGTTGATAAGTCGCCTGAGCACTTTTCAGTCCAAAAGGCATAGACACATAGCAGAAGGCTCCAAACGGAGTGATGAAAGCCGTCTTCTCCTGGTTTTTAACTGCCATCTTGATATGATGATAACCTGAATATGCATCCAAGAAACTCAAACGCTCACAACCCGCCGTAGCATCAATGATCTGATCAATACAAGGGAGAGCAAAATGATCCGCCGGACAAGCCTTGTTTAAATCGGTGTAATCCACACACATACGCCAGGTGCCATTCTTCTTGAGTACAAGCACCGGGTTAGCCAACCACTCTGGGTGAAAAACTTCAACAATGAACCCAGCCGCCAAGAGCCGGGCCACCTCTTCTCCAATGGCCTTGCGCCTTTCCTCGTTAAATCGTCGAAGAAACTCCGTGACCGGCTTAAACTTCGGATTAATATTAAGAGTGTGCTCAGCGAGTTCTCTCAGGACACCTGGCATGTCAGAAGGTTTCCATGCAAAGATGTCCCGGTTCTCATGGATGCACTCAATGAGCGCGCTTTCCAATTTTGGATCCAAGTTGGCACCGATGATGAACTATTTGGATGAGTCACCAGGTACAAAATCAACCATCTTGGTGTCATCAGCTGACTTGAATTTCAACACCGGTTCATGCTCCGTAGTTGGCTTCTTCAAAGACGTCATGTCTGCTGGGTCAACATTATCTTTATAAAACTTTAACTCCTCTGTCGCACAAACAGACTCAGCATAAGCGGCATCACCTTCTTCACATTCTAGGTCTATTTTCTGGCTTCCATGTACTGTGATGGTGCCTTTATAACCCGGCATTTTGAGCTGCAGATACACATAACACGGCCGAGCCATGAACTTGGCATAAGCTGGCCATCCAAACAGAGCATGATATGGGCTTTTGATCTTAACCACCTCAAAAGTTAACTTCTCAGCCCTGGAATCATATTCATCCCCAAAGGCTACTTCCAGTTCAATCTTACCAACGGGGTATGCCGACTTACCAGGCACAACACGATGAAAAACAGTGTTGGATTGTTTAAGACTCTTATCAGTCAACCCCATACGACGAAACGTCTCATAATAGAGGATGTTGATGCTACTGCCTCCGTCCATGAGCACCTTAGTGAACTTATATCCACCAACCTGAGGTGCCACCACCAAGGCCAAGTGACCCGGATTATCAACCCGAGGAGGGTGATCTTCCCTACTCCACACAATAGGCTGTTCTGACCACCTCAAATAACGTGGAATCGCCGACTCAACAGCATTAACAGCCCTCTTATGAAGCTTCTAGTCCCTCTTGCATAAACTAGTGGTAAATACGTGGTACTGCCCACTATTCAACTGTTGCTGCTGATTACTTTGGCTGAGTTGCTGATTATAACCACCCTGGTTACCCGGATGGCCCTGACCGTGAAAACCGCCTCAGCCCGAACCGGCGCCCGGGCCACGAAAGCCGCCTCTGCCTGAACCGCTGCCAGGTCCGTGACTACCATCAAACATGTTGGAATTTTTAAATGCCTTCATGATTGTACAGTCCTTCCATGGATGGGTAGCTGGCTTCTCCCGGGTGCCGTGTCTTGGACAAGGTTCATTCAGTAGTTGCTCAAGGGTGGGACCTGACCCGCCTGACCGAGGAGGTGGCCTACCCTTGCCCCGTTGGTTGTTTCTCTGTGCATTGGTGTTAGCCACAAACTCGGCAGCCTTACATTTATTACCTCCTTGATTCGCCGGGTTATGTTGATGACCCTTGCCGTTGTCGTTCTTCTTTCCCTTCCCTGTCTTCTCTTCATCCGACGCGGGATCCTCGGTACTGTCAGAATCAACATATTTGACCAGGGCCGCCATCAACTGGCCCATGTTATTACAATCACGCTTGAGCCGCCCCAGCTTCTGTTTCAGAGGTTCAAAACGGCAATTTTTCTCCAACATTAAGACCGCAGAGCCGGCATCCATCTTATCAGATGAATGTATTATCTCCTTGACTCGGCGCACCCAATGGGTCGTGGACTCACCTTCCTCTTGCTTACAATTAGTTAGGTCCGCGATTGACATAGGTTGTTTACATGTGTCCTTGAAGTTCTGAATGAACCGGGCTTTTAACTCCGCCCATGAGCTGATGGAATTGGGTGGCAACCCTTTCAACCAAGTGCGAGCAGTTCCATCCAACATCATAGAGAAATACTTAGCCATTGCTGCATCACTGACCTCCGATAGCTCCATCACCATCTCATAACTTTCAATCCATGCCCCAGGCTGCAAGTCGGCCGTGTAATTAGGCACCTTACGAGGCCCTTTAAAGTCCTTGGGCAAGCGCTCATTATGTAGAGCCGGCACCAGGCAAGGGACACCTACTGTTCTTGTGGCCACTCCTTCCTCAACAGAGGTTGCCGATAAATCGGAAAAGCCTGATGAGCCGCCTGCTCAGCTGCCAGTTGAACTTCCTTCTCAGTCTCTTGACGGATTCTCTCCTGATCCGCCAAGTTAAGGTCTCCAGCCTGCGCCGGCTCATGCCTGCGCGGTTGGTTACGGCGTTGAGCATTGCTCGATATAGCGGCCGAGTCCATATGCCTGCTATAACTCGGGCTCCGGCTTGGGCGAGGGGTTGAATGGATTCTTTCTCGATTGTAAGAGTATGCATCCTGCTGCGCCAGAGCCGTCTAAAGAAGTTCTCTCACCCTTCGTGTTTCAATCGCTGTCGGAGAGTCGCCTTCCATCGGGAGAGCCGACAAACGAGCCGACGCAGCGATGAGATACTCCAAAGGGTTAGAAAAGTGACCCGGTGGTTTTGGTGTGTAATGAGGCGGAGCAGTGTTCATACAGGGTGGCTTCATGGCCCGCAATTGAACCGGCGCCCCAGCCCCGGGTGTCGTGATCCGGTTTGCCTCCGGAGGGTTACTTCTACCAGCCTCGAGTATGTGGAAGAGATTCCTAGGGTCGTAAGTCAGAGGTAGACCTGACTAAGTTTTCTGGTGCCTTCTCCTCATGACCTCATTTGACGCGTTCAGATCCACCGAGAGCCAGAAAGTCTCCGCTTGAAGCTGCTGATCACGAGCATCCAAAGCCGCCCGCTCCGCGGCCATCCTGACCTCTTCTGCTGCTAAATTTTCCTTGGCCTGTGCCATCTCTTCGCGTAGTCGTGCCACCTCCGCGTCATGCTGAGCCTTATCCGCCGGCTCCAATACAACAGTCAACAGAGCCGTCAACTTCTCCATGAGGTCCGTTAGCAGCTGAGCCAGGGGGCGCGCGGGGTCTCCTGACCCGGCTGCTGCCGACCCGATGGTTATTGCTGTCGCAGCCATAGAGTTCTGCCTGGGTTGAGTGCCAGCCATGAAAACTCCGGCTCGATTCAGCGGCTCAAAGAGGTCTGGAATACTGCTGCCATCGGAACAGCCCCCAAGCATGCCATCTTGCAGCTGATACAAAGAATTTGTCTCGCCGGAGGACGACTCACCGTCAGAACAGATGGTTGTCTCACTGCCATCCACTGATCCTTCAGAGAACTCACCTCCATGGATGCAACCCATGAAGGCATGCTTTACAGTAGGTTGAGCCTGGGCGGATTTCGCGCGCTAAGCCGTCTCGATGAGGTTGGTGCAGACGTCCGGCTCAGGGCCCGACTCGCCGATCCGGCCAATGAAGACATGGATTCCGCCAAAGGGGACCTGGTACCCGTACTCAATTGAGCCGACCTCGGGGCCCTAGCCTTCGTCGTCGATGTAGAGCTTGCCGCGACGACTCTTGGTCATCCGGCCCACAGCGTATCCCTTGAGCCCTTCGAAGATGCCCTTCAAGAACTCAAATCCACCGTGCGCTGGCCCCACGGTGGGCGCCAACTATCCTGGAATTGTCACGGCAGATGTCCTAGCGGAAGGACTTAGTCGTAGGGCCATCGCAACTAGGAAGCTTAAAGGGGTTAATCGGGGCAAAGGACACAAGAGGTTTATACTGGTTCAGCCCCTTACGGTGAAGGTAAGGCCTAGTCCAGTTGATGTTGTATTGCTAGGTTTCGATGACCAAGGAGCGAATCTGCTAGCTTGGCTATCGATCTCTCTTGTTTCTTGTCCTAAGCCGCCGCCGGGTCGTCCCCTTATATACACGAGTTGACGCCTGGCGGCCTACAGAGTCCCGGCCAGCTCATAAAACATGTCCGGCTCGGTGACTTCTTTTATATGCCTTTCTTTACAAGTCTTTCTTTACATACGGCGGTTTACAATATTGGGCCTTAAGCCGCCTCTGGGCTTAGGCCTTCTACAAGTCTTAATAAACTATCACCTTGAATATTACTGGGTTTCTTTTGTAACCCGCCATTGGGGTTAACCCGGCCCCTCCTGGGCGGGTCATACCTGGTAGCTATATCCCCAACAGTCCCGGTGAAGCTTGGTATTCCGATGTTCAGGTACTTAGTGACTTCCTTCAAGTGTCGTCCAAAGGGTGTGTCTTCATCCGATTGTGCAAACTTATTCCTCGTGTCTGCCATCCTAAAGAATAGAAAAGGGAGAGGAGTCAAAAATGAGAAGAGAGTAGTGATCTAGGGATTTAGCTTAGTGGTCGTGTCCTACAGTCAGCGTGTGCTCTGATACCATCTTGTAGCGACCAGACCTCAAACAGTCCGATCTCTGTGCATCAGTGTCATCCCTGGATCGGTAATGCTGACACGCACAATACTTGAGGATTATAACAGAGTAGCAATCACACACTTATTACATCGAACGTCTCAAAAGAGAACTTAAAACAATAAATATGGCTTAAGGCCATCTAAAATGATAACAGCGGAAGGTTTTGAAGATAAAGTGAGTCCATCAACACCAATGGCATCACTGAGTGAAAGACAACGACCTATGGCTCCTTAGTCATTGTCTGAGAAGTCTGCAACATGAACATTGCAGCCCGAAACGGGTCAGCAGATGGAATATGCTGGCAAGGTAACACAAGAGAATAATGAATAGAATAATTGCTATCACTACATGCATATTTGGCTGGTGGAGGCTGTATGGTTAATATGTTTTTGCAAAAAGCCAATACTTCCCTACAACAAAGGAATAAATTTATTTAACTATCATTGTGGTTGTTAAACATTGAGAAGGTTCCTCTGACTCAATCCCAATTAATCTTCATCATTAAACCCAATCAAATTATTTTAAGAGTGATGAGCTCAATCATGATAATCCAAGAACCAGATACTCAAGATGTCCATAACCGTGGACACGGCTAACCATGATTAGTTTATACACTCTGCAAAGGTTTGCACACTTTTCCCCACAAGACTCGAATACATCCATGGTCGGAGATTCGAGACACAGTCTTTCTGAAGCATTAACTCTCTACTCTGGGTAGACAAGACCACCTACAACCCACTACATCTGCTAGTCTACCTCTTCAAGAGCTTCACGCAACGTACTCAACTATGATAGAGCCCATACTAGCTTGTGGCTGCACACTGAAGTTTCTAGCGTGAATAATCTTATGATCCCTTTGAGCCTGGGTGGCGGGCCGTAGGATGATCACATGGGTCCTCTGGGATATCCTAGGACAACACTGGGTACTCCAGGTGTCCACAAGCAATCCACCGAGATGTGTATTAAAGTTGCCACCTTAAGTTGAACCATTAGTTAACAAACTCACATCTGTCATGAATACTCTCAAACCCAATCCACGTCTACGAGCATAGCATGGCAATATAAGCGGCGTAGAAGTAACTCCCAAGGTTTGAAAATAAACAAGTGAATAGGTACTACCTCAACTACTTCCCAAGACCCACAATTTAATCAGATCATAATCATGCAATTGTTTGAGGATTGATCTAATGCAATAAAACTGGGTAGTAAATAGCTATGATCAATGTGTTACTTGCCTTGTTGATGATCCGTGAAACCTAGAGACTTGTAGTACCACGCTTCGCACTCCGGGTACTCTATCGCAAACAAACAAGCATACAATAAGCACACAACTAGAAGCACGGGTAAAACTCAAATAAGAGATCTAACCAGAAAGTTCAACTTAAGAACTCCGGTTAGCAAAAAGAATAAAACCAAACGAAGCAATGAAACTCAAACTGCGAAAGAAACAAGATCTGTTTACTAATCTGGACTAAAGTTACATTTTATAGTAGCAAAATCTTGTTTAAGCTGGTTAAACAGAAGGGCTTTGAGATGAAGATCTAGGCGCTTGAATCGCCTGATTCCGATAAACGAGCGAAAAGTTATACTAGAACGAAGATTAGGGCAGAAATCGCGATCGAAAATAATCGCGGAAAAACCCTGGAAAAAGAAAACTGATGAATAGACTAACGAACGAACGTTCGTTGTATGCAGTTAATGGGTGAAAACCGTTTGTTAAAACGAACATACGAACGGGCGTTCGCTAAATAAATAAACCGATGGAAAAACCAAACCGATCTAAACAAAAAAATGAATCTAGGTTTTCGAAATAAAACCGATCGGTTTGAAAAAACGGTGGCTACCTCGACGAGGTCCGGCGGCGGCGGCGAGACGGCAGCTCCGATGGGCGGCGAGGCGGCGGCTCGGCGTGTGGCGGCGGCGGCGGGACGACGGCTTCGGTGTCCAGCGAAGCAGCGGCTTTGGTGGGCGCCGAGGGGCGTGCTGCAGCGGCGGCGGCGTGCGGCAGGGGCGGCGGCAGCGGGCAACGGCGCTAGGGTTTGGGGCAGCTCAGGCCTCGCGACTTTAAAGGCTGGCCGGGCTAGTGTCTAGGTCGGACACGGCCCGGTTAGGTCGGTTGACTTTTTTTAAAAATAATTCCGCTCGGAAAAACAAAGAAAAGAAATATTAAACAGACTCCAAAAATCCTGAAATAAATTTTGTCCGTCCTCTAAAAATCTACCGGACAAGGTGAACATTTATTTGGGGCTCTAATGCAATTTTGGAAAACGCATATTTTTCCTAATTCAAATAAAATAGCGATAAAAACTCCGAATAAAATTTTATTTGATTTTAATATTAAATTTCCAATATTTCTTTATTTTGGGGAAGTCATTTTATCCCCTCTATTTTTATTTTCATAAAGGAATATTCAAAGAGAAAATAATTAAAATCAAACGATCCTCTTTTCAAAATTTGAGAAAACTCAAATATGAAAAATAATGAAATCCCCAACTCTCTCCATGGGTCCTCGAGTTGTGTAGAATTTCTAGGATCAAGCCAAAATGCAATAGAATATGATATGCAATGATGATCTAATGCATAACATTCCAAATTGGAAATTCGGGATGTTACGATTGTTCTAGAGAACGAAGTTTTAGTCATCTTGCCCATGAGGCATGGTTCGCAAGTACCAAGTGATTCATAATCAAGTGATTCCAGAAGTCCACCAGAATGGAGTTTCTTCATGCGCTTTATACCAATATTACCTAAACGGCAGTGCCAAAATAAGTTGCACTATCATTATCAACTCTGCATCTTTTGGCTTCAATACTATGAACATGTGTATCACTACTATCAAGGTTTAGTAAAAATAGACCACTCATCAAGGGTGCATGACCATAGAAGATATTACTCATATAAATAGAACAACCATTATTCTCTGATTTAAATGAATAACCCTCTCGCATCAAACAAGATCCTGATATAATGTTCATGCTCAACGCTGGCACCAAATAACAATTATTTAGGTCTAAAACTAATCCCGAAGATAGATGTAGAGGTAGCGTGCCGACGGCGATCACATCAACTTCGGAACCATTTCCACGCGCATCGTCACCTCATCCTTAGCCAATGTTCGCTTAATCCGTAGCCCCTGTTTCGAGTTGCAAATGTTAGCAACTGAACCAGTATCAAATACCCAGGTGCTACTGTGAGCATTAGTAAGGTACACATCAATAACATGTATATCAAATATACCTTTTACTTTGCCATCCTTATTCTCCGCCAAATACTTGGGGCAGTTCCGCTTCCAGTGACCAGTCCCTTTGCAGTAGAAGCACTCAGTCTCAGGCTTAGGTCCAGACTTGGGTTTCTTCACTTGATCAACAACTGGCTTGCTGTTCTTCTTGAAGTTCCCCTTCTTCCCTTTACCATTTTTCTTGAAACTGGTGGTCTTGTTGACTGAGGGAGTCCTGGATTAGGGGGTCTCCGGACAGCCGGACTATATCCTTTGGCCGGACAGTTGGACTATGAAGATACAAGATTGAAGACTTCGTCCCATGTCCGGATGGGACTCTACTTGGCGTGGAAGGCAAGCTAGGCAATACGGATATGTATATATCCTCCTTTGTAACCGACCTTGTGTAACCCTAGCCCCCTCCGGTGTCTATATAAACCGGAGGGTTTTAGTCTGTAGGACAACATACAATCATACCATAGGCTAGCCTCTAGGGTTTAGCCTCTTTGATCTCGTGGTAGATCAACTCTTGTAATACTCATATCATCAAGAACAATCAAGCAGGACGTAGGGTATTACCTCCATCAAGAGGGCCCGAACCTGGGTAACATCGTGTCCCCTGCCTCCTGTTACCATCCGCCTTAGACGCACCGTTCGGGACCCCCTACCCGAGATCCGCTGGTTTTGACACCGACATTGACCATCAACACTTGATGCTCCTTCTTGATTTCTACCTCCGCGGCCTTTAGCATTGTGCAGAGCTCAGGAATCGTCTTATCCATCCCTTGCATATTATAGTTCATCACGAAGCTCTTGTAGCTTGGTGGAAGTGCTTGAAGAACTCTGTCAATGACACTATCATCAGGAAGATTAACTCCCAGTTGAGTCAAGTGGTTGTGGTACTCGGACATTCTCAGTATATGTTCACCGACAAAACTATTCTCCTCCATCTTGCAGCTATAGAACTTATTGGAGACTTCATATCTATCAATCCGGGCATTTTCTTGAAATATTAACTTCAACTCCTGGAACATCTCATATGCTCCATGACGTTCAAAACATCGTTGAAGTCCCAGTTCTAAGCCGTAAAGCATGGCACAATCAACTATCGAGTAGTCATCAGCTTTGCTCTGCCAGGTGTTCACAACATCTGGCGTTGCTCCTACAGCAAGTTTGTCACCTAGCGGTGCTTCCAGGACGTAATTATTCTGTGCAGCAATGAGGATAATCCTCAAGTGACGGACCCAGTCTATGTAGTTGCTACCATCATCTTTCAACTTAGCTTTCCCTAGGAACGCATTAAAATTTAATTGAACTTTAATTTATCAATGGTACTAAGTTCTTGATAAATTAAAGTTCAATTAATCAAATTCCTTAAGAAATCCCACTTAGATAGAAATCTCTCTAATCATCTAAGTGATCACGTGATCCATATCAACTAAACCATGTCCGATCATCACATGAGATGGAGTAGTTTTCAATGGTGAACATCACAATGTTGATCATATCTACTATATGATTCACGCTCGACCTTTTGGTCTCAGTGTTCCGAGGCCATATCTGCATATGCTAGGCTCGTCAATTTTAACCTGAGTATTCTGCGTGTGCAAAACTGGTTTGCACCCGTTGTATGTGAACGTAGAGCTTATCACACCCGATCATCACATGGTGTCTCGGCATGACGAACTGTAGCAGCGGTGCATACTCAGGGAGAACACTTATACCTTGAAATTTAGTGAGAGATCATCTTATAAGCTACCGCCGAACTAAGTAAAATAAGATGCATAAAGGATAAACATCACATGCAATCAATATAAGTGATATGATATGGCCATCATCATCTTGTGCCTTTGATCTCCATCTCTAAAGCACCGTCATGATCACCATCGTCACCGGCTTGACACCTTGATCTCCATCGAAGCATCGTTGTCGTCTTGCCAACTATTGCTTCTATGACTATCGCTACCGCTTAGTGATAAAGTAAAGCAATTACATGGCGATTGCATTTCATACAATAAAGCGACAACCATATGGCTCCTGTCAGTTTCCGATAACTGTGTTACAAAACATGATCATCTCATACAATAAAATTTAGCATCATGTCTTGACCATATCACATCACAACATGCCCTGCAAAAACAAGTTATACATCCTCTACTTTGTTGTTGCAAGTTTTACGTGGCTGCTACGGGCTGAGCAAGAACCGTTCTTACCTACACATCAAAAACCACAACGCGGTATAGTGATTGCTTTTTGATCTTCAGAAAGAACCCTGATCATTGAATCTGATTCAACTAAAGTTGGAGAAATAGACACCCACTAGCCACCTACGTGTGAAGCACGTCGGTAGAACCAGTCTCGCGTAAGCGTACGCGTAATGTTGGTCTGGGCCGCTTCGTCCAACAATACCATCGAATCAAGAATCAACTAGTGATGGGAAGCAATATGTATATACCCACGCCCACAACTCCTTTGTGTTCTACTCATGCATATAACATCTACGCATAGACCTGGATCTGATACCACTGTTGGGAAACGCAGTAATTTCAAAAAAATCCTACGCACACGCAAGATCATGGTGATGCCTAGCAACGAGATGGGAGAGTGTTGTACACATACCCTCGTAGACCGTAAGCGGAAGCGTTATGACAACGAGGTTGATGTAGTCGTATGTCTTCACGATCGACCGATCCTTGTACCAAAAGTACGACACCTCCGTGATCTGCACACGTTCGGCTCGGTGACATCCCATGAATTCACGATCTAGCAGAGTATCGAGGGAGATCTTCGTTAGCATGATGGCGTGATGATGGTGATGATGATTGAGGGAGTCCTGGATTAGGGGGTGTTCGGATAGCCGAACTATACCTTCAGCCGGACTCCTGGACTATGAAGATACAAGATTGAAGACTCCATCCCGTGTGCGGAAGGGACTTTCCTTGGCGTGGAAGGCAAGCTTGGCGATACGGATGTTCAGATCTCCTACCATTGTAACCGACTCTATGTAACCCTAACCCTATCCGGTGTCTATATAAACCGGATGGTTTTAGTCCGTAGGACAACATACACATCAACAATCATACCATAGGCTAGCTTCTAGGGTTTAGCCTCTCTGATCTCGTGGTAGATCAACTCTTGTATTACCCATATCATCAATATTAATCAAGCAGGACGTAGGGTTTTACCTCCATCGAGAGGGCCCGAACCTGGGTAAAACTTCGTGTCCCCTGCCTCCTGTTACCATCTGGCCTAGACGCACAGTTCGGGACCCCCTACCAGAGATCCACCGGTTTTGACACCGACATTGGTGCTTTCATTGAGAGGTCCTCTGTGTCGTCGCCATCAGGAAGGATGCCTCGCCCCGTCTTCAAAGACGGCACCGTTCCTAAGGGAGCTTTGGCTGTCGGCCAAACCCTCCGGCTAGGTAGTTTTCTTATGAACACCTGTTCGGCTTCTACGCCAACGATGACCTCTCGAGCCATCGAAAACAATCTTCATGTCAACTCGGAACTTGCCGAGCAGTTAAATCCAATAGAGCTTTCCTCCATAAACGAGCTCTTGGATCGCTTCGCCGCCCAGGGAGTCGCTACGGATTATGACCAAATTGGGCCTAAAACCGATCTGAGAGAGATTAACCCTCCCCAAGCCACCCATCACGTTGCCGTGGTAGAGGGACAGTGCGGCGACCCTTCATCTATCCTAAGGACTCGCTACGTCCGGATTCCCGATCCCTCCAAGCCGGATGTCCGCGGAGGGCAGGATATCACTCAAGACCTGAACCAAGAATCAGGCGACGGACTGGATTCATTGGACGACATCCAGGAATCCAAACTTTCGAGTTCAGAAATTCCTCGGCCTCTGAGCCTCAGAAGGGGTAAGGCTTCGGATCCAATTCCACCCACCCACCCGAACATTAGCGATCTATCCCAAATCAGGCAAGAGCCCAAAGAAATAGTACATCATTATTGGGCCAGATTCCTCCTGGTTATGCACAGGATAAAGGGCTGCCGTGAGGAAGACGCAATTTCATCCTTTTGCAATAATTGCATGGACAAGGGAATACTCAACACCATATGTCGCCGTGATATTACACGCTTCGTTGACTTAGCGTCCATAGTACGAAAGTACTGTGCGATGGAAAGCGCCCGGAAAACCGAAACAAAATTTTGGGACAATCTGGCCCTTAAGGCAAGCCCAGTCCGAAATAAAAGGGTGCATCATCGCCAGACACCCGGGTCAAACACCAAAAGGCAGAAACCCTCTTCAGGGCATGGAACCATACTGGAAGGATGGCTTAATGGACCCTGTAAAATTCATAGTACAGAGGACGCCACACCAACTCACAGCCTTAGAGCATGTTGGATACTCTAGCAGGTGGCCAAAATTGGCGAAAACCTCCTAATCCCGGAGGCCACAGAAAGCCACCCCAGAGACACCAATACGGTATTAATAGTCTTCGAGACCTTCGCATCAAATAACATGCGGAAAAGGACACTCCGCAGCCTTGCCGAAGTCTACCAAGTAGCAACAATAAACCCATGGAGTGACACGGCCATTACATTCAACGCCAGTGATGAACCTAAATTCCGAATAGCCCGAGCACCAGCCGCATTGGTCCTCAGTCCAGTAGTGGACGGCTTTCGTCTCACCAAGGTACTCATGGACGGCGGCAGCGGATTGAACCTCATCTATGAGGAAACTCTCCAAAAAATGGATATAGACTGGAACCGCATCACGCGAAGCAGCACAACCTTTAGAGGAATAATCCCCAGTCGGGAAGCGCGCTGTACAGGAAAAATCACACTAGATGTGGTTTTCGGCACGCTGGACAATTACAGGTCCAAAGAAGTCACGTTCCACGTGGCCCCGTTTAGCAGTGGTTATCATGCTTTGCTAGGGCGGGAAGCATTCACAATCTTCCAAGCAATACCCCATTACGGGTACATGAAGCTCAAGATGCCCGGGCCTAACAGGATCATCACTCTTGCTAGTGATCCGGACATAGCACTCCGCGCCGAAAACAAAACAGCCGAACTGGCCCTCGAGGCACTATCCGAAGCCCTAGCGGCTGAGGAGCTGACTGCGCTGCGCTCTACGGTGAATAGGGACGATGTGGTACTCGACAAAAGATCCAAATCCACCTCCTTTAAACCAGTGGACGAAATAGTCAAATTCCATGTCCATCCAATGGACCCTAATAAAACGGCTTCCATTGAGGCACAGTTAAACCCTGATGTCGACGCCGCATTGTGAGAGTTCCTACGAGAGAACTGGGGCATTTTCGCCTGGCACCCTTTAGACATGCCAGGAATCCCACGCAGGCTGGCCGAGCACAACTTAAATATCCAAACAGGATTCAAACCTGTCAAACAGGCTCTCTGGCGTTTTTCCGAACCTAAGAGACAGGCTATGGGAGAGGAGCTAGCAAAGCTATTAGAGGCCGGATTCATCAAAGATATAAAACATCCGGACTGGCTAGCAAACCTGGTGATGGTACCAAAAAAGGACAAATCCTGGCGCCTGTGTGTTGATTTTAAAGACCTTAACAAGGCTTGCCCAAAGGATCCCTTCCCCCTCCCCCGCATCGATCAAATTATCATTGCGACCGCAGGACACGATTCGTTGTGTTTCCTCGGTGCATATTCTGGCTACCATCAAATCAAGATGGCAGAACCAGACCAAGCCGCAACGGCATTTATCACACCATACGGGCCATTCTGCTTCAACATGATGCCCTTCGGGCTCAAAAACGCCGGCGCAACATACCAGCGCATGATTCAGACATGTTTGGCAAGCCAGATCGGTAGAACAGTGGAGGCATAGGTAGATGATGTGGTCATCAAAACAAGACATGTTGAATCTCTAATAGACGACTTGAGACTCACATTTGACAATCTCCGAACATACGACATCAAGCTCAACCCGGAAAAATGCGTTTTCGGCGTTCCAGCCGGAAAGCTCTTGGGCTTCATTGTATCCAGCAGAGGAATTGAAGCAAATCCAGCCAAGATCCGAGCTCTGTCGCAACTGGATATCCTAAATGACCTCAAACAAATACAAAAGTTAACCGGATGTGTGGCGGCTCTAAGCCGCTTTATCTCCCGCTTAGGAGAAAAGGCCCTTCCCCTTTACCGCCTCCTTCGGCGCACCGAACACTTCAAATGGACGGACGCAGCCACGGCCGGACTCGACGAATTAAAAGCCATTCTGGCAACAAACCCAGTCCTGGCTGCGCCAAACACCGGCAAACCAATGCTATTGTACATCGCAGCAACACATCAAGTGGTAAGCGCAGTGCTCGTCGTCGAATGAGAAGCGGACGGACACAAATTCCCCCTTCAAAGGCCGGTCTATTATGTGTCCACTGTCCTCACTCCCTGCAAATCACAGTACCCACATTATCAAAAGATTGCGTACACGGTATTCATGGCATCCCGGAAGCTACGACACTACTTTCAAGAGTGTTCAATAAGAGTAGCCTTGGAAGTACCACTTAACGACATTATAAACAACCATGACGCAACAGGCCGGATTGCGAAATGGGCCATCGAGCTCCTCCTGTTCGACATAACTTATAAGCCACGACGAGCCATCAAGTCACAAGTTTTGGCCGACTTCGTCGCAGAATGGACGGAGGCCGAACTCCCTAGAGAGTACGGCACATATTCAAATGTTGGCTCCAAAATGTTGGCTGGACTGGGGGCTGACGTCGTTTTGACGTCCCCCACAGGAGACACAGTTCCATACGTACTATAGATTCTGTACACGGACTCCAACAATGCAGCAGAATATGAGGCCCTTCTACATGGTCTCCGGATGGCAGTATCCATGGGCATCCAACGCCTAGAGGTGCGCGGGGACTCGAACCTCGCAATCTCCTAAATAAATGGAGACTTCGATGCCAAGGATCCGAAAATGGCAGCTTACCGCAACGCCGTCCTAAAAATGTCAGCTCGGTTTGAGGGACTTGAATTTCACCATATAGCCCGGGAAAATATTTAGGCGGCGGATGTCCTGGCACGCATCGGCACAAAACACGATGTAGTCCCCCCCAACATCTTCTTGGAAAGGCTTTTCAAGCCATCCGTGGCATGGGAAGGGGAGCCGAACAATAACAGCCCGGACCCAACCGCACTGCCCGACACCGAACATTCTGACACAATCGGAGGCTCTGCCATTGAAATAACACCTTCAGCCCACGTAATAATGGCCGTCATCGCCCCATGGACAGAACCATTCCTCGCCTACCTTACTAGGCAAGAACTCCCCGAGGACCAAAATGAGGCACGCTGCATAGTGCGGCGATCCAAAGCCTACAGAATCCACGAGGGAGAGCTTTATAAGAAAAGCACTACCGGAGTCCTTCAAAGGTGCATCTCCGAAGAGGAGGGGCGGAATCTCCTGGCTGAAATCCATGCCGGAATCGGCGGTCATCACGCTGCAGCCCGGTCCCTGGTAAGCAAGGCCTTCCGTACAGGCTTTTATTGGCCGACGGCCCAGGCAGATGCTCAGGACTTAGTCCAACGATGCACCGGCTGCCAGCTCTTTGCAAACCAAAGCCATATGCCACCCACCGCCCTCCAAACTATCCCCATCACTTGACCCTTTGCGGTCTGGGGGCTTGATATGGTTGGACCCCTTAAAGGCGGAACCCACAAGCACAAATACTTACTGGTCATGGTGGATAAGTTCACCAAATGGATAGAAGCCAAGCCTGTTAAGATGGCCGAATCCGGACCTGTGATAGACTTCATATCCGGGGTCGTACACCATTACGGCGTCCCCCACAGCATCATCACTGATAATGGCACAAACTTTACGGCCGACGAGGTAAAACTCTGGTGCAAAAACATGGGAATAAAGCTCGATTATGCTTCCGTCTATCACCCACAAACTAACGGCCAGGTCGAACGTGCAAATGGTCTTATCATGAGCGGCATTAAACCCAGACTAGTGCAGTCCCCCAAGGAATCTAACACGCACTGGGTAGAGGAGTTCGACTCCATACTCTGGGGGCTGCGGACCATGCCGAATCGCACCACCGGATACACACCATTCTTCATGGTGTACGGCGCAGAGGTAGTTCTTCCTTGCGACATAATTCATGAGTCACCTCGAGTATGCATTGGAGGAGGAACGTGATGTGGCGAAAGCCCGTTCCACATTCTATCAACAGCAAGCTCGAAGATACCAAAGCAGAGAAGTACGAGCCAAAAATTACAACATTGGCGAAATAGTTCTATGCCTGCCGGACAAGAAAAAGGACAAACTCAAGCCCAAGTGGGAAGGTCCCTTCATAATTGACCAAGTCCTGACTAGTGGAGCGTACCGCCCGCGGAACGCATCGGATAACCGACTCGAGCCGAACCCAGGGAACGCAGCCCGTCTCCGAAGATTCTATGCCTAGCGCTGGATCTTGTGTTCGTCTCCTTACTCTGTCCATTTTTTATATACTGTCCGCCTTACATTTCTCTCCTTCTCCCTTTTTCTCTCTCTTATAACCTTTAAAGGCTCACAAATTAACGCGCTATCCGCGCTCAGTAAACCTGGGGGCTTCTTTCAACAGAAGCTTATTTCTACGGGCTTCACGCCCAACACATGTGTGAATCTTCCGTGTCTACCTTTTATTCACCACTATATGCATCGATATGACTTAAATTTTGGCCAAGCTGGGTTGCCTGGCTCCTGTGCTTACCCCTACGTTCCCGATTGTTCGGCTAGGCGGTAAAGGGAGCACCTCTGCGATTGTTACTGCCGGGTCAGCCGGACGTGTACCTCAGACTGGGTGAAGCCGAAAGCTAGCGTTCTTAAGGGAATATTCGGTTGGTGAACTAAAAGACGATCTTTTTATTTTTTCCATGTGCCCCCAGATGTTTTTCCTGCGTTTCTCTTCGCAGCATGGACATGCACTTTAGGACATGCCTCCCAGGGAAAGGAACCCCTAACGGAACTATTCTCACTGGAAGATGTTTCTTACTAACCATGTAATATAACATAACTAGTCGGGCACTTGTCTGTTTACGCCATAATGACCCCTACGCCTGGTCTCCACGCATTCCCCGGTTCCTATATAACCGCATGGGAATTCGGACACACTTCGGACCGTCAGGTCCCGAGGCTGAAGCAAAAAGGTCGGCCATGACAAATGATCTACAATCCGGCTAGAAGGCATTATAAATGTCAATTAAATTACATAGTGATTTTGACTGATTGTACTCCTCTTCAATACCATCTAATAGGCTGTCTAATTTACAGTCCTGCTGGGAATACTTTGCGGCCAACTCTACTTGGCCGTATACTAAGCTCACGGGGATCTCCTTCCCATCGGGCCCTACAGGACCAACCTCGGCCATATGGTTGGGGTCGGCCTGTGAATACTGCGTCTTCACCATGGCCCAGGTCTCCCAAGCGCCTTGACGACAGGCTGATATCTTCCACAACTGAAGCGCCGCCGTGCTCCCCTCAGCTTCTCCGCAAGCTCTCCAAGACCTTCGGGTGTGGAGACGGATGGCCACAGGACCTGGGCGACGCCTCGCATCGCCTGCCGAACTCGATCGAGAAATTGCAAGAGCTCGGGAAGAAGGTCACCCATAGAACCGGGCATCTCCTCTGTAGGACGACCTGTTAACATACCTACGGATATTGCTCTGTTAATCAAACGGCACCGCCGAACTCTCTTTTAAAAGGTTCGTTCAAGCACTTACTAAATATGTCGCGCCGAAGCCACTGATTCTCCTTCACGGAGTCTGATAGCTGGGCACAAACATCTTTTAGCTTGACGCCCAGCCGGGTGTTGGCATCTTGGAGAACGTTCTTCTCCCCCATCACCTTTAACAGCACCCTCTCACCAGCCCTTAGTTGGCGTTCGAGGTGTTGCCTTTCCGGATTCAATCCGGCGCCATCTGCAATTTTATTTGTCAGATTCGCACAAAAGCCGTGCTTTGCCACATACTTATCTTTCGAAATGAATATTACCAGAGGGGGTCTCCTTAGGCTCCCCCGCCGTGGCCAGGGCGGTCTCCAGTTGGGCTTTGCACTCGTCCAGCTCCTGGGTCAGTAGGGAATTCTTTTCTATAAGAACCTACATTTCAAATGATCCTTAAACCAGTTATTCTAACTGTTTTCAGTCTCGGGGGCTGCTGCTACATATATATTCTCCAAAATTTTCTTACCCGTATGTCTTTTACATATTGCTCCGTGGCTCTGGCTAGACCATTTTGAGCGGCACGGAGGTGCGCATCTCCCGAATGGAAGGCATCTAATGCCTCTTGGGAGAAGCAAGCGTCGTGAAGAATTGTCCGGCGACGCCTGTGGTTCATGGCACTTTCCACCTCTGAGTTGGTGGCAGACAACCCGTCCGCATCCTCCGTCGGGGGAACGTCTGGCGCACGCCTCACGTTCGCTTCCGCCCCCCGACCAGGCTTTGGAGCCTGGCTGGTGGAGGCGCGATTAGCAGCCTCTCCGGATATAGTCCGGCGAGGTCTCTTTGTCCTGAAAAGGGCACGAGTGTCAAATAAGCCTCGAAGGTATAACAACTGAGATAAAGGTGCGCGCCATACCTTCGTGCTGATGCCTCGGTCGGACTACACCTCTTTTCTGCCCATGGGGCCCTGCGGCTCCTGGTTGGTTTGCCGCCGCAGGTTTGGCCTTCTGCCTCAAAAACCTCCCCTGCAAAGTTCGGTTGCAATCAGGAAATTAAACACGCGTGGACGGACCCCTGTCCGGGGTACAGGGACTTCGGTCTCAGGTACCTGGGGTGTTCTGATTAGCCCTGGGTAATTGGCCGTAATGGCCACCAGGGCGTTGTCCTCGGTCAATTGATGGAACACTCCATCAATCAGCTCCACAGATATGTCCGGATCCTCTTGAGAGGCCGGGTCGAGAGACCATCCTGAGTCCTCGGGTTGTGGAGGCGGGCTGCTTATGTCCTTAACGGCCCGGCACAGTTCCTGCGTTGAAGTCATCAGACTAAGTATTTAACAATGGGAACACTAAACGGATGAGAAAGTAAATGCGACGACTTACCCAGCTTGGGGGATTATGCATAGAGAATCCACCCAGTGGGTTGACGCGGAGAAATTCCTCCTCTTCTCCCTTGTACAAAGTGGACAAGATCTCTAATAGAGCGGCAACTGAATCTGGCCCTTTACGACCGTAGTGGGTGGCGTCGTCCTCCCCGTTGAAATCCCACATGGGGTGGCTTCTGTACTGAAGCGGCTGCACCCCCCGCATGATGCCTTCGGCCATAACTCCGATCATGGTTAGTCCGGAATGGGCTAACAATCTTATTTGGCCCATGAGATAAACGATGTCCCTGTCACTTTCCCTTTGAGGGCTCCGTGGACGCCAGCTTAGGCGCTTCTTTAAAGGAGCATTATCAAACTCTGGGAGGCCGATCCGGATAGGATCCGGCAGCGGGAAGTCTTCTATATAGAACCATTCTGAGGGCCAGTCTTCGGACGCCTTCTTTGGAGTTCCGGACAGATATCCGGTTCCGGCTATGCGCCATACTTCGGCTCCGCCCACTTGATACATTGACCCTTTCTTGGAACGGGGCACGAGGCAAAATAGCTCCTTCCACAGTCCGAAATGAGCTTCAATACCCAAGAACAGCTCGCAGAGGGCTACAAAGCCCGCGATATGCAATACTGAGGCAGGTGTGAGATGATGTAGCTGGAGGCCGTAGAACTCCAGCAGCCCACGGAGAAATGGGTGGATGGGAAATTCGAGCCCCCTTATTAAGTAAGGAACAAGGCACACCCGTTCTCCTTTGGATGGATTAGGGGCATTCTCTGCTTGCTCTCCGCCATTGTAGATGGCAAGACCGGCTCGAACCGGGACCATATAGGCCGGGGGGAGAAATCCCTTGGTCTGAAGCGTCACTAGCTCGCTATGCGGAGTAGAACATCTCTCCCAATATCCAGGCTTAGGGCTAGGAGGGCGAGAGGAGGAGTTGCGGCGGCTGGCCATGGTGGAATGGACCTTTGTCGGATGCGCTTTGATGAACACTCGTGGAGAGGAGAAGGTGTGGATTGGATCTAAATCCTCATCCCCTTAAAAAGGGCAACTCATTTACACAGCTAGGGGTGTGAACGTAAAAACACTCAGACTTTTCATATTCACTTGACACGTGGAAAACGGCCATTATTGGGCGTAGAAGCCAAGGAGCGCAACATCTAGAAGAAACCGGACTTTATTCAAACAGGTACACAGAACTTGGAGGAGAACCCGCCTTGCAATGCCGAAGACAATCTGCGCGCCGGACTCATCGTCATTGAAGCCTGGTTCGGGGGCTACTTAGGGAGTCCTGGATTAGGGGGTGTTCGGATAGCCGAACTATACCTTCAGCCGGACTCCTGGACTATGAAGATACAAGATTGAAGACTCCGTCCCGTGTGCGGAAGGGACTTTCCTTGGCGTGGAAGGCAAGCTTGGCGATACGGATGTTCAGATCTCCTACCATTGTAACCGACTCTATGTAACCCTAACCCTATCCGGTGTCTATATAAATCGGAGGGTTTTAGTCCGTAGGATAACATACACATCAACAATCATACCATAGGCTAGCTTCTAGGGTTTAGCCTCTCTGAACTCGTGGTAGATCAACTCTTGTATTACCCATATCATCAATATTAATCAAGCAGGACGTAGGGTTTTACCTCCATCGAGAGGGCCCGAACCTGGGTAAAACTTCGTGTCCCCTGCCTCCTATTACCATCCGGCCTAGACGCACAGTTCGGGACCCCCTACCCGAGATCCGCTGGTTTTGACACCGACAATGATGCTACTGGAACAGGGCTTCGCCTAAGCACCGCTACGATATGACCGAGGTGGATTATGGTGGAGGGGCCACCGCACACAGCTAAGAGATCAGTGATCAACTTGTGTGTCTATGGGGTGCCCCCCTCCCCGTATATAAAGGAGTGGAGGAGGGGGAGGGCCGGCCCTCTACTATGGCACGCCTTTGGGAGTCCTACTCCCACCGGGAGTAGGATTCCCCCCTTCCATGTAGTTGGAGTAGGATAGAAGGAAAGGGAAGAGAGAAGAGAAGGAAGGAGGGGGCGCCGCCCCTCCCCCTTAGTCCAATTCGGACTAGGCCTTGGGGGGCGCACGGCCTGCCCTAGGCAGACCCTCCCGCTCTCCCCTAAAGCCCATTAGGGCCCATATACTCCACGGGGGTTCCGGTAACCCCCCGGTACTCCGGCTTATGCCCGAAATCACCTGGAACCTTTCCGATGTCCAAACATAGGCTTCCAATATATTGATCTTTATTTCTTGACCATTTCGAGACTCCTCGTCATGCCCGTGATCACATCCGGGACTCCGAACAACCTTTGGTTCATCAAAACACATAAACTCATAATACCGATCGTCACCGAACGTTAAGCATGCGGACACTACGGGTTTGAGAACTATGTAGACATGACCGAGATGTGTCTCCGGTCAATAACAAATAGCGGAACCTGGATGTTCATATTGGATCCCACATATTCTATGAAGAACTTTATCGGTCAAACCGCATAACGATATACGTTGTTCCCTTTGTCATCTTTATGTTACTTGCCCGAGATTCGGTCATCGGTATCTCAATACCTAGTTCATTCTCATTACCGGCAAGTCTCTTTACTCGTTCCGTAATGCAACATACCGTAATTCACTCATTAGTTACATTGCTTGCAAGGCTTACAGTGATGTGCATTACCGAGAGGGCCCTGAGATACCTCTCCGACAATCGGAGTGACAAATCCTAATCTCAATCTATGCCAACTCAACAAACACCATCGGAGACAACTATAGAGCACCTTTATAATCACCCAGTTACGTTGTGACGTTTGGTAGCCACAAAGTGTTCCTTCGGTATTCGGGAGTTGCATGATCTCATAGTCATAGGAACATGTATAAGTTATGAAGAAAGCAATAGCAACAAACTAAACGATCATCGTGCTAAGCTAACAGAATGGGTCAAGTCAATCACATCATTCTCTAATGATGTGATCCCGTTAATCAAATGACAACTCATGTCTATGGTTAGGAAACATAACCATCATTGATTCAACGAGCTAGTTAAGTAGAGGCAAACTAGTGACACTCTGTTTGTCTATATATTCACACATGTACTAAGTTTCCAGTTAATACAATTCTAGCATGAATAATAAACATTTATCATGATATAAGGAAATATAAATAACAACTTTATTATTGCCTCTAGGGCATATTTCCTTCACTTTCACCATGGACCAGGCCTCTCGTGCGCCTTCTCGGCAAGCAGATATCTTCCATAATCTAAAGCCGCGCCGAGTTCCCTTGAACAACTCCACAAACTCCTCCATACTTCCTAGAGGGGACGTGGATGGCCATAAAGCCTTGGCAACACTCCGCATCGCTTTCCGAGGTCGCTCGTATACTTCGGACAGCTCTTGTAGCAGATCGCCTTGGAAGCTAGATGCCTCTTCTTCGGGCCGCCCAGTCATAATATCTACAGGAATAAACTTATCAGAAGTTGCCTCAGCGAACTGTTCGACAATAGGTTGAAAGGCATACTGAATATGCTGCCTCGCAGCTTTTTGTTCTCCTTTAAAGCGTCTGCTAGTTGGGCCGTCACATCCTTCAGCTCTCCGCCGAGCTGGGTATTGGCATCCTGCAGTTTGTTCTTTTCGTCCCTAGTCTGTGTCAGTACACGTTGACCAGCGGCCTCTTGCCTTTTGGCATGTTCCTTGTCCACTTGCGCGGACTTTAGCTTCTCTTCCATCTAAGCCAACGAGGCTGCCATCGTATAATGCAACAATGATTATTCATATAAACATGACTGGCACATGATTACATTTTCCGGATAGAAGGGAACCTTACCAGTAGGTGCCTCCTTGGACTTCCCCAGTTCGGCGGTAACAGTAGTTAGCTGGGTCCGAGACTGCTCCAGCTCCTGAGATAGCATGTTGTTGTTCTCTGTGTGTGTCTGATTATACAATGATCCTTAAATTAGTTGTTTCAACTGCTTCAAGTCTCGGGGGCTACTGGTATATGATTACCAGATCTATACAATGCATACTTACCCTCATATCTTTCAAATACTGGTAAGTGGCTCTGGCACGCCCATCCCGAGCAGCTTGGATGTATACATCAGCCAAACTGAAGGCACTAAACGCCTCTTCAGTAAAGCTGGGGTCACGAAGAGCGGCCATCCGTCACCGATGATTCATGGCTCTCTCTACTTCAGAGTTCGTGACAGACACATCATCCGAATCCTCTATAGGAGGACAATCCGGTGTCACTCCCAGATCAGCCCCCGCCTTAGAGGCAGGGTCAGGAACCTGATTTGTAGAGGCGCGACTGGAAATATCCCCGGACATAGTCTGGCGAACACTCTTCCTGATAAAACACAGCGGACAATGTCACAGTTCGATGTGACTGCCAAGGGGCATATTCAAATCCATACCTCTTTGATGAAGTCTCGGCCGTGTTGTCATTTGCCTTCCTCTTCGAAGACCCGCCCAGCGCAGGCGCCGCTCTCTTATGAGACGCATTTGGTGTAGCATGGCGCGCCGAGCGCCTCCCCTTTGGAGCATGAGATGGTGCGGTAGGTGAGGCATAACGAGGAAGCTCTTTTGGAGGAGATGATCCCTAGACACTTATGTGGGAAGACGGCAGGAGACCGGGTTAATCGAATACAATGGCCACTTCTATGCCGTCGTAGCTCGCCTGATAGAAGACCCCCTCCTTAAGCTCTACAATTATATCCAGATCCTCCTCAAATCTAGGATCTAGGTCCCGAATATGATTCTCCGGCTACGGAGCATGGCTATAGATCCCCGCGGTGGCCTTCCGCCATTCGTGTTAACGATGGTCGGTTTGAATCCAACTAATTGTGGCTTAAGATGGGGATTGAATAAGATTCTGGATTGAAAGCTTACCCATCTAGGGGGGTTGTACATGGAGAATCCGTCTCGACACTAAAGGCGGGAGAATTCTTCTTTCTCCCCTTTATAAAGATCCGCCAGCATGGCGGCCAGGGCGGCAAAGTTATCCGGACCCTTGCGTCCGTAGCGGGATGTATCATCCTCCCCGTTGTAGTTCCACATGGGGAGTCCTTTGGATTTGAGCGGTTGGATGCCTCGCGTTATGGAAATTGCCTTGACCTCAATCATGGATAGTCCGGATTTGGCGAGTATTTTTTATCTTGTCCACTAACATCTTGACTTCCGCGCTATCTTCCTCCTCGAGGCTCCGAGGGCGCCAGCTGTGGTGTAACTTCAGTGGAGCGCTAGAAAATTCGGGAAGACCCATTCGGACTGGGTCGGGGAGAGTGACGTCTTTAATATAAACCACTTCGAGAGCCACTCCTCGGACGCCTTCTTAGGCGTGCAGGATAGGTATCCGGTTCCAGCTATGCGCCCTATCTCCGCGCCGCCCACCTCGAATATGGATCCCTTTTGGGAGCGAGGGATGAGTGAGAACAGTTTCCTCCATAACTCAAAATGGGCCTCGCGGCCTAGGAACAGCTCGCAAAGAGCGATGAAGCCCACGATGTGCAGAATGGAGCCCGGCATGAGATTGTGCAGTTGGAGGCCATAATACTCTAGGAGACCTTGGAGGAAAGGATGGATTGGAAATCCAAGGCCTCTCAAGGGAAAGGAAATGAAGCACACTCGCTCCCTGATATGTCTCCAACGTATCTATAATTTTTGATTGTTCCATGCTATTATATTATCCATCTAGGATGTTTTATATGCATTTATATGCTATTTAATATGATTTTTTGGACTAACCTATTAACCTAGAGCCCAGTGCCAGTTTCTGTTTTTTCCTTGTTTTTGAGTATCGCAGAAAAGGAAAACCAAACGGAATCCAATTGACCTGAAACTTGACGGAGCTTATTTTGGACCAGAAGAAGGCCATGGAGTAAAAGAGTTGGGCCAGAAGAGTCTCGGGCTGCCCACGAGGGTGGGGGGCGCGCCCACCCCCCTGGGCGCGCCTCCCTGCCTCGTGGACAGCCAGGAGACCCCCCTGACTTGTTCTCGACGCCAAAACCTCTTATATATACAGAAACTTCCAGAAAGAAGCCTAGATCGGGAGTTCCGCTGCCAGAAGCCTCCGTAGCCACTGAAAACCAATCTAGACCTATTCCGGCACCCTGCCGGAGGGGGGAATCCCTCTCCGGTGGCCATATGCATCATCCTGCCGCTCTCCATGACGAGGAGGGAGTAGTTCTCCCTCGGGGCTGAGGGTATGTACCAGTAGCTATGTGTTTGATCTCTCTCTCTCGTGTTCTTGAGTTAGCACGATCTTGATGTATCGCGAGCTTTTCTATTATATTGGATCTTATGATGTTTCTCCCCCTCAACTCTCTTGTGATGAATTGAGTTTTCCCTTTGAAGTTATCTTATCGGATTGAGTCTTTAAGGATTTGAGAACACTTGATGTATGTCTTGCATGTGCTTATCTGTGGTGACAATAGGATATCACGTGATCCACTTGATGTATGTTTTGGTGATCAACTTGCGAGTTTCGTGTCCTCGTGAACTTATTTATAGGTGTTGGCACACGTTTTCGTCTTGACTCTCCGGTAGAAACTTTGGGGCACTCTTTGAAGTTCTTTGTGTTTGTTGAATAGATGAATCTGAGATTGTGTGATGCATATCGTATAATCATACCCACGGATACTTGAGGTGACATTGGAGTATCTAGGTGACATTAGGGTTTTGGTTGATTTGTGTCTTAAGGTGTTATTTTACTATGTACTCTAGGGCTATTTGTGACACTTATAGGAATAGCCCAACGGATTGATCGGAAAGAATAACTTTGAGGTGGTTTCGTACCGTGCAATAATCTCTTTGTTTGTTCTCCGCTATTAGTGACTTTGGAGTGACTCTTTGTTGCATGTTGAGGGATAGTTATATGATCCAATTATGTTATTATTGTTGAGAGAACTTGTACTAGTGAAAGTATGAACCACATGCCTTGTTACCTAGCATTGCAATACCGTTTGTGCTCACTTTTACCACTTGCTACCTTGCTGTTTTTATTTACTATCCATATTGCACTTGTATCACCATCTCTTCGCCGAACTAGTGCACCTATACAATTTACCATTGTATTGGGTGTGTTGGGGACACAAGAGAATCTTTGTTATTTGGTTGCAGGGTTGCTTGAGAGAGACCATCTTCATCCTACGCCTCCCATGGATTGATGAACCTTAGGTCATCCACTTGAGGGCAATTTGCTACTATCCTACAAACCTCTGCACTTGGAGGCCCAACAACTTCTACAAGAAGAAGGTTGTGTAGTAGACATCAAGCTCTTTTCCGGCACCGTTGCTGGGGAGGTTAGCTCTTGAAGGTATATATTTAGATCTTGCAATCGAATATTTTTGTTTCTTGTTTTATCACTAGTTTAGTTTATAAAAGAAAATTGTAAAAATGGAATTGAGGATACCTCATATGCTTCATATTTTTAATGTCTTTCATGAGAATAAGGATTCCGATAATTGTGCTCAAGTGCTAGAAGAAGAATGCATTAGAATGTTTGGCACTAAATATTTGAATGATAAGCATGATTGCAATGTCGTTAGTATGAATTCTTTGAATATCCATGATGCTAATTATATGCAAAGCCACAAGCTTGGGGAACCTATGTTTGATGAAGATGATATTTTTTTGTCTCCCAAGTTTTGATGAGCAAATTTATTATGATGATAGCATGCCTCCTATATATGATGATTATATTGATGAAAGTGGGTTTGGAAGAGTCTCAACTTTAGGAAGTGAAGATCCCACTATTTTGGAGGATGTTGAATCTTATTGTGATAATTATAGAAGTGGATTTGGAGAGGTCATGACTTTATTTAGTAATGATTTCACTATCTCGGAAGAGGTTCCAATTGATTATGAGAATAAAGTTGCTATCTATGATGATTATTGTGATAACTTGTATGCTATTAACAATAATGATAACCATGAAACTTGTCATCATGATTTTAGTTTTCAATTGGATTATGCCTCATATGGTAATTACTTTGTTGAGTTTGCTCCCACTACTAGTCCGAATGAGAAGAATTTTTCTTATGTGGAGAGTAATAAAAATTCTATGCTTGTGGCTCATGAAAAGAATGCTTTATGTGATGGCTATATTGTCGAATTCATTCATGATGCTACTGAAAATTATTATGAGGGAGGAACATATGCTTGTAGGAATTGCAATAATATCAAGTTTCCTCTCTATGTCTTGAAAATCTTGAAGATTTGCTTGTTTTACCTTCCTATGCAAGTTGATTCTTGTTCCCACAAGTTGTTTGCTCACAAAATCCCTATGCATAGAAATTGGGTTAGACTTACATATTCTAGTCATATTCTTCATCATGCTCTCTTTATGTTACAATTCTTACCTTTTATGTGAGCACCATTGAAATTATCATGCCTACCTAGGGGCGTTAAACGATAGCGCTTGTTGGGAGGCAACCCAATTTTATTTTTGTTCCTTGATTTTTGTTCCTGTTTAGTAATAAATAATTTATCTAGCCTCTTTTATGATTGATTTTTTATGTTCTAATTAGTGTTCGTGCCAAGTAGAACCTTTGGGAAGACTTGGGGAAATTCTTTGCGATCTTGCTGTAAAAAACAGAAACTTCAGCGCTCACGAGATTTGCTGCCATGTTTTACTGGAGAGTGATATTTAGTTGATTCTTTTTACAGATAATTAATAGATAAATTCCTCACGTCCAGAAATTTATTTCGGAATTTTTGGGGTTCCAGAAGTATAAGTTTATTCAGATTACTACAGACTGTTCTGTTTTTGGCACATTCTGTTTTCTATGTGTTGTTTGCTTATTTTGATGAATCTATGAGTAGTATCGGAGGGTATGAACCATATAGAAGTTGGAATATAGTAGATATTACATCAATATGAATTTAGAATGAGTTCACAACAGTACCTAAGTGGTGATTTATTTTCTTATACTAACGCAGCTTATGAGTTTTCTGTTAAGTTTTGTGTTGTGAAGTTTTCAAGTTTTGGGTAAAGATTCGATGGACTAAGGGGTGGCAAGAGCCTAAGATTGGGGATGCCCAAGGCACCCCAAGGTAATATTTAAGGACAACCAAGAGCCGAAGCTTGGGATGCCCCGGAAGGCATCCCCTCTTTCGTCTTCGTTCATCGGTAACTTTACTTGGAGCTATATTTTATTCACCACATGATATGTGTTTTGCTTGGAGCGTCATTTTATTTTCTTTTGTTTTGCTTGCTGTTTGAATAAAATACCAATATCTGAAATTATTTAATGTGAGAGAGTCTCCACATAGTTGCATAATTATTCGACTACTCATTGATCTTCGCTTATAACTTTTGGAGTAGTTTGTCATTTGCTCTAGTGCTTCACTTATATCTTTTTAGAGCACGATGGTAGTTTTATTTTGAATAAATAGATGAACTCTCATGCTTCACTTATATTATTTTGAGAGTCCTAAACAGCATGGTAATTTTCTTTGGTAATGAATTTAGTCCTAATATGATGGGCATCCAAGAGGGATATAATAAAAACTTTCATATATACTGAATTGAATACTATGAGAAGTTTGATACTTGATAATTGTTTTGAGATATAAAGGTGGTAATATTAGAGTTGTGCTAGTTGAGTAATTTTGAAATTGAGAAATACTTGTGTTGAGGTTGGCAAGTCCCGTAGCATGCACGTATGGTAAATGTTGTGTGACAAATTTGAAGCATGGGGTGTTCTTTGATTGCTTTCCTTATGAGTGGCGTTCGGGGATGAGCGATGGTCTTTTACTACCAATCTACCCCCTAGGGGCATGCATAGTAGTACTTTGCTTCGAGGGCTAATAAACTTTTGCAACAAGTATATGAGTTCTTTATGACTAATGTGAGTCCATGGATATTACGCACTCTCACCCTTCCATCATTGCTAGCCTCTTCGGTACCGTGCATTGCCCTCTCTCGCCTTGGGAGTTGGTGCAAACTTTGCCGGTGCATCCAAACCCCATGATATGATATGCTCTATCACACATAAACCTCCTTATATCTTCCTCAAAACAGCCTCCATACCTACCTACTATGGCATTTCCATAGCCATTCCGAGATATATTGCCATGCAACTTTCCACCATTCCGTTTATTATGACACGCATCATCATTGTCATATTGCCTTGCATGATCATGTAGTTGACATCGTATTTGTGGCAAAGCCACCATGCTAATTTTTCATACATGTCACTCTTGATTCATTGCATATCCCGGTACACTGTCGGAGGCATTCACATAGGGTCATATTTTGTTTTAAGTTTCGAGTTGTAATTCTTGAGTTGTAAGTAAATAAAAGTGTGATGATCATCATTATTAGAGAATTCTCCCATGTGAGGAAAGGATGATGGAGACTATGATTCCCCCACAAGTCGGGATGAGACTCTGGACGAAAAAAAGAGAGAAGAAAAAGAGGCCAAAAGAAAAAAAGGGAAAAAAGAGAGAAGGCCCAAATAAAAAAAGGAGAGAAAAAGAAAGAAGGGACAATGTTACTATCCTTTTTCCACACTTGTGCTTCAAAGTAGCACCATGATCTTCATGATAGAGAGTCTCTTATGTTGTCACTTTCATATACTAGTGGGAATTTTTCATTATAGAACTTGGCTTGTATATTCCAATGATGGGCTTCCTCAAATGCCCTAGGTCTTCGTGAGCAAGCAAGTTGGATGCACACCCACTTAGTTTCTTTGATGAGATTTCATATATTTCTAGCTCTAGTGCATCCGTTGCATGGCAATCCCTACTCCTCGCATTGACATCAATTGATGGGCATCTCCATAGCCCGTTGATTAGCCGCGTCAATGTGAGACTTTCTTCTTTTTTGTCTTCTCACATAACCCCTATCATCATACTCTATTCCACCCATAGTGCTATGTCCATGACTTGCGCTCATGTATTGCGTAAGGGATGAAAAGGCTGAAGCGCGTTAAAAAGTATGAACCAATTGCTCGGCTTGTCATCGGGGTTGTGCATGATGGGAGCATTTTGTGTGATGAAAATAAAGCATGGCCAAACTATATGATTTTGTAGGCATAAGCTTTCTTTGGCTATGTTATTTTGATAAGACATAATTGCTTGGTTAGTATGCTTGAAGTATTATTATTTTTATGTCAATATTAAACTTTTGTCTTGAATCTTATGGATCTGAATATTCTTGCCACAATAAAGAAAATTACATTGATAATTATGTCAGGTAGCATTCCGCATCAAAGATTCTGTTTTATCATTTACCTACTCGAGGATGAGTAGGAATTAAGCTTGGGGATGCTTGATACGTCTCCAACGTATCTATAATTTTTGATTGTTCCATGGTATTATATTATCCATCTAGGATGTTTTATATGCTATTTTATATGATTTTTTGGACTAACCTATTAACCTAGAGCCCAGTGTCAGTTTCTGTTTTTTCCTTGTTTTTGAGCATCGCAGAAAAGAAAAACCAAACGGAGTCCAATTGACCTGAAACTTGACAGAGCTTATTGTTGGACCAGAAGAAAGCCATGGAGTAAAACAGTTGGTCTAGAGGAGTCTCGGGCTGCCCACGAGGGTGGGGGCGTGCCCACCCCCCTGGACGAGCCTCCCTGCCTCGTGGACAGCCCGAAGACCCCCCCTGACTTGTTCTCGACGCCAAAACCTCTTATATATACAGGAACTTCTAGAAAGAAACCTAGATCGGGAGTTCCGCCACCAGAAGCCTCCGTAGCCACCGAAAACCAATCTAGACCCGTTCCGGCACCCTACCGGAGGGGGCAATCCCTCTCCGGTGGCCATCTTCATCTTCGGGGCTGAGGGTATGTACCAGTAGTTATGTGTTTGATCTCTCTCTCTCTCTTGTGTTCTTTAGTCGGCATGATCTTGATGTATCGCGAGCTTTTCTATTATATTTGGTCTTATGTTGTTTCTCCCCCTCTACTCTCTTGTGATGAATTGAGTTTTCCCTTTGAAGTTATCTTATCAGATTGAGTCTTTGAGGATTTGAGAACACTTTATGTATGTCTTGCATGTGCTTATCTGTGGTGACAATGGGATATCATGTGATCCACTTGATGTTTGTTTTGGTGATCAACTTGCGAGTTCCGTGACCTCGTGAACTTATGCATAGGTGTTGGCACACGTTTTCGTCTTGACTCTCCGGTAGAAACATTGGGGCACTCTTTGAAGTTCTTTGTGTTGGTTGAATAGATGAATCTGAGATTGTGTGATGCATATTGTATAATCATACCCACGGATACTTGAGGTGACATTGGAGTATCTAGGTGACATTAGGGTTTTGGTTGATTTGCGTCTTAAGGTGTTATTTTACTACGAACTCTAGGGCTGTTTGTGACACTTATAGGAATAGCCCAACGGATTGATCAGAAAAAATAACTTTGAGCTAGTTTCGTACCCTACAATAATCTCTTCGTTTGTTCTCTGCTATTAGTGACTTTGGAGTGACTCTTTGTTGCATGTTGAGGGATAGTTATATGATCCAATTATGTTATTATTGTTGAGAGAACTTGCACTAGTGAAAGTATGAACCCTAGGCCTTGTTTCCTAGCATTGCAATACCGTTTGTGCTCACTTTCACCACTTGCTACCTTGCTGTTTTTATATTTTCAGATTACAATAACCATTATCTACTATCCATATTGCACTTGTATCACCATCTCTTCGCCGAACTAGTGCACCTATACAATTTACCATTGTATTGGGTGTGTTGGGGACACAAGAGACTCTTTGTTATTTGGTTGCAGGGTTGCTTGAGAGATACCATCTTCGTCCTACGCCTCCCACGGATTGATAAACCTTAGGTCATCCACTTGAGGGAAATTTGCTACTGTCCTACAAAATTCTGCACTTGGAGGCCCAACAACGTCTACAAGAAGAAGGTTGTCTAGTAGACATCACTCCCCTTCTGAAGGATTCGGGAAATTTTCTGCCAGGGCTTTGCCTGTAAAAGAAGTTAATCCCGCTCGCACCGGGACTAGATCCGCAGGGGGAAGGTAGCCTTGCGCTTGGAGCTTGATCAGCTTGGCATGGGATACTAAGCATCTCTCCCAATCGGCTTTTTCGGAGCCATGAGTGCGGGAGGAAGAACTGGGAGCGCTAGCCATGCTTGAGTGGTTTCTCCTAGCGAGATCTAAGGATTTTCCGCCTGGTGTGGAATGGCATCTGCGATCCAATCCCTTTAAATGGATGCCTTTTTATGGCCAGGGTGTTATGTGCAAAAAATACTCTGACCTTTTGTATTCGTTCGACACGTGGAAGCAGAAGAGACGGAGGCGCGGGAGCCAAAGGGTATGACATTAGATGAAAAGCCGAATATAACTCTTCCGGTCAGATGCTTTGAAGTATTCGGAGGAGGAACCTGCCATGCAATGTCGAAGATAATCTGCGCACCGGACACATCGTCATTGAAGCCTTGTTTAGGGGCTACTGAGGGACTCCTGGATTAAGGGGTCCTCGGGCGTCCGGGCTATGTGACGTGGGTCGGACTAATGCGTCGTGAAGATACAAGACAAAAGACTTCCCCCCGTGTCCGGATGGGACTCTCCTTTGCGTGGATGGCAAGCTTGGCATTCGGATATGAAGATTCCTTTCTCTGTAAACTAACTCTGTACAACCCTAGGTCCCTCCGGTGTCTATATAAACCGGAGGGTTTAGTCTGTAGACGCAAGGATAGTCATAATCATACAGGCTAAACAATTAGGGTTTAGCCATTACGATCTCGTGGTAGATCAACTCTTGTAATCCCTATACTCATCAAAGTCAATCAAGCAGGACGTAGGGTATTACCTCCATCAAGAGGGCCCAAACCTGGGTAAACATCGTGTCCCTTGGCTCCTGTTACCATCAATCCTTAGACGCATAGTTCGGGACACCCTACCCGAGATCTGCCGGTTTTGACACCAACAACGAGGAGTCCGAGTAAGCTGGCAGTGTCGTTGCTCATGGTGGTTCTAGTGTAGTGTCTACCGGATTAGTTGCTTAGTTTAATTTCAGGTGTGCTTAGTTTTATTTGAGGGGTGTGTTGTGCTGAGCCCCCAGCAGAACTCTTAAGTACGTACATACTAGTATTTCTTACAGTTCTTCTTTTAGTTGGTATAGTACTACCACTCGTTTTTTCACATTATGTACGTATAATATATATGGCGAACATCATATAGCCAGCAGTTTAGTTGTCAAAGAATTTCAGGGTGCTTAGTTTTATTTGAGGGGTGTGTTGTGCTGGACACCGTTATTGTGACTCAAATCTCGTTGGCCATGTTATGATGACATAAATACCGATGGACCAACATGCCAGCTCTCCATCTATCTCACTACAGTAAAATAAAGTGTGGGGCCTACTTGATCCCAACAGTGTTCTTATTTTCCTGTAAAATTATTCGCTTGGTTAGTCCTGACAAGCGGGGCCACACTTATCATTGTGAGAATCGGCTTATTTTTGTCATATAACATGGTCAACGGGTTTGACGTGAAAATAACAATCTCTACTGGCATTTTTGAGCAAACATCTAACTTAACGATGGCATTTTTGAGATATCTAATTGCATTTTTGAGCAGGCATCTCATGGATTGATGGCATTGAGTAGTTGTAACTTCTAATGGCAAAAATGAGTAGTGATACACAACTAGTGGCATAAATAATAAGAACCCAAGAATTAAATAGGTATGCTAATTTCTTTCATAGTATAATTTAGCACCCCATTTGAGCACGTACTAGCTTTTTTAATAGTACTATATGCATAATTTGGCGACGAGCGCTCTCTATATGTACCACCTTTTTTCTTTGATTTCATCTTGTTAATTTTGCTCCATGGCGCAATCCATCGATACTACTAATGTACAAAAGTATACATTTTTAAAAGGCTAGAGGACAGGGCAGTCTAGCTTGGTCGGTTTCAAGAGAGGTGAGTGACTTTGTGATTTGACGGCTCATTACTGCTGGAAGGCGGGGCCTTGTGATTTGACTGCTCGTATAAATGTGCCGACGACCTGAGGAGGAGCAAACAACCGTGCGGTATTCTCAAGTTTTCCACTGGAGTAGTACGACGGAGGAGCATGAAACACGGCAGCCCAGTGCCATATGGCGATAAAAATGATCTAATTTGCTAGTCATCTCATTGTTAGCATTGTTCTATTCATGCCTCGCAGAGAACGTGACACGTGCGGCGAAACACCCGAAGAAAAAGAAGAAACACAGGAGCAAAAGAAGAAGGAAGATTATCACCCCACCCCCCAAAAAAAGAAAGAAGACGCACACACAAGTCTAGGGCGCTGCTCTCTACTACATGAAGGGTTGCTGGCCGCGGAGTTGTTACTACTTCTTCATCGCCTCCACGACCTCCATCTTCTTGCGCGTCTCCTCCGTCATCTTCTTCATTCTGTCCATGACGCGTGATTTCTCGACGCGGGCCTTCATCATCTGTTCCACGGCCGCATTACGTACCTTGACAGCAGCCAGGTGCTCAATGCAGAGCTTCGCCAACTCCTCCTTCTGTTCCATGACGAGGGCCTGCAGCATCTTCATCAAGGAACTACTATTCTCATGCAGCTTCTTCCGGGCGGCGTTTTCCTCCTTCAGCATGTCGATCTCGTGGCAGAGCTTCGCCTTGTCCTCCTGAAGTTGCAGGATTTCGACGGTCGCCTTCTTCTCCAAGGCAATGCTCTTCTTCAGCAGCATCACCCAGCCGACGGTCAACTCCCCCTGCTCATTGAGCTCAGCGGGCATGTCGTCGAGGCTCTCCTTCAGCAGCTCCACCAAGCTATGGATGAAGTCCTTCTGCTTATTGAGGTGCTTATTGAGCTGATCAGGCATGCCATTGAGGGATCACGACTCCAGCGCCGCCAGCTCGGCATGTTCGCCTCCATGGCTAGGGTGCTCCTGGGAGCCATCACCTGCCCATGAGAGATCTTTCAACGTCTCTGCGTGGCGGCGAGCCCTCTTTTTTCGCAGCCTTGGTTGCCGCTCCCTTTTTACAAGTAGTTCTCGACCTAGAGCTCTACACACCGGCCATGGCAAGGACGGACGAAGAAGGGCTTATGAGGAGGAAGGTAGAGTAATTTTCGGTTAGGTAGTTCCCCTTTTTATAACCTAAGTACTACTAGCACTAGTACTAAAACCTGCATAGTGGGAACATGTTCAGGTTTGGTACATACTAGTAGGTGTGAGCAGGCTTGCACTTAATTGTAGCACTAGTACTTTGGAATGTGATGGGAACAAGGTAAAGATTAATTGATAGTTTTGGTTTCGAGGCCCTAAGCGGCTCCCGATGAGTTTAGTGGAACATAAATTTCAAGTACTCCCTCCATCTCAGTTTACAAGGCTTGCACGTGTATCTAGGTCGTCAATGTAACTTATATAAAATAAATTGTTTAACATAAAAAATATATTATTAAAAAGAATATTTGAAGTTTGTAATGATATATTTTTCGTAATGTATGCCTCTTATTAAGTTGGTTAAATTAACCACCTAGGTACACGTGCAAGACTTGTAAACTGAGATAGAGGGAGTACTGCACTGCTCAAATGCAGTCGCACAAGTCAGTGATGTAACCGGTCCTACATGTCAGACCAAGCCGATGCGTGCCCCTTCGGTGAGACGCGGGTCTGACCGATAGTCTGTTGGTGCGACCGATCATAAAGTATTATGCGATGGAGACTTCTGGTTGTGGCTTCGGTTGATTGTCACGACCAAGCATTCTAAAACTAGTTATAAATCAATTACCATCTTTTTCCAATCGACCAAGTATTTTCACAGGCATACAATACATATAGATGGAGTGATTCTCAAGGTTGCAAACCGACATGGCGTTGCAAGTTCACTGCAGCAGCAACCGACTAGGTCACTGCATCGCTGGCGGGGAAGGAGGGAAACTCACCTCGCCTACGATGCATGCTCAGTGGCACCGCCACAACTGGTCCTAGGATTTGGCTTCTCCTACCGCCCATTTGAATAGTTGCACCGACTGCTCATGCCATTGCGCAGGCATGCACGTTCTTTCCTCCGCAGTCGACTCCGTGAATATGATCTCTGCCATTAGCCCTAGCTCGAAATCAACGCGACGCTGCCAAATGCTGACATCCCTCAGCATCTCTCCGCTGAGATCGACTTGCGCCTCGCCTTGTGCTGCGCGAGGCGCAACTCCTTGGAACTTCTCTCCAATCGATGCGACACTTCCTTGATCTGATTTGCCCTTGCTGCCCACCACCTGAAACGCAGCCCTGGCGTGTCCTCTGGCGCCATCGATTTGTGATTCCAGAGCAATGGATCCCCTCTAAAAGACATGTGGGTTTCGCTCAAAGGTAGTAGTGTGGCGGGCCGCAGCGAGAGGGCAGCCCGCGGGATCCTGGGATCTACGGGATTATCCATGGCAGGATACAGAGGGCGAGGCGGGGAGGCAAGCCTAGGTGCTGGGAGAGCCCTACGAGGCTAGTATAAAGATATTACTACTCCACTCCGTCCATATTTAAATACAAAGGGCACCAACAGTAGCCCTGGCAAAAATTGATCATGCTGCCTGCGTCCTGGTTTATTGGCCCCCTTTTTTGTGCCACTTTTTATGACATGCATAAATATGCCACGTGGCTTCATGAACTGTAAGAAAGACACTGTGTAGCATGCCATTGGAATTCTAATTTACGTGTTTTGCACATACTCGAAGTACTAGTAAGGTACACGTGAATTGCATGCATCAGATTTGGCAACCAAATTATGAATAAATACCACACTATAGCATGTAAGCTCTGAGTCATATATGCCTGATGTAGACCTTCTTTTAATTCTTATAGTTCATCTCATTCAAAATAAATTTTTTTTTATAAAAAAAGCTAGGGCCTCTTTGATTCGTAGGATTTCCAAAACGCGGGAATAGGAAAAACATGGGATTAGAGTGGAATGTCGTCTTGAATCCTACAATATTGTACGAGTGTTTGAATATGCATAGAAAACACACAGGATTCTTTCAAAGAGGTTTGAGTGGATGGGATGTTTCCTATGAAATCTAGTGCAAATGAATCCTATGGAAAAATTCCTATGGTTTACAATCCTATGAATCAAACAACCAAGATAGGAAAAATTCTTAAGGATTAGAATCCTCCAAAATTCCTTTGAGAATCCTTTGAATCAAAGAAGCCCTTAATCTATTTTATGATTCGTGGAATTGTGCGTTGTAAAGCATAAAGTAAAAACAAATAATGGCAATTCAACTAGAAAAAAAGTTTGGGCTGTCATGATACGAAAGATTCTACAACAAAGGAGAAGCACTTGTGTTTTGAGGTTTGTGCATTATGCTTAGGTTCAACCATGGAGTCTGTTAGATTGTACATGTGGAAAAATCCGATGGGGGGCTAGTAGATGGTGCGAGGGGCCAAGTGGAGGGAGACTATGAAGAAGTGCACAAGTGCGAGATCGATATTTAATGAGAGGGGGCGAGAACGTGCGCTGTTGCGCGCAGTGGCGGAGCCATGAAAAATAAATGAGCTAGGGGGACAAGCATTGCTAATCCTTTACGAGGAGGGCCAATTCATCAACTTAAACCATTTTACCAACAATTGTCTAATGATCACATCCATATTAGCCTCGATATATAGTGATGTTAGGGGGCAGGGCCCTTGCTGCCCCCTGTCTTCGCCACTGTGCGCGCGTCTAAGAGATGAAGCGGAAGGCATGGATGATGAGAGGGGGACGTTGGATATATAATTAATGTGTGTGTATTAGATATGTAATCCTATATAGATATGTATAGATTGATCGAGGTGGACGTGGGAAAGAGGGTGAGACCTCACTAGATATATAGATTGATCAGTTTGTCTAGGAAACTGTGAAAGACCTAGCTATATATACACACACATAGAGGAACATCGATCGTTGCGCATGCACGTGAGAGATAAAGAATGCTCGATATATGATGGAGAGGGGGAGGTGTTTGTGCATGCATGGGATACCGACCTAAAGAAAAAGATTGCATGTGTGCGATGGATAATGCCGACTGGTACTGTGTGTGCATGCATGCACGAGAGAAAGTTAGTGGTACAATTATAAAAGAGAAGACGACTGTGTGGGTGTAAAATAATAGGTGAGGTCATAATCAATGTAAAGTTGAATTCAAATATTTGAATGAGAGATCATGATGTTTGAAACCCATGCATGCATGAATATAACCGAGATATGTGCGGTGTGGTTTGGAAACGAGTATGTTGTACTGTATACACATTGAACAAGGTCAGACTGATTTGAATTTGACATATTGATGGCAGACATCGTTTGGCCACATTTCATCCGTTCATGGACACACTATTCTAATTGGACATGATGGGTGGCTTTCACATCACATATCTATATCTATACCCCTATATATATTATATTTTATATTTTTATATAGTGTGCGGATAACTTTAACTTTGAAAGATGGTCATTGGATAAGGCCAATTCGATGGTGCAGAGATGGCAAATTTGAGCACTACTGGTTGTTGGATATCATCTAGATTCCACCAGATGTTGCCACATGTACAATCTAGAAGACTCGATGGTTGAACTTAAGCATAATGCACAAACCTCAAAACGCAAGCACTTCTTCTTTGTTCTAGAATCTTCCGTATCAGAATTGCCAAAATGTTTTTCTACATGATTTGCCATTATTTGTTTTTACTTTATGCCTTACAACGCAAAATTCCATGAATCTTAAAATAGATTAGCTTTCTTATAAAAATTAGATGATTTTGAATGAAATGAACTATAAGAATTAAACGAACATCTACATCATGCATATATGACTCAAAGCTTACATGCTATAATGTGGTATTTATTCATAATTTGCTTGCCAAATCTCATGCGTGCAATGCACATGTACCTTACTAGTCTAGATGGTATTTGTGTGTGTGTTGTACTTGTTAAACACATTGTACATAGTATATAGTACATGGTTTAGATTCCGAACAACTAGCTAGAGGATACATGTACTATGATTTGAATTCAACATAAATGTATACTTATATTTGAATTTGAGATCGTATGTACATGTAGTTTGTATTTATATAGGAATTTACTTCTCCCATATTCATGTCAAGTGTTGTGAAGATAATATTTAGATGGTTGTATAACTAACTCGAGTACAATCCCATTCAAACAGGGAAAATGTACTCAAATTTAGTCCATATGCTAGACAACACACATTGTTTTTTTATTGTCGAGGGAAGTGCAAATTGTTTTGGTACTGTACACGTTATGTTTGTTGTCCCGATTTTTTTAGTTTTTTTTTGTTGTATTTGAATGCATTTCTAGTAATATAGTAAAACGGGACATGGCTCTCTCTAGTGATGAGGTGTGAATTGTCTTTTTTTGGTACACGTTAAGCTTGTTCTCCCGAAATTTCAAGCCGCGCCTTGTTATGCTGAAATTTCAAGCTAGCGTCTCTGTCTATCGTGCTGTGAAACTCTCGCATCTTCAACCTGGCGCCTTGTTACCCCAAAATATATAAGATATATCTTTGTCTCATTGTGCTCCGACAACTCCCTCCATCACAACTCGCGCCTTGCTATTCCAAAATTACAACGCGCACGAAAACTCCCACCTCCTGTGAAATCCCGACACGCGAAATGCCCATGATACACCTGAACCGAAAGAACCGCCTAGCTCAAATTGGTGGGGGTACTTTCGTAACTTACCCCACATTTCGGACAAGCGCGTCCCTAAGCCATGGTTCCCTACTCCTGTCCCATCCTCCCACCCATTCATACACCAAGGCCACGAAAACCCATGAAGCCCCACACCCTCCTCCGTCCGCCACCCAGCCGGAGCCTCTTCCCCGACGACGTCGTCCACAGCAACACCTCGACGTCCCTCATGCACCGTAGTGGATGAGGATCCGTCATCGATCTCATCGTCCCGCCGGTTCAGTCACCCCGTCCTCCACCTCCAAGGAGCTGCCCCGATGTTGCCCTCGTCTTTCGCGCCACCTCCATTCCCACACCGCCGTCTTCATCTGCACCACCGAAAGAGCATCATCATCACCATTTCCTCGGATGAAGATGAGGCCTAATTGGCGCCACCAAAGAGGTTGTACACTAATCGTCGCATTTTCTTCTTGATTCGATCTCACGATGCAGCCGACACTCGGTCCCGAGCCGACACGGTGGCTTCATCCACGGTGGTGTCGCCGGCCGCTTCCTCCACGGCATCTCTCCCTCGACAGTGACGTCCACATCAGTAGGAGCTTCTGGTGCTTTAGCTCTCGCTCGCGCTGCTGCTCTGCTCTTGCTCTCGGTCCCCTGCTTGGTCTGCTCTTGCTCTTGGTCGCGCTGCTGCTCTCGCTCTTGCTCTTGCTTGCGATGCTGCTCCCATTTAGCTACACTTCAGTCGACTGAATCGACTTTGGGTCAGTCAATTTTCCGCGGGGGGGGGGGGGGGCGCTCGTTGGAGTTAAGGTAGAACCAGCCGCAACGGGGAGGGGGGCTCGCCGGAGAGGATCCCCACTATCTATCTTATGGTTCAGGGTGGGGGCGGTGGTGGGGCGGTGGCATGGGGATCGCTGGAGAAAAAGCTCAGCACGAGGGGGAGGCCTAGAGGGATGGCCGGGGCGGCGGCGGACCGGCGGTGGGGAGTGGTTTCGGGGCGGCGCACAACCGGCCGCACGCGGCGGGGGGCGGCTGTTTGGCCGGTGGTGGATGACGGCTCAGGGTAGCCTCACCTGATGCTGCTACACAACCAGCTGCCCCGGCACTCACATGCGCTGCTTCTGCTACTGCTTTTCTCCTACTAGTGCGTTCAATTTTGACAGTAAATTCAGTTTCGATAGTTAAGTTCAGTTTCGACAGTTAAATTCAGTTTCGACAGTTAAGTTCAGAGATGAGCGCCTGATGTATTTTACATCTAGCACTGTGTGGTTATGTATTTTACGTCATCTATTGGAGATGCTATTAGAATTCCACTCAGGTTAACATTGTCTCTCTTGTCTTGCTTCAGCCTCGGCATCGTACAACTCACTGGAGCTGCTCCAATGATGAAACCCTCCATCACAGCGGAGCAGTACCCCGGGCTCCATCTCCAGACGCTAAGATCTTCTTCCCCTCCTCCGACAGCCAAGTCAGCTGGAGCATCCTCACCGACCAACCCAATCACGCTGAGATCGACATGGCTTCGCCAAAGAGGTTGTACACTTGTTGCATCTCTTTGTAGTCTACATGTTATATATATTGTCCACTGAGCACACGTAGTAACGTGAAATAGGATTATTTTATCCTACTATATGACAAGCAGTGAGGTACCAAACAACTTAGCTATCTGTGATGGACTCTCTTGAACGCCATCATTATTTATCTCTGCGCGTTTGAGCTGTGCATTTATCGACGGGCCTGGGAGTTGAGCTAGTAGGGTAGTGGCCCGGGTCTAGAGTAATAGAAGTAGCACAAAAACATTTTTTGAGTGTAGGCTTTTCCTTGCTCAAGCCTGCCTTCTAGAATCGCCAGTGCTTGAAAGGAATAGTTAAGGAAAAACATAGGAATTGGAAAGTTACCTATGGTACTACTATTCATGAATTTGGTTCAAAGGAATGGAGCAAAGGAAAACTGTAGGATTTGTTCCTTTAGTGTCTCCTTGAAAAAAAACCGTAGGAATTTTAATTTCCACTTGTCCTCCTTTTCAAATTCCTATTCATGAAGCACAAGACTAAGAGATAGTAGCATAATAGCATTATAAATGTACATTTTCTTGTGGTTTTACTTAATCTCACCATGCTTCTTTGCATCCCGTGATCTTCCAATTCTTGTGAATCAAACACCCAGATTGGCAGAAATCTTGTGTTTTTAAATTCTCTATTTTGCACGTGCATTCCTATCCTATTCCTGTCTATTTCCTATCCCTGCATTGTTAGAATCCTCAAATTCAAACAAGCCCTTACACAATTACTTCTGTTACAGATATGTGTCAAAGAAAACCTTGTGTGGTTTGTCCTGCTCCTGCTACGCTGTGTTCCACCCCAGCTTAGCTGCTCCAATCATGGAAAGGTTCACCACAGCAGGGATCTGCTCTCCAGACTGTCTTTCGCCGCCTCAGATCTTCTTCCCCGCTGCTGGCAGCCACGACAACTGCATGACCATCATGAACTGAGTAGATGACCATGAGGACTACACGGGTCCGCAAGAGAGGTCACACTCTTCCATGTCTGCTTACGTTATGCATCGCTTAATATGATGACCTGCTACTTTATCGTCGTGTTCACCTATTAGACTCCGAGTCAGGTCCAAACTAATGCTGAAACTTGAGTTTTAAAATGGTTGTGGGGTACATATTGGGGCAGTAATCAGTACTATCCATCTACTATCTGGTTAATGTCGGGTGTCGACTATGAGTTTCATGTTGGGTGCAAACAAACATTAAATGAGCCATTATCTGTATTTTTTAACTAAAGCTATTATCAGCCTGCTATCATTGGTTTTGGGTCTATCCACAGTTTTCTACCATCACTCAGGATTTGTGCACGCACTCCTTACATAATCGCACTATGTTTTATTCCTATGCATGTGAAAGTGCAACTATCCCTGGGTGGTTTTGGTAATTCCTAACAACATATAGCTCATTGAGCTAACATTATTCCAAGATTAGTATTTCAGGAAAAGCTCAATGAATTGAATGGCATGGATGAGGAAAGTGGATCCCTCAAAATTCTAAGGACAAAAAGTTTGGCTCAAGCTTGAAGCTCAAGACTCTACATTTTATATTTTAGTGATCCAAGATCACATTGAGTCTATAGGAAAAGCCAATACTATCAAGGAGGGATGAGGTGTTGCTTAATGGCTTGCTTGCTCAAAATGCTTAGTGATATGCTCCAAAATCCTCAACTACCTTCCCACATCCACATATGACCTAAACCAAAAGTCAAACTCGGCCCCACCGATTCTTTCTATCCGGCGCCATTGAGTTTCAAATGTCATAGCCACTGCCACAAACCCTAGCAAATCGGTTTCACCGACAGGGATCTCGGTCTCACCGAGATGGGATTGTAAGCTCTCTGTTTCCCTTCGTAACGTTTCGGTCTTACCGAGATGAGCGATCGGTCCCATCGAGATTGCAATGTAAACTCTCTGTTTCCCTTTTGTAACACTTCGGTCTCACCGAGATGAGCGAATCGGTCCCACCGAGTTTACCTAACCAACTCTCTGGTTAGCTTATTACCAAAATCGGTCCCACCGAGTTTGTGTAATCGGTCACACTGAGATTACGTTATGCCCTAACCCTAACCATATTGGTCCTACCGAGTTGCATCTCAGTCCCACCGAAAATCATAACGGTCACTAGGTTTGCTGAATCGGTCCGACCGAGTTTGGCAAATTGTGTGTAACGGTTAGATTTTGTGTGGAGGCTATATATACCCCTCCACCCACTCTTCATTCGTAGAGAGAGCCATCAGAACATACCTACACTTCCAATACACATTTTCTGAAAGAGAACCACCTACACTTGTGTTGAGGTCAAGATATTCCATTCCAACCATATGAATCTTGATCTCTAGCCGTCCCCAAGTTGCTTTCCACTCAAATCTTCTTTCCACCAAATCCAAATCCTGTGAGAGAGAGTTGAGTGTTGGGGAGACTATCATTTGAAGCACAAGAGCAAGGAGTTCATCATCAACACACCATTTGTTACTTCTTAGAGAGTGGTGTCTCCTAGATTGGCTAGGTGTCACTTGGGAGCCTCCAACAAGATTGTGGAGTTGAACCAAGGAGTTTGTAAGGGCAAGGAGATCTCCCACTTCGTGAAGATCTACCGCTAGTGAGGCAAGTCCTTCGTGGGCGACGGCCGTGATGGAATAGACAAGGTTGCTTCTTCGTGGACCCTTCGTGGGTGGAGCCCTCCGTGGACTTGCGCAACCGTTACCCTCCATGGGTTGAAGTCTCCATCAACGTGGATGTACGATAGCACCACCTATCGGAACCACGACAAAAACATCTGTGTCTCCAATTGCGTTTGAATCCTCCAAACCCTTCCCTTTACATTCTTGCAAGTTGCATGCTTTACTTTCTGCTGCTCATATACTCTTTTGCATGCTTGCTTGAATTGTGTGGAGATTGCTTGACTTGTGCTAAGATAGCTAAAATCTGCCAAGAACTAAAATTGGGAAAGGCTAGATTTTTATTTGGTCAAGTAGTCTAATCACCCCCCCTCTAGACATACTTTCGATCCTACAAGTGGTATCAGAGCTTTGGTCTCCATTTGCTTTGATTTCCATAGCTTTTGGCGGTCATAGCCTTGGTTTCACAACCTAGGAGAGTATGGCGTCTAGCGAGGGAAATTATCACTGTAGAGGTCCTTACTTTGATGGCACTAATTTTGCTAGTTGGAAGCATAAGATGAAAATGCATATTCTTGGACATAACCCCGCCATTTGGGCTATTGTGTGTATTGGCTTGCAAGGTGAATTCTTTGATGGGAAAGAACCGAACCATGAAGCCACCGCGGAAGAGTTGAAAATTCTACAATACAGCGCTCAAGCTTGTGATATCCTCTTCAACGGATTGTGCCCCGAAGAATTCAACAAAATCAGCCGTCTAGAGAATGCAAAGGAAATTTGGGATACTTTGATTGATATGCACGAAGGTACCGACTCCGTCAAGGAATCCAAATTGGATGTGCTTCAAAGTCAACTTGACAAGTTCAAAATGAAGGATGGTGAAGGTGTTGCTGAAATGTACTCTAGGCTTGCTCTTATCACAAATGAGATTGCCGGCTTAGGGAGTGAAGAGATGACCGATATATTCATCATTAAGAAGATCCTAAGAGACTTGGATGGAAAATATGATACCGTGTGCACATTGATCCAAATGATACCAAATTACAAAGATCTCAAGCCAACGGAAGTCATCGGAAGAATTGTTGCTCATGAGATGTCACTCAAGGATAAAGAGGAACTTCACAACAAATCAAGTGGTGCTTACAAAGCCTCATGTGAAGCCCCCACATCATCGAGTGAGAAACAAACCTTCAATGAAAAATTGAACTTAATGGTGAAGAACTTCAACAAGTTCTACAAGAGTAGAAGCAAAGAGACAAGCTCCAAGTCAAGGTCCTACAATGACAAAATATATTCTAGTTGAGAGTGAAACTGCTACAATTGTGGAAGGCCTAGACACTATTCCAATGAGTGTACGGATCCCTAGAAGAGAAGAGAAGATTCTCCCAAGAGAAGAAGTAGAAGAGAAGAATCACCATCCGGAGAAAGAAGGAGTAGAGATGGTCGTTATGAACGAAGACCCTCACGGAGAAGCAAGGATTCGGAAAGAAAGGACAAGTCATCAAGGAGCTACACAAAATGAAGACATCAAGCTCATGTTGGTGAATGGGTATCCGGCTCCGACTCCGACAACCACTCCGATAGAAGCTATCACTCCGACTCCAAATATACTCAAGATGAAGGTGTTGCCGGTCTAGCACTTGTGACAACCAACTCCTATGACATATTTGACTCACCAAATGAAGGAGTTGGAACATGCTTCATGGCTAAAGGCCCAAAGGTATCACACCCCGAGTATGTTGATTTCAATAGTGATGAAGATGACTTGTTAGGTGATGATGATTTACTTGTTGACAACTCTACTGATGAATACTATGATGAAACGTCAATTAATCATGCTAACCAAGATAAAACGAATGACAATGATAAGGAGAAGATTGATTCTCTAACTAAAGAACTAAACACTCTTAAGTTAGCTCATGCAACTATCTTAGGAGATCATCGAGAACTTTTAAGGACTCATGAGAAATTACGCTTTGAAAAGCTCAACCTTGAGCAAGAGCATGAGTTCTTAAAAGCAATCAATGATGATCTTCGTAAGAAAAGTTCTTCTTACATTGCCAAGCGTTTACTCTTATCCACTTAGATGCCTCAACTCAAGTCTAGTAACAAGAACAAGAAAGATTCTTCCTCTAGTAGTAACAATAATCATGCTAAATCCAATATTGTTGCTTCTAGTAGTTCTCTTGATTCCACTAATGATTCTCTTAGCCAAGTTACACTTGAGCAAGAAAATAGCTTATTGAAGGGAATTATAGAGAAAGGTGTTTACAAGAGCCTTGCCGGAAGTAAGCAATTCGAGGAAATTGTACGCAAGCAAGGAAGGCACCGGAAGAATCAAGGTGTTGGTTTTGAACGAAAGTTCAATGCCAATGGAGTTGAGTGGGAAGAAGACCAATACCCCAAGACAAAGTTTGTTCCTCAACAAGAGAAGTATGATCCTACTTCTTTCAAAGGGACACAAGCTCAAGATGATCTTCCACCACAAGACCACAAGAAAAAAGGCAAGGACAAGCTTCAAGAGGAAATTGATGCATTTGAAGAAGCTCCTAAGGCCTTGGTCAAGTGGGTTCCCAAGACTACTTCAAGTTCCACTTCATCAAGTACAACTACAACACCGAGGATTCCCATCAAGATGGTGTGGATCCCGAAGAAGAAGAACTGGAGAGTTCTTGAGGGTGACTCCGCCAAGATACTTCACTCTTATCATCTTGGCAAGAACAAGTGCAATCAACTTCGACATCTTGCACTAGTTCAAGGAGTCACAAACCCTCTTGTTGGTAAGACAAGGGACAAGGTAACCTAAAAGCTTTCATAAACATCATCTTGTGTGTGCATCACTTTATGTCTATGGATATCCTTGTTCGTTCCTTGTGGGACTAACCCGTGTAGGTATTGAAAGTGCCACTCACTCCAATGGATAGCTTCAAATGATCTACATCAACATTGAGCATCCACATCTTCAACATCTACATGAAGTCATCATCAACAAAACCCAAGGTTAGTTCATCCCTCTTAGGGGGGATCTCACATCTAGGGGGAGCTTTACTCTAAGAATTGAGCTAAAGCAACTCTAATGGTGTGAACACAACAATGCTTTATGTAAAAGTGGTAACCCCACTTGTGCTTAAACGATGAGTATGACCTATGATCAAATGTTCTCATTTGACTCCTAAGTCAATATACTCATATATAGATGACCTAGTCATCGCAAATTGTTTGATAGATGCTAGAATTGGTTGTGCATGCTTTGCCACATATTTCAATTGCCATTTTATTGTGTGAGCATGTTGATTGCATATTTTACTCATTCGAGGACATCCACTTGTTGTTTTGATTGATTGGTTTTCTTTTCTTTTGCCAAGTGGATGGACAAGAATGCCTAAGAACCCTCTCTAGCTATCTATGCTTTTCTCATCTCAAACTCTATTCATGCTACATCACAAAATTTGATCAAGTCAGATTCCAACCACTCTGTGTGAGGAGCACTCGGAGTCCCTGATTCGTCATAGACTTAAACTTCCAAAACTTCTTTGTGCGTTTCAGTCTGACCGATTCATCCATTTTGGTCATACCGAGATCACTAAGTCGATCTAGGTTTTCAATCTCGGTGCAACCAATTTGAACCTTTCGATGACACCGAGTTTCAGTAACTGATTGCAGTTATGAATCTCGGTGCCACCGAGTTGTTCCACTCGGTCACACCGACAGGGTCGGGCTATATATACCCACGGGTCAAATTTTGGAAAACTTTCCGAACCTCCTCGACACGCGCTTAGCCCGCTCTGCCTCCAGGGTCTCCGGATCATCTTCCTCGTTGCCAGCCGCCTCCTGTCGCTGGTCTCCGCTGCCGTCAATGGGAATCATCCCCGCCATTGCTACCGTAGCGATTTCATCGCCGAACTAGGGTATGAACTCGATCACTGTGCTATCCCTATCTGATTCCTAGCACATTGTGTTCACCATGTATCTTGCCATGATTGAGATCATTCTTATCCAGTCAAAACACTCCGTAGTTTAGTCGTGAATTGAAAATTTAGGGTTAGGTTTCCACCGAAACCATCTCGGACCCACCGAATTGTGGAACTCGGTACCACCGATTCGGCTCAGGCCATTGCACATGTAATTTTCGGTCTGACTGAGAATTGCAAATCGGTGTGACCGAGTTCAGGACTTTGTGAAACCCTAGCAGTCTCGGTGCCACCGAACTGTGACTCGGTCTGACCGAGTTCACTAGTTTAGGTTCCAACAGCTGCTTCGGTATCACCGAGTTTACAAATCGGTTGATCCGAAATGCTTACTGTGGAAAACTAAAACTAAGTTTTTGACTCATTCTTTTGCAAAAACCTCTGCATTTTGTGATGCTCATCCACTCGATCTCATCTATATCTATTCACAGGGTCTGCTGTCAGTGTTTGCAATATGTCTGATCAAAGTGACAGCCAGAACAGGCCAGAGGAGCAGGTTCACCTGAGTGAGGGCACTAGTCCCTCTAGCAGTTCAGATGATGGTAGCAGGAGCACCCCAAGCAACTTACCCAAAGCTGCCACCAGGGCCAGAAAGAAGAAGACCTCTGAATCTGAGGATGAAGACTATGTGGCAGTTGAGGATGAGGCCACTTCCAAGAAGAAAGTGGTTAAGAAGGAATATAGCACTGCTGCTTCCACCAAGCCAGGCATGAAGCAAAAGGTTCCTGCAAAGAGAATTCCAATGTCTAAGGCCAGAGCATCTACTCAAGTCCCTTTGGGATCTGAACCCAAAGAGGCTGCTGTAGAAGGGAAGAAGAGGAAGGAGAGGATCAAAAAGACCACTGCTAGAGTGCTTGGGAGATCCTCAATCATGAGAGATTCTGAAGAGGAAGAGGAAGAAGAGGTTGCTGCACCAGCACCCAAGGCACAAAAGCTGATGGGTGATGCTATAAAGTCAGGGGCTGCAACATCAAAGCCCAAAGAAGCACCCAAAGCATCCTCCAAGCCCAAGAGTGCACCTAAGAGGAATACCAGGAGTATACCAGCTGCTGAAAAGAACAAGGCCCCAGTGCCTGAAGCTGAAATGGAAGAAGAAGATGATGAGTCACATGTATTGAGGAAGTTGAAGCCAAAAATCCCAGATCACAATGATGCTCATCCAGTAGCTGAGAACATGAAGATAAGGAAGGACTCAGGTTTGAGGCTATGGAGAGAGTCAGATCCATATGCCACTAGGAGAAGGACCGCTGTTGATTACAGGTTCCACACAAAGGAACAGCAGGACTTCTATGAGATAGTGTTGCTTGACAAGAAGCCCATAGTGTGTGACATGAGATGGGTCGACTGGGACTACATCAAGGAGAATCAGGATCACTATCCAGGTGTACATGATAGTTTCAAGGCTTGGGGAGTCGATGAGTTTGTGGCTCAGAAGCTCACAAAATGGAATGATGAGCTCATCATGCAGTTCTACTCCACAGCTCATTTCTACCCAGATGGAAGGATTGTCTGGATGCCTGAAGGTACGAGGTACCAGTCCACGGTTGCCGAATAGGCGAAGTTGATCAATGCCCCAAAAGAGAGTGAAGATGACTTGGATGTTTATGCCAAGAAAAAGATGGATCACAATTCTATGTCACAGATGTACAAGGAGATCCCAGACAAAGCTCTTGAGACTTTCAAGTTTGGGTAAGTCCATTTTCTTCTGTCAGGACTGCCAACGATCAACTGGATCCTAAGGCACACTCTTTTGCCCAAGTCAGGTGACCACAACATGATCAGAGGGGATGCAATTAATTTGCTACACATATTTGATGTGCCACAGAAATTCAAGGTCATGAGCCTCATGGTTGAGACTATTAAGAGGACAGCAGCAGACCAAAAGAGAAGTTGTGGATATGCCCCCACAAATTCAGGAGTTGATTAACTCAAAGATGGACACAGGAAAATATCCGTTGGATAAGGAACACTTTGTTCTCTATCCTGACTTTGAGGACAACCAAGTGGTTATGGATGAAGATGAACCATCCTCAGTACAAGCACAAGCCAAGAGAGAGAAGGCAAAAACAGAAAAAGCTGCAAAGATGCCAACCCAGGAGGAGGCATCTCAGTATCTTCTAAAAAGCAAGCAAGATCAGCTTGGCTACTTGATTTCATCCACTCTAAGGATAGAGAAAGGACTGGCCACCCTGACTCGAAACCAGGAGAGCTTGGAAAGAATCATGGAGCGAAAATTCTATGACTTGGATGTGAAGGTAACTGAGATTCAGTCTGTTGTGGAGCAACTTCAAGATGATATGCAGGAGAGGAAGGGCAAGACAACCACTGATGCATTTGCCAGAGTTCCTAGAGCTCAGAGGTCTGCTGCAGTGCCTGTTCCAGACACCATAGCCACGTCATCTGCACCAGCTACAGCTTCAGTGCCACCAGCTCTAGCACCTACTCCATCAGCTCCATCTACTTCGACTGAAGCCTTCGTTCTTGGACTTATCCGGACACCACCACCTAAAGACCAAACTTGAGAGACGTTTTAGTGCTATGCATTTTCTATGAACTTTTTGGTAACTTGTTGCCAAAGGGGGAGAAACATGTATAGATCATAGGTTTCGAGAGGGAGAGTTGCTTTTTATTCTCTCTTGCTTTGGTGGTTGAACTTTGTTTACTTTTGATTCTTGAGATACTATGCTATTATCTGTGAAACATTGACGATCATGTGGTTGATCATAAGCTACACTTATGCTTGTTAGATGATATTATCTTACTTATCCTTATATGATCATTCACTTTGCTTGGTGATGAGTGCATGTATTCAATCTTTATTATTTTGAGCGCTCCACCAAGATGTATGTGACATGGAAGAGTAACCCATGATCCTAACTCATTGTGCATTTGCAGTCCAAAGCAAATCTTAAGATATGCACAAATTTAGGGGGAGCTCTTGCTTTTCACATACTTCTCAAAGCGACAATATCTTTCACTCTTATTATCATTTGTCGAAGCTTTGATCTATATGTTGTCATCAATTACCAAAAAGGGGGAGATTGAAAGTGCAACTATCCCTGGGTGGTTTTGGTAATTCCTAACAACATATAGCTCATTGAGCTAACATTATTCCAAGATTAATATTTCAGGAAAAGCTCAATGAATGGCATGGCATGGATGAGGAAAGTGGATCCCTCAAAATTCTAAGGACAAAAAGTTTGGCTCAAGCTTGAAGCTCAAGACTCTACATTTTATATTTTAGTGATCCAAGATCACATTGAGTCTATAGGAAAAGCCAATACTATCAAGGAGGGATGAGGTGTTGCTTAATGGCTTGCTTGCTCAAAATGCTTAGTGATATGCTCCAAAATCCTCAACTACCTTCCCACATCCACATATGACCTAAACCAAAAGTCAAACTCGGCCCCAACGATTCTTTCTATCTAGCGCCACCGAGTTTCAAATGTCATAGCCACTCCCACAAACCCTAGCAAATCGGTTTCACCGATAGGGATCTCGGTCTCACCAAGATGGGATTGTAATCTCTCTGTTTCCCTTCGTAACGTTTAGGTCTTACCGAGATGAGCGATCGGTCCCATCGAGATTGCAATGTAAACTCTCTGTTTCCCTTTTGTAACACTTCGGTCTCACCGAGATGAGTGAATCGGTCCCACCGAGTTTACCTGACCAAATCTCTGGTTAGCTTATTACCAAAATCGGTCCCATCGAGTTTGTGTAATCGGTAACACCGAGATTACGTTATGCCCTAACCCTATCCATATCGGTCCTACCGAGTTGCATCTCAGTCCCACCGAAAATCCTAACGGTCACTAGGTTTGCTGAATCGGTCCGACCGAGTTTAACCATTCGGTCCCACCGAGTTTGGAAAATTGTGTGTAATGGTTAGATTTTGTGTGGAGGCTATATATACCCCTCCACCCACTCTTCATTCGTAGAGAGAGCCATCAGAACATACCTACACTTCCAATACACATTTTCTGAGAGAGAACCACCTACACTTGTGTTGAGGTCAAGATATTCCATTCCAACCATATGAATCCTGATCTCTAGCCTTCCCCAAGTTTCTTTCCACTCAAATCTTCTTTCCACCAAATCCAAATCCTGTGAGAGAGAGTTGAGTGTTGGGGAGACTATCATTTGAAGCACAAGAGCAAGGAGTTCATCATCAACACACCATTTGTTACTTCTTGGAGAGTGGTGTCTCCTAGATTGGCTAGGTGTCACTTGGGAGCCTCCAACAAGATTGTGGAGTTGAACCAAGGAGTTTGTAAGGGCAAGGAGATCGCCTACTTCGTGAAGATCTACCCCTAGTGAGGCAAGTCCTTCGTGGGCGACAGCCGTGATGGAATAGACAAGGTTGCTTCTTCGTGGACCCTTCGTGGGTGGAGCCCTCCGTGGACTCGCGCAATCGTTACCCTCCATGGGTTGAAGTCTCCATCAACGTGGATGTACGATAGCACCACCTATCGAAACCACGACAAAACCATCCGTGTCTCCAATTGCGTTTGAATCCTCCAAACCCTTCCCTTTACATTATTGCAAGTTGCATGCTTTACTTTCCGCTGCTCATATACTCTTTTGCATGCTTGCTTGAATTGTGTGGAGATTGCTTGACTTGTGCTAAGATAGCTAAAATCTGCCAAGAACTAAAATTGGGAAAAGGCTAGATTTTTATTTGGTCAAGTAGTCTAATCACCCCCCTCTAGACATACTTTCGATCCTACAGCATGTCAGTTGTTGTACACAATGGAACTAAACATGTAGAGCGAAAGAGACGAGCCTTGCGTGGCTATTAAATTTCATGCAGACGTCGCTCCATGGTGGGTGCAAAGGCAGCCCCCCTCCACCCATTTCGGATCATAATCAAGTGGAAGATAACTGTTTTGATGGGGATTCAGAAGGAGAAGACCACTCCTATTTACCCCCTGAGGTCTTCGCTCTAACTTGGCATGCCGATGTTGGTAATATCATGCATATGGTGCCTTGCATTGCTTACTGTATATATATCAAATATGTCATTTGCTTAGTTTAGACATGCTTTTTTTTGAATATGTACTGTAAGGCAACAGCCTCACAGCTCTTTATTGAAAACAACAAAGAACAAAGTCCTATTACAAGTCCATACAAGTAAAGAAAAGAGGAAGACAGAAATACTTACAAACTTACAACCCAAGCAGGGCAAAGAAAAACACTACCTAAGGAAGGTTTGAGATCCAAGTTAGAAGGCTATCCTTGTATTTACATTTTATCCTATGAGAAAGAAGGGTTATGTCATGGATGAAGTTATGCCTCCATGCGCTGAAAGAAGGTGTCTCATTCCTGAAAACCTTGCCATTCCTCAAGATCCAAATGTTCCAAGCTGCTGTAAACACCACTTCAGTGAAGAAGGAATGCCCAAAATCCTTCCTAGCCTTTACTGCCATGTTGTATGTTGTCATCCCAGGCTGTGGGTCCTAGATAATCTGCAAGTAATTCCAGACTCTAATGCTAAAATTATAAGAGAAGAACAGATGTGCACGATCTTCATGGATCAGATATGGACATAGGACACAAGTATGATCTTCCACATGCCAATGCCTTCTGAGTAGCATGTCTCTGGTGTTTAAACGATCTCTCAGCGGTAACCAACCAAACATTTTGATTTTCAATGTACATGAAGATTTCCAAATCCATTGGAAGATTGGATCAACAACAATATGCTGATTCTCATACACATAGAAGGATTTGGGTCTGAAACAACCCTTATGAAAAGGCCAAATCCATGCGTCATGAGTTGCAGAGCAAGAATAAGCATGAGTCAGCTGTTGAAGACATTCAAGCTCAGCAAAGGCTTGTGTAGAGAGGGGAAAATGCAAATTTGACAAAAACTCCTGGGAAAGCACATCAGACACTGAAAGCTGCTCATCAATAACAAAGGAGAAGAGCCTGGGAAATTTTTCACTGAGACAGGAACCCTTAAGCTCAACCATCCATATGTCAGACCAAAAGAGAATGGACCTGCCATCACCCAACGTTGGAGTAGCCATCTGACAATATTTGTCATCCAATTTAAACACATCACGCCACCAAAAAGATCAACAAAGTGTGGTAGTATGAGGGACAGAGTTGGCATAGTAGGCATTCCAAATAAGGCCAACCCAGGGGATTTCATGATGATTATAAAATTTGTGCAAGAACTTCATAAGCAAGGCCTCATTCTGCACCCTGAGATTAAGCACACCAAGACCCCCTTTGTTTTTTGGTAAGCATACCAAGTCCCAAGCAGCCAGAGATTGTCTTGGAGTATCAAAGTTCCCTCTCCATAGACATTGTCTCTGAATCCTTTCAATTTGCTTCAAAATTCCAGTTGGGATGACTAGTGTGCACAGGAAGTATATGGGCATTGATGTTAAAACAGACTGGAGCAACTGCAACCTGCTACCTTGATTCAAAAAACATGAAGTGGCAGACAATCTTCTTTCAATCCTATGCACAAGGGGCATGAGGTCTTGGATTGAGGGCCTTGTAGTCCCCATGGGTAGACCCAAGTAAGTAAAAGGCATGGTTCCTATACTACATCCAAGAATTGAGGCCAACCTGTTAGCTTCATCAGATGACATGTTCATAGGCACCATAAGGGATTTTGTAAAATTCACAGATAATCCTGTTGTGGCAGCAAAGACGTCAAGCATGTCTTTAAGAGCAAGCAGTTGGTGATCAATAGCAGGAAACACAATTAGTGTATCATCAGCATACTGAACAATGGGGTAATCCTGGCTGTTGGAAGGGATTGGCAAAGTCAGAATTCCTTTACTGCACATGTCATTGAGAACAGGCTGAAGCAGGTCAGCAGCAAGGACAAAAAGAAGAGGTGACATTGGGTCTCCTTGCCTGACTCCTCTCTTACATTTAAAATGGTTACCAGGAACACCATTAAGAAGCACAGAAGAAGAACCAGAAGACAAAATAGTTTGCATCCAGGAAATCCATTTGTCATTAAAACCGTTGTATCTTAAGATTCTAAGAATGGCATCATGCTCAATAGTGTCAAAGGCTTTAGTAAAATCCAGTTTCAGCAGCACTATTGGTCTCTTTGAAGCATTACACTGGTGGATATACTCAAAGCACCAAGCTAGACAATCCTGAATAGACCTGGATTTAATAAACCCATATTGGATTTTATGAATACAGGAAAGGATGACCTTCTGCAACCTGTTTGCCAAAAGTTTAGTGAGGAATTTCAAACAGGTATTTGTCAAAGATATTGGCCTGTAATCATTCAAACCCTCAGGTGAAAGCTTTTTTGGAATCAAGGTTATGAGAGAACTGTTGATACACTCCAAATCAAGGTGCCCCTCAGACAACTCTTTGACCAGTTGATGAAAGTCATCTTTAATTATGTGCCAACACTTCTTAAGAAAAAGGCCAGTGAAACCATCTGGCCCAGGTGCTCTGTCAGGAGGCATTTCCTTAATAACACAATCAATTTCCTGCTCAGAAAAGGGCTTGGTCAAGTCATCTAGTCCCTGAACCTTCTTGATAATATTTGGCATATCAAAACCCATTTGTGTATTATTTGTGCATCCCATCCTCTGCTTGAACTCCTGCAAAAATAATCCAGCAATTGATGCATGATCAGAGGTCACTTGCCCATCATCAGAAGTTATACTAGAAATAGAGTTATTCCTGTATCTCTCTGTGGCCATGGCATGGAAAAGTTTGGTGTTTTCCTCTCCCACTTTAATGTTTCTAATGGTACATCGCTGCTTCCAGTAGAAAAATTGCAACCTTAGAGTTTCCTCCAAATGCAACTTTACAATTTTCCTGAAATTTTCCTCAGGCCCAGACAAAGGCCTTAACTCCTCAAGACCATCCAGACAAAGAATTACTTTATTGCAGTTGGAAATTAGAGCCTTCACGGTAGAAAGGCTAATGTGCCAATGTTTGAGTGCCTGCCTGAGAGCTTTGAACTTTGTGGATATTATAGCAGCAGAAGATCTCTTATGAACTGGCCTACTCCAAGATTCACTGACACAATCAAGAAAACCAGGCAAATTAGTCCAGTAATTTTCAAATCTAAACACTTTGGCCTTGGGAATAGTGGTTTTGATTTGCACCACACATGGCACATGATCTGAAGTGGTTCTAGCCAGAGGTAGGACCATAGTGTTAGGATAAGAACATGTCCATGAAGGGGTTGTAAAAAACCAATCAATCTGTTCAAGCAAAGGAGCAGTTTGCATATTTGTCCAAGTGTACTTTTTGCCCTTGATAGGTAATTCAATTAAGCCCAGATGCCCAATAACCTCATTAAAGATGAACATGTCATTAATATCACCACCTGGTTTATTCCTATTTTCCATTGATCGCATGAAATTGAAATCACCCAGTAATAGCCAGTTAGCATCATCAGGGATAATTATATCATGCAACCAATTAATAAAATTATCTCTAGCTGGGTTTTGACAGGGTCCATAGACTGAAACTAGAGTCCAGGTTTGGGAGTTATGAACAGACATGAACTCCACCATAATACCAAAACTATTGGACTCAATTAGCTTTCCAGCAAACAAAGCGGTATTCCATACGACTAACAACCCACCCGAAGCTCCAGACGAAGGCACATGGATAAACTGATCAAAACGTCGTGGACAACACTTACGGATGAAACGCTGATCAATGACCTCACATTTTGTTTCTTGGAGGCAAGCAATGGAACAAGCACTTTCATCGATTTTCTGACGAACTGCACGCTTTCTGTCATCTGAATTCAGACCTCGCACATTCCAATAAAGAACTTTCCAATCTCTAACATCATTCTGATTCATTACAGACCATAATAAAGCAACAGCAAAAGACTGTCACATAATGACAGTACCAGTTCAGCCAAGGGATAGCATAAAAGTTCAGACAAAGCCTAAAAGATAAGTGCAGATAAATGGTTTTCACAAGGGTTAACCATAAACCCCACCAAATGAAATGATCAGCTATCATTGGAACTAGGAGGAGCAGAAGACTTGCAAGAAGAAGCCTCAAGCTTCTCCTTAGTGAGCTTCTCCGGCCCAATGCTGAGGCGAAGGCCAACCTACTGCAGCACATTGATTGGCGTGGGCGGCGACACAGTAGGTTGTTCTGCATCGTGAGGAGGAGCCCGTGGTAGTTCGCCATCCACAGTAATCTTGCGCTTCTTCTGAGGCTTTGCTGCAGGTTTCTTCATAGGGGACTTGGCTGGAGTAGAATGCCTGAAGCCATCACGTAGGGCTGAGAGCCTGGCACTGCGCCTAACCTCAGACTCAACAATCACATACTTTGGTTTATGAGCACGAGCTGGACGCTGACTTGGGGCTGCAGAGAAATTGAAGGCATACATCTCAACAACAGTCAAAGCTGGATCAACCATGGCACAATCCTCAGCAACATTGTCAAAACAAAGTGCACGAGCAACAGGAGGCTTCCTTGGAATATTCACCATCCGACGAACAGGTGAAGGATGAAAAACCAGCTTGTTCTTCATAGCAGAGTAAGAGAAAGATACCTCCCAAGAGCGCTTAGACAGTAGAACTGGTTTAAAAGGACTGTAGAACTGTAACTCTCGAGGAATGTGCATTGTATCAAAGACTGGCATCATACGCTGAAAAGATCTTGTCCATTGCATTACCGGAGGAAGCTCTGGTCTGAAAACTGTCAGAACTTGACCAATAACAACATGAGGCTGGATCAGAGGAGGCACATAGGCTGCCACAACACCTTGCTGATTATTGACAGATCCCTTAGCAGAATCAACAGGCCCTGAGTTCTCTAAAACCACTGACTCTTGAGAAGCAGGTAGTGCTTCATCCTCATGAATCTCCTCAATAATGACATTGTCATGCTGGTTATGAGGCTGCGGATCATCATTGTGAGCATGAGGGGCCTCATTCCAGCCCAGCTCCAGAAACTCGGGCATGACGAAGTTAACATCATCAAAAGGCATGTTCCCGGGCAGCCGATGAGGGTTTCCATTGAAAGGCATCGGATCTTCATCAGCTGGCATAATGTCAGCAAATTCTGCAGAGAGCACATAGATAGGTGCTGTCCAAGAAAGACGCGTAGCTCCAAAGTCTGCATACTCACGATAGACAACATCCCTAGGTACTTGCTGAGGGCTTGGGAAAGAAACATAAACAAGAGTCCTGACTAGCCGCGGATCATCCTGATGCCAGATATGAAAACGACCAAAGGTGCTAACTGCCTCAGAAATATGCTATGTTGTGCGGTAATCCAAAGGAACACCTAACATCATAATCCAGCCCCTACGAAAACCCTGAATATCTCTGTGATTGATGCCTTGATCATGAGGAACAAACTGAACAAAGTGACCATTGCCAAGATCATAAGGAGGATGATTTATAATGGCATGCCTAGATGCAGGAGATCGGAACTCAAACAAACCAACACCCTCAATCCATTGCTGATCACTAAGAACTTCACGGTGAAGCTGAGTCATCACAAAATCACTAACCAGTTGCCGGAAGTGATGAATCTGTCCAGGTGGCGGCGGAGGCTCAACAAAGCCAATGGTAAACTGCTCATGGTGACGGTCCGGTGCAATGGCTGGAGAGTAGAAAGTCCGAGGCACGCGGGTTGGCCCTCCATCGATGAACTCGAACCCCGGTGGAAGGAACTCAAGAGGATCCAGGGGAAAGTTTGCCATGTCTTGCTCTGGTGGAGGTGGAGCAGGTTGGTGGTGCACCGGAAGGGGTGAAGACGTGATGGGACTCGTCTGCACCGGCGCGTGGGTCGTCTCTATACCCGAGGAGTCCCTAGGCGATGGAGTAGGAGGCTGACTCGTGGCAGGCATGGGAATCAACAGTGGACATTTTTCTGGATTTTGTTTCGTGTGTTTAACTCTCCAAACATAACCATTATCCTGGGCCCAAATAATGCAATCCCGACGACGATGACCATAACGTGAGCAAGCCAGGTAAACAGGACAAGAGACCGACAAGTGGCCCCGCTAGTGACAGTTGGAACAAGTTAGAACACGGTCCACCATGTCATTGATCATCTCATCAAACAAATCAGCAGCTTCCTGAGTAGACGGGGTATCCATTGGCTGGGTGGTGGGCTGTAACCCGTCATGGAGGGCTGGCCCAACATGGGATGCAGGAGAAACGAGAGCATATGAGAACAAACTAACAGCCTCAGGTGAATTCCGTTGAATCCGCGGCGGGTCAACAGAACCGAAAACAATCGACGGAGAAGCAACAGTCCACTGGAGATTCGCCGGCGGCGATGGTCGAATGATCAAACGCTCATTTGCCGAGACAACATATCCAGCATCAGAAACTGTATCAATACAATCCTGCGTGGCCGGATATCTATAACCCTTGCATGCATCATAGCTTTGGAATGTTGCAAAAGAAATTTTCTTTTGCACAGAACCAGAAGATCTAAAAGAGGACTTAGACGGTGGTTTATGCATAGGGATCATCCCAAGCGCCGCCCGTCTCTTAGATGGACTAACTAAGATCCATTCCGCATCACTTTGCAACTTCCAAAGTTTAAACTCGCGAACCCAATTTGGTCCTCCACGGCCCCAAAGATTAAAATAACATTTGAATTGCGGGCAAGCAAAAGATCGAAGATCAACAATAAAGAAACCAACTTGCTTGGAAGAAACGTTGAAGGAATAAACCTTGTCACGTAAACATGAGACACCCAACTCGATCGCAGATCCACCAACAGCAGCCTCCAGAGCCGCCGCCACAGAATGATCATCAAGCCTGAAAACATGACGGCTAAACGACACCACCAACGTGAAGTGACCTGTGTCCTCCGTAGGGTGGACCAAAAAACCAGTAGATCTGAAAAGTTTATCCGCAAACTCCAAACCCTTGGAGAAGTCCAAGCCAAGGGTTGATCCCGATGAGAAAACCATGACCCCTGAGTGAGGGGAGACGCCGGAGAGATTGGTAGGGAAAGATTAGGGTTTTAGTGGTGGTGGGAGGAGATCGCCGGAGGTGGGGTGGGAAGTGGGAGGTGGGAGACGCCATCCTTCTCTTCTGAAAATTTCGTCGGGATTTTATATGGAGTTGGTTTAGACATGCTTTGTGTCAATGCCATCTGTTTAGTTTCTTTATCGTATATGTGAATCATGCAATGCCATCTTGTTTAGCCAGGAATCATATATGTGAATTTTGCAATGCCACCATGGTTAGCCAGTCATCTTATATGTGAATTATATCATGCCATCATTTTTTATTACGTGTTAAATTTGTCAACAATTTTAGTACATTCAATTACTCTTCATGTGCATCAGCCATTGGCACCGTCATGGAAACGTCTGAAGTGGAAACAAGGTCTTCAGAGTAGACAATGCTATCTGACGAAGCGCATGTCTTTCTGGTTATGGATAGCTCCTCAGAGGAGGATTCAGAGACAGATGACTAGTCCTATTCCCCCCCCCCCCAGGTGCATGCTCTAACTTGGCAGGGTTGTGTTACTCATATCGTGCGTATGGTATCTTGCATTGCTATGTCATTTTGCTTAGTTTAGACATGATTTGTGTGAATGCCACCTGTTTAGTGTCTAATTACCATATATGTGAATTATGCGATGCCATCTTGTTGCAAGACATTATATATGTGAATTATGCAATGCTATCTTGTTGCAAGGCATTATATATGTGAATTATGCAATGCCAAGCTGTTTAGCCAAGCATCATATATGTGAATTATATCATGTCGTCCTTTTTTTGTATTTCTCATTGCATTTGTCAACAATGTTTGTATATTCAACTACTCTTCCTATGCATCAACCATTTGAATTGGTGATGGAGAAATCTGGAGTGAAAACAACGTCTTCAGAGCAGACAATGCTTCCTGCTGAAGCAGATATCTTGCTGGTTATAGATAGCTCTTCAGAGGAGGATTCAGAGGCAGATGACCGGTCCTATTACCCCCTGAGGTGTATGCTCAAACTTGGAAGGTTATATTACTTATATCGTGCATATGTTGTATTGCAATGCTTAGTTTTTACATTATATAGACAATATTGAATGCCATCTCCTTAGTTGACACATCATATACGCAATTGCCCTCTGCTCACTTGCTTAGTATATAAATCATATATTTGAATTATATCATGCCAAGATGTTTACATAAACAGCATGTATCTGAATTATGGCATGTCAATCCATTTTCTAAAGACATAATATAGTTATATCATCTCATCCTGTTTACATGGTCATCATATGTTGAATTATGTCATTCTATCCACGAATTATATCATGCCATCATGTTTCCATCGACAGCATGTTTGTGATTTATGGCAAGCCAACCACTTTAATAGAAAATCGTATAGTTATATCATCTCATCATGTTTACATAGTCATCATATTTTCAGGTATGTCATTCTATCCTGTTTAGTTAGCCATCATACATGTGAAATTGTGCCATGCTATCCTGTTTAATTAGCCATCATATATGTGAAATTATGTCATGTTATTTTGTTTGGTTAGGCAACATAAATGTGAATTATTTCATGCCCTATTTTCTTCCCTACTATCCATTGCACCTGATTATCTTACAATGTCTATACATTCAATTACTTCTCTTGTTTATCAGCCATTTCAATTGGAGGGGTGATGGTAGTATCTGTGGGAGTAAAAACATGGTCTTTAGAAAAGATTGTGCTACCTGTTGATGCAGATAGAACCACGGTTGTACTTGCCCAAGAACTAGCCCCACCACACATAACCCAGACTCACGCAGATTGTACCCTTACAAAGTTGGATAGAGAACCAGCTACACCCTTCTAACCCCAATCCCAGCAAATAGTAACCCAGTTCCAGTTGACACAGCACCGTCTCCACCATAGAGCACCCTAACACGAGCAGTTAGTAAGGCAACTGCAGTGCCCAAAGCACGAGGACCACCACTCCGAACCCCAAGTCAACGCTTGAAGCAGAAGAAGAATTGTTCTCAGGTCAGGTTCCGTAGCTATGGTTCATACTACTTTGCTCTTGCATCATTGTATTTACTCATACCAACTAATTTCAAATTTGAAGGATGCAATTGAAACTCCAATGGCGCAACATGTATGTTTCAAACCTGTTTCTTTAACGTGTTTGTTGTTGTAACTTGCTCTATGTTGATTCCAGTTTCAATTGAATAAACGGTTATTTTCTCATGCCATGCACATTACAAGTGTTGTTATCATTGAGTAGTTTCCCACACTTATATTCTGTCTATGCTACTTTATCTTAAATAGATATGATTCGAATTGTATCTATCTTGATTTGGCAACATAAACTAGAATGATATAGACCATACAGTGACCATTCTACATAGATATATGTTTGTTTCATGCTGTTACCCTATCCACCTTACTACTGAACTAGTTTACCAAAATGAGTTTCATATACTACATTGTAAACCTATGATGTGTTTGTTTGTTTCTCTTTTAGAGCGCGGAAAAAAAATTGGAGAAGAGTACCCCGTTATGCAATGGTAAAGGAAGTAATGCAGATAAAGTTCAAGATAGTGAGACATCCCTGTTGGTCTCCAAGAAAGCTGGTAAAAACTATATTAAAAACACTGAGACAACCCCAAAGTCCTGTCTTGATGTAGTGTTCGAGTTACTAGCTACTACTGCTGGCACCAACTCTTCGAACTCGCTGCCTGAATCAGTTCGGCTTCTTGAGTCTCAACTTCAAGTTGAAATACATCGATCAGATGTTATGCGACAGGAAGCTGAAGGACTGAGGATTTAAGCGCCAAACAAGAGAAAGTAAATAAGCTTGCTAAGCATCTTGCCAGCATTATGGGTACCAAGAATATTGTTTCCTGAGCTCTTCTGAAGTGGTTTTAGTTCTGGACTTGTTTTGCTGTGACGTTTATTTGCACTGGTCGCCAACTTTGACAACCAGTGTATATGATATGCCGCTTTGTTCCCTATATTTGCACTGGTGGCGAACTCTGATGCCTAGTGGATGTAATATGTGTAATAACCGTGATAGCCTAGCATAAGTTGCTTGCTTATTTTTTTCCTTGTTGTCTTGTTTATTTGTTTGCTTGTAGTCAATGCAGTTCTTTTTCCGCAGTTTGCTATTGGCCGCAATAACCTCTTTTTAAAAACTAGGCCACAATAACCATGGGCTACATATTTACTGTTGTTACCATGGGCCTCCTACGGGTCGTAGAAACAATGGGCATTCTAAGGGCCGTAGAAACAACGGGCCTTCTACGGGCTGTAGAATCAATGGGCCTTCTACGTGCCGTATGATCGATAGGACAAACATGGGCCAATAACAGATTGCATTATGGGCCGTAAACGGGCTAGATTTGGAATCATCCGTTCATGGGCCAACAATATCGGGCCGTCGTTAATCGGCCATATTTGATGACGCTGAAAATGGCCCAACAGATTAACGGGCCGCAAACAGGCTGATTGTAACCGCGGGCTGAACTTGGCCCATAAGCAGAAAAGGCCAATAACGGGCCGTAAGTAACCGAATGCTAGAAATGAGCCCAAGAATAAATGGGCCCTGAGAAGGCCGAAAGATAACACGGGTTGGAAAGGCCCAATGGAATAATGGGCCGTTAATGGGTATAAAGGGGTACACTGTTCATTGCGGGCCAGATTCACCACGGGCCATCAATGGGCCAAGAGTTACAAATGGCCTCGTATGGGCCGAAAGACATCATGGTCCATACATGGGCCGGAAGTTACAATGGGCTGGAATCATATTGGATGGCCCAGATGAAGCTACTGGGCTTAATTCCGATAGGCCATAACGGGCCGTGAGTTAGCGGGACATAAATGGGCTATATATGAATAGGCCGTTAACAGGCTTTCCGTGGGCCGGCCCATTACCTTTTGACCAAGTCAAATGGGCCGACCCTTTCACTGGAATGGGCCTCTGTTGGGTCGTACCACGTGTCAACGTATCATAGGCACCTCATGTCAAATGAATGGATGACATCTGTCCCAATGGTGAGCCAACACGTGTTTCCTCTGGCCAATGAGAATTTTACACGTGGAAAATCCTCATTGGTCTGGGCTGTTAGGGGGTTATCGGATCCAAAACCGGACCCGATAGCTTAACGGTGACCCATTATGGTGGATGCCACGTGTCGGTCACCCTTGATGAAAGCACTTCCATGACGCGCAATTTATCGTCATGGAAGTGGACACTTCCATGATGATAATTTTGGTAATGTCATGGAACAATTCTACGACAGCATAGGTATGACTATCTTGATTCTGTCAAAAAGTCGTCATGGATGTACATGCATGACAGAAAACGTGACCTACTGTGACAAACACGTATCATCACGGAAGTGTCTTTTTTTGTAGTGTTTACTCCAAGCCAACAACTCGCAATAAAATAAAATAAAACATTTTTTCGAAAACTCCAAATAAACTCCAATTTGACTTCAAAAACTTTTGGCATTAATTTCTTCTGACATTTTGGAGTGTCATGTTAGCTCCTCTTGTACTTTTGAACAAGTATTTGTCACAGATTTTTGAAATGAAATTCAAATGCCAAGTCAAATCCAAATTCAAATAAAATCCAAATGCCTCTGAAATTTCCAAATGCCACTCAATTCAAACAAAATGCATAGATGCTTAGCTAATAATTGTAAAACATTCCAAATTGAAAATTTGGGATGTTACACTTATGTTTCGCTTTGTTTGGCTAAGGGGTATAGGGATCACCATTGTGATATTGTCACTTGCAGTTTAACTACTTAAGTGCCTTAGTTGGAGAAACTGAAAGCCGACTCTCACAACAAGCGTAAATTGGTCAGCGAACCACTTGCGGTGTTAAACTAAATATAGATGATAGAGGTTATCCGAGTAAAATGAAGGGCCTCTTTTTCTTGAAAAGGCTAAATTGTGGGTGGTTCGACCTCGGACCATCCGAGGAGTCAACATATACCAGGGGCTATTAAGTTGCCCCCAGACACATGCTCCTACGACTAAATGGGCGTTTAACCTCAAAGTCTGATTGCATTGTTTCTCCCGATACAACCACCTTCGGGCACCGTGATGTCGGCTAACCTCTAGTATATTGTACTAAGGGATGGAAGTCCATGACTGGCCAATTATATCTTCTAGGAGTCGTAGCAGAGTGAAAATAAAATGTAAAACATATTTGAAAAAGACAACTCTCATTCGAAGAACTAATCTGTCTTTCTTACTGAAGGAGCATCTTGGCATACCAAGGAAGCATAATAAACACGATTAGTGGGATCATCTAGAATCCTCTCCTTCAGGCACTTCACCTCGGCCACTCGAGTAGCCGGCATAACCTTCTCATAGTAATTTTGGGCTTCTCTTGCCTTCCCCTCTGGGCAGTGTTGCACCTATTGGGGATCGTAGTAATAATTCAAAGTTTTCCTATGTGTCACCAAGATCAATCTAGGAGATGCTAGCAACGAGAGAGAGAGAGAGAGAGTGCATCTTCATACCCTTAAAGATCGCTAAGCGGAAGCGTTACAAGAACTCAGTTGATGGAGTCGTACTCGCAGTGATTCAAATCGCGGAAGATCAGATCTAGCGCCGAACGGACGACGCCTCCGTGTTCAACACACGTACAGCCCGGGGACGTATCCTCCTTCTTGATACAGCAAGGGGAGAGGAAAAGTTGAGGGAGAACTCCAACAGCACGATGGCATGGTGATGGAGGAGCTTGTGGTTCTCCGGCAGGGCTTCGCCAAGCACTACAGAAGAGGAGGAGGAGTTGGAGAAGGGGAGGGCTGCGCGAGGGGAAGGGTATGGATGCCCTCCCACACCCTCACTATATATAGTGTGAAGGGGAGAGGGGGAGTCGCCCTAGGGATTCCCCTAGGGGGGCAGCTAGGGCAGATTGGATCTCCTAGGGAAACCCTAGGGGGACTTGGCCCCCAAGCCAAGCAGGTGGAGGCTTGCCTCCCGAGCCAGGTGGTGGCTCCCCACCTCCCCAAGTAACGTGGGAAAAGGGTGTGGGGGCGCACAGCCCCTTAGTGGGCTGGTTTGCCCCCTCCCCTTGGCCCATGAGGCCCTGCAACACTTGCCGGGGCTCCCGAAACACCTTTCGGTCATGCTGGCCATAGCCTGGTACCCCCAGAACACTTCCGAACTCCAATACCCACTTCCGGACTCCAACACCCTTTGTCCAATATATCGATCTTCACCTCCAAACCATTCTAGAACTCCTTGTGACATCCGGGATCTCATCCAGAACTCTGAACTACCTTCGGTAACCGCATACTATTCCCGTTACAACTCTAGCATCACCGAACCTTAAGTGTGTAGACCCGACGGGTTCGGGAACCATGCAGACATGACCGAGACACCTCTCCAGTCAATAACCAATAGCGGGATCTGGATACCCATATTGGCTCCCACATGTTCCACGATGATCTCATCGGATGAACCACGATGTCGGGGATTCAATCAATCCCGTATACAATTCCCTTGGTCTATCGGTATGTTACTTGCCAGAGATTCGATCGTCGGTATCCCCATACCTTGTTCAATCTCGTTACAGGCAAGTCTCTTTACTCGTTTCGCAATGCATGATCCCGTGACTAACTATTTAGTCAAACTGAGCTCATTATGATGATGCATTACCGAGTGGGCCAGAGATACCTCTCCGTCATACGGAGTGACAAATCCCAGTTTCGATTTGTGCCAACCCAACAAACACTTTCGGAGATACCTGTAGTGCACCTTTATAGTCACCCAGTTACGTTGTGATGTTTGATACACCCAAAGCATTCCTACGGTATCCGGGAGTTCCACAATCTCATGGTCTAAGGAAACGATACTTGACATTAGAAAAGCTCTAGCGAACGAACTACACGATCTTGTGCTATACTTAGGATTGGGTCTTGTCCATCACATCATTCTCCTAATGATGTGATCCCGTTATCAACAACATCCAATGTCCATGGTCAGGAAACCATAACCATCTATTGATCAACGAGCTAGTCAACTAGAGGCTCACTAGGGACATGTTGTCATCTATGTATTCACACATGTATTACGGTTTCCAGTTAATACAATTATAGCATGAACCATAGACAATTATCATGGACAAGGAAATATAATAATAACCATTTTATTATTGCCTCTAGGGCATATTTCCAACAGTCTCCCACTTGCACTAGAGTTAATAATCTAGTTCACATCGCCATGTGATCAACACTCATAGTTCACATCGCCATGTGACTAACACCCAAAGAGTTTACTAGAGTCAATAATCTAGTTCACATCACCATGTGATTAACACTCAATGAGTTCTAGGGTTTGATCATGTTATGCTTACAAGAGAGGTTTCAGTCAATGGGTCTGCAAAATTCAGATCCGTGTGTTCTTCGCAAATCTCTATTTCATATTGTAGATGTTGCTACTATGCTCCACTTGGAGCTATTCCAAATGGTTGATCCACTATACGTATCCGGTTTGCTACTCAGAGTCATCCGGATAGGTGTTAAAAACTTGCATCGATGTAACCCTTTACGCCGAACTCTTCATCACCTCCATAATCGAGAAACATTTCCTTATTCCTAAGGACAATTTTGACCGATGTCCAATGATACACTCCTGGATCACTCTTATACCCCCTTGCCACACATGTGGCAAGGCACGTCGTGGTACACAGCATGGCATATCGTATAGAGCCTATGGCTAAGGCATAGGGGATGACTTTTGTCCTTTCTCTTTCTTCTACCGTGGTCGAGCTTCAAGTCTTAACTTCACACCTTATAACTCAAGCAAGAACTCCTTCTTTGACTAATCCATCTTGAACTCCTTCAAGATCATGTCAAGGTGTGTGCTCTGTGAAAGTCTTATCAGGCGTTTTGATCTATCTCTATAGATCTTGATACCCAATATGCAAGCAATTTTACCCAGGTCTTCCTTTGAAAAACTCCATTCAAACAACCCTTTATGATTTCCAGAAATTCTACATCATTTCTGATCAACAATATGTCATCCACATATACCTATCAGAAATGTTGTAGTGCCCCCACTCACGTTCTTGCAAATACAAGTTTCTTGCAAACTTTGTATAAATCCAAATGCTTTGATCACCTCATCAAAGCATGTGTTCCAACTCCGAGATGCTTGCTCCAGTCCATAGAAGGATCGCTGGAGCTTGCATACTTTTTAGCATCCTTAGGATCGACAAAACCTTCTAGTTGTATCACATACAATCTTTCCTCACGAAAACCGTCAAGGAAACTTTGTTTTGACATCCATCTGCCAGATTTCATAAATGAAAATGTAGCAACTACTAACATAATTCTAACATACTTTAGCATCGCTATGATTGGAAGAGTCTCATCATAGTCAACTCCCTAAACTTGTCGGAAACTTCTTTGAGACAAGTCGAGCTTCATAAATGGTGACATTACCATCAGCGTATGTCTTCTTCTTAAAGATCCATTTATTCTCAATGGCTTGCCGATCATCGGGAAAGTCCACCAAAGTCCATACTTTGTTCTCATACATGGATCCTATCTCGGATTTCATGGCTTCCAGCCATTTGTTGGAAACTGGGCCCACCATCGCTTCTCCATAGCTCATAGGTTCATCGTTGTCCAACAACACGACCTTTAAGACAAGGTTACCACTCAGAAGTTGTACACACCCTTGTCAACCTACGACGTTCGATAGTAACTTGATCTGAAGCTCCATCATCATAATCATTAGCTTTCTCTTCAACTGAGGTAGGTGCCACACAAACATCTTTCTGTGCTGCGCTACTCTCTGGTTGAATTAAAGGTTCAACAACCTCATCAAGTTCTATCTTCCTCCCACTCAATTCTTTTGAGAGAAACTCTTTCTCAAGGAAGGACATGTTCTTAGCGACAAACACTTTGCCCTCAGATCTGAGATAGAAGGTATACCCAATCGTCTTGTTTGGGTATTCTATGAAGACAAAATTTTCTGCTTTGGGTGCAAGCTTTTCTGGCCGAAGCCTATCGACATAAGCATTGTAGCCCCAAACCTTAAGAAACTACAACTTAGGTTTCTTGCCAAACCATTTGGGTGTCGTCTCCATGGACTTAGATGGTGCCCTATTTAAAGTGAATGTAATTGTCTCTAATGCATAACCCCAAAATGATAGCGGTAGATCGGTAAGAGACATCATAGATCGCACCATATCCAATAGAGGGCGATTACGATGTTCGGACACATCATTATGCTGAGGTGTTCCAGGCGGCGTGAGTTGTGAAACAATTCCACATTTCCTTAAGTGCGTGCCAAACTCGTGACTCAAATATTCCCCTCCACGATCTGATCATAAGAGTTTTATTTTCCTGTCACGTTGATTCTCTACCTCACTCTGAAATTCCTTGAACTTTTCAAAGGTCTCAGACTTGTGTTTCATTAAGTATACATACCCATATCTACTTAAGTCATCAGTGAGGGTGAGAACATAACGATAGCCACCGCGAGCCTCAACGCTCATTGGACCGCATACATTAGTATGTATGATTTCCAATAAGTTGGTTGCTCGCTCCATTGTTCCGAAGAAAACGGGGTTTTAGTCATCTTGCCAATGAGGCATGGTTTGCATGTGTCAAGTGACTCAAAATCAAGTGACTTCAAAAGTCCATCGGCATGTAGTTCTTCATGCGCTTTACACCAATATGACCTATGCGGCAGTGCCACAAGAAAGTGGTACTATCATTATCAACTATACATCTTTTGGCATCAATGTTATGAACATGTGTATCACTACGACCGAGATTCAATAAACCATTCACATTGGGTGCATGACCATAGAAGGTATTATCCAATGTATCCGGGAGTTGCACAATCTCATCGTCTAAGGAAACGATACTTGACATTAGAAAAGCTCTCCGAACGAACTACACGATCTTGTGCTATGCTTAGGATTGGTTCTTGTTCATCACATCATTCTCCTAATAATGTGATTTCGTTATCAACATCATCCAATGTCCATGGTCAAGAAACCATAACCATCTATTGATCAACGAGCTAGTCAACTAGAGGCTCACTAGGGACATGTTGTCATCTATGTATTCACACATGTATTACGGTTTCCGGTTAATATAATTATAGCATGAACCATAAACAATTATCATCCATAAGGAAATATAATAATAACCATTTTATTATTGCCTCTAGGCCATATTTCCAACAACGCCATGGGTTCCAGTTGCAACTTTGGCCACCATGTTTGCATGGTTGCAAATGCTTCTTGCGCGCCTTCTAGGAAAACCAAGTGCTTCCATAGTTCAACTTGGGAAGTAGCACACTAGAGACACTGCACTAGTCGAAATACATTGGTCGGCAGCAATACATCTACAACATATCTATAATTTTTTATTGTTCCACGCAATTATAGTATCAATCTTGGAAGTTTTATATGCAATTATATATCATTTTTTGGGACTAACCTATTAACCTAGTACCCAGTGCCAGTTTATGTTTTTTTTTCTTGTTTTTTGCTTTTCAGGCAATCAATATCAAACAGAGTCCAAACGGAGAAAAAACTTTGGATTAATTTTTTCTGGACCAGAAGAGATCCTAGAAGGTTCGGGAGAAGACCTGACAAGCCACGAGGGAGCAACAAGCTTGGGAGGCACACCCCCAGGCTTGTGGGCCCCTCGTGGCACCTATTGACCTAATTCCGCCTATATGAATTCTCAAATATTTCCCTGACATCAGAGATCCACCCGAAATACTTTTTCCGCCACCGCAAGTTTTTGTTCTCAAGAGATCCCATCTAAAGGCCTTCTCTGGTACTCTATCGGAGGGGGAATCGACCACAGAGGGGCTCTAGATCAACCTTGCTGCCCTTTCGATGATGTGTGAGTAGTTTACCATAGACCTATGGGTCCGTAGCTAGTAGTTAGATGGCTTCTTCTCTCTCTTTGATCTTCAATACATTGTTCTCCTCCATGAATTGTGAGTTTATGATCAGATTATCTATGAATATTATCTGAGTCTTCTCTGAACTCTATTATGCATGATTATTATAGCTTTGTATTTCTCTCTGATCTATTGATTTGATTTGGCTAACTAGATTGATTTTTTCTTGCAATGGGAGAGGTGCTTTGTGATGGGTTCAATCTTGCGGTGATCTATATCCCAGTGACAGAAAGGGACAATACATGTATTTGTATTGTTGCCATTAAGGATAAAATGATGGGTTTTATTCATATTGATTGAGTTTACTTTGTCTATATCATGTCATCTTGCTTAAGGCGTTACTCCGTTCTTTATGAACTTAATACTCCAGATGCATGCTGGATAGCGGTCGATGTGTGGAGTAATATTAGTAGATGCAGGCAGGAGTCGGTCTACTTGTCTCGGACGTGATGCCTATGTACATGATCATTGCCTTGTATATTGTCATGATTATCTGCTTTTCTATCAATTGCCCATTGTTTACCCACCATATGTTATGTTCAGGAGAGAAGCCTCTAGTGAAAACTATGGCCCCGGGGTCTATTTTTATCATATATTAAAATCCAAATATACCTTGCTGCAATTTTATTTACTTTATTTTATTTTGTGTTTTTGTTCTATTTATGTATCACTACGAGATATGATCCTTGCAATTAACCGCCGAGGGATTGACAACCCCTTGTTCACGTTAGGTACAAGTATTTGTTATTTTGTGTGTAGGTACTCCTAATGAGGCCCTACTGGATTGAGAAACTTGGTTCTTAACTGACAGAAATACTTATATCTACTATACTACATCATCCTCTCCTCTTCGAGGAAATCCCAACGCAGCTCACAAGTAGTAGGAAGAATTTTTGGCATCGTTATCTGGGAGACATCATCAACATCTATCAAGTACCATTGTATAAACTTTCATCTCCTTGCATTCATATTATTTTTCATTTGCCTCTCATTTTCATCTCCCCCACTTCTAAAACGTTTTCACAAAAATACAAAAATATTTTCAATTTGCCTTTTTGCTTGTTTGCTTGTTTGCTTGCTTTGTCGTGATGTCTAAAGAAAATACAAAATTGTTTGAATTTTCCAATACTAATAATAATGATTTTATTAGTACTCCAATTGGTCCTCCTGCCGCTAGTGCGGAGTCTTGTGATATTAATATCGCTTTGTTAAATCTTGCTATGAAAGAACAATTTTCTGGTAGTTCTAATGAGGATGATGCATCCCATCTTAACACTTTCATTGAATTGTGTGACATGCAAAATAAAAAAGATGTGGATAATGATATTGTCAAATTAAAATTATTTCCGTTCTCACTAAGAAATCGTGCTAAAACTTTGTTTTCGTCCTTGCCATGAAATAGTATTGGTTCTTGGGATAAGCATCAGGATGCTTTCATTGCCAAGTATTTTCCTCCCATGAAAATTATTTCTCTTAGATATCAAATTATGAATTTTAAGCAACTTGAGCATGAACTTGTTGCCCAATCTTGGTAGAGGATTAAATTAATGATAAGAAATTGCCCTACTCATGGCTTAAGTTTATGGGTGATCATACAAATTTTTTATGCGGGGTTGAATTTTGTCTCTAGAAATCTTTTAAATGCTGCCGTGCGCGGCACTTTTATGGAAACAACATTAGGAGAAGCTACAAAATTGGTTGATAATATTATGGCAAATTATTCACAATGGCATATTGAAAGAACTCCTACTAGTAAAAAGGTGAATTTTGTTGAAGAAATTAGTACTTTGAGTGATAAAGTATATGCGCTTATGAAAATGGTTGCTAGTAAAAATGCTCATATTGATCATAATGATGTGCCATTGTCTACTTTTATTGATTAAAATAATGATCAGCAGATGTGGATTTTGTCTCGCGAAACAATTTCAATAGTAATGCTTATAGAGGTAATTTTAATCCTAGGCCGTTTCCTAGAAATTCCACTAATAATTATGGCAATTCCTATGGTAGTTCTTATAATAATAAAAATAATAAGATGACCTCTTATCTTGAAAGTAATATTAAATATTTTATTAATGCTCAAAAAATTCAATACTATGATAGAAGAAAAATTGAGTAAACTTTATGATATGTCTAGGAGCATGGATAGAATCGTTTATGATGTGGAAAATCCGGTGACACCTAGCACGTCACATGAAGATTTTGGTATAGTAGAGCGCTAGCACTTATATCAAACAAAGTATTGCATTCATAATCTTTAATCTTAAATTTAATACTAGGTTCCCATTCATCATGTAATTTCCTAGGTATAGATTCCTCCAATTCTAGCTTTTCTTCATGTGCCTTAATTATACTTCTAAAATATGTTTAGTGAAGGCTTTATCTTGTACGTAAGCATTGGGTGAGTTCATCATGGATTGTAACAAGGTAATACATTCAATTAATGAGAAATTACCATAATAAAAGTCCTTTTAATCCAAAGTAGTGGGTATAGAACTATTTAAAGTCTGGACCTCTTCAAACCCACTTTTTTATCATTAAGATCATCACCCTTCAGACAATTGGGACGCATTCTAGCTAAAGTTGACTTAACTATAGTCCCATTTTTATCAAGTTTTATATTACTAAACAATGTGTCAATATGTGTCACACCAATCATTTTTATATCCATCATCACTAGCTAGAAAATGTGACTTTGGTTTAGAACCCATTTTATTTACTAGCATAGTTTATTTCTTAGATATTTTTCCTACCATATTCTTGGTGCGAGCAAGTTGTGGTAGAAGATTGGCTACTTCTTGATTGGCTTCTTCAACTTGCTTACTGATGGCATCCAATAAGGTTAAAATGTTCTTCTATTTCTTTAGCAATTACTTCATTTTGCACATAGTGAGAATACATAAAGTTCTTAGTAGCCCTTTCAATTTCAGAAAGCCTTTTATTATAAGAACTATCATGGAATTCATCTTGAGACACAGTGACAAAGCAAGAAAGCAAGCAAACTAACAAAGTAAACTATTTTGTGTTTTTTTATTATTTAGCGAGACTAATAAAAGCAAATAAAAAGTAGAAGTAAATGATAATGTGTATGTAGGTACTTGTAGGTATTTGATGATGTCTCCACGGCAACGGCGCTAGAAATTCTTTCTGCTACTTGTGAGCTTCGTTGGGATTTCCCCCGAAGAGGAAGGGTGAAGCAATATAGTAGTTGATAAGTATTTCCCTCAGTGAGAACCAAGGTTATCGAACCAATAGGAGAATCACACAAATCCTAGTGAACAGTGCCTCCACACACAAGAGCAAAAACTTGCACCCAACGCAGGCAAAAGGGTTATCAATTCCCTTGAACTCGTTACTTGCAATGATCAAATATGGTAGTGGTAGATATATAAATTGTAAAGTAAAATAAAAGAAACAAATTGCAGCAAGGTAATTCGGTTTTAGTAATATGGTTCAAATAGACCCCGGGGCCATAGTTTTTACTAGAGGCTTCTCTCTCATAAAAATAGCATACGGTGTGTAGATAAATTACTGTGAGGCAATTGATAGAAAAGCACATAGTTATGACTGTTATACATCGCAATTATCATGTATATAGACATGATGACCCACAAGTGTAGGGGATCTGTCGTAGTCCTTTCGATAAGTAAGAGTGTCGAACCCAACGAGGAGCAAAAGGAAATGATAAGCGGTTTCCAGCAAGGTATTCTCTGCAAGTACTGAAATAAGTGGTAACAGATAGTTTTGTGATAGGATAATTTGTAATGAGCAACAAGTAACAAAAGTAAATAAAGTGCACCAAGGTGGCCCAATCCTTTTTATAGAAAAGGACAAGCCTGGACAAACTCTTATATAGAGAAAAGCGCTCCCGATGACACATGGGAATATCGTCAAGCTAGTTTTCATCACGCTCATATGATTCGCGTTTGGTACTTTGATAATTTGGTATGTGGGTGGACCGGTGCTTGGGTACTGCCCTTACTTGGACAAGCATCCCACTTATGATTAACCTCTATTGCAAGCATCCGCAACTACAACAAAAGTATTAAGGTAAACCTAACCATAGCATGAAACATATGGATCCAAATCAACCCCTTACGAAGCAACGAATAAACTAGGGTTTAAGCTTCTGTCACTCTAGCAACCCGTCATCTACTTATTACCCCCCAATGCCTTCCTCTAGGCCCAAACAATGGTGAAGTGTCATGTAGTCGACGTTCACATAACACCACTAGAGGAGAGACAACATACATGTCATCAAAATATCGAACGAATACCAAATTCACATGACTACTAATAGCAAGACTTCTCCCCTGTCCTCAGGAACAAAAGTAACTACTCACAAAGCATAAACATGTTCATAATCAGAGGGGTATTGATATGAATATAGGATCTGAACATATGATCTTCCACCAATTAAACCAACTAGCATCAACTACAAGGAGTAATTAACACTACTAGCAACCTACTAGCACCAATCCCGGACTTGGAGACACGAATTGGATACAAGAGATGAACTAGGGTTTTGAGAGGAGATGGTGCTGATGAAGATGTTGATGGAGATTGCCCTCTCCCGATGAGAGGAGCGTTGGTGATGACGATGGCGATGGTTTCCCCCTCCGGGAGGGAAGTTTCCCCGGCAGAACAGTTCCGCCAGAGCCCTAGATTGGTTCCGCCTAGGTTCCGCCTCGTGGCGGCGGTGTTTCGTCCGAGAAGATGGCTTGTTATTTTTTCCCATCGAAAGACTTCATATAGAAGAAGATGGCCAATGGAGGGTCACCAGGGGCCCACGAGGTAGGGGGGCGTGCCTAGGGTGGTAGGGCGCACCCCCACACTCGTGGGCAGGCTGTGCCCCCCTGGTGAATTTCTTCTGCTGAGTATTTTTTATATGTTCTGAAAATGTCTTCCGTGAAGTTTCAGGACTTTTGGAGTTGTGCAGAATAGGTCTCTAATATTTGCTCCTTTTCCAGCCCAGAATCCCAGCTGCCGGCATTCTCCCTCTTTATGTAAACCTTGTAAAATAAGAGAGAATAGGCATAAGTATTGTGACATAATGTGTAATAACAGCCCATAATGCAATGAATATCGATATAAAAGCATGATGCAAAGTGGACGTATCAACTCCCGCAAGCTTAGACCTCGCTTGTCCTCAAGCGAAAAGCCGAAATCGAAAAATATTTCCACATGTTTAGAGATAAAGGTGTCGATAAAAATAAAATACGGACATGAGGGCATCATGATCATTCTTATAACGGCAACTTATATAATTCTTGCCATATGATTTCTTATGCTAGAGTAATAATTCAATCACAATTTCAAGTATGAATCGTAAACTTCATTGACAACTAACAAACTATAATCTCAGTCATTCGAGCAATTGCAATTTATCATAACATAGGAAAGAGTCAACATATCAAAGCTTTTCAGCAAGTCCACATACTCAACTATCATATAGTCTTTCACAATTGTTGACACTCACGCAATACTTATGGGTATGGAGTTTTAATCGGACACAGAGAAAGATGGGGGCTTATAGTTTTGCCTCCCAACGTTTTACCTCAAGGGTAATGTCAACGGTAATAGTTCATGGAAACTCACATCCAATTAGCCATATATACCAGGATCTTTCCAACATACTGTGCTTGCCAAAGGATAAAATGTAAAGAGGAAGGGTGAACATCACCATGACTCTTATGCAGGGTAGGAGATAAAAGTAAAAGATATGCCCTTCGCAGAGGGAAGCAGAGGTTGTCATGCGCTTTTATAGTTGGATGCACAAAATCTTAATGCGAAAGAACGTCACTTTATATTGCCACTTGTAATATGGACCTTTATTATGTAGTCTGTCGCTTTTATTTCTTCCATATCACACGATCGTATAAAGCTTATTTCTCCCACATTAATATGTCATACATATTTAGAGAGCAATTTTTATTGCTTGCACCGATGACAACTTACTTGGAGGATCTTACTCAATCCATAGGTAGGTATAATGGACTCTCATGGCAAAACTAGTTTAAGGGTATTCGGAAGCACAAGTAGTATCTCTACTTGGTGCGATGAATTTTGGCTAGCACGAGGGGGAAAAGGCAAGCTCAACCATGTTGGATGATCCATGACAATATAATTTATCTCAGATGTAAGAAAACATAACCCATTACGTTGTCTTCCTTGTCCAACGTCAACTCTTTTAGCATGTCATATTTTAATGAGTGCTCACAATCATAAAAGATGTCCAAGATAGTATATCTATATGTGAAGACCTCTCTTTCTTTATTACTTCCTATTAATTGCAACGATGACCAAAACTATGCTTGTCAACTCTCAACAACTTTTATTCATCATACTTTTTCTATGTGAGCTCATTACTCTCCATGAGATCCATATGATCTCTTTGTTTCTTTTTATTTCTTTCTCTTTTTCTTTTATTCACTTAAGATCATGGCAAAAGAATCAAGCCCTTGACTCAACACTAATCTTTATTATATAGCTCGAGGACTCGATTACATATAAGGATTATAAAGCAAAACTCACGACTAGATCATACTAAGAACTTTTATTCTACTAGATCAAGATATTACCAAAAGGATCGAACTAAGAGAAACGGTAAAGATAAAAGTGATGGTGATACGATACTGGGGCACTCCCCCAATCTTGGCAGTTGCCAAGGGGAGTGCCCATACCCGATGCTCAGTTCTTCTTTGTTGGTGAAGAAGGTGGAGTTGTTGATGATGGATAGTCACACATCGAGCGTAGGAGGTCTTCTAACTTGCAGATAATGCCTTTGAGTGCAATGATATGCTCCTTCAACAAAATATTTTCATGTGTGAGATACGTATTTTGTATACGAGCTAACTCAATCATCTTGAAAGCTTTGATCTTAGTTGGGGTAAGAAGATTGTGATCAAGTTGAAGGATGTCTTCTATTGCCGGAACTTGGTCCTCCATTGCCTTCTTGATCCCTTCATCCTTGCCGATCTCCATAGGTTCTTTTCTCTTCAGCTCTATCTTCATTAGCCAAGCATCGTTGCCCTCATGGTTGGAGGAGGAGGGAGACGACATAGTGCCTGGCCTTGACAACCCTGACAGAAAACAGCTCGAAACAAAGAAAGGAGATTTTTGCGTGATACGGGAGTCAAAACCTCCGGGAGATTTTATAATGAATTTTTACCGACCAAAATATGTGTCGTGTACGAAAACGGAGTCCGAAAAGCGCACGAGGTGCCCACGAGGTAGGGGGCACGCCCAGTAGGGTAGGGCGCGCCCTCCACCCTCGTCGAGCCCTTGTGTCCTTCCCGGACTGCTTCTTATTTTTCTATTTTTCTAAATATTCCAAAACGGAGAAATATTGCCTTAAAAACTGTTTTGGAGTCGGTTTACTTACCGTACCACATACCTATTCCTTTTCGGAGTCTGAAACATTCCGGAAAGTGTCCCTTATGTATTCCTCCGGGGTTACGGTTTCAATAATATTGGTTTCAACATTTATGGGATTAACTTAGATATAATGTTTGATTCTTTGACCGTTCACCACCTTCGGATTTGTGCCTTCGAAGTTGTTTATTTTTATGGCACCAGAACGATAGACCTCCTCGATAATGTAAGGACCTTCCCATTTAGAGAGAAGTTTTCCTGCAAAAAATCTTAAACGAGAGTTGTATAGAAATACATAATCACCTGTATTAAACTCACGCTTTTGTATCCTTTTGTCATGCCATCTTTTAACTTTTTCTTCAAACAACTTGGCATTTTCATAGGCTTGGGTTCTCCATTCACCAAGTGAGCTAATATGGGACAATTGCATTTTTACCCCTAGTTGGTTCCTACCCACGGGTTTTGCCCTTACTTTTTCCGTTGTGGTCCCTCAAATGCCCTTTGACTGTTTGACCAGAACTTTGAAAATTCATAACTAATTCATATGAACTCAGAAAAATGAAAATAAGATATCAAAATGTTCAGATAAACATTACCTTTATGTGCATATCATTTGCATTCAGGACAAAAGCATCCTTTAAACTACCTAAGGTAATTAATGTTATTAACATTATTATAAATAAAAAGGTATAAACAATATTTTTTTCATGAATAAAAATGGCATGAAAATGTAGGTGATGTTTTCTGAACATCCAGAGCATTTTTCTGAGTTCGTATCATCTTGTTAAGAATGTTCTAACGACTTTGACCATTATTTGGAAACTTCATAACAAGTTGATACGAACTTAGAAAAATGCAAATAAGATATCTGGATGTTCGGAAAACATCACCTGCATTTGCATGTAATTTTTATTCATGAAAAAAGTACCTTTTTTATTTTAATAATGTTAATAACATTAATTACCTCAGGTAGTTTAAAGGGTGCTTTTGTCCTGAATGCAAATGATATGCGCACAAATGTAATGTTTATTTGAACATTTGGATGTCTTATTTGCATTTTATGAGTTCATGTGAATTAGTTATGAATTTTCAAAGTTTTGGTCAAACGGTCAAAGGGCATTCGAGGTACCTCGACGGAAAAAGTAAGGGCAAACCGAGCAAGCTCGAAAAGTAAGGGCAAAACCCGTGGGTAGGAACCAACTAGGGGTAAAAATGCAATTGTCCATGATATCAAATAACCTCTTCTCACCGGCAAGTTTGAAATCATAATTGAGTTCTTTAATAGCCCAATATGCCTTGTGTTCTAGTTCGAGAGGTAAGTGACATGCTTTTCCATAAACCATTTTATACGGAGACATACCCATAGTATTTTATATGCAGTTCTACAGGCCCATAATGCATCATCAAGTTTCTTGGACCAATTTTTTCTAGATCTATTAAAAGTCTTTTTCAAAATTAATTTGAGCTCTCTATTACTCTATTCTACTTTACCACTAGACTGAGGATGATAAGGAGATGCAATTCTATGATTAACATCATATTTAGCAAGCATTTTACGGAAATCACCATGAATAAAATGTGAACCACCATCAGTCATTAAATATTTAGGGACTCCAAATCTTGGAAAAATAACTTCTTTAAGCATTTTAATAGAAGTGTTATGATCAGCACTACTAGTTGGAATATCTTCTACCCACTTTGTAACGTAATCAACAACAACTAAAATATGAGTATATCCATTAGAGGAAGGAAAGGGTCCCATATAGTCAAAGCCCCAAACATCAAATGGTTCAATTACGAGTGAATAGTTCATAGACATTTCTTGATGTCTGCTAATATTACCAATTCTTTGACATTCATCACAAGATAGGAGAAACTTACGGGCATCCTTGAAGAGAGTAGGCCAATAAAAAACAGATTGCAATACCTTATGTGCAGTTCTATCTCCAGCATGGTGTCCTCCATAAGCTTCGGAGTGACACTTGCGTAGGATCTGTTCATGATCATGCTCAGGTACACAACGTCTAATAACACCATCTACTCCTTCTTTATAAAGATGTGGGTCATCCCAAAAGTAATGCCTCAAATCATAGAAGAACTTTTTCTTTTGCTGGTATGTGAAACTAGGTGGTATAAACTTAGCAACAATGTAATTAGCATAATCAGCATACCATGGAGCAGTATGAGAAGCATTTATGACATTTAATTGCTCATCAGGAAAGCTATCATCAATAGGAAGTGGGTCATCAAGCACATTTTCTAACCTAGACAAGTTGTCTGCAACGGGGTTCTGAGCTCCCTGTCTATCAACAATATGTAAGTCAAATTCTTGTAGCAAGAGAACCCATCTAATAAGTCTAGGTTTAGCATCTTTCTTTTCCATAAGATATTTAATAGCGGCATGATCAGTGTGAATAGTTACTTTAGAATCAACAATATAAGGTCTGAACTTATCAGAAGCAAATACAACTGCTAAGAATTCTTTTTCAGTGGTAGCATAATTTCTTTGAGCATTGTCTAGGGTTTTACTAGCATATTGAATAACATTTAATTTCTTATCAACTCTTTGCCCTAGAGCAGCACCTACAACATAATCACTAGCATCACACATAATTTCAAAGGGTAAATTCCAATCAAGTGGTTGAACAATAGGTGCAGAGATTAATGCTTTCTTAAGTATTTCAAATGCTTCTACGCAATCATCATCAAAATGAATGGTATATCTTTTTGTAATAAATTGGTCAAAGGCCGAGAAATTTTTGAGAAGTCCTTAATGAACCTCCTATAAAATCCGGCATGTCCAAGGAAACTTCTTATACCTTTGATGTCCTTGGGACATGGCATCTTTTCAATAGCATCAACCTTGGCTTTATCAACTTCAATACCTCTTTCAGAAACTTAGTGCCCCAAGACAATACCTTCATTAATCATAAAGTGGCACTTTTCCCAATTCAAGAAAAGATTAGTTTCTTCACATCTCTGCAAAACTCGATCAAGGTTGCTCAAGCAATCATCAAAAGAAGATCCATAGATGGAAAAATCGTCCATGAAAACCTCACAAATCTTTTCACAAAAGTCAGAGAATATAGCCATCATGCATCTTTGTAAGGTAGCAGGTGCATTACATAGACCAAAAGGCATACGTCTATAAGCAAAAAGTACCAAAAGGGCATGTAAAATAGTCTTTGATTGATCTTTGGCTGACACAGGTATTTGAGAGAAACCAGAACAACCATCTAGAAAGCAAAAATGTGTATGTTTGGATAATCTTTCTAGAATTTGATCGATAAAAGGTAAGGAGTAATGATCCTTTTTAGTTGCCTTATTTAATTTGCGGAAATCAATTACCATCCTATAACCTGTAATAATTCTTTGAGGAATCAATTCATCTTTATCATTAGGAACAACAGTAATACCTCCCTTCTTAGGGACACAATGGACAGGACTTACCCACTGACTATCAGCAACGAGATAGATTATACCTACCTCAAGGAGCTTTAGTATTAGCTTTCTTACCACTTCTTTTATTTTAGGATTCAGCCGGCGTTGATGATCACGAACTGGTTTAGCATCTTCTTCTAAATTAATTTTATGTTGACATAGAGTGGGACTAATGCCCTTAAGATCATCAAGAGTATACCCAATAGCAGCACGGTGCTTCTTCAGAGTTTTCAATAATATCTCTTCCTCATGCTCTGAAAGGTTAGCACTAATAATAACAGGATATATCTTTTTCTCATCAAGATAAGCAAATTTAAGAGTATCAGGTAACGGTTTAAGCTCAAACACAGGATCACCCTTGGGTGGAGGAGGATCCCCTAAGATTTCAACATGAAAATTGTGTTTCAAAATAGGTTCCTGTTTAAAGAATACTTCATCTATTTCCCTTCTTTCATTCATAAACATATCATTTTCATGGTCTAGAAAATATTGTTCTAAAGGATCACTAGGAGGTACGGCAATAGAAGCAAGACCAATAATTTCATCCTTACTAGGTAATTCTTCTTCACGGTGTTGTCTACTAAATTTAGAAAAATTAAATTCATGAGTCATATCGTCTAAACCGATAGTAACAACATCCCTTTTGCAATCTATGGTAGCATTAACAGTGTTCAGGAAATGGTCTACCAAATATAATGGGACAAAAGCTACCTTGTGGGGAACCAAGAACAAGAAAATCAGCAGGATATTTAGTTTTCCCACACAAGACTTCAACATCTCTAACAATTCCCATTGGTGAAATAGCATCTCTATTGGCAAGTTTAATTGTGACATCAATATCTTCTATTTCAGCAGGTGCAATATCATGCATAATTTCTTTGTATAAGGAATGAGGTATTGCGCTAGCATTGTAACATCCCAAATTTTCAATTTGGAATGTTATACATAGATCATCCATGCATATCATGTTTTACTGCATTTTGTTTTGTGATCCTCGAAATCCTAAGCAACTCAAGGACACTCGGAGAGAGTTGGGGATTTCCCTGTTTTCATATTTGGGTTTTAGCAAATATCGAAACGAGGATTTTTGGTTTTAATTATTTTTCTCTCCGAAAATATTTCATGTTAAAATATATGAGAGGAGATAATATGACTTCTCCAAAATAACTGAAATATTGGAGGAAAAATATTAAAATCATTTATTTGATTTCATTTGATTTTATGTGGATTTTATTTGCATTAGAAAAATTGCACGTCTTCAAAATTGCATTTTAGGGCCAAGAAAATGTACATCTCGTTCTAAATATTGTATTTAGACGGAGACAATTTGTTTTGGCATTTTTAGATTTTTATTTTATTTTCTAGGATTTTTCTTAGTTTCGGCGGAAATATATTAAAAAAAGGTTTCCGGACCCAGCTGGGCCGAAGCCCAGCCGGCCCGTCCCGGATGTCTCCCTCGCGTGCGCGCCGCCGTGCTTAGTTCGGACACCGAGGGGAGTCCGAGCCGGACTCCTCCCTGGGCGCCCCCTCGCCCAAGCAAGCCGCCGCCCCCGCCCCCTTGAAAGGCCGCCGCCGAGCCCCGCCACCACCATCACCCCGCCGCCCCGCAGCCCGCTCCCGAGCCGCGCCCCGCCGCCGCTTCGCTGCCCCGTGCCGCCGCCGCCCTCGCTGCCCCGCTGCCCCGCGAGCCCTGCCGCCCCGCCGCCCGTGCCTCGCCTCGCCGGAGGTACCTCGCTGCCGTTCGTTTAAAAAAAACCAATCCAATTTTTTTCGAAAACTTTAGCCTATTTTTTTCCGGTTTTTCTTTCTCGCGGACGTTCGTCCGGGCGTTCATTTTAACGAACGGTTTTCGCCCATTAGTTACAGACAACGATTCTCGTTCGTTAGCCTGTTCGTCAGTTTCCTTTTATCGAATTATTCCGCGGTTATTTCTGATCGTGATTTCTGATCCCATTTTCGTTCTAGTTTATCTTTTCGCTCGTTAGTCGGAATCAGGCGATTCAAGCGCCTAGATCTTCGTCTCAAGACCTTCCTTCCGCTTAACCAACTTGCACAAGTTTTTGCTACTGTAAAATTTGACCTAGGTCCAGATTAGTAAACGGATCTTGTTTCTTTCACCGTTTGAGTTTCGTTGCTCCGTTTGATTTGATTCTTTTTGCAAACCGGAGTTCTTAAGTTGAACTTTCTGGTTAGATCTTCTTATTTGAGGTTTGCCCGTGTTTTCTTTGCTTGATTGCTTAGGTTAGCTATTGTTTGTCAGCAAGGCAAGTAACACATTGATCATCTTTCCATACCCAGTTTTTATGCATTAGTTTCAATCCTCAAACATTGCATGATTAGGATGTCATTAACTTATGGGTTGGGAAGTAGTTGTTGAGGTAGGAACCTATTGCCCTGTTACTATCAAACCCTTGGGAGTTACTTCTATGTATTGCTTATATTGCTATGCTATGCTCGTAGACGTGGTTTGGGTGAGTGAAATCCATGACAGATGTGAGATTGCTAATTAATGGTTCAACTTAAGGTGGCAACTTAAATACACATTTGGGTGGATTGAGGCACCTGGAGTACCCAGTGTTGCCTGTATTTTTTTGGGAAATCCCGGAGTACCCGTGTGATCTTCCTATGGACCGCTACCCAGGCTCAAAGGGAACTGAGATTATTCATGCTAGAAACTTCCGTGTGCAGCCACAAGCTATTATGGGCTCTAGCATAGTTGAGTAAGTTACGTGAAGCTCTTGAAGAGGTGGATCAGCAGGTAGTGGGTTTGTAGGTTTGGTATGGTCTACCCGGAGTAGAGAATTAATGTTTCTGAAAGACCGTGTCTCGGTCATCTGTTTTTCAAACACCCTGTAGTGCGAGAAAACCTACGGAGGAGATCGAGTCTTGTGGGGAAAAGTGTGCAAACCTCGGCAGAGTGTATAAACTAATCATGGTCAGCCGTGTCCCCGGTTATGGACAATCATGAGTATCTAGTACTTGGAGTATCTTAAGTATCTCATCACTCTAAATTAATATTGTTGGGTTGTTAATTACTTTAATTGGGATTGAGTTGGAGGAACCTACAACGCCACTTTACCAGAAGAGGAGCGCTGGATGATTCAAGTACAAGTTCCAGGAAGGACCTTCACGCCAGTCACCAAACCCATCGAGTTTTCCTTCGATGCACCAACCTGGAGTTTAGAAAAGAGTATGGTAGCTCACATCACCATTGGACGCATTGGAGAAGTTTACCATAAGGAGCTTAAGGATATTATCTACTAGATTTGTGGGTGCCGAGGTGAAAAATGGGAGATGATCAGCAACAGAAAGGATAGATCAATTGCAGCTTTCATCCAGGAACTAAACCAGCACATTCGACGCCAGGAGAACCAGATGTGCGCAGGCATGATAGATCTGACAAAGGCAATGACTAGGATCACGGAACTGGAGGAAGAACTCAGGACCACACATGAAGATTATGATGAGGAAAACGTCGTAATAGTGGAGAAGAATCACGACCTGATTAAGAAGATCGGAATATTCATGGGAGACCCCACACCAGTGGAAGAAGACAAAGAACCCAAGGAGATTCACCCGGAAGACTACATCATCATCGACGACACCGACTCTGACCTGAGCGATGATGACTTTGAAGACGAAGCTGGAGCAGATATCATGGAGTCTGTAACCGAGGAGTATTTTTAGTAGACCACCATATCAGTAGTAGTATTCTACCATGTAAATAGAGTAGTCCGAGCACTTTTGCGATAGTTAGACCGATTGTATGACTTGATTGATTGATTGAGTGAAATGATTGTGTTTGTATCATGTGCATATGGGTAGTGCTTTCTCATTAGACCTCATTCTATTCTAATATCTCCCCTCTAAACCCCATCAGATGCCTCCGAGACGTGACCCCGGTTTTGCTTTCCCACTGGAGCTCACTCAGTTGATCCAGCAGCAGAATACCCTGATGCAGTTGTTAGTTCAGAACCAAGGCAACAACAACAACAACAACAATCCACCACCACCACCAGTTGACAACTTAGCCCGATTTCTGAGATGTAGCCGCTGGTGTTTTCCAGTAGCACCGAGCCTATAGTAGCAGATGATTGGCTCCGCAGGATTGGAAGGGAGTTAACCACTGCAGGATATACTGATGCTGAGAAGGTGCGTTTTGCCGCACATCAGTTGGATGGACCAGCAGCATCATGGTGGGAGAATTATACTGTCACCTACCCTATAGTCACAGTGACATGGGACCAATTTCAGCAAGCTTTCCGCACATCCCATGTCTCAACTGGAGCCATGAATATGAAGAAGCATGAGTTTCGCAACTTATGCCAGGGGAACCGTACTGTGGCTCAGTACGTGGATGAGTTTAGCAAGTTATCTCGCTATGCCCCTGATGATGTGGCCACAGATGCCGCAAATCAGGAGAAGTTCATGGAGGGGCTGAATGATGAGATGAGTATGCAGTTGATGGTAGCAACCTTCAACAACTACCAGGAGTTGGTAGATAAGGCTCTTATGATTGAAGGGAAGCAGCAGCAGATTGAGAGCCGTAAGAGGAAGTATGGACAAGGGAGGTATAACTCAGGAGCTCAGCAGAAGCCTCGCCTAACCCCGAACTCGGGAGGACTTGTTCATAACCACGGAGGTCATAACCACACCGGAGGAGGATCGCATAACCACAATGGTTCTAAGAATGGGAATGGGAACGGAGCCAACAACAATCAGAACCGCCCCAATCCAGCCACACCCGCCAAAAGAGATCTAAGTCACGTTACTTGCTTCAAGTGCGGGAAGACTGGACACTATGCCACGGAGTGCCCTAAAGGAAAGAATGGAAACGGAAATGGGAGCGCTGGGAAGAAGCCCAATCCATTCAACAAAGGACAAGTGAACCACGTTAACGTGGAGGAGGTTGAAGAGCAGCCAGACGCGGTTATAGGTAAGTTTTTGGTTAAGTCATTTACCGCTCTTGTTCTTTTTCACACTGGTGCATCACATTCGTACATATCAAGGGAATTCGTGGATAAGTTTAAACTACCAACCCAAACCATTAGGACCCCTCTGTTAGTAAGTTCACCTGGAGCCGAGTATATGGCTAGTCGATGGTGCGACCAGATACCCCTAACCATTGGCACACATGTTTTTCCGTCCAACCTAATTATCTTGGAGTCACAAGGATTGGATGTGATATTAGGCATGGACTGGATGTCAAAGTATGGAGGAAGTATTGACTGTGCTAGTAAGTCGATTTATCTCACCACCCCGGAGGGAAAAAGAATTAAGTATGTATCTAGGCATGTGCCTAGGAGGAGCCAAGTGAATACCCTCACGGGAGTTGTTCAGGAGGAAGTGCCTGTAGTGAAGGGTTACTCGGATGTTTTTCCAGAGGAGTTACCAGGCATGCCACCTGATCGAGACATTGAGTTTTTGATAGAGCTATTGCCAGGTACAGGGCCAATATCCAAGAGACCTTATCGGATGCCCGCGAATGATCTAGAGGAGATTAAGAAATAGATCAAGGAGTTATTGGAGAAAGGTTACATTCGAAGGAGTTCATCACCTTGGGGAGCCCCAGTGCTTTTGGTTGAGAAGAAGGATAAATCCCTAAGAATGGTTGTTGATTAACGGGCCTTGAATGAAGTGACGATTAAGAACAAGTATCCACTACCGATGATCAATGATCTGTTTGATCAGGTGCAAGGAGCTAAGGTGTTTTCAAAGATCGATTTGCGATCGGGATACCATCAGTTGAAGATTCGAGAGAAGGATATACCAAAGACAGCATTCACCACACGGTACGGATTATACGAGTATACGGTCATGTCGTTTGGACTGACTAACGCCCCTGCCTATTTCATGAGCATGATGAACAAGGTATTCATGGAGTATTTGGACAAGTTTGTTATGGTGTTTATTGATTATATAATGGTATATTCGAAGAATGAAGAGGAGCACAAGGAGCATTTATAATTAGTTCTCGAGAAACTCAGGGAACACCAGGTATATGCCAAGTTCAGCAAATGCGAGTTTTGGTTGAAGGAAGTCGGATTCCTTGGACATGTTATATCAGGAGAGGGTATAGCAGTAGACCCCAGCAAGGTTCAGTCAGTCACTGAATGGTTGGCACCCACTTCAGTTCGCGAGATCCGCAGTTTTCTTGGACTCGCAGGATACTATCGGAGATTCATCGAGAATTTTTCCAAGATTGCGAAGCCAATGACTGAACTATTGAAGAAGGATATTAAGTTTAAATGGACAGAAGATTGCGAGGCAAGTTTCCAGGAGTTGAAGAAATGTTTGACTACAGCCCCAGTACTGACAGTACCAGATATACATAAAGAGTTCCAAGTGTATTGTGACGCCTCTCGCTTAGGACTTGCAAGCGTGCTTATGCAGGACGGGAGAGTTGTTTCGTACGCCTCGCGACAGCTAAACCCTCACGAGTTGAATTATGCCACACATGATTTGGAGCTAGCCGCCGTAGTGCATGCATTGAAGACTTGGAGGCATTACCTTATTGGAAATCGTTGTGATGTGTACACGGATCATAAGAGTTTGAAGTACATTTTCACACAGAAGGAGCTGAACCTTAGACAGAGGAGATGGTTGGAGCTTATAAAGGATTATGACATGAAGCTACACTATCATCCAGGAAAGGCCAATGTCGTAGCAGACACCTTGAGCCAAAAGAGTTATGCTAATATCCTAGAGAGTACGGAATTGCCAAATGAGTTAGCAGAGGATATCGTGGAACTTCGATTAGAGATTGTTCCTAGAGGTTTTGTTGCAACAATGGAGGTTCAGTCAACATTATTGGGTAAGATTAGGGAAGCTCAGAAGGATGACAAAGAGATTGCCGAGATAAAAGAGAGAATGGGCAAAGGAAAGGCCAACGGTTTTCGTGAGGATGAGCACGATACCTTATGGTTTGAGGACCGGATATACGTGCCCAATGACCCAGAGATCAGGAAATTAATACTTTAGGAGGTTCATGACTCACCCTACTCGATACACCCCGGAAACACCAAGATGTATTTGGATTTGAAGGAACGTTTCTGGTGGACTAGTATGAAGAAGGATATCGCCGAGTATGTAGCCATATGTGATGTATGTCAGAGAGTGAAGGCAGAGCATCAAAAGCCAGCAGGATTGTTACAGCCTATGTCGATACCCGAGCGGAAGTGGGATAAACTTGGCATGGATTTTATCACCGGTTTGCCCAGGACCTAATTAGGATATGATTCTGTATGGGTAGTAGTTGATCGCTTGACCAAAGTGGCTCACTTCATCCCAGTGAAAACCACGTATACATGTGCGAAGTTGGCCAAGATATATATGTCCAGGATCGTATGTCTGCATGCAGTTCCGAGGACCATCGTATCAGACAGAGGAACACAGTTTACCTCAAAGTTTTGGCATAAGCTACACCAGACTTTGGGAACGAGATTGGAGTTCAGTACAGTGTTTCACCCGCAGACGGATGGGCAGACCGAGAGAGTCAACCAGATTCTGGAGGACATGTTGAGAGCCTGTGCGCTAGATTATGGATCTAGTTGGGATGACAATTTGCCTTACGCACAGTTCTCATACAACAATAGCTACCAAGCCAGTTTGAAGATGGCACCGTTCGAAGCCCTGTATGGACGAAGGTGCAGAACACCGTTGATGTGGGATGAAGTAGGAGACCGACAGTTGTTTGGACCAGACCTGATCAAGGAGTCTGAAGAGAAGGTTAAGCTGATTCGTGATAGACTGAAGATTGCTCAGTCCAGGCAGAAGAGTTATGCGGACTCGAAACGCAAGGAAGTAACCTATGAAATTGGAGACAGAGCATATCTGCGAGTATCACCCTTGCGAGGAGTGAAACGTTTTGGAGTTAAGGGAAAGTTAGCCCCGAGATTTGTTGGACCATATTGAATTATGGAACGTATGGGAGAAGTTGCCTACAAGTTGGAGTTACCTGAAGGACTGTCAGGAGTTCATGATGTGTTCCATGTTTCACAGTTGAAGAAGTGTCATGCTGAGATGGCCGATATACCGTTAAGAGATACAGTACCCTTGGAGGCGATTCAGTTGGACAGTGATTTGACTTATGAGGAAAACCAGTTAAGATTCTTGAGTTTGCCAGCCGAGTCACCCGCAACAAGGTGATCAAGTTTTCCAAAGTTCAGTGGAGCCACCATACCGAGGATGAAACCACCTAGAAACGAGAGGATGATCTCCGCAAAGACCACCCACACCTATTTTCTAGCCAACCCGAATCTCGAGGGCGAGATTCATCTTAAGGGGGATAGGTTTGTAACATCCCAAATTTTCAATTTGGAATGTTATACATAGATCATCCATGCATATCATATTTTACTGCATTTCGTTTCGTGATCCTCGAAATCCTAAGCAACTCAAGGACCCTCGTAGAGAGTTGGGGATTTCCCTGTTTTCATATTTGGGTTTTACCAAATACCGAAATGAGGATTTTTGGTTTAATTATTTTTCTCTCCAAAAATATTTCATGTTAAAATATATGAGAGGAGATAATATGATTTCTCCAAAATAACTGAAATATTGGAGAAAAAAATATTAAAATCATTTATTTGATTTCATTTGATTTGATTTGGATTTTATTTGCATTAGAAAAATTGCACGTCTTCAAAATTGCATTTTAGGGCCAAGAAAATGTTCTTCTCGTTCTAAATATTTTATTTAGACTGAGAAAATTTGTTTTGGCATTTTTAGATTTTTATTTTATTTTCTAGGATTTTTCTTATTTTCGGCGGAAATATATTAAAAAAAAGGTTTCCGGACCCAGCTGGGCCGAAGCCCAGCCGGCCCGTCCATCTCCCTCGCGCGTGCGCCGCCGTGCGTAGCTCGGACGCCGAGGGGAGTCCGAGCCGGACTCCTCCCCGGGCACCCCCTCGCCCAAGCAAGCCCCCGCCCCCTTTAAAGGCTGCCGCCGAGCCCCGCCACCACCACCACCCCGCCGCCCCGCCGCCTCCCGCGAGCCGCCGCCGCCGCCCTCGCTGCCCCGTGCCGCCGCCGCCCCGCTGCCCCGCGAGCCCTGCTGCCCGAGCCTCGCCTCGCCGGAGCCACGCCGGAGGTACCTCGCCACCGTTCGGTTTAAAAAAAACCAATCTGTTTTTTTAGAAAACCCTAGCCTATTTTTTCGGTTTTTCTTTCTCGCGGACGTTCCTCTGGACGTTCGTTTTAACGAACGGTTTTTGCCCGTTAATTACAGACAACGAACGGTCATTCGTTAGCCTGTTCGTCAGTTTCCTTTTATTGGATTATTCCGCGATTATTTCTGATCGCGATTTTTCATCCGATTTTCGTTCTAGTTTATCTTTTCGCTCGTTAGTTGGAATCAGGCGATTCAAGTATCTAGATCTTCGTCTCGAGACCTTCTTTCCGCTTAACCAACTTGCACAAGTTTTTGCTACTGTAAAATTTGACCTAGGTCCAGATTAGTAAACGGATCTTGTTTCTTTCGCCGTTTGAGTTTCGTTGCTCTGTTCGATTTGATTCTTTTTGCAAATCGGAGTTCTTAAGTTGAACTTTCTGGTTAGATCTTCTTATTTGAGGTTTACCCGTGTTTTCTTTGCTTGATTGCTTAGTTATGCTATTGTTTGTTTGCGATAGAATTCCCGGAGTGCGAAGCGTGTTATTTGGAGTCTCTAGGTTATGCGGATCGTCAGCAAGGCAAGTAACACACTGATCATACTCTTTCCATACCCAGTTTTTATGCATTAGTTTCAATCCTCAAACATTGCATGATTAGGATGTCATTAACTTGTGGGTTGGGAAGTAGTTGTTGAGGTAGGAACCTATTGCCCTGTTACAATCAAACCCTTGGGAGTTACTTCCACATATTGCTTATATTGCTATGCTACACTCGTAGACGTGGTTTGGGTGAGTGAAATCCATGACAGATGTGAGATTGCTAATTAATGGTTCAACTTAAGGTGGCAACTTAAATACACATTTGGGTGGATTGAGGCACCTGGAGTACCCAGTGTTACCTGCATTTTTTTGGGAAATGCAGGAGTACCCGCGTGATCTTCTTATGGACCGCCACCCAGGCTCAAAGGGAACTGAGATTATTCATGCTAGAAACTTCCGTGTGCAACCACAAGCTATTATGGGCTCTAGCATAGTTGAGTAAGTTACGTGAAGCTCTTGAAAAGGTGGATCGGCAGGTAGTGGGTTTGTAGGTTTGGTAAGGTCTGCCTGGAGTAGAGAGTTAATGTTTCTAAAAGACTGTGTCTCGGTCATCCGTTTTTCAAACACCCTGTAGTGCGAGAAAACCTACGGAGGAGATCGAGTCTTGTGGGGAAAAGTGTGCAAACCTCTGCAGAGTGTATAAACTAATCATGGTTAGCCGTGTCCCCGGTTATGGACAATCTTGAGTATCTAGTACTTGGAGTATCTTAAGTATCTCATCACTCTAAATTAATATTGTTGGGTTGTTAATTACTTTAATTGGGATTGAGTTGGAGGAACCTTCTTAATGATGTTTCAACCACCATGATAGTTAAATTAAAATCTATTCCTTTGTTGTAGGGAAAATTGGCTTTTCGCAAAAACTATAACCATAGAGCTTTCCACCAGCCAAATATGCATGTAGTGATATCATTATTCTATTCTTGCTCTACTGTGTTACATTGCCAGCATATTCCATGTGCTGACCCGTTTTTGGGCTACAACGTATTATGTTGCGTACTTTTCATATGAGGAGTAAGGTTCTTTAGGTCGTTGCCGTGCAGCTTAGCTATGCCGTTGGAGTTGATGGACTCACTTTATCTTCCAAGCCTTCCATTGTTATCGTATTAGATGGCCTTAAGCCATATTATTGTAATAAGTTCTCTTTGGAGACATTCGATGTAATAAGTGTGTGATTGCTACTCTGTTATAAATCCTCGAGTACTGTGTGTGTCAGTATTACTGATCCAGGGATGACACTGAAGCACAGAGACTTGACCGTTTGAGGTCGGGTCGCTACAAGCACTAGCACCCATGTCACATAAGCCATGATAACAATGATCTCCTATTTTAACAGAAATAACAGGCATGCCTACCACAGGTCTAGGTTTGTTTTTAGCATAGGGTTTAGCAATTCTAGAAGTTTCATCACAGAAATAAATAACATGCCCATCAATATTATCAGACAAGAGATCTTTAACAATAGCAATATTAGGTTCAACTTTAACTTGCTCAGGAGGTGTATATGTTTTAATATTGCTTTTACGAACCACAGTTGAAGGTTTAGCATGATCCTTTATCCTAACAGGGAAAGGTGGTTTCTCAACATAAGCAGTAGGAACAATAGGATCATTATAAGTAACAGTCTTTTCTTCAACTTTAATAGGTGCAGCTACTTTTACTTCTATGGGTGGATGATATTTAAACCACTTCTCCTTGGGGAGATCAACATAAGTAGCAAAAGATTCACAGAAAGAAGCTACTATCTCAGAGTCAAGTCCATATTTAGTGCTAAATTTACGAAAAACATTGGTATCCATAAAAGATTTAACACAATCAAAACTAGGTGTCATACCTGACTCCTTACCTTTGTCGAGGTCCCAATCTTCAGAGTTGCATTTAATTCTTTCCAATAAATCCCATTTGAATTCAATAGTCTTCATCATAAAAGAGCCAGTACAAGAAGTATCAAGCATGGTGCGATTGCTATCAGAAAGCCGAGCATAAAATTTTTGAATAATCATTTCTCTTGAGAGCTCATGATTGGGGCATGAATATAACATTGATTTAAGCCAACCCCAAGTTTGAGCGATGCTTTCTCCTTCGCGAGGCCAAAAATTATATATATAGTTGCGATCACGATGAACAAGATGCATAGGATAAAACTTCTGATGAAATTCCAATTTCAATCGTTTGTAATTCCAAGACCCCATATCATCACATAGCCTATACCATGTCGATGCATCTCCCTTCAAAGATAAAGGGAAGACCTTCTTCTTAACAACATCTCCGGGTACACCTGCAAGCTTAAATAATCCACAAACTTCATCCACATATATCAGATGCTCATCAGGATGTTTTGTTCCATCTCCTAAAAAGGGATTAGCTAGCAGTTTTTCTATCATACCCGAAGGAATTTCACAGCAGACATTTTCATTTTCAGTAGGTTGAGGAGCAACTCTTTGCTCTACTGGTCGGGGTGAAGATACCCCAAACAAGCCCCTCAGAGGATTACTTTCCATAGTAACAAGTGACAGTAAATTTCAGCACACTATATAAACTTTTCCTTACCAAATTCCACCTACCAAAGGCGCTTCACTCCCCGGAAATGGCGCCAAAAAAGAGTCTTGATGACCCACAATTATAGGGGATCTATCGTAGTCCTTTCGATAAGTAAGAGTGTCAAGCCCAACGAGGAGCAGAAGGAAATGATAAGCGGTTTCCAGCAAGGTATTCTCTGCAAGTACTGAAATAAGTGGTAACAGATAGTTTATGATAGGATAATTTGTAACGAACAACAAGTAACAAAAGTAAATAAAATGCAGCAAGGTGGCCCAATCCTTTTTGTAGCAAAGGACAAGCCTGGACAAACTCTTATATAGAGAAAAGCGCTCCCGAGGAAACATGGGAATATCGTCAAGCTAGTTTTCATCACGCACATATGATTCGTGTTCGGTACTTTGATAATTTGGTATGTGGGTGGACCGGTGCTTGGGTACTGCCCTTACTTGGACAAGCATCCCACTTATGATTAACCTCTATTGCAAGCATCCGCAGCTACAACAAAAGTATTAAGGTAAACCTAACCATAGCATGAAACATATGGATCCAAATCAGCCCCTTACGAAGCAACGCATAAACTAGGGTTTAAGATTCTGTCACTCTAGCAACCCATCATCTACTTATTACTCCCCAATGCCTTTCTCTAGGCCCAAACAATGGTGAAGTGTCATGTAGTCGACGTTCACATAACACCACTAGAGGAGAGACAACATACATCTCATCAAAATATCGAACGAATACCAAATTCACATGACTACTAATAGCAAGACTTCTCCCCTGTCCTCAGGAACAAAAGTAACTACTCACAAAGCATAAAAATGTTCATAATCAGAGGGGTATTAATATGAATATAGGATCTAAACATATGATCTTCCACCAATTAAACCATCTAGCATCAACTACAAGGAGTAATTAACACTACTAGCAACCTACTAGCACCAATCCCGGACTTGGAGACAAGAATTGGATACAAGAGATGAACTAGGGTTTTGAGAGGAGATGGTGCTAATGAAGATATTGATGGAGATTGCCATCTCCCGATGAGAGGAGCGTTGGTGATGACGATGGCGGTGGTTTCCCCCTCCGGGAGGGAAGTTTCCCCGGCAGAACAGCTCCGCCAGAGCCCTAGATTGGTTCCGCCAAGGTTCTGCCTCGTGGCGGCGGAGTTTTGTCCGAGAAGATGGCTTGTTATTTTTTTCCCATCGAAAGACTTCATGTAGCAGAAGATGGCCACCGGAGGGCCACTAGGGGGCCCACGAGGTAGGGGGCGCGCCCAAGGGGTTCAGGTGTGCCGCCCACCCTCGTGGGTTGTGTGTGGCCCCCTGGTGAATTTCTTCGGCTGAGTATTTTTTATATATTCTGAAAACGTCTTCCGTGAAGTTTCTGGACTTTTGGAGCTGTGCAGAATAGGTCTCTAATATTTGCTCCTTTTCTAGCCCAGAATCCCAGCTGCCGGCATTCTCCCTCTCTATGTAAACCTTGTAAAATAAGAGAGAATATGCATAAGTATTGTGACATAATGTGTAATAACAGCCCATAATGCAATGAATATCGATATAAAAGCATGATGCTAAATGGACGTATCAAGACATCATGTCCGTGACAAGTAGATCGACTCCTGCCTGCATATACTACTATTACTCCAGCAATCGATCAACTCCGGCCTGGATCGATGGTATTAAGTTCATGACAAACATAGTAACGCTTTAAGTAAGATGACATGATGCAGATATAATAAAAACAAGCAATATGATTAAACCCCGTTGTTTTACCCAATGCAACAATACAAATACGTGCCTCGCTACCCCTACTGTCACTAGGTGAGGACACCATAAGATTGAACCCACTACAAAGCACCTCTCATGCTGAAGATAAATCAATCTAGTTGGCCAAACGAGATAGATAGACCACAGAGAAATACAAAGCTATAATAATCATGCATAATAAAGTTCAGGAAAGACTCAATTACTTTCAATGAATAATCTAATTATAAACCCACAATTCATCGGATCCCAACAAACACGCTGCAAAAGAAGATTACATCGGATAGAACTCCACGAAGATCATGGAGAACATGGTATTGAAGATCAAAGAGAGAGAACAAGCCATCACCTACTAGCTATGGACTCGTAGATCTATGGTGAACTACTCACACATCATCGAAAGGCAACAAGGTTGATGTAGAAGCCCTTCGTGATCGATTCCCCCTCCAGCAGAGTACCAGAAAAGGCCTCCATATGGGACCACAGAAGAGCAGAAGCTTGCGATAGAGAAAAAATGTTTCGGGTGGCTCTTTGGGGTTTTCCCAATATTTGTGAATTTATAGTAGTGGAATTAGCTAAGGCGGAGCCATGTGGGGCCCACAAGGTAACAGGGCATGCCCTGTTGCCTTGCCATCTCCTCACTTCGCATCTAGTCTCCTCCCGAAGCTTCTCGGGTCTTTGTTGTCCAGAAAAAACATCCAAAAGTTTTGTAGCGTTCGGACTCCGTTTGGTACAGATTTTCTGTCAAACCAAAAACAAGCAGAACACATCGACTATCACTACGCATTGGGTTAATAGGCCAGTCCCCAAATATGATATAAAATTATATGCAAAATATCTAAGATTGGTAATATAATAGCATGAAACAATCAAAAACTATATATACGTTGGAGACGTATCAGTGAGAAATCCTCACGAACATGAGCACTGATCTGCTATACTCCCGTCATCCGTGAACGAACTAGTTGTGGTGATGCAGACTGAGGGAGTCCTGGATTAAGGGGTCCTTGGGCATCCGGCCTATGCGACATGGGCTGGACTATTGGGCCATGAAGATACAAGATAGAAGACTTTCTCTCATGTCCGGATGGGACTCTCCTTTCTATGGAAGGCAAGCTAGGCGTCCGGATGTATTATTTCCTTTCTCCGTAACCGACTTTGTATAACCCAAGGCCCCTCCGGTGTCTATATAAACTGGAGGGTTTAGTCCGTAGAAAACAATCACAATCGTACAGGCTAGACTTCTAGGGTTTAGCCACAACAATCTCGTGGTAGATCAACTCTTGTAATCCTCATATTCATCAAGAGCAATCAAGCAGGACATAGGGTATTACCTCCATCAAGAGGGGCCAAACCTGGGTAAAACACCGTGTCCCATGTCTCCTGTTACCATCGACCTTAGACGCATAGTTCAGGACCCCCTAACCGAGATCCGCCGGTTTTGACACCAACATTGGTGCTTTCATTGAGAGTTCCACTGTATCGCCACCAGAAGGTTCGACGGCTCCATCAATCATCTGCAACAATGCTGCCCTGGGGGAGGTTTTTCTCCCCGACCAGATCTTCGTATTCAGCAGCTTCGCACTGCGGGCCAACTCGCCTGGCCATCTAGAGCAGATCGACAGCTATGCCCCATGTCACCTGATTAGTTTTGGAAACCTGGATTATGTCGTTGATATTCGAGGAGACTTGATCTTCCAAGGACTCACGACCCCAACCTCCGCTCCGGCCTTAGATCCGGAGCGCGTCGCCAGGTCCGAAGACGGGACTTCTAAGCCCATCGGACTATCTGCGGCTACTAAGCCCAGTACGGGAGAGCCGGAGGAAGCAGTGTCGCTGGCAACCATCACAATGCCGGACTCTTCCCTGGACAATGGCTCGGAACTCCCGGAGTCAGCGTCGTGTGAGCTCGGTCGAGGAATCTCCTTCCCGCCGTACTCCACGGATTCTCTTCTCCCTGGCCAAACCTCGCCTTTAAGCGAGGCTCTAGACTTGATGCGATCCCTCGTCATTCGGAGGAGCAACATCCGAACTACGCCCGGCCTGGACTAGGGGCTAAGAACGGGGAATTTTACGTCCCACCCACCACCCACTTCATCGCCACTATCCAGGACTTAACTGACATGCTCGATTATGGCTCCGAAGACATCGACGATATGGAGGACGATGCCGGAGAAGAGCAGGCCCAAAACCCGCCGTTTACCGAAGCTAGACGGCCACCTCTTCATATGACGTGTACATGGTGGATACACCCAAAGAGGGTGACGACGATAACGACAAAAATCTAGTAGAGGATAAACCTCCCGAGATACAACCAAAACACCGATGGTGCCGCTCTAAATCACGTCGTGGCAAAGACAGCAATACTGGCACAAGAGACAACAATACTCCGGACGATGCCGAAGACTAAGAAAACCCCGTCGAGTAAAACTCCAAACAAGATGATCGGGAGGATGGGCAAGTTAGCCCTGATGAAAAGACCACAAACAAAGACTTGGAGGATAGTAATTACCTTCCACTCTCCGAGGATGAGATGAGCCTCGGTGACGAAGACTTCATCGTGCCTGAGGAACCTCTCGAGCAGGAGCGCTTTAAGCAACGACTAATAGCCACTGCAAGGAGCCTAAAAAAGAAACAACAGCGGCTTCAAGCAGATCAAGACCTACTCAACGACAGGCGGACTAATGTCATGGCAGCCGAGGAATACGACCTTGTGTGTGCAACCAAAAGGTACCCGAAGCGTAAACTGCTACCTCAATTTGACGACGAGGCACTTAAGCCCGTAACGGCTGACCCACCACCACGTGGCCGGGACAAAACGGCAACTCAAGTCGAATACCAGCCCATACTATCTCGCCGTAAAGGTAGAGACACAACAGCTCGGGGATACACATATGACCTGCGGCAGGACCTGAAGAATAGAGCAGGTACGGCCAGATCGATCTACGGATCGCGGGGGCGTGCCCCAATGTGCAACAACGACTATCTAGCCGAACATAACAAGCATAATCACGTCCGGGACGAAAACCGCAGACGGACTCCATCCGAACTACGTCGCGACCTAGCCCGATATAGAGGCGCCGCACACCCGCTCTGCTTCACTGATGAAGTAATGGAGCATGAATTCCTAGAAGGGTTTAAACACGTAAATATCGAATCATATGATGGAACAACAGATCCCGCCGTATGGATTGAGGACTTTCTTCTCCATATTCATATGGCCCGCAGTGATGATCTTCATGCCATCAAATACCTCCCGCTAAAACTTAAGGGACCAGCTCGGCACTGGTTGAACAGCTTGCCCGAAAACTCTATTGGCAGCTGGGAGGACTTGGAAGACGCCTTCCGCGACAACTTCCAAGGGACATACGTCTGACCCCCGGATGCCGACGACTTAAGTCACATAGTTCAACAGCCAAGAGAGTCAGCCAGGAATTTCTGGACCAGGTTCCTAATTAAAAAGAACAAGATCATCGACTGCCCGAATGCCGAAGCCCTAGCGGCCTTTAAGCATAGCATCCGCGATGAATGGTTCGCCTTACACCTCAGCCAAGAAAAGCCGAAGTCCATGGCGGCCCTCACAGCACTTATGACCCGCTTTTGTGTGGGCGAAGATAGTTGGCTAGCCCGTAGAAATAATAATGCAAGCGAACCTAGCACCTCTGAAGCCAAGAATAGCAACGGCAAGCCCTGACGCAACAGGCATAAGCGTCGAAACAATGGTGACAATACTAATGACACAGCGGTCAACGCCGGATTCAGTGGCTCCAAGTCTGGTCAGCGAAAGCAGCCATATAAAAGGAACAATCTAGGCTCTTCCAGCTTGGACCGCATACTCGATCATCCATGTCAGATCCACGGCACCCCTGAAAAACTAGCCAATCATACCCACCGAAGTTGTTAGGTCTTTAAACAAACCGACAAGTTAAATGCCGAAGACAAGGAGAAGGGGTCGCAAAGTTAGAATGACGACGAGGAGCCATGTCTGCCGAACACAAGGGGACAGAAGAAGTCCCCCCCCCCCCGGTTAAAACGGTGAGCATGATTTATGCTACACATATACCCAAAATGGAGCGCAAACGAGCGCTCGGGGACGTCTATGCGATAGAGCCAGTCGCCCCAAAATCCAACCCACAATCGTCCTGTCCGATCACCTTCGATCGCAGGGATCATTCGACCAGTATCCGTCATGGCGGTTCAGCCGCATTGGTCCTCGATCCAATCATTGATGGATTCCACCTTACGCGCGTCCTCATGGACGGTGGCAGCAGCCTCAACCTTCTATATCAGGACACGGTCCGCAAGATGGGCATCGATCCATCAAGGATCAAGCCCACAAAAACTACCTTTAAAGGATTAATAACAGGCGTAGAGGCCCGCTTCACAGGCTCAATCACATTGGAAGTCGTCTTCGGATCCCCGGACAACTTTTGAAGCAAAGACTTGATCTTTGATATCATCCCTTTCTGCAGCGGCTATCACGCACTGCTCGGACGAACCACATTTGCTCGATTCAATGCGGTGCCGCACTATGCTTATCTCAAACTCAAGATGCCCGGACCACGCGGTGTCATAACAGTCAACGGAAACACGGAATGCTCCCTCTGTACCGAGGAGCACACCGCGACCCTAGCAGCGGAAGTACAGAGCGGCCTTATCAAGCAGAAATTTCATTCGGCGGCCAAGCTCCCGGACACTGTCAAACGAGTCCGGACTACTCCGCAGCAGGACAGTCGATCTCATCAGGAGTTCGACTAGCAATTCGGCCTCCGTCTCAGTCCCGAACACATAGCGGCATACGTACCGTGCGTACATAATTAAGCACTCAAATACCATGGGCAAAGATGGAGGCGTAACTCAATTGTGGTCCATAATACGGCTCGACCCTCCCTGGACACTCATATTTTCCCTGTCCTTTTTATCCTTTTTAGGTTTCCTTTCCAAAGGTCCTTTTCGACGGCCTGATAATCGATCCTTTCGAAGGATGGATATACCAAGGTGGAAAATAGCATCAATGTATGGGGGATTTCTAGGTGGTCTTTTTAACGATCACTCTACCTATCTTCAGGACCCGCATGAAGCTCCCCCCTTGGTCTCGGCATGTTAAATAGCCATGTTGCCTATCGCACTATTTGTACAAATACGCTTTGACGTATTAATCAAATTGTAATGGAAATAGTTTGTGGCCCAGCTTATGTGGCACTGTTTTACTGCTTCATGTTATTTGGTTATTCTTATTGATTGCATCCGTACACTTTGGTACGCGTTGATTTGCTAGGAGCCTCATTGCGCTCCATACTACGGCAACAAGTCCGAACACTCTTATAGTATAGTTTGGCCCCCCGAATTTAGCATTATATGCATCGGCTCTGAATCATGTCTTTGGTCAATAGTTGGGTTGCCCGGCTCCTGTGCTTACTACCTTACGTTCCGCTCTATCGGCTAGGGTAGTAAAGGGAGAACTACTGTGATTGTGTCCTAGTTTATCTGGATGAGCACCTCAGTAGAGAAAGCCAAAAACTGACTCTCATGATGCGGCGTGAGCTGGTCAGCTATTCGGAGGCTAAAATCTCTTGTGATTTCCCCATTATGCGACGGATCAGCCTTCACCCGATCAAGTGTCTACAGCACCCTAGTCCGGATTAACAAATACTAGGGGATGCGCCTACATTTCTATTGTCAAACTCTTATGGCTAAGTGAGGGTGATAAAGCCACATAGTCCGATTGCCTGGTTCGCTGTGCTAAACACCTCCTTTAAGGACCAAAATCTTGGATCAAGAGTTTTTAGGTTTCAACCCAAACATCCCCGTACTACCTACGTGGGGGCTGAAGCCAACGACTGTCCAACTCTCAGGTTTAATAAAACGGCCACACAGGAGGTAAAATTTTAAATAAACAGTAGGCATTATATTACATATCGGCCTTGTTTGCATAATATAGGACAAGACAACATGAATGTATTCATTCAAAGATAACGTCTTTCGAACACTGGCCCTCCACAATGCGGGGTCCCTTCAGGACATCATCAATATATCGCTCAGGCGTGCGGTGCTCCTTACCCATGGGCGGTCCCTCGGTTGCGAGCTTCACGGCGTCCATCTTCGCCCACTACACTGGACGCGGGCGAAGGCCATCCGCGTACCTTCGATGCAGACCGACCGCTTGATGGCATCAAGCCTAGGGCAGGCATTGACTAGCCACCTCACGAGTCTGAAGTAGCTGCTGGGCAGGGTGTCAGCAGGCCATAGCCAGATTATCAAATCCTTCATGGCCATTTTGGCCGCCCTATGTAGTTCGATCAGCTGTTTCAGTTGATCGCTAAAGGGCACCGGATGTTCTCACGCAAGGTATTGTGACCAGAACAGCTCCTCCGTTGACCTCCCCTCCTCCGCTCAGAAGAACTCCGCTGCGTCAGCCACACTACGCGGCAGATCCGCAAATGCTCCTGGAGAACTCCAAATCCGGGTCAGTAAGAGGTACATTTTCTTCACAAATTTGCTCTGCATAATAAAGGCCTTACCCGCTGCGATTTTCCTGCCCTCCTGGATCTCCTGGAGGGCATCCTGGGCTTCGGCCCGGGCCTCTTGCGCACTTTGGCGGGCCTTAGCAAGTTCGTACTCTTGGTCCGAAATCTTACGCTCCAAAGACTCGCATTTCTTTGCGGCGTCCTGGAGCTCCTGCTGGACCTCCCCGACCCTTTCCTTGTGCTTTTCACGGGCGGCTTGTTCCTTCGCCGCTCTCTCTTGGGCCTCGGCCAGCAACTTCTTGAGGGTCTCCACCTCGGTCGTAGCCCCTACGAAATATCAGGATAGTATGATCAACATACACAATTCATATCTTTCAACATCTGAATAGACCATCGCATACCTTGCTGGTCCTCTAGTTGTTTTTTAACATGGCCGAGCTGTTCCTCGGCCCACTCCAAAGTCTGCTTTAGTTTAGAGACTTCGATAGAATGAGAGGTTGCAGCCAGCATCGATGCCTGCTTATTCATATAGACATATATTGGTTAGTCTCCTATGAAAATTATTTTATCCTCTGTCCGGCTTCTCTTTTCGAGCACCGGACAGTGTCTCAGGGGCTACTGTCTATACTATGATATTCTTTTTTGCATAAATTACGTCGCATACCTCAAATCATGTTAGAAGGCTAGTGCAGGCTTCGGTTAGTCCGCTCTTAGTGGACCGAATCCTCTCAACCACCGTACCCATGAGGGTAGCGTGTTCTTCCACAATGGAAGCACTTTGCAGTGCTTCCAGTAAATTATCCGACGCCTTGATGACCCACAAGTGTAGGGGATCTATCATAGCCTCTTTGATAAGTAAGAGTGTCGAACCCAACGAGGAGCAGAAGGAAATGATAAACGGTTTTCAGCAAGGTATTCTCTGCAAGCACTGAAATTATCGGTAATAGATAGTTTTTTGATAAGGTAATTTGTAACGAGTAACAAGTAATGCAAGTAAATAAGGTGCAGAAAGATGGCCCAATCCTTTTTGTAGCAAATGACAATCCTGGATAAACCCTTTTATAAAGGAAAGCGCTCCCGAGGACACATGGGAATTATCATCAAGCTAGTTTTCATCATGTTCATATGATTCGCGTTCGGTACTCTGATAATTTGATATGTGGGTGGACCGTTGCTTGGGTACTGCCCATCCTTGGACAAGTATCCCACTTATGATTAACCCCTATTGCAAGCATCCGCAACTAAAACAGAAGTATTAAGGTAAACCTAACCATATCATGAAACACATGGATCCAAATCAGCCCCTTACGAAGCAACGCATAAACTAGTGTTTAAGCTTCTGTCACTCTAGCAACCCATCATCTACTTATTACTTCCCAATGCCTTCCTCTAGGCCCAAACAATGGTGAAGTGTCATATAGTGGACGTTCACATGACACCACTAGAGGGATGACAACAAACATCTCATCAAAATATCAAACGAATACCAAATTCACATGACTACTTATAGCAAGACTTCTCCCATGTCCCCAGGAACAAACGTAACTACTTACAAATCATATTCATGTTCATAATCGGAGGGGTATTAATATGCATAATGGATTTGAACATATGATCTTCCACCAAATAAACCAACTAGCATCAACTACAATGAGTAATCAACACTACTAGCAACCCACATGTACCAATCTGAGGTTTTGGGACAAAGATTGGATAGAAGAGATGAACTAGGGTTTGAGATGAGATGGTGCTGGTGAAGAAGTTGATCGAGATTGACCCCCGCCTAATGAGAGGATCGATGGTGATGACGATGGTGATGATTTCCCCCTCCCGGAGGGAAGTTTCCCCGGCAGAATAGCTCCACCGGAGCCCTAGATTGGTTCTGCCAAGGTTCCGCCTCGTGGCGGCAGAGTTTCGTCCCGAAAGCTTGCCTATGATTTTTTCCTCGATGAAAGACTTTGTATAGCCAAAGATGGGCATCAGAGGGCCACTAGGGGGCCCACGAGGCAGGGGGCGCGCCCAGGGGAGTAGGGCGCGCCCCCACCCTCATGGATGGTGGGTGGCCCCCCTCTGGTACTTCTTTCACCCAATATTTTTTATATATTCTGAAACATGCTCCCGTGAAGTTTCAGGACTTTTGGAGATGTGCAGAATAGGTCTCTAATATTTGCTCGTTTTCCATCCCAGAATTCCAGCTGCCGGCATTCCCCCTCTTCATGTAAACCTTGTAAAATAAGAGAGAATAGGCATAAGTATTTTGATATAATTTGCAATAAAAACTCATAATGCAATAAATATTGATATAGAAGCATGATGCAAAATGGACGTATCAACTCCCCCATGCTTAGACCTCGCTTGTCCTCAAGAGAAAGCCGATATCCAAAAATATGTCCACATGTTTAGAGATAGAGGTGTTGATAAAATAAAATACGGACATGAGGGCATCATGATCATTCTTAGAGCAGCAACATACATATATATATATGATCTCTTATGCTAAAGTAACAATTCATTCACAGTTTCAAGTATGAATCATAAACTTCATTGAAAACTAGCAAACTATAATCTCAGTCAGTGAGGCAATTGCAATTTATCATAACATAGGAAAGAGTCAATATAAGAGCTTTTCAGCAGGTCCACATACTCAACCATCATTTAGTCTTTCACAATTGCTAACACTCACACAATATTTATGGTTATGAAGTTTTAATCGGACACAGAGAAAGATAGGGACTTATAGTTTTGCCTCCCAACCTTTTACCTCAAGGGTAATGTCAATAATAATAGTTCATGAAAACTCACATCCAATTAGCTATATATATATCAGGATCTTTCCAACACATTGTGCTTGCCAAAGGATAAAATGTAAAAAGGAAAGGTGAAGATCACCGTGACTCTTTGCATGAAGTATAAGACAAGAACAAAATATAGGCCCATCGCAGAGGGAAGCAGAGGTTGCCATGTGCTTTTATGGTTGGATGGAAAAAATCTTAATGCGAAAGAACGTCACTTTATATCACCGCTTGTGATATGGACCTTTAGTATGCAGTCTGCCGCTTTTATTTCCTCCACATCACAAGATTGTATAAAGCTTATTTTCTCCGCACTAATAAATCATACATATTTAGAGAGCAATTTTTATTGCTTGCAACAATGACAACTTACTTGAAGGATCTTACTCGATCCATAGGTAGATATGGTGGACTCTCATGGCAAAACTGGGTTTAAGGATATTTGGAAGCACAAGTAGTATCTCTACTTGGTGCAAAGAATTTGGCTAGCATGAGAGGGAAAGGCAAGCTCAACATGTTGGATGATCCATGACAATATAATTTATCTCAGATGTAAGAAAACATAACCCATTATGTTGTCTTCCTTGTCCAACATCAACTCTTTACCATGTCATATTTTAATGAGTGCTCACAATCATAAAAGATGTCCAAGATAGTATATTTATATGTGAAAACCTCTCTTTCTTTATTACTTCCTATTAATTGCAACGATGACCAAAACTATGTTTGTCAACTCTCAACAACTTTTATTCATCATACTCTTTATATGTGAAGTCATTACTCTCCATAAGATCCACATGATCCCTTTATTTCTTTTTATTCTTTCTCTTATATTTTATTCCCTCAGGATCATAGTAAGATAATCAAGCCCTTGACTCAACACTAATCTTTATTATATTTAGCTCATGAACTCGATTACATAGAGGGATCATAAAGCAAAACTCAAAACTAGATCATTCTAAAACTTTTATTCTACTAGATCAAGATATTACCAAAAGGATCGAACTAAGAAAAACGGTAAAGAAAAAAGTGAGATGGTGATACGATACCGGGGCACTCCCCCTAGCTTGGCAGTTGCCAAGGGGAGTGCCCATACCCATGTGTTTATGTCTCCTTTTTTGTTGGTGAAGAAGGTGTGCTGATGATGGGTAATCACACATCGAGCGTAGGAGATCCTCCAATTTGCGGATAATGCCCTTGAGTGCGATGATATGCTCCTTCAACAAAATATTTTCACTTGTGAGATACTTGTTTTGAATGCGAGCTAACTCAATCATCTTGAAAGCTTCAATATCCGTTGGAGTAAAGAGATTGTGATGAGGTTGAAGGATGTCTTCTTCTACTACTATCGGAACTTGATCCCCCACGGCCTTCTTGATCCCCTCATCCTTGTTGATCTCTCCGGGATCTTCTCTCTTCAGCTCTATCCTCATTAGCCAAGCATCGTTGCCCTCATTGTTGGAAGAGGAAGGAGAAGACATGATGCCTGGCCTTGACAACCCTAAAAGAAAACAGCTCGAAACAAAAAATAGAGGATATTTGCATGATACAGTGGTCAAAACCTTCGGGAGATTATATAATGATTTTTTACCGACCAAAAGAAGTATCGTGCAAGAAAACGGAGTTCGGAGAGCACACGAGGTGCCCACGAGGCAGGGGGCACGCCCAGGGGGTAGGGCGCGCCCTCCACCCTCGTGGAAGCCTCGTGTCCTTTCCGGACTACTTCTTATTTTCCTATTTTCTTAAATATTCCAAAACAGAGAAAAATTGCCATTATAACTGTTTTGGAGTCGGTTTACTTACCGTACCACGTACCTATTCCTTTTCGGAGTCTGAAACGTTCTGGAAAGTGTCCCTTCTGTATTCCTCTGGGGTAACAGTTTCAATAACATTAGTTTCAACATTTATAGGATTACATGAGAAATAATGTTTTATTCTTTGACCGTTCACCACCCTCGGATTTGTGCCTTTGAAGTTGTCGATTTTTATGGCACCTAAATGATAGACCTCCTCGATGACATAACATAAGGACCTTCCCATTTAGAGAGGAGTTTTCCTGCAAAAAATCTTAAATGAGAGTTGTATAACAATACATAATCACCCACATTAAACTCACGTTTTTGTATCCTTTTATCATGCCATCTTTTAACTTTTTCTTTAAACAGTTTGGCATTCTCATAGGCCTGGGTTCTCCATTCATCAAGTGAGCTAATGTCAAATAACCTCTTCTCACCGGCAAGTTTGAAATCAAAATTGAGCTCTTTAATGGCCCAATATGCCTTATGTTCTAATTCAAGAGGTAAGTGACATGCTTTTCCATAAACCATCTTATATGAAGACATACCCATAGGATTCTTATATGCAGTTCTATAGGCCCATAATGCATCATCAAGTTTCTTGGACCAATTCTTTCTAGATCTATTAACAGTCTTTTGCAAAGTTAATTTAAGCTCTCTATTGCTTAGTTCTAATTGACCACTAGATTGTGGGTGATAAGGAGATGCAATTCTATGATTAACATCATACTCAGCAAGCATTTTACGAAAGGCACCACGAATAAAATGAACCACCATCAGTCATTAAGTATCTAGGGACTCCAAACCTCGGAAAAATAACTTCTTTAAGCATCTTAATAGAGGTGTTATGATCAGCACTACTAGTTGGAATAGCTTCTACCCACTTAGTAACATAATCAACAGCAACTAAAAAATGTGTGTACCCATTAGAGGAAGGAAACGGTCCCATATAATCAAAGCCCCAAAAATCAAATAGTTCAATAAAAAGTGAATAATTCATAGGCATTTCTTGACGTCTACTAAATTTACCATTTCTTTGGCATTCATCACAAGACAAGACAAACTTATGGGCATCAATGAAGAGAGTAGGCCAATAAAACCAGATTGCAATACCTTATGTGCAGTTCTATCTCCAGCATGGTGTCCTCCATAAGCCTCGGAGTGACACTTGCGTAGGATCTGTTCCTGTTCATACTTAGGTACACTACGTCTAATAACACCATCTACTCCTTCTTTATAGAGGTGTGGGTCATCCCGAAAGTAATGCCTTAAACATAGAAGAACTTTTTCTTTTGTTGGTATGTGAAACTAGGTGGTATAAACTTAGGAACAATATAATTAGCATAATTAGCATACCATGGAGCAGTATGAGAAGCATTTATGACATTTAATTGCTCATCAGGAAAGCTATCATCAATAGGAAGTGGGTCATCAAGCACATTTTCTAACCTAGACAAGTTGTCTGCAACGGGGTTCTGAGCTCCCTTTCTATCAACAATATGTAAGTCAAATTCTTGTAGCAAGAGAACCCATCTAATAAGTCTAGGTTTAGCATCTTTCTTTTCCGTGAGATATTTAATAGCAGCATGATCAGCATGAACAGTTACTTTAGAATCAACAATATAAGGTCTGAACTTATCACAAGCAAACACAACTGCTAAAAATTCCTTTTCAGTAGTAGCATAATTTCTTTAAGCATTGTCTAGAGTCTTACTAGCATATTGGAAAACATTTAATTTCTTATCAACTCTTTGTCCTAGAACAGCCCCTACAGCATAATCACTAGCATCACACATAATTTCAAATGGTAAATTCCAATCAGGAGGCTGAATAATAGGTGCAGAAATCAAAGCTTCCTTAAGTATTTCAAATGCTTCTACGCAATCATCATCAAAAACAAATGGTATATCTTTTTGTAATAAATTGGTCAAAGGCCGAGAAATTTTAGAGAAGTCCTTAATGAACCTCCTATAGAAACCAGCATGACCAAGGAAACTACTTATACCTTTAATGTCCTTAGGACACGCCATCTTTTCAATAGCATCAACTTTAGCTTTATCAACTTCAATACCTCTTTCAGAAATTTTATGCCCCAAGACAATACCTTCATCAACCATAAAGTGGCACTTCTCCCAATTCAAGACAAGATTAGTTTCTTCACATCTCTGCAAAACTCGATCAAGGTTTCTTAAGCAATCATGAAAAGAGGCTCCGTAAACGAAGAAATCATCCATGAAAACCTCAACAATCTTTTCACATAAGTTAGAGAATATAGTAGTCATACATCTTTGAAAGGTAGCAGGTGCATTGCATAAACCAAAAGGCATACGTCTATTAGAAAAGGTACCGAAAGGGCAAGTGAAAGTTGTATTTTCCTGATCCTCTTTTGACACAGGTATTTGAGAGAAACTAGAATAACCATCTAGAAAGCAAAAATGTGTGTGTTTGGATAATATTTCTAGCATTTGATCAATAAAAGGTAAAGGGTAATGATCCTTTTTAGTAGCTTTACTTAATTTGCGGAAATCAATTACCATTCTATAACATGTAACAATTCTTTGTGGAATCAATTCTTCTTCATCATTAGGAACGACAGTAATACCTCCCTTCTTAGGGACACAATGGACAGGACTTACCCACTGACTATCAGCAACGGGATAAATTATAGCTGCCTCCAGAAGCTTTAGTATTTCTTTTCTTACCACCTCTTTCATCTTAGGATTTAACCGTCATTGGTGATCAACAACCGGTTTCGCGTCTTTCTCCAATTTTATCTTGTGCTGGCATAGAGTGGGACTAATGCCCTTAAGATCATCAAGAGTGTATCCAATAGCAACACGGTGCTTCTTCAGAGTTTTCAATAATTTTTTTTCTTCATGCTATGAAAGGTTAACACTAATAATAATAAGATATATCTCTTTCTCATCAAGATAAGCATATTTAAGAGTATCAGGTAAAGGTTTAAGCTCAAACATGGGATCACCCTTAGGTGGAGGAGGATCCCCTAGGATTTCAATAGGCAAGTTGTGTTTCAAAATAAGTCCATGTTTAAAGAATACTTCATCTATTTCCCTTCTTTCATTCATAAATATAGCATTTTCATGGTCTAGCAAATATTGTTCTAAGGGATCACTAGGTGGCATGGCAATAGAAGCAAGACCAATAATTTCATCTTTACTAGGAAATTCTTTATCATGGGGTTGTCTACGAAACTTAGCAAAATTAAAATCATGAGACATATCTCCTAAACAAATAGAAATAATATTCTTATTGCAGTCTATCTTAGCATTAACAGTATTCAAGAAGGGTCTACCAAATATAATGGGACAAAAGTCATCTTGTGGGGAACCAAGAACAAGAAAATCAGCAGTATATTTAACTTTCCCGCACAAGACTTCAACATCTCTAACAATCCCAACTCATGAAATAGTGTCTCTATTGGCAAGCTTAATTGTCACATCAATTTCCTCTATCTCAGCAGGTGCCATATCATGCATAATTTCTTTGTATAAGGAATGAGGTATTGCACTTGCACTAGCACCCATATCACATAAGCCATGATAGCAATGATCTCCTATTTTAACAGAAATAATAGGCATGCCTACAACAGGTATATGTTTATTTTTAGTATCAGGTCTAGCAATTCTAGCAGCTTCATTACAGAAGTAAATAACATGCCCATCAATATTATCGGCCAAGAGATCTTTAACCATAGCAACACTAGGTTCAACTTTAATTTGCTCAAAGGGAGTAGGTGTTCTAGTATTACTTTGATGAACCACAGTTGAAGCTTTAGCATGATCCTTTATTCTAACAGGGAAGGGTGGTTTCTCAATATAAGTAGTAGGAACAACAAGATCATTATAAGTGATAGTCTTTTCTTCAACTTTAATAGGTGCAACTACTTTTGCTTCAATGGGAGGATTATCTTTAAACCACTTCTCCTTAGGGAGATCAACATGAGTAGCAAAGGATTCACAGAAAGAAGCTACTATCTCAGAGTCAAGTCCATATTTAGTGCTAAATTCACGGAAAACATCGATATCCATAAAAGATTTAACACAATCAAACTTACGTGTTATACCTGACTCCTTACCTTCGTCGAGACCCCAATATTTAGAGTTGCGTTTAATTCGCTCCAATAAATCCCATTTGAATTCAATAGTATTCATCATAAAAGAACCAGTACAAGAAGTATTAACCATGGAGCGATTATCGAGAGAAAGCCGAGCATAATTTTTTTGAATAATAATTTCTTTTGAGAGCTCATGATTGGGGCATGAATATAACATTGACTTAAGCCTCCCGCAAGATTGAGCAATTCTTTCTCCTTCGCGAGGCAAAAAAATTGTATATATAATTACGATCATGATGAACAAGATGCATAGGATAAACTTATGATGAAATTCCAATTTCAATCGGTTGTAGTTCCTTGATCCCATATCATCACATAGCCTAAACCATGTCAATGCCTCTCCATTCAAAGATAAATGGAAGACCTTATTCTTGATAACATCCTCGGGCATACCTGCAAGCTTAAATAATCCACAAACTTCATCCACATAGATTAGGTGCAAATCGGGATGCAATGTTCCATCTCCTGTAAAAGGATTAGCTAGCAATTTCTCTATCATACCCAAATGAGTTTCAAAGTAAACATTTTCAGTAGGTTCAGTAGGTTGAGGAGCAACTCTTTGCTATACTGGTCGGGGTGAAGATACCCCGAACAAGCCCCTCAAAGGATTATGTTCCATAGTAACAAGTGATAGTAAATTTCAGCACACTATATAAATTTTTCCTTACCAAATTCCACCTACCAAAGGCACTTCACTCCCCGGCAACGGCACCAGAAAAGAGTATTGATGACCCACAAGTGTAGGGGATCTATCGTAGCCTTTTCAATAAGTAAGAGCGTTGAACCCAACAAGGAGCAGAAGGAAATGATAAGCGGCTTTCAGCAAGGTATTCTCTGCAAGCACTGAAATTATCGGTAACAGATAGTTATGTGATAAGGTAATTTGTAACGAGTAACAAGTAATGCAAGTAAATAAGGTGCAGCAAGATGGCCCAATCCTTTTTGTAGCAAAGGACAAGCCTAGACAGACTCTTATATAAAGGAAAGCGCTCCCGAGGACACATGGGAATTATCGTCAAGCTAGTTTTCATCACGTTCATATGATTCACGTTCGGTACTCTGATAATTTGATATGTGGGTGGACCGGTGCTTGGGTACTGCCCTTCCTTGGAAAACTATCCCACTTATGGTTAACCCCTATTTCAAGCATCCGCAACCACAATAGAAGTATTAAGGTAAACCTAACCATAGCATGAAACATATGGATCCAAATCAGCCCCTTACGAAGCAACGCATAAACTAGAGTTTAAGCTTCTGTCACTCTAGCAACCCATCATCTACTTATTACTTCCCAATGCCTTCCTCTAGGCCCAAACAATGGTGAAGTGTCATGTAGTCGACGTTCACATGACACCACTAGAGGGATGACAACATACATCTCATCAAAATATCGAACGAATACCAAATTCACATGACTACTTATAGCAAGACTTCTCCCATGTCCTCAGGAACAAACGTAACTACTCACAAATCATATTCATGTTCATAATCAGAGGGGTATTAATATGCATAATGGATCTGAACATATGATCTTCCACCAAATAAACCAACTAGCATCAACTACAAGGAGTAATCAACACTACTAGCAACCCATAGGTACCCATTTGAGGCTTTGGGACAAAGATTGGATACAAGAGATAAACTAGGGTTTTGAGATGAGATGGTGCTGGTGAATATGTTGATGGATATTGACCCTCTCCCGATGAGAGGATCGATGGTGATGACGATGGTGATGATTTCCCCCTCTCGAAGGGAAGTTTCCCCGGCAGAACAGCTCTGCCGGAGCCCTAGATTGGTTCCGCCAAGGTTCCGCCTCCTGGTGGCGGAGTTTGGTCCCGAAAGCTTGCTTATGATTTTTTCCTCGACGAAATACTCCATATAGCCAAAGATGGGCATCAGAGGGCCACCAGGGGGCCCACGAGGTAGGGGGCGCGCCCCCCACCCACGTGGATGGTGGGTGGCCCCCCTCTGTTACTTCTTTCGCCCAATATTTTTTATATATTCTGAAACATGCTCCCGTGAAGTTTCGGGACTTTGGAGATATGCAATAGGTCTCTAATATTTGCTCCTTTTCCATCCCTGAATTCCAGCTGCCGGCATTCCCCCTCTTCATGTAAACCTTGTAAAATAAGAGAGAATAGGCATAAGTATTGTGATATAATTTGTCATAACAACCCATAATGCTATAAATATTGATATAGAAGCATGATGCAAAATGGACATATCACGCCTCTGGATGGACAGAGGTCATAAGCGGAATAGGTGCACCTCCTTCTCGTGAAGGAGGCTGCCGGCCTGATTCCGGAGCCGTATGGGCCTCCAGAATAGTGTTCGGCTGGGGGCCAAATTGGACATGGCCCCCATCACCAGTCTCTGCGGAGATTTCCTCCCCCATTTGTCTGGCGGCCGAGGTCTCACCCTCTGGTGCCGTCCTGATGGCCTCATGTTCCTCTCCTTGGCCTGGGAAGGTCCTTCCGGACAACACCTCGGCGTCGTCCGTGGCCTTGGGAGAGGAGGCCTCCGGAAGTGACCCGCTGTCCATCACCTTTGGATCTAGCGAGTTCCCTGAAGATGAGGATCCCTTGGGGCGGGCATGAGCCGGACTGCAGCGCATGATTCGACACATTAAAACCACGAAATAAAGAAGTTGGATATATGTGCTCATAGGTGCTTTTGAGTACTTACGATTCGGCCAGGGGCTTCTCCCTGGGGCGCCACGAGGAGCTGTTGTCCGTATCCAACGCAGAGTTGTCCGCGAGGGGGACCCTCCCCTTCTTGGGTGCCTTTGCCTCCAGATCCGTGGAGGCCGGCCTTTTCTTCCTTCCCCCTCGGGGGGAAAGTTGCTTTCCTCCTCTTCTTACTCCTCATCCTCGTCGTCTTCAGCAGCAGGGGAGGAATGGGTCTCGGCATGTTCGGACGTCACATCCGAACTGCCTTTGTGGTGGAGGCCACTTCGGGTCTCCTTGGCCTTCTTCTTGCCCCTCTTCTCCGGCGCCTGGTAAGGCGCCGAAACCAGCATCTTCGTTAGAAGTGGGATTGCTGGGTCTTCGGGCAGCAGAGCCGGACACTGGATCCACTCCACCTTCTTTGTCCAGACTTGGAAAGATATATAGGGAAGCTTACACGTCTTCCTTGAATATACAGGTGAAAGATACATCTCAAAATACAGAAAAATTACCAGACTGGCGGGATGGGCCAGGTTGTACCCACGGTCCTCGGTCGTCTTCGTCCATGTTTCATTGGCCTTAAAAAGCACCCTCCAGATGTCTTCATGAGTAGCACCGAAGAACTGTTGAAGGGTCTGGTGCTTGGCCAGATCAAACTCCCATAAATTGCAAGTCCGCATCTGGCAAGGAAGTATCCGGCGAAAAAGCATCGCCAGGATCACACTGACGAGCTTGATATTCTTGTCCACCATGCTTTTTATGTACATTTGCAGTGCAACCAACTCGTTCGATGATGCCCAGTCCAGGCCCTTCTCCTGCCAGGAGGTGAGCCGCATTGGGGCCCCGGATTTGAATTCGGAGGCCGTGGCCCAAGTGGTGTCATGGGGCTCTGTAACGTAGAACCACTGCTTTTGCCACCCCTTGACAGTCTCCACAAAGGTACCTTTGGGCCATGGGATGTTGGACATCTTGCTCACCATGGTGCCTCCGCACTCTGCGTGTTGACCGCCCACCACCTCTGGCTTCACATTGAAGGTCTTCAACCACATGCCTAAGTGAGGTGGGATGCGGAGGAAGGCCTCACACACGACAATGAATGCCGAGATGTTGAGGAAAGAATTTGGGGCCAGATCATGGAAAGTTAGCCCGTAGTAAAACATGAGTCCGCGAACGAATGGGTGGAGAGGAAATCCCAGCCCGTGGACGAAGTGAGGGATGAATACCACCCTCTCATGTGGCTCTGGGGTGGGGACGATCTGACCCTTGGTAGGAAGCCGTTGGGCGATTTCTGGGGCCAAGTACCTCGCCTCCCGGAGCTTCGTAATGTCCTTCTTCGTGACAGAGGAGGCCATCCACTTGCCCTGCGCTCCGGATCCGGACATGGTTGGGTGCTTTTTTGAGGTGGAAAAGATGGGAGCTTGGGCGTTAGAGCTCAAGAATGAATGGGCAGAGAGAAGGAAGGGGTGGGTGAAAGACGTGAATCCTTATCTCTTTATAAAGGCACCGAATATCAAGCGCCTCCCCACTCGCCTTAAAACTCGCCTATTCCCCAAGGGCCGTGCAGGCGGCGCGGTTGGATTACCCACGCCCGTATTGATGAGAATCCTGCAATAAGGGGACACGCTCTCTGCTTTGACAAGATGTGCAATGAAAACAACATCTCAAAACATGGAATAGGAGGCTAAAAACAGTACGAAATAATGACCGGGCGGAGACGTGGCGTCTCACTACAAAAATGTGAGTAGATGGGACTTGTTAAATATTATACCCTTTATGGAGCCTGTTTTGCAGAGCGATACACGTTCTTTGTGTTTGAGGACTACTTTGAAATATTTGGAGGAGGAACCCGCCTTGCAATGCCGAAGACAATCTGCGCGCCGGACACCTCATCATTGAAGCCTGGTTCAGGGGCTACTGAGGGAGTCCTGGATTAAGGGGTCCTCGGGCGTCCGGCCTGTGTGACATGGGCCGGACTATTGGGCCATGAAGATATAAGATAGAAGACTTTCTCCCGTGTCCGGATGGGACTCTCCTTTGCGTGGAAGGCAGGCTAGGCATCCGGATGTATTATTTCCTTTCTCTATAACCGACTTTGTATATCCCTAGGCCCCTCCAGTGTCTATATAAACCTGAGTGTTTAGTCTGTAGAGAACAATCACAATCATATAGGCTAGACTTCTAGGGTTTAGCCACAACGATCTTGTGGTAGATCAACTCTTGTAATCCTCATATTCATCAAGATCAATCAAGCCGAACGTAGGGTATTACCTCCATCAATAGGGCTCGAACCTGGGTAAAACACCGTGTCCCCTGTCTCCTGTTACCATCGACCTTAGACGCACAGTTCGGGACCCCCTACCCGAGATCCGCCGGTGTTGACACCGACACAGACTCGGAGAAAAGGAGCGGCAACGCATTAACATCGACACAATAAGGCACGTGCCTGGCGGTGGATGTCGGGGACTACCTGCCGAGCTGTTGGGCAGCGTATAGGTAGGGGGGCTTGTATTGCTCTGGGCAAGACGACGACGATGGTGGCATCCCATGTACCAGGCACCTTCCGCCCTCCACCACACCCCCCTTGCACCATGTTATCCTCCACGCCCACTGATATGTCCATTTTGCATCATGTTTTCCTACTCTTATTTATAATGTTTTTATGCATAATAATGCTTTATGGAGTAATTCTAATGCCTTTTCTCTCATAATATGAGAGGTTTACACAAAGAGGGAGAATGTCGACAACTGGAATTCTTGACCTGAAAAAACTACGTCAGAGTTACTTATTATACACAAAGCCAAATGAGCTGAAATTTTACGGAGAATTATTTTGGAATATATATAAAATACCGGAGCAAATAACTTCCGGAGGGGGGCCACCTAGTGACCACAAGACACCAGGGCACACTAGGCCCCCCAGGCGCGCCCTGGTGGGTTGTGGCCAGCCCAGCCCACCTTCGGTGCCCATCTTCTGGTACATAAGGTCTGTTGACCTAGAAAAAATAAGGAGAGGACTTTCAGGACGGAGCGCTGTCGTCTCAAGGCGGAACTTGGGTAGGAGCACTTTCCCTCCGGCGGAGCGATTCCATCGGGGAAACTTCCCTGCTGAAGGGGAAAATCGAAGCTATCATCATCACCAACAACCCTCTCATCTTTGGGAGGCCAATCTCCATCAACATATTCAACATCACAATCTCCTCTCAAAGCCTTGTTCATCTCTTGTGTTCAATCTTTGTAACGGAACCTCGGATTTGTACCTGTGGGTGACTAGTAGTGTTGATTACATCTTGTAGTTTATTACTATATGGTTTATTTGTTGGAAGATTATATGTTCAGATCCATTATGCTATTTAATACCCCTCTGTTCTTGAGCACGGATATCATTTGTGAGTAGTTACTTATTTTCTTGAGATCACAGGAGAAGTCATGTTGCAAGTAATCATGTGAACTTGACATGTGTTCGATATTTTGATGGTATGAATGTTGAGATTCCCTTAGTGGTGTCATGTGAACATCGACTACATGTCACTTCACCATATTTGGGCCTAAGGGAATGCATTGTGGTGTAGTTATTATATGATGGGTTGCTAGAGTGATAGAATCTTAAACCCTAGTTTATGCTCTACTTCGTAAGGGACGGATTTGGGTCCATATGTTTAATGCTATGGTTAGATTTTATCTTAATACTTTTCTCATAGTTGCGGATGCTTGCGAGGGAGTTAACTATAAGTAGGAGTCTTGTTCAAGTAAGAACAGCACCCAAGCACCGGTCCACCCACATATCAAATTATCAAAGTAGCGAATGCGAACCAAACCAACATGATGAAAGTGACTAGATGAAATTCCCGTGTGCCCTCAAGAACACTTTGCTTATCATAAGATACCGTCTTGGCGTCTCCTTTGCCACAAAAGGATTGGGCTACCTTGCTGCACTTTTTTACCGTTACTACTACTTGCTTGTTACAAATTATCTTGCTATCAAACTACCTATTACCGACAAATTCAGTGCTTGCATAAATTACCTTGCTGAAAACCACTTGTCATTTCCTTCTGCTCCTTGTTCGATTCGACACTCTTACTTATCGAAAGGACTATGATTGATCCCCTATACTTGTGGGTCATCGAGACTGTTTTCTTGCGCTGTTACCGGGGATTGAAACGCTCTTGGTAAGTGGAAATTGGTAAGGAAAAATTTATATTATGCGCTGAAATTTATTATCACTTTTCACTATGGAAAACAATCCATTGAGGGGTTTGTTCGGGGTATCTTCACCTCGACTGAAAACACAAAGAGTTACCCCTCAACCTAGTGCACCTACTAAAAATATTGGTTATGAAATTCCTTAGGGTATGATAGAACAACTTCTAGCTAATCCTTATGCAGGAGATGGAACAAAACATCCTGGTATGCACTTGATCCATGTGGATGAAATTTGTGGATTATCTAAGCTTGCAGGTTGATGTCTACTATGCAACCTTCTTCTTGTAGAATCGTGTTGGGCCTCCAAGCGCAGAGTTTTGTAGGACAGTAGCAAATTTCCCTCAAGTGGATGACCTAAGGTTTACCAATCCATGGGAGGCGTAGGATGAAGATGGTCTCTCTCAAATAATGACCCTACAACCAAATAACAAAGAGTCTCGTGTGTCCCAAACACACCCAATACAATGGTAAATTGTATAGGTGCACTAGTTCGGCGAAGAGATGGTGATACAAGTGTAATATGGATGGTAGATATAGGTTTTTGTAATTTGAAAAATATAAAAACAACAAGGTAGCAAGTAACAAAAGTGAGCAAAAACGGTATTGCAATGCTTGAAAAAAAGGCCAAGGGTTCATACTTTCACCAGTGCAAGTTCTCTCAACAATGATAACATAATTAAATCATAGGGCAATCCCTCAACGTTCGACAAAAGTCACTCCAACGTTCCAATTGTGGAGAACATAAAATGAAATTGCTTGTAGGGTACGAAACCACCTCAAAGTTATTCTTTCCGATCAATCCATTGAGCTATTCCTATAAGTGTGACAAACAGCCCTAGAGTTCATAGTAAAATAACACCATATAACACATATCAATCAACTCTAATGTCACATAGATACTCCAATGTCACCACAAGTATCTGTGGGTCAATTATACGATATGCATCAAACAACTTCACACTCATAATATTAAATCCAACATAAAGAACCTCAAAGAGTGCCCCAAGATTCCTACCGAAGAAACACGGATGAAAATGTGCATCAACCCCTATGCAAAGATTACCCCAGTGTCACCTCGGGAATCCGCGAGTTGAGTGCCAAAACATACATGAAGTGGATCAATAGAACACCCCATTGTTACCGCGGGTATCCCATGCAAGACGTACATCAAGTGTTCTCAAATCAATAATAGTATTCAATCCGATAATAGTGAAACCTTAAAGGTAAAACTCAATTCATCACAAGAAGATAGAGGGAGCGAAACGCCATATGATTCAACTATAGTAACAAAGTGATACGTCTCCGTCGTATCTACTTTTCCAAACACTTTTGCCCTTGTTTTGGACTCTAAGTTGTATGATTTGAATGGATCCAACCCGGACTGACGCTGTTTTCAGCAGAATTGCCATGGTGTTGTTTTATGTGCAGAAAATAAATATTCTCTGAATGTCCTGAAACTCCACGGAACATCTTAGAAAAAATAATAAAAAACACTCGCCAAAGATGAAGACCAGGGGGCCCACACCCTTCTCACGAGGGTGGGGGCGCCCCCCCTAGGGCGCGCCCCCTACCTCGTGGGCCCCCTGGATACCCTCTGACGCCAACTCCAACTCTATATATTTGCTTTCAGAGAGAAAAAAATAAGAGAGAAGAAACCATCGCGTTTTATGATACGGAGCCGCCGCCAAGCCCTAAAACCTCTCGGGAGGGCTGATCTGGAGTCCGTTCGGGGCTCCAGAGAGGGGGATTCGTCGCCGTCGTCATCATCAAACATCCTCCTTCACCAATTTCATGATGCTCACCGCCGTGCGTGAGTAATTCCATCGTAGGCTTGCTGGACGGTGATGGGTTGGATGAGATTTATCATGTAATCGAGTTAGTTTTGTTAGGGTTTGATCCCTAGTATCCACTATGTTCCGAGATTGATGTTGCTATGACTTTCCTATGCTTAATGCTTGTCACTAGGGCCCGAGTGCCATGATTTCAGATCTGAACCTATTATGTTTTCATGAATATATGTGAGTTCTTGATCCGATCTTGCAAGTATATAGTCACCTACTATGTGTTATGATCCGGCAACCCCGAAGTGACAATAATCGGGACCACTCCCGGTGACGACCTTAGTTTGAGGAGTTCATGTATTCACTATGTGCTAATGCTTTATTCCGGTTCTCTATTAAAAGGAGGCCTTAATATCCCTTAGTTTCCAATAGGACCCCGCTGCCACGGGAGGGTAGGACAAAAGATGTCATGCAAGTTCTTTTCCATAAGCATGTATGACTATATACGGAATACATGCCTACATTATATTGATGAATTGGAGCTAGTTCTGTGTCACCCTATGTTATGACTGTTACATGATGAACCACATCCGGCATAATTATCCATCATTGATTCGGTGCCTATGAGTTTTCCATATACTGGTTTACGCTTATTTACTTTCCCGCTGCTACTGTTACAATCACTACAAAATACCAAAAACATTACTTTTGCTGTCTTTACTTTTGTTGCTGCTACCACCACTATCATATTACTGTGCTACTAAACACTTTGCTGCAGATACTAAGTTTCCAGGTGTGGTTGAATTGACAACTCAGCTGCTAATACTTGAGAATATTCTTTGGCTCCCCTTGTGTTGAATCAATAAATTTGGGTTGAATACTCTACCCTCGAAAGCTGTTGCGATCCCCTATACTTGTGGTTTATCAAGACCAATTTCTAGCGCCGTTGCCGAGGAACATAGCTCTATTCTTTGAGTCACTTGGGATTTATATCTGCTGGACACTATGAAGAACTTGAGAGATCCAAAAACCAAGATCTATCCCTCAACTACGAGGGGAGGTAAGGAACTGCCATCTAGCTCTGCACTTGATTCACCTTCTGTTATGAGTAAGTTTGCGACACCTACACCTGCTTCTGCTATTCGTTCCGATATGTCGCATGTTATTGATGATGCCACTTATGCTATGCATGATACTTATGATGAAACTGCTTCTATGCCTGATACTACTGTGCCCCTTAGTGAATTTATTGATACACAAATTGCTAGGGCTAGAGAAAAAGAAATTATTGAATCTGAATACGATGATGATAGTGATGATGAAAATATGCCAGTTATTCCTGAGGGCTATCTTTTTGATATGGAATATTCTGCCGCTATTTTAGCTTGCAGGGATAGATATGAGCTTAAGAGGTTATTAATTAAATGGAACAAAGAATCACTTAGAGATAAAATGAAACCCGACCCTGCTTTTGCTACTTCACCTATCTGCGTTCCTGATAAGGATTATGAATTCTCTGTTGATCCTGATATAATTACTCTAGTTGAATCTGATCTGTTTTACGGCTATGAATCTGAAACTGTTGTGGCACATCTTACTAAGTTAAATGACATAGCTGCCATGTTTACTAATGATGAGAGATCGCGTTACCTCTATATACTCAAAATATTCTCGTTCTCATTAAAGGGTGATGCTAAGATATGGTTTAATTCTCTTGATCCTGGTTGTGTGCGTAGTCCCCAGGATATGATTTATTACTTCTCTGCTAAATATTTCCCTGCTCATAAGAAACAAGCTGCTTTGAGGGAAATATACAACTTCGTGCAAATTAAAGAAGAGAGTCTCCCACAAGCTTGGGGGAGGCTTCTCAAGTTACTTAATGATTTGCCTGATCGTCCTCTTAAGAAACCTGAAATACTTGATATCTTTTATAATGGACTAACCGATGCTTCCAGAGATTACCTGGATAGTTGTGTTGGTTCTCTTTTCAGGGAAAGAACACCGGATGAAGCTGAAATTCTATTGAATAATATGTTGACAAATGAAAATAATTGGGCACCTCCTGAGCCAGCTCCTGAGCCAACTCCTGCTCCAATTACTGAGCCTATTCCTAAACCAACTCCGAAGAAGAGAGGTGTTCTATTCCTCAGCCCCGAGATATGCAAGAGGCAAATAAATCTATGAAAGAAAAAGGTATTAAAGCTGAAGACGTTAAGAATTGACCTCCTATTGAAGAAATACATGGTCTTAGTTCACCGCCTGTTGAAGAAACTTATGATCTAAATTCTTTATTTACTGAAGAACCTCCTGATCCTGATATCTCGACACAGGTAGTAAAGGTAAATTCTCTCTATAGATATGATAAAGTTGAAGTCCCTCCTACTAAAATTGCTAGTCAGTGCTTGGATGAGTTTGATAACTTTATGTTTAAGCAAGACGACTTCAATGCTTATTTTGCTAGACAATTAAAAGAAAATGCTTATATGATTAGACGCTTGGGTGATTATATGGCTGATATTAAAGGTGAACTTAAACTTGTTAGCAAACATGCTTCTATGGTTACCACTCAAGTAGAACAAGTACTTAAGGCTCAAAAAGAAGTGCTTGATGAAATGAATAGTAAGAAAAATAATTATGCTATTAGAGTGGCTACTAGAACTGGTAGAATGACTCAGGAACCTTTGTATCCTGAAGGCCACCCTAAGAGAATCGAGCAAGATTCTCAAAGAAATAATATTGATGTTCCTAGTTCTTCTAAAAAGAAGAAGCAGAAAAATGATAGAACTGTACAAACTTCTAGTGAACCTATTGCTGAACCACCTGATAATCCAAATGATATTTCTATGTCTGATGCTGAAACACAATCTGGTAATGAACATGAACCTAGTGATAATATTAATAATGATGTTCATGATGATGCTCAACCTAGTAATGACAATGATGTAGAAATTGAACCTGCTGTTGATCTTGATAACCCACAATCAAAGAATCAACGTTATGATAAAAGAGACTTTGTTGCTAGGAAACATGGTAAAGAAAGGGAACCTTGGGTTCAGAAACCTATGCCTTTCCCTCTGAAACCATCCAAGAGAAAGGATGATGAGGATTTTGAGCGCTTTGCTGAAATGATTAGGCCTATCTTTTTGCATATGAGATTAACTGATGTGCTCAAAACAAATCCTTATGCTAAATATATGAAGGATATCATTACTAATAAAAGAAAGATACCAGAAGCTGAAATTTCCACTATGCTTGCTAATTATACTTTTAAGGGTGGAATACCAAAGAAACTCGGAGACCCCGGAGTACCTACTATACCTTGCTCCATTAAAAGAAGTTATATTAAAACTGCTTTATGTGATCTTGGAGCCGGTGTTAGTGTTATGCCTCTCTCTTTGTATCGTAGACTTGACTTGAATAAGTTGACACCTACTGAAATATCTTTGCAAATGGCTGATAAATCAACTGCTATACCTGTCGGTATCTGTGAGGATGTGCCTGTTGTGGTTGCAAACGTTACTATTTCAACGGACTTTGTTATACTTGATATTCCCGAGGATGATAGTATGTCTATTATTCTTGGAAGACCTTTTCTTAATACTGCAGGGGCTGTTATTGATTGCAACAAAGGCAATGTCACTTTTTATGTTAATGGTAATGAGCATACGGTACACTTTCGAGGAAACAACCTCATGTTCATAGTATCAACTCTATTGGAAAAATTCCATCGATTATATTTGGAGGTTTTGAATTTCCTCTTCCTACTGTCAAGAAGAAATATGATATTCTTATTATTGGGGATGTGCATATCCCCGTTGAGGTAACTTAGTGTTATTCGAAATTTCTCCGGTTTCATGATTATCGGAATGAGTTTGTTAACAAGACTTGATCAACCTTGTTAGTGGATTCTATTTGATGAGAATGAGATGGATGAAACTAGAAGCACAAACTTCTGTACCCCACTTTTACTTCTGTTAATTAGTAGAAATAAAGTAAAAGTAGTATTTTCAGTCTGTTTCCTGACTTAGCCGTGCAATATAAAAATATCCCGAAAATAAAAGTCCTCAGAATTACATGCCAATTTAATATGATTTTTTCGGGAATATTTGAGGATTTACTGTGCAAAAATTACCGCGGGAGGAGCTGCCACCTAGCCACGAGGGTGGTGGGCGCGCCCCCCTGCCTCGTGGGCCCACGGTGGCCCTCCTCCACTTATCCCAGCACCCATCTTCTTCCTCTGTCTCACACAAACTCGAAAAACCAACTCAAGCACGAGTTCCAGCCACTTTTGCTGTGATTTTCGATCTCCTTGCTCAAAGCACCTCTCGCAAAACTGCTTGGGGAGTTTGTTCCTTGGTATGTGACTCCTCCATTGGTCCAATTAGTTTTTGTTCCAGTGCTTTATTCTTTGCAAATTTGTGCTGCATAGGTGACCTGCTTCTTGACCTTCCATGTCAAATTTATATGGTTCTAAGTAGTTCTAATGCTTGATATAGGCTCTAGGCACTTGTAGGAGTAGTTGCTATCAGTTTTATTAAAGTTGGTTCACTTTTGTTTGAAGTTACTAAAAATTTCAGATTATTTCAGAAAAAAATGAGGAGATTTTTGAGGGGCTCATCGAGCCAAAGCTCGAAGGAAAAGACACCGAAGCCTAAGTATAATTTGCCGCACACCGCGGAGATTCGGGCGTGTGAATGGCCTTCTGAAGATTTCTTGAGAGCAGCCGGTATCTATGAAGATTTTCATGAATTGGCTCACAATGCAGGCCTCACCGCTTTCCTCCATGACCAATGTGATCAGTATCTCTTACTCACAAATACTTTTGTGCAAAACTTTCATTTTCATTCTAGGAACTCACCACCTACGGTGGAGTTTCATTTATATGATGAGCATAAGGAGATGTCACTTTATGATTTCTGTCGGATTTGTTTAATCCCTTTTGAGGGCAAGACAGAAGAACCACATCATGATGATGTGGCTGGGTTTATTGATACTATCACTGTAGGAGAAACTAGGAAGGTTTCCGATGCACGAATCACTAGCATACATTTTCCTGTTTTACGTTACTTTGCATTATTTGCTAGTCATTGTTTAATTGGATGCGGAAACTCTAGAAACCTTAGTATTCCTGATATAATTATTCTGCACCACGGTTTATACAATTATAAAACTTTTAGTATGGGCGGTATTATTGCTAGACGGTTAAGTATGAACCGTACTAAGGGTCCCATCTTTGGAGGCGTCTATGCCACACGCCTAGCTGCACATTTTAACATACCTATTAGGCATGCTGAGAAGGAAGAAAAGGTGCTGCCCCGTGTTTATCTAGATCATAAAAGTATGGTGGCACATGATTTTATTGTTAAAAATAGGGCAGGAGAGCTTAAATATCAATTGTTCTTTAACAAACATCATCCTGCATGCTCCTTCTTTGTTTAATTTTGTAGAATCCTACCTCGTTACGTGGGCTACCGTCCAAGCTTACAAGAATCCTGCACCAGCCCTGGAACAGGAACCACAAGATGAACCTCCACGACAATATGTTTATTCTTGGGATCTAGAGATGACTGTCAGCCAGTGGCAGTCAGAGTCTTCTTCTTCATCACAGTATGATCCCAACTATTCCTCCTCATCACAGTACGACCCCAACAACTATTATTATGGATATCCGCCAGGCCAGCCGTGGCCATAGACCAACTTAGGCCAAAAGCCTAAGCTTGGGGGAGTACGTATTTCTCACCGACATTACATTATGTTCACACACACTCATTGCTAGATGTCGGTGCTCATACTCTTTCACTGTAATATCCATGCTAGTTTATTTTCTTTTTCCTGCTTTCTTCTTATGTGTTTAATAAACCTTAAGAAAAACCAAAAAAAATTAGTAGTAGTTATTTTTCTGCTGTAGTAGTAATAATTAAAAAGAAAACCCAAAAATATTTCCCGTTCTTCTTTTGCTTGTTGGGAGCTTTCCCGTGTAAATAGTTTTATTTCTTTTCTTTTCTTTGGGGGTCAGTAGGAGAAGACCGTAATTAAATTGTTGAAGTGGCTCTTATATGCATTATTGTTGATTTAACCCAGAGCCCATATTGCCTTGACTTCTCCTGTTTATTGAATGCTCGCAGATTCCAGCTTAGTCCAATGCATGTGCACCCTTATTATTATTATTCACACCGTTCGGTCATGCAAGTGAAAGGCAATTATGATGATATATGATGGACTGACTGAGATGAGAAAAGCTGGTATGAACTCGACCTCTTTCGTTTTTGTAAATATAATGAGTCCCTCGTTCTTGATTCAGCTTATTATGAATAAACATGTTTGCAATGACAATTAGAGATCATAGTTGCTTGTGCCATGCTTGATTAGATATGAGTTATAATGATTTACCTTGTGTGCCAACATGCTATTGAGATGGTTATGATGTGGTATGATGGGGTGGTATCCTCCTTTGAATGATTTAAGTGACTTGACTTGGCACATGTTCACGCATGTAGTTGAAGAAAATCAACATAGCCTTCACGATATTTATGTTCATGGTGGATTATATCCTACTCATGCTTGCATCCAAGGTTTATTAATTTTAATGCATGTACATGGCTGTTGTTGCTCTCTAGTTGGTCGCTTCCCAGTCATTTGCTAGCCTTCACGTGTACTAAGCGGGAATACTGCTTGTGCATCCAATCCCTTAAACCCTAAAGTTATTCCAGATGAGTCCACCATACCTTCCTATATGCGGTATCTACCCGCCATTCCAAGTAAATTTGTATGTGCCAAACTCTAAACCTTCAAATAAACATTATGTTTTTTATGCTCGAATAGCTCATGTATCAACCAAGGCTGTCCTTATCTTCCGTGTTAGGCGGGTTATTCTCAAGAGGAGTGGACTCTGCTCCTCACTCATGAGAAAATGGCTGGTCACCGGGATGCCCAGTCCCATGCTTTATGCAAACTAAATCAAAATTAATTGCAAACAAAACTCCCCCTGGGACCTGATGTATGTTGGAGGCACTCGTTGTTTCGAGCAAGTCATGGATTGATGCCTGTTGGTGGAGGGGGGGTATAAACTTTACCATTCTGTTTGGGAACCGCCTATAATGTGTTTAGCATGGAAGATATCGCCATCTCTTAGTTTTTACGTTCACAATGAATGTATATCGCTCAAAATACAATTTATCTCTATTTCAAAACCGAGCTCTGGCACCTCTACAAATCCCTGCTTCCCTCTGCGAAGGGCCTATCCATTTACTTTTATGTTGAGTCATCACCCTCTTATTAAAAAGCACTAGCTGGAGAGCACAGCTGTCATTTGCATTCATCACCGTTAATTTATATTGGGTACGACTATGATTGGGTCTCTTTTTACCATGAATTACAATGTCTGGTCAGTCCTTGATCTTTAAAGGTGCTCTGCATTTATGTTTTGCGGTCTCAGAAAGGGCTAGCGAGATACCATCTTGTTATATCGTATTATGATTGTTTTGAGAAAGTGTTGTCATCTGAGATTTATTATTATGACTTGCTAGTTGATTATGCTATTGATATGAGTAATTATGAGACCTAAGAATTATTGCAAATGTGGTTAGTTATGATATATGTTGAAAACCTGAATGCTGGCTTGACATAGTTACAACAACAAGAGCAAACAGAGTTTGTAAAAGTTTTTCTTTCTTTCTTTCAGTTTGTCAACTGAATTGCTTGAGGACAAGCAAGGGTTTAAGCTTGGGGGAGTTGATACGTCTCCGTCGTATCTACTTTTCCAAACACTTTTGCCCTTGTTTTGGACTCTAACTTGTATGATTTGAATGGAACTAACCCGGACTGGCGTTGTTTTCAGCAGAATTGACATGGTGTTGTTATATGTGCAGAAAACAAATATTCTCAGAATGTCCTAAAACTCCACGGAACATCTTAGAAAAAATAAAAAACCCTCGCCAAAGATGAAGACCAGGGGGCTCACACCCTTCTCATGAGGGTGGGGGCGCCCCCCTAGGGCGCGCCCCTACCTCGTGGGCCCCCTGGAAACCCTCCGACGCCAACTCCAACTCTATATGTTTGCTTTCGGAGAGAAAAAAAATCAGAGAGAAGGAATCATCGCATTTTACGATATGGAGCCGCCGCCAAGCCCTAAAACCTCTCGGGAGGGCTGATCTGGAGTCCGTTCGGGGCTCCGGAGAGGGGGATTGGTCACCGTCGTCATCATCAACCATCCTCCACCACCAATTTCATGATGCTCACCGCCGTGCGTGAGTAATTCCATCGTAGGCCTGCTGGACTGTGATGGGTTGGATGGGATTTATCATGTAATCGAGTTAGTTTTGTTAGGGTTTGATCCCTAGTATCCACTATGTTCTGAGATTGATGTTGCTATGACTTTGCTATGCTTAATGCTTGTCACTAGGGCCCGAGTGCCATGATTTCAGATCTGAACCTATTATGTTTTCATGAATATATGTGAGTTCTTGATCCGATCTTGCAAGTCTATAGTCACCTACTATGTGTTATGATCCGGCAACCCCGAAGTGACAATAATCGGGACCACTCCCGGTGATGACCTTAGTTTGAGGAGTTCAGGTATTCACTATGTGCTAATGCTTTGTTCCTGTTCTCTATTAAAACGAGGCCTTAATATACCTTAGTTTCCATAGGACCCCGCTACAGCGGGAGGGTAGGACAAAAGATGTCATGCAAGTTCTTTTCCATAAGCACGTATGACTATATACGGAATACATGCCTACATTACATTGATGAATTGGAGCTAGTTTTGTGCCACCCTATGTTATGACTGTTACATGATGAAGCGCATCCGGCATAATTATCCATCACTGATCCGGTGCCTACGAGTTTTCCATATACTGGTTTACGCTTATTTACTTTCCAGCTGCTACTGTTACAATCACTACAAAATACCAAAAACATTACTTTTGTTGTCTTTACTTTTGTTGCTGCTACCACCACTATCATATTATTGTGCTACTAAACACTTTGCTGCAGATACTAAGTTTCCAGGTGTGGTTGAATTGACAACTCAGCTGCTAATACTTGAGAATATTCTTTGGCTCCCCTTGTGTCGAACCAATAAATTTGGGTTGAATACTCTACCCTCGAAAGCTGTTGCGATCCCCTATACTTGTGGGTTATCACAAAGCTTGCGGTACATCAAGATCGTGCCAAATCAAGAATAGGAGAGAGAGAGAGAGGGAGAGAGAGATCAAACACATAGCTACTGGTACATACCCTCAGCCCTGAGGCTGAACTACTCCCTCCTCGTCATGGAGACCGCCGGGATGATGAAAATGGTTGTCCGTGTCAAAACCGGCGGATCTCGGGTAGGGGGTCCCGAACTGTGCGTCTAAGGTCGATGGTAACCAGAGATAGGGGACACGATGTTTTACCGAGGTTCGGGCCCACTTGATGGAGGTAATACCCTATGTCCTGCTTGATTGATCTTGATGAATATGAGGATTACAATAGTTGATCTACCACGAGATCGTGGTGGCTAAACCCTAGATGTCTAGCCTGTATGATTGTGATTGCTCCTAAGGACTAAACCCTCCGGTTTATATAGACACTGGAGGGGCCTAGGGTTATACAAAGTCGGTTATAGAGAAAGGAAATAATACACCCGGACTCCTAGCTTGCCTTCCACACAAAGGAGAGTCCCGTCTGGACACGGGAGGAAGTCTTCTATCTTGTATCTTCATGGCCCAATAGTCCGGCCCATGTCACATAGGCCGGACGCCTGTGGACCCCTTAATCCAGGACTCCCTCAGTAGCCCCTGAACCAGGCTTCAATGACGATGTGTCTGGTGCGCTGATAGTCTTCGGCATTGCAAGGTGGCTTCTTCCTCCGAACACTTCAAAGCATCTGATCCGAAGAGTCATACTCGGCGTTCCATTTAATGTCGTACCCATTGGCTTCTGCGCCTCCACCGCTTCGGCTTCCACATGTCGAGCGAACACGAAAGGTCAGAGCACTTTTTGCACATACCACCCTAGCCATGTAAGAAGGGTGTCTATTTAAAGGGCCTGGATCTCATATCCCATTCCACATCGAGCGGAAAATACTTAGAGATTGGTAGGAGAAACCATTCCAGCATGGCTAGCGTTCCCGGTTCTTCCTCCCGTCCCCATGGATCCGAAAAAGGTGATTGGGGGAAATGCTCAGTATCCCACGGCTAGCTAAGTAAGCTTCAAACGCAGGGATTCCTCCTCCTCCCCCCCCCCCCCCCCCCCCCCGCGGATTTAGTCCCTGTCCGGTCAGGATTAACCTCTTTTATGGGTGAAGCCCTGGCGGAAAATTTCCCCAATCCAGCCAGCGGGGAGCAAGTGTGATTTATATCCTTCTTAATAAGAGGCGCCGGGTTTCTAATCCACCCCTTCCTCCAAGGTCTTCTGCAGTACTACGGCCTCCAACTGCACAATCTCACGCCGGGCTCCATTCTGCACATCGCAGGCTACGTTGCTCTTTGCGAGCTATTCCTGGGCTGCGAGGCCCATTTCAAGCTGTGGAGGAAACGGTTCTGCCTCGTCCCTCGCTCCCAAAAGGGATCTATATTTGAGGTGGGCGGCACCAAAATATGGCGCATAGCCGGGACCGGATACTTATCTGGCATGCCGAAGAAGGCGTCCGAGGAGTTGTCCTCAAAGTGGTTCTATATTGAGGATGTCGCTCTCCCTGACCCAGTCCGAATGGGCCTTCCCGAATTTACCAGTGCTCCATTGAAGAAACGCCACAGCTGGCACCCTTGGAGCCTCGAGGAGGAAGATAGTGAGGAAGTCCAACAATTAATGTGCAAGATAAGGCCAGTCGCCTAGTCCGGATTATCAATAATCGAGGTAATGGCCACTTCCATAGTGCGAGGTGTTCAGCCGCTCCAATTTAGGGGGCTTCCCATGTGGCACTACAATGGGGAAGACGACGCCTCACGCTGTGGATGAAAGGGTCCGGATTCCCTTACCGCCCTGGCTGCAATACTGGCCGATTTGTATAAAGGGGAGAAAGAGGAGTTCGCTCGTCTTACGCTCCGGGAAGGATTTTCTATGTACAATCCTCCTAGCTGGGTGAGTTTTAATCCCATCACTCTACTCAATCCTCTCCCTGGGTCATGTTTAATTGGCATTAACCCGTCCATTTGCAACAGGTATGGCGGAAGGTTATAGCGGGGATCTATAGCCCCGCTCCATAGCCGGAGAACTGTAACCGGGACCTTGACCCTGGATACGAAGAGGATCCGGACATATTTGTAGAGCTTGAGGAGGGAGTATTCTACCAGGCGAGCTATGATGGCACAGTAGTGCCAATCGTGGCTGATTATCCCAGCCTCCTTCCTGCCTCACATGTACGTAATCAGGAGACATCTCCTCCGAAAGAGCTTCCTCACTGTACCTCACCCACCGCACTGTCTCGTGCTCCAAAGGGGAGGCGCTCGGCGCGCCATGCTACACCAAAGGCGTCTCGTAAGAGCGCGGTGCCCGCGCTGAACAAGTCGTTGAAGAGGAAGGCAAACGATAACACGGCCGAACCTTCATCGAAGAGGTATGGCTTTTTAAATATGCCTCTTGGCCATCACATCAAACTGTAACATTATACGTTGCGTCTTATCAGGAAGAGTGTTTGCCGGATTATGTCCGGGGATCTTGCCGGTCACGCCTCCGCTAGTCAGATTCTAGACCCTGCCCTAAGGACGGGGGCTGACACGGGAGTGACGCTGGATTGTCCTTCTGCAGAGGATTCGGATGATATGTACGTCACGAACTCTGAAGTGGAGAGCTCCATGAATCATTGGCGCTGGAGGGCCGCTCTTCGCGACCCGGTTTTACAAAAGAGGCATTTAATGCCTTCAACTCGGCTGATGCATACATCCGAGCTGCTCGGGATGGGCTTACCAGAGCCACAGATCAGCATTTGAAAGATACGCGGGTAAGTACGCATTGTACAACCTTTGTAATCATATACCTGTAGCCCCCGAGTCTTGAAGTAGTTGATACAACCAATTTAGGGATCATTGTATAATCAGGCACTTACAAATAAGAACAACCTGCTGTCTCAAGAGCTGGAAATGTGTCGGACCCAGCTAGCTATGGCTACCGCCGAATTGGAGAAATCCAAGGAGGCACCGCCTAGTAATGTTTCCCTCCATCCAGAAAGAGTATAATCATATACCATTAATATTAATACTGTTGTGTTTCCTCCGACAGGATCAGTAGATCAACTGAGAGAGAAACTGAAAGTTGCCCAGGCCGGTGAACAGGAGGGTAAAAGGCAACAGGCAACAGGCGAAGGTGTGCTGACGCGGGTCAGGGACGACAAGAACAAGCTGCAGGATTCCAACATCCTGATGGGCGAACAGCTAAAAGATGTACGAGCCCAGCTGGTTGATGTCGTAAAGGAGAATAAGAGGCTATGAAGCGGCATGCTCAGTATGCTTTCGAACTTACCTTCACGAAATTCGGTGGAAAAATGAGCTGACAGATTTATGTCTGCAGGTATGCTGACTGGCCGTCCCGAAGAGGAGATGTCCGGATCTCAAGGCGATCTGCTCCAAGAGTTGTCCCAAGTGCACGAGCGAGCTCGGCAAGCAATGCGGAGCATTGCCAAGGCTTTATGGCCATCCGCCTCCCCTCCAGGAAGTATGGAGGAGCTTGTGAAGCTATTCCAAGGGGCTCAGCGGCGCTTTCAATTATGGAAGATTTCGGCCTGCCGAGAAGGTGCGTGAGAGGCCTGGGCCATGGTAAAAACACGGTACACCAAGCTTGATCCAAATCATATGGCCTGGGTCAGACCTCGGGGGTCAGTTGGACAAGAAATTCCCATTAGTCTATTATATGACCAAGTAAAGATAGCCGCCAAGTTTTCTCAGCAGGATTGTAAGCTAGACAGTCTGTGAGACGACGTAGAGGAAGTTTTTGACTCCAAGTGACTATGTACTTCATTTGACAAATTTGTCCCTAGCCGGATTATAAAACGATTGTCATGGTAGACCTTTTCGCTTCGACCTCTGGACCCGAAGGTGCGGAGTGTTTCCGAATACCCGCTTGATAATATAGACCGGGGTATGTGTGGAAACCAGGCGTAGGGTTCATAGTTGCTTGAACAGAAAAGTTGACTCCAGCTAGCTATGTTATATTACATGTTGATTGTAAGAAACATCTTCCAGGGAGAATAGTTCCGTTAAGGGTTCCTTTCCCTGGGCGGATATGTGTTAGTATGCATGTTCAAATTGTGATTGAAAAATCACAGTATACGTAATATCTGGGGGTACATGGTGTGATGAAGGTAAAATGTCTTTATTTCACCGATCGAATATTCCCTTAAGAACGCTAGCTTTTGGCTTCACCCAGTCTGAGGTACAAGCCCGGATGACCCGGCTGTAACAATCGCAGAGGTGCTCCCTTTATGCCCTAGCCGAGCAAACGAGAACGTAGGGCATAAGCACACGAGCCAGGCAACCCAGCTTAGCAAAAACTTAAGTCATAATGATGCATATAATGGCGAAGAAAAGGTACATATGTGGAAGAGGACACATATGTGTTGAGCTTGATGCTCGGAAAATAATAATAAGCTTCTGTAACAGAAGCCCCCAGGTATTATGAGTGTATACATTTAAGGATGTGCACATCATGTTGGAAATATGCCCTAGAGGCAATAATAAATTGGTTATTATTATATTTCCTTGTTCATGATAATCGTTTATTATCCATGCTAGAATTGTATTGATAGGAAACTCAGATACATGTGTGGATACATAGACAACACCATGTCCCTAGTAAGCCTCTAGTTGACTATCTCGTTGATCAATAGATGGTTACGGTTTCCTGACCATGGACATTGGATTTCGTTGATAACGGGATCACATCATTAGGAGAATGATGTGATGGACAAGACCCAATCCTAAGCCTAGCACAAGATCGTGTAGTTCGTATGCTAAAGCTTTTCTAATGTCAAGTATCATTTCCTTAGACCATGAGATTGTGCAACTCCCGGATAGCGTACGAGTGCTTTGGGTGTGCCAAATGTCACAACGTAACTGGGTGGCTATAAAGGTACACTGCGGGTATCTCCGAAAGTGTCTGTTGGGTTGGCACGAATTGAGACTGGGATTTGTCACTCCGTGTAACGGAGAGGTATCTCTGGGCCCACTCGGTAGGACACCATCATAATGTGCACAATGTGACCAAGGAGTTGATCACGGGATGATGTGTTACGGAATGAGTAAAGAGACTTGCCGATAACGAGATTGAACAAGGTATCGGGATACCGACGATCGAATCTCGGGCAAGTATCGTACCGATAGACAAAGGGAATTGTATACGGGATTGATTGAATCCTTGACATCATGGTTCATCCGATGAGATCATCGTGGAACATGTAGGAGCCAACATGGGTATCCATATCCCGCTGTTGGTTATTTACCGGAGAGATGTCTCGGCCATGTCTGCATGACTCCCGAGCCTGTAGGGTCTACACACTTAAGGTTCGATGACGCTAGGGTTATAGGGAAAGTATGTACGCGGTTACCGAATGTTGTTCGGAGTCCCGGATGTCACGAGGAGTTCCGGAATGGTCCAGAGGTAAAGATTCATATATAGGAAGTACGGTTTCGGCCACCGGAAGTGTTCCGGGCATCACCGGTAGTGTACCGGGACCACCGGAGGGGTCCGGGGGTCCACCGGGAGGGGCCACGGGCCCCGGAGGCATACATGGGCCAATAGTGGGAAGGGACCAGCCCCTAGGTGGGCTGGGGCGCCTCCCCACCAAGGCCCAAGGCGCCTCCAAGAGGGGAGGGGGCAAACCCTAGGGCAGATGGGCCTTAAGGCCCACCCCAGGTGCGCCTCCCCCTCTCCCCCTTGTGGCCGCCACCCTAGACGGGATCTAGGGCTGCTGCCCCCCTTGGGGTGGGAACCCTAGGTGGGGGCGCAGCCCTCCCTCTCCCCCTATATATAGTGGAGGCAAAGGGGTAGCCCAACACACGATTCGATCTCCCTGTTGGCGCAGCCCTACCCCTCTCCCTCCTCGTCTCTCGTAGTGCTTGGCGAAGCCCTGCTGGAGTCCCGCGCTCCTCCACCACCACCACGCTGTCGTGCTGCTGCTGGACGGAGTCTTCCCCAACCTCTCCTTCTCCCCTTGCTGGATCAAGGCGTAGGAGACGTCACCGGGATGCACGTGTGTTGAACGCGAAGGCGCCGTTGTTCGGCGCTTAGATCGGAATCAACCGCGATCTGAATCGCTACGAGTAAGACTCCTTCATCTGCGTTCTTGTAACGCTTCCGCTTAGCGATCTACAAGGGTATGTAGATGCACTCTCCTTCCCCTCATTGCTAGATTACTCCATAGATTGATCTTGGTGATGCGTAGAAAATTTTAAATTTCTGCTACGATCCCCAACAGTGGCATCATGAGCTAGGTCTATGCGTAGTTTCTATGTACGAGTAGAACACAAAGCAGTTGTGGGCGTCGATATTGTCAATTCACTTGCCGTTACTTGTCTTATCTTGATTCGGCGGCATCGTGGGATGAAGCGGCCCGGACCGACCTTACACGTACTCTTACGTGAGACTGGTTCCACCAACTGACATGCACTAGTTGCATAAGGTGGCTAGCGGGTGTCTGTCTCTCCCACTTTAGTCGGATCGGATTCGATGAAAAGGGTCCTTATGAAGGGTAAATAGAAATTGGCATATCACATTGTGGTTTTGGCGTAGGTAAGAAACGTTCTTGCTAGAAACCTATAGCAGCCACGTAAAAACTTGCAACAACAATTAGAGGACGTCTAACTTGTTTTTGCAGCACGTGCTGTGTGATGTGATATGGCCAAAAGGATGTGATGAATTATATATGTGATGTATGAGATTGATCATGTTCTTGTAATAGGAATCTCGACTTGCATGTCAATGAGTATGACAACCGGCAGGAGCCATAGGAGTTGTCTTAATTTATTTATGACCTGCGTGTCAACATAAATGTCATGTAATTACTTTACTTTATTGCTAAAGCGTTAGCCATAGTAGTAGAAGTAATAGATGACGAGACAACTTCAAGAAGACACGATGATGGAGATCATGGTATCATGCCGGTGACAACGGTGATCATGGAGCCCCGAAGATGGAGATCAAAAGGAGCAAAAATGATATTGGCCATATCATGTCACTATTTGATTGCATGTGATGTTTATCATGTTTTACATCTTATTTGCTTAGAACGATGGTAGCTTAAATAAGATGATCCCTCACTAAAATTTCAAGAAAAGTGTTCCCCCTAACTGTGCACCGTTGCGAAGGTTCGTTGTTTCGAAGCACCACGTGATGATCGGGTGTGATAGAATCTAACGTTCGAATACAACGGGTGTTGACGAGCGTAGCATGTACAGACATGGCCTCGGGACACATGCGAAACACTTAGGTTGACTTGACGAGCCTAGCATGTACAGACATGGCCTCGGAACACGGAAGACGGAAAGGTCGAACATGAGTCGTATAGAAGATACGATCAACATGAGATGTTCACCGTTGATGACTAGTCCATCTCACATGATGATCGGACACGGCCTAGTCGATTCGGATCATGTTTCACTTAGATGACTAGAGGGATGTCTATCTGAGTGGGAGTTCATTAAATAATTTGATTAGATGAACTCAATTATCATGAACATAGTCTAAATTGTCTTTGCAAATATCTTGTAGATAAATACCTCACGTTGTAGCTCCCTGTTTCAATATGTTCCTAGAGAAAGATTAAGTTGAAAGATATTGTAAGCAATGATGCGGACTAAGTCTGTAGTCCGAGGAGTGTCCTCACTGCTACACAGAAGGCTTATGTCTTTGATGCACCGCTCGATGTGCAAACCCCTACAACATGGTCTGTGGATGTTGTGAACACCTGACAGACACATCCTGATGACTACTTGATAGTTTAGTGCACCATACTTTACGGCTTAGAATCGGGATTCCAATGACGTTTTGAACGCCATAGAACATATGAGATGTTCCAAGAGCTGAAATTGGGATTTCAGGCTCATGCCCGTGTTGAGAGGTGTGAGACCTCTGACAAGTTCTTTTGCCAACAAGATGGAGGAGAATAGCTCAGCTAGTGAGCATGTGCTCAGAATGTCTGGGTGCTACAATCACTTAAATCAAGTGGGAGTTAAATTTCCAGATAAGATAGTGATTGATAGAGTTCTCTAGCCACTATCAATAAGCTACTAGATCTTCGTGATGAACTATGACATGCAAGGGATGGAGATGATCCCGGAGCTGTTCGCGGTGCTTAAGACTGCAAAAGGTAGAAATCAAGAAGGAGCATCAAGTGTTGATGGTTTAACAAGACCACTAGTTTGAAGAAGGGCAAGGGCTAGAAGGGAAACTTCATGGATGGCAAACCAGTTGCCGCTCCAGTTTAGAAACCCAAGGTTGAACCCAAACCCGAGACTAAGTGCTTCTATTGTAAGGGGAACAGTCACTGGTAGCGGAATTACCCCAAATGCATGGTAGATAAGAAGGCTGGCAACTTCAACAAAGTATATACGTGTTATTAATGTGTACCTTACTAGTACTCCTGGTAGCACCTGGGTATTGGATACCGGTTCAGTTGCTATTATTTGTGACTTGAAGCAAAAGCTACGGACTAAACGGAGACTGGCTAAGGGCGAGGTGACGATGTGTGTTGGAAGTGTTTCCAAAGTTAATGAGATCACCATCGCATGCTCCATCTGCCTTCGGGGTTAGTATTGAACTTAGATAAATGTTATTAGGTGTCTACGTTGTGCATGAATATGATTAGATCATGTTCATTGCAATACGGTCATTCATTTTAGTTAGAGAATAATGGTTATTCTGTTTACATGGATGATACCTTTCATGGTCATGCACCCTATGTGAATGGTTCATTGAATCTTGGTCGTGGTAATACACATGTTCACGCCAAAAATATGTAGAGTTAATAATGATAGTACCACTTTCTCGTGGCACTGCCGCTTGGGTCATATTGGCGTAAGATGCATGAAGAAACTCCATGTCGATGGATTTTTGGAGGCACTTGATTTTGAATCACTTGACACATGCGAGCCATGCCTCATGGGCAGGATGACTAAGACCCCATTTTCAGGTACAATGAAACGGGCAAGTGACTTGTTGGAAATCATACATGCTGATGCGTCTGATCCAGTGAGAATTGAAGCGTGTGGTGGATATCGCTATTTTCTTATCTTCACTGACGATTTGAGTAGATATAGGTACATTTACTTAATGAAGCACAAGTCTGAAACGTTTGAAAAGTTCAAGGGATTTCAGAGTGAAGTTAAGAACCATCATAACAAGAAGATCAAATTCCTACGATCTGACCGATGAGAATTTCTGAGTTATGAGTTTTGCAATCACTTAAGACATTGTGGAATTGTTTCACAGTTGAAGCCACCTGGAACACCACATGGTAATGGTGTGTCCGGACGTCGTAATCGAACCCTATGAGATATGGTGCGTTCTATGATGTCTCTTACCGATCTACCGTTTTCATTTTGAGGTTATGCATTAGAGACAGCTGCATTCACTTTAGATAGGACATCATCTAAGTCCATTGAGACGACGTCATATGAACATTGGTTTGGCAAGAAACGAAAGTTGTCGTTTCTTAATGTTTGGAGCTGCGATGCTTAAGGCTTCAGCCGGAGAAGCTCGAACCCAAAAGCGGACAAACACATCTTCATAGGATACCCAAAGGTGACAGTTGGGTATACCTTCTATCTCAGATCCGAGGGCAAATTGTTTGTCGCTAAGAATGGGTCCTTTCTCGAGAAGGAGTTTCTCTCGAAAGAATTGAGTGGGAGGAAGATAGAACTTGATGAGGTTGTCGAACCTTTATTTCAACCAGAGAGTGATGCAACACAGAAAGATGTTTTCTGTGGTGCCTACGTCTGTTGAAGAGGAAGTTAATGATAGTGATCATGAAGCTTCGGATCAAGTTGCTATCGAACCTCATAGGTCGACAAGGATATGTACTACTCCTGAGTGGTACGGTAATCCTGTCTTAGATATCATGTTGTTAGACAACAATGAACCTACGAGCTATGGAGAAGCGATGGTGGGCCCGTATTCCGATAAATGGTTAGAATCCATGAAATCCGAGATAGGATCCATGTATCAGAACAAAGTATGGACTTTGGTGGACTTGCCCGATGACCGGCAAGCCATTGAGATAAATGGATCTTTAAGAAGAAGACGGACGTGGGCGGTAATGTTACCGTCTATGAAGCTCGACTTGTGGGAAAGAGTCTTTCCACAAGTTCAAGGAGTTGACTACGATTAGAATTTCTCACCCATAGCGATGCTTAAGTTCGTCGGAATCATGTTAGCATTAGCTGTATTTTTCGATTATGAAATCTGACAGATGGATGTCAAAACAAGTTTTCTTACCAGTTTTCGTCAGAAAAGTTGTATGTGATACAATAAAAGGTCTCATCGATCCTAAGGATGCTAAAAAGGTATGCTGGCTCTAGCAATCCTTCTATGGACTAGAGCAAGCGTCTCGGAGTCGGAATATATTCTTTGATGGAGTGATCAAAGCTTTTAGGTTTATACAATGTTTGCTAGAAACTTGTATTTACAAGAAAGTGAGTGGGAGCACTACAGCATTTCTGATAAGTATATGTGGATGAACTATTGTTGATCCGAAATAATGTAGAATTTCTGGAAAGCATAAACGGTTGTTTGAAGAGTGTTTTTCAAAGGAAGACCTGGATAAAGCTGCTTACATACTGGGCATCAAGATCTATAGAGATAGATCAAAACGCCTGATGATACTTTCAAAGAACGCACACCTTGACATGTTTTTGAAGGATTTCAAAATAGATCAGTTAAAGAAGGGGTTCTTACCTGAGTTGTAAGGTGTGAAGTTGAGTAAGACTCGAAGATTGACCACGGCAGAAGAAAGAGGAAGGACGAAGGTCGTCCCCTATGCTTTTGTCATAGGCTTTATACGGTATGCCATGCTGAAGTACCGCACCTGATGTGTGCCTTGCCAAATGTCTGGCAAGAGGGTACAAAGGTGATCTAGGAGAGGATCACCAGATAGCGGTCGAAATTATCCTTGGAGGAATAAGGAAATGTTTCTCGGTTATGGAGATGATAAAGAGTTCGACGTAAAGAGTTACGTCGATGCAAGCTTAACACCTATCCGGATAGCTCTGAGTAGAGATACCGATACGTCTAATGGAGCAACAATTTGGAATAGCTCCAAGTGGAACGTGGTAGCAGCATCTACGATATGACATAAAGTTTTGCGAAATACATAGGGATCTGAATATGGCAAGACCCGTTGACTACAACTTCTCTCACAAGCATAACATGATCAAACCCAGAACTCTTTGAGTGTTTATCACATAGTGATGTGAACTAGATCATTGAGTCTAGTAGACTCTTAGATGTTGGTCACATGGCGATGTGACATGTGAGTGTTAATCACATGGCGATGTGAACTAGATTATTGACTCTAGTGCAAGTGGGAGACTGTTGGAAATATGCCCTAGAGGCAATAATAAATTGGTTATTATTATATTTCCTTGTTCATGATAATCGTTTATTATCCATGCTAGAATTGTATTGATAGGAAACTCGGATACATGTGTGGATACATAGACAACACCATGTCCCTAGTAAGCCCCTAGTTGACTAGCTCGTTGATCAATAGATGGTTACGGTTTCCTGACCATGGACATTGGATCTCGTTGATAACGGGATCACATCATTAGGAGAATGATGTGATGGACAAGACCCAATCCTAAGCCTAGCACAAGACCATGTAGTTCGTATGCTAAAGCTTTTCTAATGTCAAGTATCATTTCCTTAGACCATGAGATTGTGCAACTCCCGGATACCGTAGGAGTGCTTTGCGTGTGCCAAACGTCACAACATAACTGGGTGGCTATAAAGGTACACTACAGGTATCTCTGAAAGTGTTTGTTGGGTTGGCACGAATCGAGACTGGGATTTGTCACTCCGTGTAACGGAGAGGTATCTCTGGGCCCACTCGGTAGGACATCATCATAATCTACACAATGTGACCAAGGAGTTGATCACGGGATGATGTGTTACGGAACGAGTAAAGAGACTTGCCGGTAACAAGATTGAACAAGGTATCGGGATACCAACGATCGAATCTCGGGCAAGTATCGTACCGATAGAGAAAGGGAATTATATACGGGATTGATTGAATCCTTGACATCGTGGTTCATCCGATGAGATCATCGTGGAACATGTAGGAGCCAACATGGGTATCCAGATCCCGCTGTTGGTTATTGACCGGAGAGTTGTCTCGGCCATGTCTGCATGACTCCCGAGCCCGTAGGGTCTACACACTTAAGGTTCGATGACGCTAGGGTTATAGGGAAAGTATGTACGCAGTTACCGAATGTTGTTCGGAGTCCCGGATGAGATACCGGACGTCACGAGGAGTTCCGGAATGGTCCGGAGGTAAAGATTGATATATAGGAAGTATGGTTTTGGCCACCGGAAGTGTTTCGGGCATCACCGGTAGTGTACCGGGACCACCGGAGGGGTCCGGGGGTCCACCGGGAGTGGCCACGGGCCCCGGAGGCATACATGGGCCAATAGTGGGAAGGGTCCAGCCCTAGGTGGGCTGGGGCGCCTCCCCACCAAGGCCCAAGGCGCCTCCAAGAGGGGAGGGGGCAAACCCTAGGGCAGATGGGCCCTATGGCCCACCCCAGGTGCGCCTCCCCCTCTCCCCCTTGTGGCCGCCTCCCTAGATGGGATCTAGGGCTGCCGCACCCCTTGGGGTGGGAACCCTAGGTGGGGGCACAGCCCTCCCTCTCCCCCTATATATAGTGGAGGCAAAGGGGCAGCCCAACACACGATTCGATCTCCCTGTTGGCGCAGCCCTACCCCTCTCCCTCCTCGTCTCTCGTAGTGCTTGGCGAAGCCCTGCTCGAGTCCCGCGCTACTCCACCACCACCACGCCATCGTGTTGCTGCTGGACGGAGTCTTACCCAACCTCTCCTTCTCCCCTTGCTGGATCAAGGCGTAGGAGACGTCACCGGGCTGCACGTGTGTTGAACGCAGAGGCGGCATTTTTCGGCGCTTAGATCGGAATCAACCACGATCTGAATCGCTACGAGTACGACTCCTTCATCCGCGTTCTTGTAACGCTTCCGCTTAGCGATCTACAAGGGTATGTAGATGCACTCTCCTTCCCCTCGTTGCTATATTACTCCATAGATTGATCTTGGTGATGCGTAGAAAATTTTAAATTTCTGCTACGATCCCCAACACATCATAGGTGCGTGGTCTGGCCGCACAAGAGCTAAAGAGCTAGAGAAAAATTAAAGAGGGTAAAAGTGAAAACAAAGGGAGTAGAAGATGAACAAAGAGTACGGCTCTAGGCGTAGAATCTTCGGAGTCTTGCGGTATTCCACGGGTTCGGCTCTAGGTGATTGTCAGATGCATCATGCAGGCAGTACGCTCCTCCTGCGAGAACCTTGTCTATGATGAAGGGACCCTCCTAGTTGGGCATGAGTGTAACGCCCCGGACACACCCGCCGGTGGTCGTTACTCCTGGCGGGATCTAGACTGGCCCCACAGATCAATACTAGTCTTTTCTGCGCAATTTGTCCTCACTCGTGCGCAATCGGGAGCAACTTCCCGGTCAGTCACCCGAAAAAGAAGGAATTCCTAATTGATATGAGTAGTCTATCATCCCTAATAAGCCAGGCTATCACATACACCCCCACTCAGAGGAACCGACGTCCTCGTCGGGCCACAGGAACGTTCCCTCTTGGCACAAACGTCTGTGCTTCCAGTCCGGTACATGTGCCATACCGGGTGCCACGATGGGTCACAAACGTCATGAACAACATGACCGCGCACCTATCCGCAAACATCTGTGTAACCGCGAGGGTAGGCTCTGATACCAACTTGTAACGCCCCGGACACACCCGCCGGTGGTCGTTACTCCTGGCGGGATCTAGACTGGCCCCACAGATCAATTCTAGTCTTTTCTGCGCACTTTGTCCTCACTCGTGCGCAACCGGGAGCAACTTCCCGGTCGGTCACCCATCCTGACACTACTCCAAGCTGAGCACGCTTAACTTTGGAGTTCTGTCCGAATGGGCTCCCGGAAAAGAAGGAATTCCTTATTGATATGAGTAGTCTATCATCCCTAATAAGCCAGGCTATCACAATGAGGCTGTCCTTTTTTTTCTGGCAAGCGTAGGACGAGTTCACCAACATTATACACTACAAAAAAAAGACACATCCGTGACATTTTGGGCCGAACGAAATTTTTTTCTGTCATACATATGACACTTCTATGACGATAATTGTGACAAAACCCGGTATCATCATAGATGTGGTGGGCTCATACTTCTATGACAAAAAATCATGACAGAAAATGGGCTTTTCGTCCTGGGCGGGCCGGAGATGCAGGTGCATGACATTCTTTAGGCCGTCCATGACAGAAAAAAACGTGGTAGAAGCGAGGGGGAGGAAAATTTTGGGGAGTTCTTGGTTACGGTGGGAGGTCGGGGGCCGAGCGATGCGCGTTTCTCTCGTACACGTACGCGCGTGTGTGAGAGGCGTTGGCTCTAACTGAACACGAGCGAGGCGTTGGGCTCTAACTGAACCCGAGGGATTGCACTACAGGCTACGCGTTACTGAACCCGAGCGATCGATCGATGGTTGTTAACTGAACCCGATCGAGCGATTCCTTCGCTACTGCTGCTAACTGAAGCCGATCGATGTTTCCTCTGGATGAACAGTGAGCGTTGCGGGGGGGAGGGGGGGTTGGATGAACAGTTCCCGGTGGGGGTTGATGAACAGGACCCCGTGGTGTTGCCTCTGGATGAACAGGACCCCGATCGATCGAGCCGGTTGGGGCTGGATGAACAGGACCCCGTGGAGGGCTGGATGAACAGGACCACCCCGTGGAGGGCAGGATGAACAGTAGACGGTGGAGGGCAGGATGAACAGTAGCCCGTGGAGGGATGGTTGAAAAGGAGCCCGTGGAGAGGGCTGGTTGAACAGTAGCCGGTGGAGTAGCGCGCGGTGGAGGCTGAATGAACAGGAGCCCGTGGATGAACAGTCGCAGGTGGAGGCTGGAGGAGGTCGACGGTGGATGAACAGTAGCTCGTGGAGGCTGGAGGGGGTCGACGGTGGAGATGAACAGTGTCCCGTGGAGTCCCGTTTTGCGGTACGCCACACCCCTCCCGATGAACAGGACCCCCGTTTCGACCGTAGCGCTCCAACACAAGTCCGTTTCGTCCGTTTTGTGGTACGCCACACCCCTCCCGATCAACAGGACCCCCGTTTCGACCGTAGGAGGGCCGTTTCCTCCATTTTGCAGTATGACAGACCCCTCCCGATGAACAGGATCCCGTTTCGAACGTGGCCGGTCGAACACAAGGCCGTTTCCTCCGTTCTGCGGTACGCCAGGCCTCGTTTCCATCGCATGTTCCGTCCAAGACCTCCCGATGAACACGACGCATTCCGTTGCCTCCCCATGAACTCGATGCATTCCGTTGCCTCCCCATGAACACGACGACGACGCTGTTTCTCCGTTCCGACCCAGCCATGTACACGAGCCCTGGCCGTACGTATGCGCGAGTAGGCGTTCGAGACCCCGCCCATATGTACACATACGTGGCCGTATTTTCTTTCTTGCACCCTGGCCGCTATATGTATGTGTACATGCTACATGCGCGCCTCTACTACGCCACGTGCGCGCCTCTACATCGATCAGTATATATGTACGTACACGTTCGCGACCAGAATGACAACGCTACGTACGCTTCGACCAGGTGGGTCCCGACTATCAGGCACTTCCTTGCATGCAAAGATGTAGCTGGTGGGTCCCAGCAGTCAGGGGCAAAAGTTTTTTTCGCGAAATACGGTGGCCCGTCCGGTGGGTCCCCGCAGTCAGGTGGAGGAATAATTATTTTGCGCGTAATAAGGAGGCACTTCCTTGCTGCGGCCATGGACCCAGCTGTCAGCGTCTCCATGCACAGTACTCTTCCGATGGAAGTCGGTCGTTGACCACATTGACCACGCCGCGCCGAGAGCACCACGGCGGTGGACGACGACGAGGCCTAGGAAGGGGACGATGCGGAGCCGGGGAAGACGCGGAAGTGGAAGCCCGCGCGGAGAGGAGTACGAGGGTTCACTGGTTCGGCTACGGTGTGAGGTTGCCGTCGCCGCAGGGCCTGGCCAGCGGTGGGAATAGTAGGGGCGGTGAGGCCTCCGCGGCAGCACAGCCGGCCACGGGAGGCAGGAGCATGCGGCATGACCGGCGCTGCTTTGGGCGGCTGGAGCAAGAAGACCAGATGTTGAAGAAGCACTACGGTCGTTGGATGGACATCGTACGGTCACTGGAGCTAGAATCGTTCATATTGACTAAGTTGACAAAGCCCTTCGTCCCCGTCAACTTAGTAGACCCACAAGTCAGCCTCCCACCAAGGTGGGTCCCAGCTAGGCGGGGGAGTATTCATTTTTTGGTGCGTAATAAGGAGGCACTTCCGGTGGGTCCGTGCCGACAGCGGGGGGAACGTTTTTTTCGCGAAATACGGTGGCCCGTCCGGTGGGTCCCAGCAGTCAGGGCGAAACGATTTTTTTCGCAAAATACTGGTGACCCGTCCGGTAGGTCCCCGCTGTCAGGTGGAGGAATAATTATTTTGCGCGTAATAAGGAGGCACTTCCTTGCGGCCGCCGTGGACCCAGCTGTCAGCCTCTCCACGTACAGTACTGTTCCGATGGAAGTCGGTCGTCAACCACATTGACCACGCCGCGCCGAGAGCACCACGGTGGTGGACGATGGCGAGGCATAGGAAGGGGACGACGCGGAGCCAGGGAAGACGCGGCAATGGATGCCCACGCGGAGAAGAGTACGAGCGTTCACCGGTTCGGCTGCGGTGTGAGGCTGCCTTCGCCGCAGAATAACAGGTGGTGTGGGTGAATAGAGGGATGCCTTGGCCAGCGGTGGGAGTAGTAGGGGGCGCTGAGGCCTGCGCGGCAGCACAGCCGGCCACGGGAGGCGGGAGTAGGCGGTCCCGCCGGCGCTGCTTTGGAGGCTGGAGCAAGAAGATCAGAGATTGAAGAAACACGACGGCCGTTGGATTGACATCCAATGGTTACATCTGCTAGAATGGTTTGTTGACGTATATAATAACTAAAAAAATCTTGCATACGCGTCAACTAAACAGGCCCACAAGTCAGACCACTCCCTCTTTTTTTTAATAATTTATATATAGCTCATGGCAACTTCTTATGCAATTTATTGCAGCCGTTTTTTGGTTGGCCAGGGCCAATTTCGCATATTTCTGTGGGTTCCAAACTATTTTTAATACCGAAATGTCCAGCCAGATTTAAAGTACTTTGAAGATATATTTAAATTAGGTTAATGCCCAGTGAAATAGGAATCTGAAAATGTAATAAAATTCAGAAATTATAAAGTAATTGACAATTTGTCATCTGTTTTTATATTTACAACCCATTTCATATTACTTTCAAGATTTGCAGGCGTCTAGAAAGAGTTGCGGCCCATCAGGGCGTAGAAAAATAAGTAGGCTTGGATTGGGTATTCTTCAGAAAAAATAAACTGGGCTCATTTTCACAAAGAAAAAATAGCTGGGCTGGTCACATGGTGAACATAAAATATAAGCCTGGGCTAGACGGGCCACAGCCCAGTTCAAACCCTGCTCCGTCTCAACAATACCAAACAAAAAAAAATTGCTCGAGTAGCTACGTCCCAGGTGTCAGCCGATCTTGTGTTGTTCTCTTATCTATTGACTATATACGCTCCCAATGTCGTGGGTCCCAGATGTCAGGAAAATACTAGGAGGAAGCATTTTATTTTTCCATACGCTGACGTGGTGGGCCCCTACTGTCATCCTCTCCACGTACTTCTGCCGATTCCTGTTGTTTGTTGACCATGTTGACAACGCGGGAGGGCGGCACTGCGGCGAGCGCACCAAAGCGCACGGAGGACATCAGCGTTAACGATTTAGGAGACAGTGGGGCGGCGATGTGTGCGCTGAGGCGCAGCCAGCCATGGGAGGCAGAAGCAGGCGGCCCCGCCGGCGCTGGTTTGGTTTTGGCGGCTGGAGGAAGACACGACTGAAGAAACATGACAAACTGTAGTACTTAACAACCTTAACTGAAACCAGCAGGGGTACTTAACAACCAAAGCTGAAAGCAGTATGAGTACTTATACAGGTTCAACCGTACAAAGCACGCCTCGAATAGTGCTACTTCACCTACAGTTAACCAAGGGTGAGGCCGCCAAGCCCCAGGACAAGGCCCAGGCGCCACCCCGCGCATCCACAACCTTCTGAAAGCGGCTTCATCTCGCAACGTGGTCAATAAACAGGATATTCGCTTTAGAGCCATGGAAAAGCATGAACATAATCTTCTGCCCTATTCTCCAAGATGGACGGGCCTTCATTATTTGAGACCACCCATGAATAAGTACCTTTTCACCTCGAAGGGGAATTGAGTAGGTCGACATAAACATCATGTTGTGACCAAGCGCAAGTCTGATCCGACCATGGTCAGGCATCTGTATAGGAACAATAGAACTTGGCAGTTCCTGTTTCAAGAAGATTACAGCTGTAAAATTGTGTATAAGCAATAGTTTATGAACAACATATATAACAGAAAATAGCTCATACCATAAGTTTCTCGACGCAGTTGGACTTGTTCAACGAGTGCAGCAGTCGCACACATATCCCACGTGGCCTTCCACCATTGAAACGCCCCACAAGGACCTCAAGACGATCAATAAAGTGTAGGAACTTGTGGATGTCGATCCAGTCAACTTCAGTGCCATTAGTAACAGCCGAGTTATTACAGAGTAACAAACGAGAAGACAGAATAGGTGGATTAAGAAGTAATTGAGGCAACAAGCAAGAACCAGATACAAAACTAACATGGATGAACAATTGGAATGACGTCGGGGTGGAAGATCGCAGTGAAGATGAGACCAGGTTCTGCTATTTTCATCAACATTCGTGTGCCAACTTTCAGTCCGTAACACTTGAGAAAGTTTAACCAAGTTCGGCCATAAAAAAAGCAGTGATCTTCTTGGTTCATGAACCCAACTCGGAACTTATATCCATGGCTTGTCTTCACTGTGACCATTAAACTAGTGTATTCGGTTATGGAAAGGTCGAGCATCTTGAGTACATGTGTTCTGGCAGAGCAAATAATACACTGCAGGAAAAATAATATGAGAACACAACATGTTCAAAAAAAACCAACCCTCCCGGATAGAAAAGAGGATTCTAGGAACATACTATGCGTGTTTCAAAATGCTGTGTTAGGATGAGAAGGAACAAGTGTGGCGTCTCGCCGAGGGCGCAGAAACCTGTAGGGTACTCGCACTTTGGGCACTACAAATGAAACACACTAGATTCAGTAGGAAGAAAAATGCATCAATGGCGGTGGCTGCCATCCTAGGATTACCTGCGACCAAGGGACTTGGGTTTATCGGGGATGGATGAAGAATTCCTACCTAGTTCTCCATGAGAAAACCGTATGCAATCACCGAGAGGGGGTTTTCTCTGAACAAGCAGATGAGGGAGAAAGGGATTCAGGCCCAGTGAACTATTGCAGCTTCATCCGTCCAGCTTACTTCTAAAGCTGGAAAGGGGGGTGGTGATTTGACGGCTCATTGGGCATTACTGCGGTGCTATGACCGGGGTGTGTATACCATGAAGTTGTGCACTCTAATTTATGCATATGGCACGTGGACCCCGTTGCCGGTTGCCCCACATATCAGCGAAAGGAAGTAGAAAGACAGGAGTAACTAGTTACACATAAATATATATTTTGACAGAGAGATACTCCCTCTGTAAAGAAATATACAAATCTTTTATATCACAGGCTCACCTTGCCGAGAAAAATACTCCCTCTGCAACGCACAGGCATTATGGGGGTTCAGCTGAGAATATAATACTCAGATGTTTTTTTGAGGGATAAAAGCTGCTTTATTGAAGATTAACAGTCATAGGTATACAAATAATTTCGGTGGTTCCTGTGAGCCAAAGATGGCATCCACAGGGCAAAGAAGTAGCAGCTTTTGCGAGCACATGCGCTTCAACATTACACTCGCGTTTTTCATGTATAATCTCCATGGTTTGGAACATATTCTTCTTCATCTTGATCTCATCCATAACAACTTTGCTGGGCCCCAAGTATGCCTCTCCGATATGCTTGACTGTTGCTGAACAATCAATGCTAATCTGAACTTGTTGCAGGTTTAAGTCAAGAGCCACAGATAGCCCCTCGCAACATGCCATTGCCTCTAGGATCTCTGGATCAGTAACACGTTCGCACACCAGTGCCGATGCTCCAAGGAAGAAGCCTGTATGATCCCGGCTCACAACTGCCAGGGCTCCCCTTTCACCATTGCGAGATAACGCAGCATCAACATTCATCTTCGCCCAACCCACAGCAAGAGGAGGACGCCACTTCTGCACTGAGCTAGTGCTTCTCGAAACCAGGTTCTGGACTTTGGGCCGCAGGCTGACCCTGCATGTTTGGGGGCCCATGTGTTCTACCTCGGTGCTTTTCATATTGCAAGCGATCGGTACAGCGCTGGTTTTAGATGTTGTCGCAAGGCGAATACACAAAATTGAATAAAGCACGACAGCTATTGGAATGAAATAGAACGACAATTCCTAACCAGCAATCAGAGTTGCAATTCTATCAATGATATACCATGTGATAAATAATACTATCGTACTACTTATACACACAGGACACTTCTTTCACCATGCCAGATTATTACATCAAAATATCTCGGAGGATAGATCAGTTAGGCAGTTGCGTGCTGCTACTGAAGAATTTCGAAGTTGATTTGGACTAGCTCTCCTTGCCGAGAAAGTTCGATTTTGACGTCATCCCCTACCGCAAGATATGATTTAGATTTGAACCTTGACCATCCTTTAGCATCAATCATCATGTGACCATCCTTTGTACTTACGATATATTGAGCAGGTTCATTCACACCAAGGCTGCGCATGGTAAGAGAAACTTGGCTGCGGTCGCCAGGATTGTTGAACGACTCCCTCGTTGCTCTAGGAATTCTCTGTTTTCAAACAAGAAGGCATACCCGAACAGTTAGATCAACACAGTGAGTTATGTGAAACAACATGGAAAGAAAAAAGAACGAAGCACTTGGGCGGGCAATGCTTACCAAGAAGGTTGACATGTCGGTTTTTGTAAGGACTTTGGTATATGAAGTGCGAACTGCAGCCCAGTCTGTTGCCGGTGCAACTGCGCGGGCCAGAGCAGATGCAAGTGCAAGTGTTGGTGCAGGTGCCGAGGCCGCCGCTGCTGCTGCCGGAGATGGTGCTCCTTGTAGAGTTGGTGCCAGTGTCGGAGCAGGTGCCGGTGTCGATGCCCGATCCTCCGGTAGATCAGACTGATCCACTGACGCGGTCAGTGCCCAATCCTCAGCTAGATCAGACTGAGCTGCTGCCGCTGTCAGTGCTAGAGCAACTGTCGGTGCTCGATCTGTGCGAGATAGCGGCGATCGTGTCTGGTCTGCTATGATCAGCTTTCTAACTTGACTAGGATCCGTGACCGTGATCCAGTCTTTTTCTTCATGTCTTTTAAACCAAACTGCAGTTCATCATAGGGATTCAGCTTGTACTCAGACAACAGACTGATCCAATTTTTTCTAGTAATATAAGTGATGGACAGTGCCTTCGTTATTGACACGACATAAGAAGTGAAACCAGCAAAAATAGCCATCGTAGAGCAAACCAAATAGTTTATTTCTTGCCACTATCGTAGAGCAAAAATAGCCATCGTTTCTATGATGAATGTCACATGGAAAAACCTGCATCGTAAAATTGCAGGAAAAGAAAGAAAACATGACATTAAATCAATAAGATTTAGACAGTAAATCAATAAGATTTACTTGATGTGACACGAGTGAATCCTTACCAGGAAATCACTATGTTGAAGTACTAAATAGAAGATTGATCGTTCAACTACGCGTGGCATGCAGGGGCCCCGCCTACTCCCACAAGCAGGACAGTCCAAAGGTCGTGACAAATCGTATGGACCGAACATCCATGGGGCTGGAAATCCTGGTGGGTGCGATAAACCCTGCAGTGCATACAAATATTGGAGTGTGACCATAATTGATAGACCGTCCTCACAAAAAATATGATATGGATACTTCAAAATATACAGACTGAATTGAGTGGACAGACATTAACATAGACCGTTCTCAGGACTGACCACACACCAAAAGCGGCAGTACTAATAAACAATACAGGGTTCACAAACACAAATCAAGTACTGAACAATAGTACTTACTAGAGACAAGCGGATGATGTCAACACGCAAAGTTGCACTAACTAAACTCTGCAGACTATTTCTTGCCACCGACCTATGGGATGAACCCCGCATAACTGACTAAGCCATGGACTTCGTGTGAGATGTCTACACGCACCATCACCATCTTGTCAACCTTGGAGAACCTAACAGAGTGGTCTTTCCACTCATAAACATGATGATGAAGACAGGCCGCATCAGATTTGTTGGGAAGCTTTACAAGAACCACACCCTTCATAATCAAAGGCACAGCCAGGAAATCGTTGTGGTCAAGTACAGCCTCGAGAACACGCCTGACAACAATGCTACAAGAAAACACTAGTTCAAGACACGTGGCGACAAGGACACAGCAGCTGGATAGTTCAGCAGTAGAACTCATCATCAGGTCTTCTAGTTCACACGGCATGACTTTGAGAACTTCATCTCCACCGCGGACCTGGTTCTAATTCAAGCAGAAACTATATTTTATTACTACCTCCGTTTAGAAATATAAGATGATTTTCGATATTATACTCCATATATGACTACATATACGCACAGAAATGAGTGAACAAAGACACTAGAACATAACTTCAAAGGGCATGAGAGCAGAGGGATTACATGCAAAATCCATAACACAAGTTACTGAGGCAAATATACCCTCTTAAAAGGTAGCATTGATGTTCATAAAGTACTCCCTCCGTCCAAAAATTCTTGTCTTAGGTTTGTCTAGACACGGATGTATCAAGTCACATTTTAGTATTAGATACATCCGTATCTAGACAAATCTAAGACAAGAAATTTGGGACAGAGGGAGTAGTTGAAAGTAATCTATAAGAAATCAGTGTCAACAACCTCTTGCATGTTTTGGTCAAAAGAGGAATTTATAACCGTCATTTGGCACACAAAAATCACATGCAAGATCACCCAGAAAGTTGTACTACTAGTACTAGTACTGCGTGCTAGATGAAAAAACACGATCAAGATCGAGAAAAAGATCGTCAAGAAGAGATATTACCTGGACTTACTTAATGAGGGATCCCGGAGAGGGGGGCTTGGACAGGGCGATGGCTTTCAGCTTGTCTGCGGTAGTCTCGGCGGGGTGCTTGCGCTTCTTTGTACCATGAGCCTCGACGGTTTTGGCCGGAGCCATAACATCACTTCGGCCGGTGCTCCAGCGTCCATCAAGAAACTATGAAATAGAAATAAAAGAAAAGAAACCATAATCACAAACCCAAAAGAAGAAAAGAGAGGGAGTTATAGGATCAGTCTCGGGGTTGAAAGACTGGGCCTTGGCCAGAATCAACACCATTGATGCGCTCACCTTTCCTTCTTTGGGAGAGAAGAACAATGGCAGAACCAGGTCAGGGTTTTCTTGAAGGTGAGGAAAAAGATGAGGCAGAAGCGAGGGTTGGGTAGAGATGAAGCTGAGAGAGAAGAGTGAAATAATGGTTGCTTTGTCCGTCCAACTTAATGCTGGAAAGGAGGGGGTATTGTGATTTGACGGCTCATTGGGCATAACTGCGATGCTTCGATCGGGGTAGTCTACTGTCACTCTACTACGGAGTAATTTAGTGCATGGCTGGTGGACCCCGATGATGGCTGTCCCACACGTCGGTGAAAGTGAGTAATTTAGTGCATGGCTGGAGGAGGATCCGCACGGTAGAGCGTGTCCATTGTTTTTCAGAAGAAGAAAAAATGATTACAGCAAGCGTTTCCACTCTTACGATGGAGGAGTGCGAAACACAGCAGCCACTTGAACATACACGGTGCTCCTACTACTAGGCATGTGCAGTGCTTCATACGTCAGTACTACACAATCTTGTTGCTAGTGTAGTAAGATATGACGATAACAAATGATGTTGTGCGCATGTCAACTACTCCTATATGTAACATAGTACCGCTTTTTTGACTGTCCGGTCAAGAATGGACGGTAAGATCAATGTTAACAGAACTAGGTCCACAATGCACGGAGAGTACGGTGCTACAGTACTCCATGGAACATGAACCACATGAAGCACGAATAGTGTTAGGCAGGTTGTATGAAGGGTGCACGGGATGGGAGCAAAAGTTCCCTTCTCGACCAACTTTTGGGTGTTTGGCAGAGTGCATGAAGGGTGCATGAGTCCACACTAGTAGGTTGAAAAAAATACACGAAGAGGAAACAACTATATTGAGATGAGAATGCAACCAAACACACCCACACGCTTTGTGCTACAGTGACTGATCTGCACCATCTGAGTTTGATCCAATGGTCATGTTGCGCCGAGACATGGACATGCCCATGCAGAGGGTTTAGCCCGACGGCCGGCATCGTCGCGCTGCCACGATGGTAGGCATCGCGCAGCCGCAACACGTGTGTGGCAACTTGGTTCACCAAGTGGCTGAGGCAATCCTGGACCTCGTCACGATCGGCCAGCTCGCGCTCCAGCCGGCTCCCCTGACGGCCTATCGTATCTCCCGCTTTCTGCAACAACGCCGCCGATGCCTTGAGCATCTTTGTGGTGGACGCCTGCCGCTTTTGAAGCTCCGTGAACTCCCGCACATAACGGAGGAGCATGGCACTCCTCTCCTACTTGAGCTCACAGAGCTCCACGTCCTTGGCCCTGAGCTCCGCATCCTTGGCTTGGAGCTCCTGTGTCAGGAGCCTCACCTCGGACTCCGTGATCTGCTGCGCCGCCATGTCACCAGGTAGAAGCAATGTGGAGAGGAAGCAAAGGGGGCGAAACGGCTGAAAGGCAATGCAATCTACAGGAAGCCGAAGGGAGCGGGGAATCTTTTGGTTTTCACCACGGTAAAACACCAGTCGCCGACTTCTCACATCAGGGAGCAGTGGGTACACGAAGAGTCATCGTGACTAATTGCTGCCGTGCCTGCTCGCGTCAATCAAAAAATTAAAAATCCTGCCGCGCCTGCTCCCGTCAATCAAAAAATTAAAAATACTGCCACACCCAAACACCAGAGCAACGTCGCGGTGGATATTTAAATTTACCTGCCGGCAAATAGATAAAAAAAGGGGTGAAAAAACAAATGTGGTGGCGGCCTAGCTAATCGGTCGAACAAGCCCAACTAGCTAGCCACCATGCTTCACTGATGTACTCAGCGGGAAAGGTGGTCTTTCGTGATTTGACGACTCATTTACTTGCTTCGGCGCTACGACCGAGGAGAACCCAGAAAACACGCGGTAGGGCGTCCCACGTCAGGAAGAATATATGCGTGCACCACCGGGGAGGACCCCGAAACCGCGCGGTAGGGTGTGCCACGTCTCGGCAAAGAGGAAAAATGTGCATGTAAAAATAAACTATATCAGACGTAGTAGAGTACCTATGGTTCGACCTTGGGACCCAGCCAGTCGGTTGAAAACACCCCACTAACCACACAGCTTCATCATGCAAACGTGGCACGGAGGATAGATGTGGTTAGCTCCGTCTCGACCAGCCACAATGTCTCTTGTTCTAGGCGATTCTTCTATTTTCCAAGTTTTTTTAGTTGTAATAACACCACGGCAAGCTAGCGCCGCTCTCCATGTGTGCCCGTGCAAAAGTTAGATGATGCAGAGAAGAGAGATTGAGATCGCAGACCTGGGACCCACCAGTAAGTGAGATAACGGTCATGCACGTGTTGACGAGGCACTCCCTCTACTCTACTCAACGCAAGTACTGTATGAAATCAAGTTATGGGACAAAGCCAACAACCCTTCGTTTTTTCAGGCTATCAATTTACGCTTTGTAGTCCAGGTTGCTAGTTCGAATCTTGTCTTTCAGATTTGTTAGTTTTAGGTCCAAATTTGATTAATGACAAGTGGGACCCCCGTGTGTTGTTCCGATATTTCAGTGTAGGATGGTTTTTTTGAACAAACACTTTGTGCGGTTAGACAAGTAATGTCGGGTGGTTGGTGCGACATATGCCAATGGATGGCTTTTCATTGTGGGAGCCAATAAAACATCGCCGGTGCCTGGAAATGGGATAAGGCGAAGACATGCACGCCGGCGAATATTACCCAGCTTCAGGGCTCTCCGAGGAGATAACACCCCTAATGCTGCTCTGTGGGGTCTCCGCATGATCACTAGCTCGGTGGGTTGCTACAGAATGCTCCTTGAGCTATTCGGTGAAAGGATGAGGGAGGGCCAGGCTAGCCCGCTCCTCTTCTCCTTGTGGCGTCTAAAATCTATCCAAAGAGTGATCCCCCCTGCATGGGAACCCTGGGGGGTTTATATAGGCCTACCCCCCAGGGGTACAATGGTAATCCGGCTGGGCGTGGGCCCCAGCCGTCTGTGTCTATGCCCGCCGGCTTCTCCGCTGACTGGTGGGACCCGCCGACTGGTTGTCCCGCCGGCTGTCGACCCTTTGGCCGACAGGCCGGCCCCACCGCTCAGGGGTCTTATCGGGGGCTGGTTACTGATACCTTTCCCCTGGTGACGATGGCTTTTTCGTGGTAAGCATGGCTACAGTGCCGCCGTGAGGCGGCTCATCACTGTAGCCTTACCTTCTCTTGTCTCCTTAATGAAGCACCTCCTTGGAGGGAGGGAGCTGGCCGGCTGTTGGAAGCCGGCCATACCCTTGGCCGACTGTGGGAAGCCTGGCTGCCTTCGGGGTCTCCCTGACCGAGGGGGCCCGCCACCCACGGGTCGTACTGACCCCTCGCCGTGGGTGACGTCACGATCATCGTGGCAACAGTGCCGCGCCGGACGGGGATGGCCGCCCCGTACGGTGCACTATGGCCATGCGTGCGCCGGGATTCGGGGGTGGCAGGCTTTACTGTAGCCACGCCCCGTCTTGTCGCCGTTATGTGGGTGCGGACTCTGAAGGCAAGATCTTAGCCGCCTGCTGAGGGGCCGGCTCCTGGGAGTCGGCCCTTTTTTGGCCGGTTTCTGGAAGTCGGCCTTCTCATGGTCTTGTTTCTCAAGGATTTCAGGGCTGGGCTGCCTTTGCGCAGCCGGCTTGAGAGGTAGCCGGCTGTGGGAAGACGGCCCCATGTCTTGGAAGCTTGGAGGCTTGTTCGGCCTGTAATTTTTCTGAAGTGCTAGGGGAAGCCGGCTAGGCTACCCGTGGTCATTTACTCCGACAGTAGTCCCTGAAGCTGGTTGGGCTCCAAGGCAGAAAAAAGTCGAGGAGCCCAGTCAGCTTCCTATCTTGAGGAGCTGGGAACCAGAAGCCGGTTTCGACTAGGCACGCCATCTCTTAGAGATCTCGAAGTTTGAAGGCGGGTGCCAGTCGGCGCGCGAGTCTAGCTGTGAACTGACCGCTCGTCGTCTGCGCGCCATGTGGCATCCTCCGGCTGGAGGGGACTGCAAGCCCACGCGCGCGACGGGACGCCGCCACAGTCTGGGGCCCGCCACTATAGGGCCTCGGCCCACGTGCGGATCTTCTGCGGCCTGGACGGACCATGCGCGCCCCAGTGGCGGTTTCCCCACGCCGTAATGGCGCAATAATCGTGGGGCGTGGGGGGAGTGGGTGCAGTTAATCCCGCACCCCCCCATGTCCTGCCTCCTCGGCTTCATCGCACGAGGCTATAAGTAGGGGTAGAGGAGGGGAGCGCCAAAATGCTCGCGCGCACTCCCTCGCTCCGCCCCCTCCTTCTTCCTCCTCTCGTCACGACAGCTACCTGCCGCCGCTCGGCCTTCCTGCCAATCTTCTTGGCTCGCCGCCGCTTCGTCGCAGCTGGGTCGTGCGCCCTCCTTTCGTCGTACCTTTCTCGCTGCCGCGCCGTCCCCATGGCGTTGTCGAGCTCCTGGGATGGCTCCAACGTCCATGACGACCACGTTGACTTCCTCCGTCGGACGCGGTGGTTGCTGGGCGCGGATCTCGTACGGGTCCGCCTCGCGCCGGAGAGGGAGATCTCGCCGGCGCCAGAAGAGGATGAGCGGGTAATCTTCCGCTCGCACTGCCTGCGCGGCTTCGGCCTGCCAGCGAGCGGGTTCCTCCACTCGTTCCTTGAATTTTATCATCTCCAGCCGCATCACCTCACTCCCAATGCGGTGATGCTGTTGTCGGCCTTCGTCACCCTGTGCGAGGGTTTTCTCGGCGTCCTCCCTACTCTTGAACTGTGGGGAGAGTTCTTTCAGTGCAAGCTCGGCACCGTCGTCGCGGGCGAGCCCGCCCCATGTAGTGCCTTCATCGCCATGCGGAGGGCGAGCGACAACAACCCGTTTCCTCTCATCCCGCTGATCCAGTCGGTGAAGCTCTGGCAGAAGTCCTACTTCTACGTGAACAATATTGCTCCGCAAGGCAACTTCGTCAACCTACCGGCTTACATAGCCGGCCCGCCGGCTGGGAGGCAGCCTTCATGGTCCTTCCGTTCCAGGTCGCTACCTTCGGGCAGGTCCGCCTCCGTTGCCCGGCTCCGGGTGGTGATCCAGTCGGAGGGTCTGTCCGGGGCCGACCTGGTGCCCGCCTTCGTGGAGCGCCGGGTGCTCCCGCTCCAGGGCCGACCTCATATGATCTGCCAGATGAGCAGCCGCTTCGACCCGTGCCGGCTAAGCACCAAGGAGATGCCTCACGCCGAGGTGTCTTACATGGTGAACTACATTTCCAACTGCAAGCTCACCGAGGAGTGGCAGTATGGCAAGGTGCCGTACTCTCGCGCCAATCCTCCGCCGGTGGTAAGTTTCTCTTCCTCTTTGCTCGTTGCCGAGTTCATGGTGGCCGACTCCTGACCAGCCGGCCTTTCTTTGGCAGAACCCCATGCTTCCGCCAGCAGGCGGGGCCGCAGGGGTGGAACTCCAGTTCCTCCCCGACCGTATGATGGACGATGTAGACGACACAAACCTAGGGGCGGCCGCCATGGAAGACGATGTCACGGGGGAAGGCGGTGACGCAGGCGGGTCCGGGCTCGGGGCCGGCTTCGAGGACTGGCCAGATGACGACGAGGCCGAAGTCATCGCGCGCCGCTGACCGGCGCCCGAGCACCATGGTGCGGGCCCATCCGCCGGGCCGACTGCGCAGGGCGGCGCGCAGAAATGTCGGGCCGCATTGACCCACTTCGGCAGTCGGCCGAAGAAGCCCAAGAGTACCACGGCGGCGACCAAGCGGGACGAGGCGGCCGCGAAGGCAGCCTGCTTCCGCAAGGTGGTGAAGCAGGCCTAGGCGGTCTCAGCGTAAGTGTCACTGTTCTTATGCCTTTCTTTTTTTCTTCTTCTTTGGTTGATGTTTTTCCAAACCCTTTTTCTCAATTTATCAAACAGGGGCCCTCTTTCCCTTGGGCGAGTCCCGGCCGCCTCCATAGTCGGAGCCGTAGGAGGGTCTTCAAACTCGCGCCGGGTAGATCCCCGCGCCAACCTCCTAGAGGCGATGGAGCGGAATGCGCGGGAAGCGCGAGAGGAGCGGGAGGCGGAGGAGCGGAGGGCGGCTCGGGAGGCGGAGCAGAAGTCGGCGGAGGCGCGAGCCGTCGCAGCCGCCAAGGCCCAGGCGGAGGCTGCAGACGTGGAGAGGGAGGCGGAGGCCCTGCAGAACCAGCCTCCGCAGTTCGTCATTCCCCTCCGTGCCACGGCTCCTGACACCCCTGTGCCCCCGTTGGAGGAAGCCGGCCGCGGCCAGCCGGAGATGGAGAGGGAGACGGCGTCATCGCCGCCGACTGTAGTGGGCCGAGGAGGCCGGCCTGAAGTGCCGCCAGCACGGCCGGCTGGGGGCGAGCCGACCATGGGCCGAGGAGGCCGGCGTGCGGGGAAGGCGACTTCAGCGCCGGACGCGCAGAAGACCGTGGACGCCGGCTCGTCTTCCCAGGACCTAGAAGCGGCCAGCGACAGCTCGTCTGGGTGGACACTGGGCGGCAAGACAGCCGTGCTGAAGTTGGCGGCGCAGGACGTCCGGAGCCGGCTTCAGGCCCAAGCCACCGCGCTGAAGCAGTACACCCAGGAGTTTCTCACGACGCGGTCGGTTATTCGGGTGAGTCCTCCTGCTCCTTTGATTGCTTTTAATTTCTTCCGTGGGGCACGTCAGCGCACCCACTAGGTTTAGTCCCCGAGTTCCGAGCCGGCTGCTGAGCAGGCGGCTTGGAACTTATTGGAAAGCTTGATTACCATCTTGTTCTTACTCACGTCCCTTGTCTTCTCTACAGGAGTACCACAACCTCCGCGCGGACGCCTTCAACTCCCAGGCCCAGGAGTTGAATCAGAAAGCCACTGATCTGGCCGAGAGCCAGAGTAAGCGCTCCAATTTTCTTTTAAGTGGGGGCGTGTCAGCGCACCCACTGGGTGTAGTCCCCGAGATTCGGGCCGACTACCGAGTAGTCGGGTCGGATCTTTTCCTGACGACTTCTTTCTTTATATTGCAGGGGCCAATGCCGACTTGAGGAGCCAGCTGAGCGGAGCCCAGACCGCCCTTCGTGCCAAGGAGGCCGAGTGCACCGCCCTGGCTCAAGAGCGTGACCGCCTGGCCAAGAGGTTGGCCGACCAGGAGGAGAGCCACAGGGCGGCCCTGATGGCGGCGCAGGACAGCGAGGCCACCCTCAAAGCTGAGTAGGAGACCGAGGCGGCAAACTGGGCCGAGATGAGGCAGGCGCTGAGCCAAGGCTACAGCCGGGTGGAGGACTTGATTGATAGTAGGCTGCCTTCTTCTTTGCTTCCTTGCCTGCCCTCTACTATCTGATTCATTTTTTTGATTTTGTGTCGCTGCTTTCCTCTTTGCGCAGATTACTTCCTCGGCTACTCAGCCGCCGCCACCCAAGCCATCGAGGCCTACCGCGACATGCGACGGCAGGCGGGCATCGAGATTGCGCCGAATGCCAGCCGGTCACTTGAGGAGCAGCTTCTGGGGCTTCAAGCCTGCCTGCAGCCGGCCCATCGCATGCTCCGCCGTCTTCAGCGCGCCGGAGCGCAAGTGCTGGCTGCCCTCTGGCCTGGCGAGGTGATTCCGCGCACCCCAAGTCGGACCGCCGACTGGCTGGAGGTCGCAGTCGGCCGCTTCATGGCTTGGAAGCCGTCAGCGGCCCGCTCCGGTGCTGGGCGGGCTCTGGAGTTTGTCCGGGCTTGGTATCCTGGGCTGAACTTGGACCAGATGAGCACCTGGCGGCAGGAGGCTGGCGAGGAGCTGGAGGCGGTCCGGCCGGCTATCATCCAGCGCGCCTCGGCGATCGCCGAGTATACCAATACCAGCGCCTTTGCTCCTGAGGTGGATGACACCGGCGTCGCTCAGCCGGAGGAGTGGTTCGGGTTGAACCCGACCGAAGGTGAGGACTCGGCGGAGGATATTGCCTCCAGTGATGAGGGCGAAGAGGAAGAGGGAGAGGATGACGAAGACGCTACGCCGGATGGTGAAGCGACCAGCCCGCCTCAGCCCGATCGTGCTTCTAGCAACGATGCCGAGACTCACCAGCCGGTCACTCCTCCAGCCGGCACCGCCGACTCCGCCAACCTGCCCCACTCGCCTGTTGCTCCACTGGCTTGATCCGCCATCCTAGCTTTCCTGCTTGTTACTTCTTTGAACAATCTTTAAATTTGCGCAGTTCCACCCACTGGGGGTGTATTCAGACTATGTTGAATGCTGGCCTTTCAAAGGTCTTTTGTGTAAATATTATGCATGTGTTTGGCTTCCGTTTATGTTTGCTTTCTATCCTTTGGCTTTTTCCTTTGTCGCCTTCCCATGGCCGCCGCCTTCCCAGCCGAACAGCTGCTCTGCAGTCTGTGGCCGGAGAAGGACTTGGTCGTTTTTGGGAAGGCAAGTACTTGAGCTTTCTCAGATTGCAGCAAGGTGAGCGGGAAGCCGGCCAGCTGACTGCTCTAGTAGTCGGCTGGCAGGGTGGGAGGCTGGCTCGTGTTATATAAGTTCGTTAGTCCTTAGCCGTTTTTTCGCGTGGGCATCCTTTCCTGCCCTTGGCTCTTGCCAGTCAGACAGTCGTTTCTTCGAGCTGCGACTTTTGGCAAGAGGGGGCTTGGGTGCCGGCACACTACCTGTCTGGCTGCAGGTGGAACTTCAGATATAACTTGAGGCGGCGAGTCCCCGGGCCGACTGGTCGAACCCGATGCCGGTCGAAGAAAGCAAGTGTAGCAACATAATCGTATGCGTGATACTCATCTTTCATAGATAAAAGAGAGTAGTCCACGAGTACTCCTCGGGGAACCCTTTGTCTCGTACTTAGTACAAAAGGTAGCGTGCTACGTACTGCTTTTTAACTGTAAAATCTTCGGAGGAGATTGGCATTCCACGGTCGGTCCGACTCCTTGGCGGAATCGTCTCTCTTGCGTGCTTTCGGCCTCTGCGCGTCGATTAGGTAGTAGGAGTCATTGCCTAAAGCTCTACTGATGATGAAGGGGCCCTCCCAAGGGGCCGAGAGCTTGTGCTGGCCGGTTGTTCGCTGGATAAGCCGGAGCACAAGGTCTCCCTCTTGGAAAGATCTTGGCTTGACCTTCCGGCTGTGGTAGCGGCGCAGACCCTGCTGATAGATGGCGGACCGACTGAGAGCTAACAGCCGGCCCTCTTCCAGCAGGTCAACGTCGTCTTCTCGTGCTTCCTGGGCTTCCGCCTCCGTGTACATGGTGACCCGAGGCGAGTTGAACTCGATGTCAGTTGGGATGACGGCCTCGGCACCATATACAAGGAAAAAAGGGGTGAAGTCGGTCGATCTGTTTGGGGTAGTGCGCAAACTCTAGAGGACGGCCGGCAGCTCATCGAGCCAGCAGCCGGCCGAACGCTCCAGTGGCACGACCAGTCGGGGCTTGATGCCGGAGAGGATGAGGCCGTTTCCTCGCTCGACCTGGCTGTTTGATTACGGGTGGGCAACAGACGCTAGGTCCAGCCGGATGTCGCGTGTTGCGCAAAAACGTGCCAGTGCTCCCTTTGCAAAATTTGTGCCGTCGTCGGTGATGATGCTATGCGGTAGGCCATACCGGGTTATAATATCTGCGATGAATGTGACGGCAGTCGGCCCATTCAGCTTTTTGATCGGCTTAGCCTCAATCCACTTGGTAAATATGTCCACAGTGATGAGCAGATGTGTCATGCCGCCGCGTGCCTTCTTGAACGAGCCCACCATGTCCAGCCCCCAGACGGCAAAGGGCCAGGTGAGGGGGATGGTCTTGAGTGCAGAAGCCGGTAGGTGTTGCTTGGAGCTGAAAACTTGGCACCCTTTGCATTTTTTGACTAGTTCCTTGCCGTCTTCCAAGGCAGTCGGCCAGAAATATCCGTGGCGAAAAGCCTTGGCGACGAGTGATCTTGAGGCTGCGTGGTGGCCACATTCGCCTTGGTGGATGTCCCTGAGGATTGATGTGCCCTTCTCTGGTTCGACGCAGCGCTAGAAGTCTCCAGTGACGCTGCGCCTAACAAGCTCTCTGTTGACGATTGTGTAGGCTCCGGCTCGGCGTTGAACTTGTCTTGCCGAGATCTCGTCGGTTGGCAGCTCTATGTTTACTAAGAAGTTGAGGATGGGCTGGGCCCAGGATGGAGCTGTGACTTCTTCTATTGTCAGGACTGCCACTGTGATAGGGGCGAGTGGGTTGGGTAGTGAAGAGTTGGGGTCGGAGTCGGCCATCGCCTGTTGTGTTGATGTAGTCCCCGGGCCGGCTGCAATAGTCGCCGGGCCGAGTTCCGAATTTCCCGGGCCGGGTGCGACTATGGCAGTCCCCGGGCCGCCTGTTGGAGTCCCCGCGCCGCCTGCTTGGTTTCCCAAGTCGGATCCGACTGCGTTGGGGTCAGGCGGCACGAAGATGGAATCAGATTCTAGAGACGGCTTGAGGAGTCGGTGGAGAGAAACGCCGGCTGGTATGGCTTGCCGGGTGGATCCTACTCGTGCCAGGGCATCCGCTTGCATGTTGTCGGCACGTCGTACATGAAGGAACTCACATCCTTCAAAATATCCACTGATTTGCTGGATGAGGAAACGATAGCTCGCCATGTTTGCGTCTTTGGCGTCCCAGTCATCGGATGACTGTTGGACCACCAAATCCGAGTCGCCATAGCACAAGATCCGGCGGATGCCGAGTTCTTTGGCTAGCCGGAGCCCGTGTATGAGCGCCTCGTACTCGGCCACATTGTTGGAGGCGGCAAAATGAATTTGCAATGTATACTTGAGTTTGTCGCCCTTGGGAGAGGTGAGGACAATGCCGGCTCCCAAGCCGGCGTGCATCTTGGACCCACCGAAGTGCATCCGCCAGTGAGTGGAGTCGGGAGCCGGTGGCAGGTATTGGGTTTCGGCCTAATCGACGAGGAAGTCGGCCAGTGCCTGGGACTTAATGGCGGTGCGGGGCTGGTAGAAGATCGCGTAGGGGGGCAGCTCAATGGCCCATTTGGCCACTCAGCCGGATGCATCTCGGCTGCCTATGATCTCGGCAAGCGGGGCAGTACATACGACCGTAATGGGGTGCTCTTGAAAATAGGGCTTGAGCTTCTTGGCAGCGAAGTACACACCATAGCACATCTTCTGGTAGTGTGGGTAGTTCTGCTTCGAGGTGGATAAGACTTCGCTTAAATAATACACCGGCCTCTGTACCGGCTGAGCCCGGCCTTCTTCTGGGCGTTGGACTATGATGATAGTCTTGACCACCCGGCTAGTAGCGGCAATGTAAAGGAGCATGGGCTCCTTTTCAGCCGATGCCGCCAAGACAGGCGGCGTGGTCAGCATCTTCTTTAGGTCGTGGAAGGCTTGGTCCGCCTGGTCGTTCCACTCAAAATGAGTGGACTTCTTCATGAGTCGGTAGAGGGGGAGGGCCTTCTCTCCGAGCCGGCTGATGAAGCGGTTCAGGGAAGCCAAGCATGCGGTGAACTTCTGGACATCACGCGGCTTGGTGGGAATCTCCATTCTCTCTATGGCCTTGATCTTTATTGGGTTGCACTCGATGCCGCGTTCGGAGACCAGGAAGCCTAGGAGCTGGCCGGCTGGTACTCCGAACACGCATTTGTCGAGGTTGAGCTTGATTTGTAATCGGCGCAAGTTTTCAAATGTTTCTCTTAGGTCTTCCAGCAAGGTGTCGCGCTTCTCCGTCTTCACCACAATATCGTCTACATAGACATGAGCATTTCTGCCGAGCTGCTTGAGGAGGCATTTCTGCATGCAACGCTGAAAAGTGGCACCGACATTTCTCAAGCCGAATGTCATAGTCAGGTAGCAGAAGGCTCCGAATGGTGTGATGAAGGCGGTTTTCAGGCGGTCAGCTAGGTCCAGCTTTATCTGGTGGTAGCCTGAGTAAGCATCCAAGAAGCTCAACAACTCACATCCGGCTGTGGAGTCTATTACTTAATCAATCCTTGGCAAGGCAAAGGGATCTTTGGGGCAAGCCTTGTTGAGGCTAGTGTAGTCTATACACATGCGCCACTTGTTGTTTTTCTTCAGCATGAGGACCGGGTTGGCGAGCCATTCTAGGAAGAAAACTTCCATAATGAAACCGGCTGCCAGAAGCTGGGCTATCTCTTCTCCCACAATCCTTCTCTTCTCCTCTGATAGTCGGCGGAGAGGCTGTTTGACTGGTTTCGCACCTTCTCAGACATGTAGCTTGTGCTCAGCGAATTCCTTCGGCACACCCGGCATGTCCTTGGGGGACCATGTGAAAATGTCCCGATTCTCACGGAGGAAATCGGCGAGCTCGCCTTTCTATTTGTTGTCCAGGTTTGCCCCGATGGTGGCAAACCTTTCTGGGTGATCTGGGTCCACAGGTACCCTCTTTGTTTCTTTGGCCGGCTAAAAGGAACCTTGGGCACCACACTCCTTGGGGTCGGGGGACAGGGCCGGCTGCTTGCCGTTCATGGCCATGACTCGGTCCAGTACCTTCTTCTCTTCAGCAATTACAAGGGACTCGGCCAGCCGGCTGCTGGCAGCTGCGCACTCGGAGGATTTCTTGTAGTCTCCGGCTATGGTGATGATGCCCTTGGAACTTGGTATCTTCATCTTGAGGTAGGCGTAATGGGGTACATCCATGAACTTGGCCAGGGCAGGTCGGCCAAGCAACGTGTGGTAAGGGCTCTCTAGATCCACCACTTCAAACCACACCGCCTCTCGGCGGAAATGATCCTTGTCCCCGAAGAGGACATCTATCTTGATCTTGCCGATTGGGGAGCAGGACAAGCCGGGTACGATGCCATGGAACACAGTCCGACTGGGCATGAGCTGCTTTGTCTTGATGCTCAGCTTCTCCATGGTGTCGCGGTATAGGATATTGATGCTGCTCCCACCATCTATCAGCACACAGGAGAAACGGGCGGCTCGCCTTTCCGTAGCAAGGGTGGCGTCCAGAACCAATGCGTAGGAGTCAGGAGACGGCATCACCTCTGGGTGATCTGTCCGGCTCCAGCTAATAGGCCTTTCTGACCAGTGCATGAATGCTGGGTTGTTGGAGGCGACTGCATTGACTTCTTGGTGTTGTCGGTGCCGGCTACACCGATCTTCTGGCTGGCTGGTGAAGACGACGTAGGCGGCATGCTCGTCGGGGTACTCGTCTTGAACTGCCCCGACCGCTGGTCGGGCGGCCGGCTGCAGAGGAGCCGGAGGCGGCTGACCAGCAGGCGGAGGCGACGCCATCCCCTCACCCTTGGAGATCCGAGTGTGCCAATGGCATTTTCTGGTCGTGTGGTTTGAAGGCTTTGCGCTGCTGTGAAACTTGCAGGGGGCATCAAGTGCTTGCTTATAGGAGAAAGCCGGCTGCCAAGCCGGCCTGCCGCCCTTTTGCTTCTTGGGTGCGGGCCGTCCTTCGGGTTGTTCGTCTTTGACTGTGGCCACCTGCCGACTGGTGGAAGGCGGCAGGGGAGCCTTGCGCTTGTGGTCGTTCTGGTGCGGGCGTCGGCTGGATTCTCCAGCCGGTGTCTTGGGACTCGGAGCGAGCACCTTCCCAAAGGCGTCTACTCGGAGCTCGGTCTTCATCGAGGAATCGGCCGTGGCGTATTTATCACTATGACCAGTAGCTCGTCAAGCGTAGTCGGCTCGTCGCAGAGGAGTCGGTGCTTGAGGAGGGTGCCTTCTCGGCACCCGGCGGTGAAGTACTCTATAGCTTGGACCTCGTGCACTCCCTCGCAGAAATTGCAGAGCTCGGCCCACCGCGTGAGGTAGTCGCGAGACGATTCGTTGGGCCCTTGGACGCACAAGGAGAGCTGTCGGGGCTTAGGAGCCTGCTTGTAGGTGCTGGTGAAGTTGCGTATGAAGGCTTCAGTGAAGTCTAGCCAGCTGTTGACACTGTAAGGCTTGAGGCTGTTAAGCCAGGTGCGCGTCGTGCCTTGGAGCATGAGGGGCACATATTTTACGGCAACACGCCTGTTGCCGTTTGCGATGCTAACCGCGGTGGAGTAGTCGATCAACCAATCTTCCGGCTTCACGGAGCCGTTGTACTTGGGCGTGTCTCTTGGGAGCGAGAACCCTTTGGGGAAGGGCTCGTCGCGGATACAGGGGCCGAAGCAAGACGGGCCGACATCATCTTCTTCTTCCAAGGCCAAGGATCGCGCAAGGCGGTCGATCCGGTGGCGGGCATCATTCTCGCCGACTCCTTCGCGGCGACCCAGCCGGCCGCTGAGAGTCGGGTGCGTGACAGGTGGCGGGGTAGGGTATCTCTCCCCACGAGGCGGAGGAGGAGGGTTGCCCCGCCACTCCATGGCTCGAGGGCGGCCCTCGGCGTCATGCTCGATGGAGATTCGAGTCCTGCTGCGGCTGGCAGCCGGCTCCTTTTCTTTTCTCGCACGGGTGTTGCCCGCGGTCGATGTTCGTGACGTTGCGCCATGCTCTCGGCGCGGGGGAGGACTCTCGGCGCGGACGCCAGCTTCATGCCGCTCTGTGGCCGCGTCGATAAGTTGCTGGATGTGTCTGGTCATGTAAGGGAGCTCATCAGGCCCCAGCCCATTCAACTCGTCTACGGCCGCCTGGGCGGCGCGCAAGTTCTTGAGAGGCGTGGCATAGACTGGGCGGTCTGCTCCCAGCATGTCGGCGATAGCCGCGCCGTGTTTCTTGACGATACCGACGCGGCTCGGCCCGTCGGGGGGCGGCATGCCGAAGGCGGCTCGGTCGACCTCGCGCTGGTGAGCCTCGGTGAGGCGTCTCATGGTGGTGAGCCTCTGGCCCTCCGCAATGAGGGCGAGGCGGCGCGCCTCCAATGTCTTAGCGTCCACGTCGGCCAGGACGGGGACGGACAAGTCATGCAGCGCCGCCTGCAGAGCGTCATGGGCGTTGGCAGATAACCAGTACCTCGGTAATGGCATTGTCGCTGCTGTCGGCTTGAGGAAGAGGGTCGTTGATGACCACCACGTTGGTGGGGAAGGCGTCAAGGGATGCCGTGTCGGAGTCGACAAGCATCGGGTCGGTGGAGCCAACCAACTCCAAGTCTGCAGCAAGCTCGCCGGAGACGTGGAGTTGATCGAGGAGGCTGACGAGGTGGCTCTCGGGGTAGTCTGTGCCCGCGTTGGATGCGGGCTCGTCAGAGATGCGAGCCTCGCCAAGAAGATCGGCGAGGCATCTCACCGTGCAGGCGTCAGCGACGTCTTGCAGCGCGTCGGGGCAAGCGCCATCGGGCGAACCAGGCTGGCTACGCATGTTGGGAAGGAAGAGGGTTCCCGTCCAGAGCAGGTCTCCGGACGACGGTGCACCTGGCCCCATGGTGGGCGCCAAATGTTGGGTGGTTGGTGCGACATATGCCAATGGATGGCTTATCATTGTGGGAGCCAATAAAACATCGCCGGTGCCTGGAAACGGGATAAGGCGAAGACATGCACGCCGGCGAATCTTACCCAGCTTCAGGGCTCTCCGTGGAGATAACACCCCTAATGCTGCTCTGCGGGATCTCCGCATGATCACTAGCTCGGTGGGTTGCTACAGAATGCTCCTTGAGCTGTTCGGTGAAAGGATGAGGGAGGGCCAGGCTAGCCCGCTCCTCTTCTCCTTGTGGCGTCTAAAATCTATCCAAAGAGTGATCCCCCTGCATGGGAACCCTGAGGGGTTTATATAGGCCTATCCCCCAAGGGTACAATGGTAATCCGGTTGGGCGTGGGCCCCAGCCGTCTATGTCTACGCCCGCCAGCTTCTCCGCCGACTGGTAGGCCCGCCGGCTGCCGACCCTTTGGCCGACAGGCCGGCCCCACCGCTCGGGGGTCTTGTCGGGGGCTGGTTACTGTTACCTTGCCCCGGGAGACGATGGCTTTGTTGTGGTAAGCATGGCTACAGTGCCACCGCGAGGCAGCTCATCACTGTAGCCTTACCTTCTCTTGTCTCCTTAATGAAGCACCTCCTTGGAGGGAGGGAGCTGGCCGGCTGTCGGAAGCCGGCCATACCCTTGGCCGAATGTGGGAAGCCTGGCCGCCTTCGAGATCTGCCTATCCGAGGGGGCTCACCACCCACGGGTCGTACTGACCCCTCGCCGTGGGTGACGTCACGATCATCGTGACAACAGTGTCGCGCCGGACGGGGATGGCCGCCCCGTACGATGCACTGTGGCCATGCGTGCGCCGGGATTCGGGGGTGGCAGGCTTTACTGTAGCCATGCCCCGTCTTGTCGCCGTTATGTGGGTGCAGACTCTGAGGGCAGGATCTTAGCCGCCTGCTGAGGGGCCGGCTCCTGGGAGTCGGCCCTTTTATGGCCGGCTTCTGGAAGTCGGCCTTCTCATGGTCTTGTTTCTCAAGGATTTCAGGGCTGGGCTGCCTTTGCACAGCCGGCTTGAGAGGTAGCCGGCTGGGGGAAGACGGCCCCATGTCTTGGAAGCTTGGAGGCTTGTTCGGCATGTAATTTTTCTGAAGTGCCAGGGGAAGCCGGCTAGGCTACCCGTGGTCATTTACTCTGACAAGTAACGGCACGAGTTACACGTTTTTTGCAAGTTTACGAACAAAAATGACAGCAGCATAGAATATCACATCCACCCCGCAGCTTAGATACTATGGTGATACGAGTTTTTACACAGTTGGAAGTGAGATCCAATGGCTTGGGAGTAGTCTTTGTAATTATGCGCAATTTCCTAACTCTCCAAAGGTTTTTTTGCAAATAAAACATTCAGGCCTCGTGTGTGCCGCTGCATCTTCGATCCAACGGCTCCCCAGTGCTCATATTAGGTGCTCCCCGTAGCTTAATTACCCGCTACGGTGATTGGAGTAGTTGTGGGCCGAATGCTACAAAAATATAATCTAAACCGACCGGAATAAATGCCTACACAAATTAATCCAAGGTTGGAGTGCCCCTCGCAATGTAAATAGCTCCGGCTTTGCGAGGGATGGAGAGGTAGTAGCTTCAATGCATGGAAGATATGGTGTCAGAAAGCGAGGTCAATCGAGAGGCGTATAGATAGAGAGACAAAGTGAGTGTGGTCCGACATTCATTGAACAAATATATATGCTCTGGAGAGATATTGTCAGATTGAGCTTTTTGGCAAAGGTGAGGGCTGTAAGATAGAGCTTGAGAGGTGATCCAGTCACAGACGTGTAGATATATTTTGTGCGTGAGAGGAAGCAAGGTCAACCGATCACATAGGGTGGCCGTGCGATCGAAAGAGTGAGACGGGTTGGAGAGAGTGACCTAGATAGACGATGTGCGTGAGAGAGTATACAATGTGAATAGGTCGAATTGGGCTCAACATGGTGATATATCGTTTTTGTCCGAGAAAGAGCGAGGTCAATCAAGACATATATATAGAGAGAGAGAGATTGAGTGAGCGTGGCCCACCATGAGGTCGAAAGAGTGGTGGAGGCTTGGATGGACTGACCTAGATAGACAATCTGCGTGAGAGAGTATAGCGTATGTTGATCGAGGCCCGAACAGGGAGATATATCATTTGTGTGTGAAAGAAAACGAGGTTAAACGAGACTCGGATAAAGAGAGCGAGATTGAGCGAGTGTGGCCCGCCGTGTGGAAGAAAGAGTGAGACAGTCTCGAGGGAGTGACCTAGATATACAACGTGCGTGCGTGCGCATGCACGAAAGGTTGGGGGGCTAGATAGGCAATGCATGTATTTAGCGCGAGAGGGTGAGAGGGAGAGGGGGGAGAGAGAGAGAGCTCGGCATGGGGTGCAATGACGGGTGTGTGAGGTAAATACATTTGGTAACAGAGTGGAAAAGGGGTTGTATAGTTGAGAGACTAAGAGATCGAAACATGGAGAGAAAGAATGAACTTGTGTTGGAAACCGATAGCTTCCTAAGGTGGTTAGGAGAGGAAGATTGACTGATACAGGAAGTATGTAGGGTTTGTGCGGGGGGGCTAAAAACAACATTTGAATGTACATAGTACGAGACTTAATATCGATGTTTCAATTCGGTGTACATTGTAAGATTTGAACCGAGGACCAGGCATACGGGTAATTATTTCGAATTCGTGTCATACTAAGTATCGAAAAGTTCACATTGACTCAGTTTGTTGTGCTATTTTGTAGGTCATATGTTTGAATCCATCCAAAAGTTTTCTCACTACCATGGTGTTCATCATATACATATGAATTTGTATTAAAAAGTAGCATGGATACAGTGAAATGCGAAATCCACGTTAGAATTGGAGATCGCTATGCGACGCACACTCTAATTCAAATAACTAACTACGTGACACACACTCTAATTCAAATAACTAAAATGTGACACACACTCTAATCCACGTTAGCGTGGGTACCGTTTCGATTTTTTTTTCAAATAACTCCTCATTAATTAATTTATAGTACTCCCTCTGTTCACTTTTATAAGACCTTGAAGACATTTCAGACAATGTGCAAAACAATTTATTTTAAGTTGTCTAAAACGACTTACAAAAGTGAACGGATGGAGTATCTCGTTTCGAATGACTAATTATTGCAAGGAAAACACGGGCATGGTAATACATATAGATTCGTTTGCAAATGAAAGAAGATTCGTTTGCATTCTCAAATGTAGGCGCACCAGGCAAACCAGGGTCATGTCGGGGTGGACGTTGCTTCGGTGCCTTAAAGGCAACTGCCTTTGGGTCACTGACATGTGGGCCAGCCACCTGTTGGGCCCATATGTCATGGACACAAAGGCAGGTGCCTTAAGGCACCGAAGCATAGTCCTGTCGGGGTGGTCGCGTGTGTCGGACGGACGCATAGCACCCAGCCACCCACCCCCTCCCCCCCAAAAAAGGACGACGACAATATAAGTTCGCGCTTCCACGTTTCAGATTGAAATATCTGGCGGCCCCAATTCCAGCCCTGCAAAATCTCTCTTCTCCACCGTCCCCTTCTGTGCCCAGATTGCTCAAATCCCTAATTCTTCACCAACCCTCGAATCACCCCTTGTCTCGTCTCTTTCCCCACCATTCCCCACCTCTGTGTCGGACGACAACGACGAAGACGACGGTCGCGCTTCACCACCGCACCGGAGCTACCTCATCTACGCCCTCGTCCCCCGCACCGGGTGGTCCACCGACAACGTCGGCCGCCGCAACCGACGTGCCTCACAGACACCGAGTTCCACCGCATCAGGTGCGCTTCACCGACGCCGTCTCCCAGCTCACCGGGGCTACTTCACCGAGCACATCGTCGCACCTCCGCCCCCTGAGGCCGTTGGGGCTTCACCAACGGTCTCGTCCACCGCATCGTAGCACTCCGCTGCCACTCAAGATCTGCATCCGTGCGCGGCTAGCCAATGCTAGCGCATCACCCTCAACGGCTCTGAAGTGACCCGCACTCTAGCTAGGCGAGCATGCCCAAACGCCGGCCCGAACTAGGTATCCACACATCACTCCCGTGTGCACTGTTCCGACGATGTTTGGATATCCTTTCACTGCTCTCTTAGCTTACCCGCATATGCAACTCTTACCTTAACTCTTATTTCTTCTGGAGATATCATCTGAAACAAGCAAATCCATATTTTAGCGAAGCATGACGGCGCTACGGGATCTGGTACACATCCTGCACACCCGTATAACCTTGTAAGTATCTTTCCTCCGGTACAACATCAAGGTCGATTCCTCTTATTTGATCAACCATTCGCCGTGTCAAAAATGCAGAGGGGGATGCAGGGAGCACAAGGCCTGCACATCCAAGCAAGTGGTAACATGGACTTGTACATGGAACATCCCAAGCGCAAGCAGAGCTGCAGTGAGCCTGTACAACGAGCTAGCGTAAGTCCCTGCATTTCATTTAATTCGTACTGGCATTCGTGTATGATTTGTGTGCAGTGGCTGATCCACGAATTCAAGTTACCAGGGGTGAACATTTAACTTAAAAAATACGAAGGCACTTGCACTCCGGAAATCAACGTAACTTGAGAAATGTGAAGCTACATGCACTTTGAAAACCAGCTAATGATCCAAAGTAGTTCAGATTATAAACACTAAATGATGCAAGCACCAAAAAACACAAAATGCAGCATGGTGTAGAAGGATTACAAACATGGTCTGTACCTGCTTGAATTATTCGTTCTCTGGCTGAAAATATCAAAGTGTAATTGCACGTATAACCAGTGCGCAAATTGCATATCAATATATCTATCCTGCACAAGTATGCCAATAGTTTCAAAACAACAGATTAGGGAAGTATTTATGCTATGCTGTCATGATACGGGGACTTTCTGGTAGATGGCCTCGACGTTTCCTCAAGCTATGAAAATGCACTATAATTTGCTTGTCATCAATGCCTGCAAATCTCTGTCTCTCTCAACATAGTAGATCATCATTAGACACTAAATCCTTCAATGAGCTTGCAAAATGCTTGCATTAGATACCTCATTAGACACTATATGTTCATCACCAGGAGCATGTAAAATGTTTGCATCAAATCCTTCATTAGCAGTCTGTTCATTAGACACTTCAGGCTCAAGAACAACATGAGCTTGTATGTTTGCACCGGAAACTTGATTAGATACATCAGATTCAGTCAGTTCCGTATTGATTGGGGGAGTTATAAAATAAGTAGAAATTGGTTTCATTTTCTCATAGATTCCCTACATACAAGTAGTTTTACAACACCGTCAGGTTTAACTATTGGCCAGAAATTGAAGAGTTGAATTAGATATAATCAGGGATGTGATGTACCTGCTCGTTGCGCATGCTACTCTTGCAAGATGCGACTATCCGTTTGCGCAAGCTCGATGCCATGCCCGTGCTGCCGCCGCTGCCTCCCACGTAGGCTACACCCAGGGTTGGATCTTCATCTTCTTGTCCTTCCGTTCGCTTGAAGCCCGGCGACCGCCCTCCAACGAGGGCGCGAGGAAGTGTTGTGTCGGTCTGTCCAGCGGCGGCTAGGTTAGGAGCAAACCAGACTGGAGGCTGGAGCGAATGAATTGGGATTTTCCTGCTGTCAATCGATATGGGAGGCACTCGTTTGGGCCGCGAGCCTGCTATAGGGCCTGCCTTGCACTTATGTTATTGGCCCATCCAAATTGAAACATTTTTCTTCATTTTTTACATTGCCTGCTCGTGCGTTGGGACGAACAAAACTAGTGTGGGCCAACCTGGACGACTCAAACTAGGTGCACACTTTCCAGCCACCTGAGGCGGCCGCCCATACCAGCCCCTATGGTGGTGTCGCCCCTTTTTGCGTGTATGATTGGATAGTGAAAAATATTCCAGTGGCGCTTTTGATTTATCCACAGAATGGTTGAATTGCTTGTTTCTATGAACTGAGTTCGCCAATAATGTGAAGGATGCCAGTCTTTTCATCCTATTGTAGATTGCTTAGATCTCGATATGCCAAAAGTAATCGCATGAAATATACAGTAAAAGCCAGTGTGATGTGTTTGGCTACAACTAGTCTAACTACACGTCCTCATATAACATATCAAGGACGCACCATCTTACTAGATTAACCATTCGACTTACCCATGCAGTGCGGGAAGAAAGAAGTATTGGGACTGCGTATCCAAGCAATTGATGCCATGGACTCCTTCGTACAACCTTGTAAGCGAAAAAGAAGTTGTAGTGTGCCTGTACAAAGAACTAGCGTAAGTTCAGTTACCTGCTTCTCGGAATTTTAGTTAGCCACTTATTGCAAAATTGTTCAATTACGTTGCTTGGCTTAATTTAGTTTGCTACTGATTACATAATGGCATGGCCTATTATTCATATTGTAGACTGCGCCTATCTATGTGTTTGATACTTACTGTAAAGAATTACCTGTTTGCCTTAACTTAAATATCTACTTGTTTGTTTAACTGCTTTGCTGCTGCAACAGCGGGTTACAATGATGTTAATAACTACTTTTCAGCATCCAATTGAAACTCTTTAATTCCTTGTTTGTTTAACTGGTTTGTTGTTATAACTCCCAGTTGAGATGTTTTGCTAACTTCAACTTTTCTGAATCCAATCAGAACTTTAATGGCAAAACAGGTTAGCCCAAGATCAAAGAGCGAGGTCCCCATGGACATTGCATCATCCCACAGTAGTGGCACCGGCCCAATCGTGCATTATGAATTGCCAACTGCTGATGCTCTAGAGGCTAAACTAGTGGTAGAAAGCGATTCTGCTTCTGCACTTAGAGATGAAGTTGACATGTTGAGGAAGCAAACAGCACAATCACAAGCAGTACTCAAGACAACCATTAAATATTAGGTGGATTTGAAAACGAAGCAAGCTGAGATTGACCAGATTGTTAATCTCCTGAAGAAAAAAGGAAATTAAATTCCTACTTGGTAAATCATAGATGAAATGTTCTTTCCATAGTTGAATAACCTTTGTGTTGTCTGTTCATGTAATCAATCAAACCATTTGTTTTAGAGATCATGTAATAATTGTTTTTTTTGCTTGTAATTTTATTTGAGCACAAGTCTGTATTAATTGATAAGACTCGGAGACATTTCATTTGGATTGCTGTGCCAGACCTACAAATATGCCAATCGGGCTGAATGTGCATTCAGCAATAGTAGTATAGATGGACCATAAGTGGCACGCATCGGAAAGGGCCAAGATGCTGGCTAAAAAAAGGATGATGTTGTAGCCAAAAAAAAGTACAGCGACCTGGCTTATGTATGTTAGTTGATATTATTGATCCATATACTCTATAACTGTTTATATGTCTGTTAGTTCCATACATTATTGGCTGATTGACTCGGTATTTGAATCTTGATACATCGCTTGTATACATATCTAAATGGGAGTACACATTATGCTGCGTGTGACATTTGAGTTGGACATGAAGTGTTCCAAATACTCGAATTCACCTTAAACTGGATTCTAGTTTTTGAATTTGAGTATCGGCATTTGTAAACCATATTCATATATGACAGTGGAATACATATTTGTCGTCCTTTTGAAGATATATAAAAACACGCAAAATGATTTATAAAGATTCATATAGGAATACAAAATGGATTCGAATTTAGTTGCCAGGGTAAACGTGGATGCTTATTGTCCCAAAATTCCAAAGAAACAGCAAAATTTCCACTCCCACATCGGCTGCCCCAAGCCAAGTGTTTGGGAGATTGAAATTACTGTCTACCCATTACACAGACAATCCATTGGCCCGATTTCCATTACTCTAAATAGGGGTAGGTTAGTAACTTCAATTAGACGTGACACGACCGCCTCTGAGCCCATTCCGACACGGTGGGCGTCAAACATGGACGGCAAAACTCATTTGATTCAAGCTCGTCCGAAAGACCTCAGTTTCTCCCTCCATTCCCCATTCATACACGGTGGGCGGCAAAACACCCTCTCCTCGTCCGAAATAGATGTAGGCTAATATTTTAAATAGGGGCAGATGTGTAACTTCCATCAGACGTGACACAACCGCCCTACCTGTCAGCCCCGTTCATACACCGTGGGCACCAACTGTGGGCGACAAAACACCCTCTCCTCGCCCGAAATAGTTACCGGCAAATATTTGGGAGATGCGAGATTACCATCCTATCCCCAACCGACGAGACGTCCAAATTTGAAACGGGGGATAAGTACGTAACTTTCCCATATTTTAGACAGGCGCTTCCCAAAAACATGGTTCCCCGTACCTCTCCCTCCAGTTTCCCATTCTTACACCGTCCGCGCTAGAACACCCCATTCCCACACCAGCCTCCGTCCGCCACCCCATCCATCGCCGTCGTCCTCCACCACATCCATCGCCACCATCCTCCACCATGCCGGAGTACCTACCAAGACCGCGTCGTCCACTGCTAGAGATGGACGTTTCTCATCCACGGCGACGGACCAATAGCCTTGCATCACGTCCTCTCGCTTCATCGGCGCCGTCGCCCTCTTTGCCGGGGCCGCTCACACGACCTTCTCTTCCACCGCAACGGGACTTATCCCCTGATGCACCCGTCTACCATCGCAGATCTGCTTCAACACCACCGATAGCCATCGCACCCCCGATGCCTACACGGCGCCGCAAGAGAGGTGGTACTTCATATCTCCTCAACTTTTTGATCTCAACCAGAAAATAGATCTTAACTTGGTTACTCTACTTTCTTTTCAGCTCTTAGAATTTAGTTCTTAGTTCGAAGCAAACAATGGATGCTAAATATCATTTCTCTGGTTTGCAGCTTCAAATCTGCCATGGCACAGACATAATACGGTTTAATTGATCATGCTTAGGGTTTAATTGATCATGTTGGTTCCGTGGTGGTTTCTTTAATAGAAATCAGAGGGGAAACCCTCTTTTGCTAAAAAAATATATGCTTAGAGTTTCCCGCTTTTATGATCACTATACGATCAGAATACATGCTTCGTGTCATAATAACACTGCTCCACCCATCAAGGTAAACAAGCTTAGTTGTTCAAATACGAATATGATATTATTAAAACAGAGTTGTTTAATTGGTCAGCTAAATGTTCCTAAATTAGTTTTGAAAATGCATGTTCACCACTCGGGTGTGTATCTCTATGTGTGGTCTGGTCAGCACGGTTGGGAAGGTGAACTTTGCATATGCAGGGGTTTATAGGGAGACACTCTCCGAGTTGAAACCGCAATGCATTCCATAGATAATCTGACTACATTTTATGTTTTCATGAATCTCAGATTCTGAACAGCATCATAATGATTATGAGCTTGCACGCATGAAAAGAATAAAGCAGAACAATGACATGGCTGTCAAACTTGGCATTAAGGGACTGAAATCAAGTCTGGATGCAATGCAATGCAAACACTCTCCACCTACAGATTCATGGTCAGAATATGATCCTAACAGTGATTCTGCGCTAGAGGGAGACCTAAGTCAATGTAGCTCCCTAGTGGAGGAGTCAGAGGAAGATGCCCTATCTTATTCACCCATCAAGGTACTTGCTCTAACTTTCCAAGGTTACATTACTCGCACATATCTTGCAACTGATGCATTGCATTGCTTCTACTTTGTTGAACTGCCATTAGCTTAGTTTACACATCGTGTATGTGAATACGCCCTGCCTATCCATTTTCAGTACATATTCCATCTGTCATCATACCATATTTATCCATTCAAATGTTGTTCTTGTGTATCAGACGTTCAAAAGGAAGAGGGCGATTGCTGATCGTGGAGGAGCACAAGCAAAGTATTTGGAAAAGGTAGTGGCACCTGATAAATCAAATAGCCCATTAGGTGTAGTTGCAATATCACCTGACCCACAAAATACCCCAACTCTAGCAGACTCTAGCCCTACTACACTGGTCATTTCTGATGCTCCAACTCAGCAGACCCCAACTGCAGCAAACAGTATGATTATGCCAGTTGACATAGCACCAGGTGTATGACACAAAACCCCCATCCCAGCAAAGAGTACACCAAATCCAGTTGCCAAATCCCTTTTCGAACCAGAGAGAGCCCCAATTGCCGAAAATAGGACCCATGTTCCATTTCTTCCCAGTTTAGAAGATGAAGCTTATGTTGTTGTCAGGAACTTTGTGCGCATCTTTCCTTCGTGGAAAGATTATACCGCAGACACAGAACAATTTCCAGTCTTCCTCCGCAACTTACACGTAAGCAATGTACTAATGTTATTCATGGTCATTACTGCATATGTTTATGCTGACAGAAGACACAATATTTCATTCTTTTAAATAGGTGAGGCGCAAACTGGATCGTGATGAAGAGCAAGGGTTGGTTGCGCTTTTCAAGCACTCGTCGATGAAGTATCGTTCCTACCTGAGGCAAGCGCACTTCGATGGCAAGCCTCTGAACGAAATTTCTATAAATTCTCCGGTGCTACATTTATCCGACGGTGACTGGAATAATCTTGTTACACATTGGTCTCGGCTGCAGCGTAAGGTACTGTCTATGATATCACATCACAATTTGAACTACATTTCTGCATTTGCCTTAATGTCTCACTTGTATGAAAACTGTTAGCAGAAGAACATTCGTCCTCAAGGGACCACAGAATCTCGCAACTATACTGCACACTGCATTGCTCTTGTGAGTACCTCTTGCCCTGTATGATCATACTTACTTTCATAGCTGTTTGATTATGTAGCATCACTGCACATGTTAGCCTCGTAATCGTCCATTTGGTGGACATTATAAGATCCGTATGGACTCTTACATAAATTTAGAATCAACCCAATGCTTTTGAAGAGGTTTAGCTCTGCAGTCCTCTTGTAAGGACTGAACATGGTCTATCACTGTACTTACATTAACAACTACTCCCTCCGTCCCATAATATAAGAACGTTTTGTACAGTACACCAGTGTTCAAAACACTCTTGTATTATGGAAAGAGGGATTGGTTCATTTAGTAGCATTCTACATCTTATCTCCCTCTCCCACCATTTACTAAAAGAGATCAGATCTATATTTAATCTTACCAACAAGTAGAATACACACACAATGCCAGTGCAGAAGTGTAGCCCATTGCTCTTGTCAGTACATTTTGTCCTGTAATGCTTGTACTTCCAGGGATTGGTAGTTGATTATGTAGCATCAATCTGCATCTTATCTTCATTATCCTCTATCCCTTCCAGTATTATCATATCTATAATTACTCTCTACAAAATGTAGAGTACACGCAATGCTTATGAAGAAGATTATGTGCTGAAATTCTTGAGTTATCCTTCCCTTGCCATGGAGAAGGGCATTATAAAGCCGGTGTTAACTGTTAATGTAAGTCAGTCCTTCTAAAGCCTTTATCCTCAACTGCTGTTTAATTTGCTCATACTCCCGATCGTTTACTGCTGTTTAGTTTGCTGTTTCTACCAAAATGCATGTTCGTAAGAATCGTAAGTTCTAAGTTTTACTTGTAAAACCAAATACCTTATTCATACCATGCACATTACTTAATACTCCCTATATGTATGCTTGTTTTTGTGGATCTATAATCCAGTGTGTGGTGAAGCAGCCCACGTTTGCACCTTGTCATCTCCTGTTTTATCTTACTGATGTGGCTGATGATATGAACAACATGCCATGCACATTATCCAAAATAGATACAATAATTTTCTTTGCCCTTCATCTATGCTTGTTATGTTGACATGGTAATCCAGTAGTGTGGTGAAGCTCCCCACATTATGAACAATGCCAAATTATGCTATTGATATTTTGAACATACTCTTTATTTTCTAATTTGAAATTGGATAGAATTGACAGAACAGTTGTCATCTTTGTTTATACACGTGCAAAACATGTCATCTCTCTGCTTTGTTTCAGGGCGATATGCCTGATGGCATGCACAAGTCTGCGGAAGGCTGTGAGACAAACCCAACATATATTGCAGCAAAGAAGGAAAAACATCTTGAAGATAGCAAGACAACCCCAAAGTCTTGTCTTGATGCAGTGTTCAAGTTACTTGAGACTAACAGTCAGACAAGCTCACAGAATTCATTATCCGAATCAGTTCGACTTCTTCAGTCCCAAGTTCTAGCAGAAAGGCATTCTGCAACTCAACTTCGACTTGAAGTCCTATCTCTAAGAACGATTGCGGAGAACACCAATAAGAACCTCATCGCTAAACAGCTACACCTGGAAGCTATGACCGACATGCTAGGCCGGTCTCACAGCCTTGTTCAGCAGCTTGCGCAGCAGTTCCCCCGCAAGGCTAACCTTTCTTGAACTGTCTTGGAAGTGGTCTCGGTTTAGTATTATTTTGTTACGCTGCAATGGTGCCCAGTTTTTGTAATCTGCTTCTTCGTTGCGCTTTATGATCACTGGTGGCGAACTTTGATGCCTAGTGGATGTAATATACCTTAAATCCTTTATTATGTAGTGTAGGTTTATTCTTAGTTACTATGTCGTAATTTCTTTATTGTATAGAGTAGGTTTGTTCTTAATTCCTACTAGTTATGCAGCAGCCCAAAATGAATCCCGGCCCATGATTGTGCGAATCAAATCATGGGCTTTTAACAGGCCAAAATTGTCTGGGTCCTTGTTTGTCCGAATCAGATATCGGCTGCGAGCAGGCCGGATGCAAACCGGGCCATAGTTAGGCCCAACTATATGACGGGCTTTTAACATGCCGAATTTAATATAGGGCTGAAATGTTAAACGGGCCCTTAACAGGACAAAACTTATATCAGGCCGAATTACTAAGTGGGCCTTTAGCAAGTGGGCCCAAAAGCATAGTGTCCAGTTGACGGGCCGAATCTGATATGGGCCATAATTGAGCCCAAAGCCTCTTAAAGGGCCGGACCTGATCTGGGCCGTAATTTGGCCCAGAACGTGGTAGGCTTTTAACGGGCCGGATCTCATATGGGCCACTATTAGGCCCGAAGCGTGGTACGCCATTAATGGACCGGATCAAATATGGGCCGACATTTGGCCCAAAACATGGCAGCCAGTTAATGGGCCGGCCTACTAGGGTCCTCAAAATCTTGTGGGCCTACAGCTGGGCCGGCCCATTAATGTCGGCGAAATCTCATGGGCCTTTAGCTGGGCCGGCCCATTATGACCCGCAAGAATCTTGTGGGCCTTTACCTGGGCGGGCCCATTATGGCACAAAAAAATCTCGTGGGCCTTTACCTGGGCCGGCCCATTATGGCCCGCAAAATCTTGTGGGCCTTTAGCTGGGCCAGCCCATTATGGTCCACAAAATTTCGTTGGCCTTTAGCTGGGCCGGCCCATTATGGTCCACAAAATCTTGTGGGCCTCTAGTTAGGCCGGCCCATTTAAACTTGTTGGGCCATGCCACGTGTCGATGTATCATAGGTGCTTCTATCCACTGAGTGGATGACATCTGTCCCGACGATGAGCCGACACATGTTTCCTCTAGCTAATGATGATTTTACACATGGAAAATCCCCATTGGTTGGGGCTGTTAACGGGTTATCGGATCCAAAACCCGACCCGATAGCTTAACGGCGTTCCGTTACAGTGGATGCCATGTGTCGTTCACCCTTAACGAAAGCACTTCTGTGACGCGCGATTTATCATCATGGAAGTGGACACTTCCGTGATGATAATTTTGGTAATGTCATGGAACACTTCTACGACAGCACAGGTATGACTATCTTGATTCTGTCATAAATTTGTCATGGATGTACATGCATGACAAAAAAAGCGACCTACTGTGACAAACACGTATCATAACGGAAGTGTATTTTTTTGTAGTGATAAGTCTTGGCCCGCACTTCTCTGCTTTGGTATCTGCGAGCCTGTTGTTGATAGAATGCAGAACGGGCCTTTGCAACGTCACGCTCCTCCTCCAGGGCATCTAAATTGTCCTGCCGATCGAGTTCGGCCTCTCTCTCTCTTCGTACATGCGCACTCGAGGTGAGTCATGAATGCTGTCGCTGGGTAAAACGGCCTCTGCGCCATACACCATGAAGAATGGTGTGTATCCGGTAGTGGGATTGGGCATGGTCCACAGCCCCCAGAGTACGGAGTCGAACTCCTCAACCCAGTGCTTGTCTAATTCCTTCAAACACTGCACTAGTCTAGGCTTGATGCCGCTCATGATAAGACCATTAGCTCGTTCGACTTGACCGTTTGTTTGTGGGTGATAGACGGAGGCGTAATCGAGCTTAATGCCCAGGTTAGCACACCAGGTTTTCACTTTATCGGCTGTAAAATTGGAGCCGTTATCGGTGATGATGTTTTGTGGGACACCGTAATGGTGCACGACACCGGATATAAAGTCTATCACTGGTCCGGCTTCGGCCGTTTTAAGTGGCTTGGCCTCTATCCACTTGGTGAACTTATCTACCATGACTAGTAGATATTTTTCTTGTGGCTTCCTCCTTTAAGGGTTCCGACCATATCAAGCCCCCAGACCGCGAAAGGCCAAGTAATGGGGCTTGTTTGTAGAGCGGTAGGCGTCATATGGCTTTGATTGGCGAAAAGCTGGCATCTGACATAGCGTTGTACAAGGTCATGTGCATCTGCTCGGGTCGTCGGCCAAAAGAAACCTGTACGGAAGGCCTTACTTACAAGGGCCCGAGCCGCTGCGTGCTGACCGCCGAGACCAGCATGGATTTCAGCCAGGAGTTGCCGTCATTCTTCTTCGGAGATACATCTTTGAAGGACTCCGGTAGCACTTTTCTTGCAGAGATCTCCTTCATGGACCTTATAGGCTTTCGAACGCCGAACAATGCAGCGAGCCTCATTCTGATCCTCGGGGAGCTCTCGCCTATTTAGGTAGGCCAAGAAGGGTTCGGTCCATGGGGCAATTACTGCCATTATTAGATGGGCCGATGATGTTATCTCGATGGCTGAGCCCCCGATGATACCGGTATTGTGTTCGGAATCTGGGGGTATGATCGGATCCGGACTAGCATTGCTGCTCTCATCCTGCCACACCACGGATGGCTTGAAGAGCCTTTCCAGAAATATGTTAGGCGGGACGGGGTCATTCTTGGCGCCCATGCGAGCAAGGACATCCGCCTCTTCATTACTTTCTCGAGCCACATGATGAAACCTGAGTCCCTCAAACCGAGCTGATATTTTGAGTACGGCGTTACGATAGGCCACCATCTTTGGATCTTTGGCGTCGAAGTCTCCGTTTATTTGGGATATCACGAGATTTGAATCTCCGCGCACCTCCAGGCATTGTATGCCCATGGAGGCAGCCATCCGAAGACCGTCCAATAGGGCCTCCTATTCGGTTGCGTTGTTGGAGTCTGTGTATAATATTTGGAGTACGTGCTGAACTGTGTCTTCGGTGGGGGACGTCAAGACGAAGCCTGCTCCTAAGCCGGCCAGCATTTTAGAGCCATCGAAGTGCATGACCCAGTTGGAATATGTACCATACTCTTTAGGGAGTTCGGCCTCTCTCCATTTGGCGACGAAATCAGCCAATACTTGAGATTTAATGGCTCGGCGTGGTTTGTATGTTATGTCGAATGGTAGGAGCTCAATAGCCCACTTGGCAATCCAACCTGTAGCGTCATGGTTATTATATCATTGAGTGGTACTTTGGAAGCCACCGTGATTGAACACTCTTGGAACTAGTGTCGTAGCTTCCGGGATACCATGAAGACCATGTATGTTATCTTTTGGTAATGAGGGTACCGGGATTTGCATGGTGTGAGGACGGTGGATACGTAGTATACCGGTTTCTGAAGTGGGAACTTGTGTCCGTCCTCCTTTCTCTCAACGACGAGCACTGCGCTCACCACCTGGTGTGTTGCATAGATGTATAATAACATCGGTTCGCCGATGTTTGGCGCAGCCAGGATTGGGTTGCTCGCTAAAAGAGCCTTTATTTCCTCCAGTCCGACCGTTGTCGCTTCCATCCACTCGAAGTGGTCGGTACGTCGGAGAAGGCCATAAAGTGGCAATGCTTTTTCTCCTAGTCTGGAGATAAAGCGGCTTAAAGATGCCATGCATCCGGCTAGTTTTTGGACCTGTTTAAGGTCTATTGGTGTAGCCAATTGTGACAAAGCTCATATTTTGGTTGGATTTGCCTCAATTCCTCTATTGGAAACGATGAAGCCCAGCAGCTTTCCGACGGGAACGCCGAAAACACACATTTTCGGATTGAGCTTGATGTCATATGTCCGGAGGTTGTCGAATGTGAGATGCAGGTCATCTATTAATAACTCGACGTGCTTAGTCTTGATGATGACGTCACCCACATATGCTTCAACTGTCTTGCCGATTTGTTTCTCCAGGCATGTCTGAATCATGTGTTGGTAGTTGGCGCCGGCATTTTTAAGCCCAAAGGGCATAGTGTTGAAGCAGAAAGGCCTGTATGGGGTGATGAATGCCGTTGCGGCTTGATCGAACTCCTTCATTTTAATTTGATGGTATCCGGAGTATGCATCGAGGAAACACAGTGAGTTGGGTCCTGGAATAGCATGAATAATCTGATTGATGCGGGGGAGGGGAAAGGGATCCTTAGGACAAGCCTTATTGAGGTCTTTGAAATTGACGCACAGGCGCCAGGATTTGTCCTTCTTTGGTCCCATCACCAGGTTTCCTAGCTAGTCCGGGTGTTTTATTGCTCTGATGAAGCCAGCCTCGATTAACTTGGCTAGCTCCTCCCCCATAGCTTGTCGTTTAGGTTCGGAAAAGTGCCGCAGTGTTTGCTTGACCGGCTTATATCCCTTCGATATAGTGAGGCTTTGTTCGGCCAGCCTGCGTGGGATTCCTGGCATATCAGAAGGGTGCCAAGCGAATATGTCCCAGTTCTCGTGCAGGAACGTTCGTAGTGCGGCGTCAACCATTGGGTCCATCTATGCCCCGATGGAAGTTATCTTCTTGGGGTCCGTCGGGTGGACTCGAAATTTGACTATTTCGTCTGCTGGTTTGAAGGAGGTGGATTTGGGACGCTTATCAAGGATTACGTCGTCCCTATCCACCGTAGAGCGTAGTGCGGTTAACTCTTTGGCCGCGAGGGCCTCAAACAGTGCCTCGAGGGCTAGGTATGCTGTTTTGTTTCGGTGCGGAGGGCTATATCCGGATCACTAGCAAGAGTGATAATACCGTTGGGCCCGGGCAGCTTGAGCTTCATATACCCATAATGAGGTATAGCTTGAAAGTGTGTGAATGCATCTCACCCCAACAAGGCATGATATCCACTATTGAAAGGGGCCACTTGGAAGGTTATCTCTTCGGACCGTTAGTTCTCCGGTGTGCCGAATACCACATTGAGTGTAATTTTCCCCGTGCATCGTGCCTCCCGGTTGGGAATGATCCCTCAGAAGGTCGTATTACTATGCTCGATGCGGCTCCTGTCTATTTCAATTTTATTCAGTGTGTCCTCGTAGATGAGGTTTAGTCTATTGTCGCCGTCCATGAGCACTTTAGTGATCCAGAAGCCATCCACAATTGGGTTGAGGACCAAGGCGGACTGACCGGATTTTTGGTTCGTCACTGGCGTTGAAAGTTATGGCCATGTCATTCCAGGGATTTATTATTGCGACTTGGCAGACTTCAGCGAGGTCGTGGAGTGCCCTCTTGCGCCAATTGTTTGAAGCAAAAGTCTCGAAGACTGTCAATACTCTAGGGTCGTCGTCTTCCGGGGGGAGTTGCTCCGCGGTGTTTTTTAGTGAGGATATCCTCGCCGCTCTTGGCCACTTGTCGGAGTATCCAACATGCTCTAAGGCTGTGCGTTGGTACGGTATCCGGTGTCGTGTGTATTTTGCATGGCCTATCGAGCCATCCCTCCAGAATGGTTCCGCGTCCCATAATGGGTTTAGTTTTCTTTACTATGGGTTCGGGTGCCCCGCGAGGGTGCATCCGTTTTTCTCACCCGAGGGGTTGGGTGGAGACCGGTGGCTCCCAGCGAGCTGTCTGGGTTTTCCAGGCTCTTTCCATTGCGCAGTACTTCTGCACCACGGTTGCCAAGTCAGCAAAGTGTAATACGCGACGGAGGTTGATGGAATTGAGGATGCCTTCATCCGTGCAATTATTGCAGAATACTAAAATCGCGTCCTCGTTGCGGCAGTCTTTAATCTTGTCTTTGACGAGGAATCTGGCCCAAAAGTGATGGCCTGTTTCCTGAGGCTGCTGTCGTACGTACCTGAGGTCGCATATATCTGGCGGGCCGGAATTGCTAGGCGAATATTGCTTGTGGTGGGTGGGTGGTTTTAAATCCGAACCCTGACCCGATTTGGAGTCCGGAGCCTGAAAAACTTCCGAGCTCATTAGTTCGGGCTCCGGGATGTCGAACAATTTTCCGGGCCCAACGCCCGGGTCCAAGTTCGGGGGACTGGGAGTGTTATTCTGCAGACGGGTATCCGGCTCTTCGAGGTCAGAAATCCAAACATAGTTCATCTTTGGCATAGGGGAAGAATTGTTGTTTTGCTCTTCTACGACCGCTATCTCATGGGTGATCGGTGGAGATTTGATTTCTCTCTGATCGGGTTTAAGCCCAATTTGATCATAGTCAGTAGCGACCCCCATGGTGGCGATGCGATCCAGGAGTTCGTTTAAAGATGACCACTCCGCCAGATCCATCCTTCTGGAGTATTCGGAGTCAATACGGAGGCGATTTTCGATGACCCGAGAAGTCCTCATCGGCTTAACGGCCGAACGGGCGATCATGGTAAAGCCGCCCAGCCGGAGGGTTTGGCCTGAGGCCAGAGCTCCTCCAGAGGTGATACTGTATTTGATAACAAGGCAAGCCATGAACCCTAACTTCGACGACACAGTGGAGCTCTCAATGAAAGCACCAATGTCGGTGTCAAAACCGGTGGATCTCGGGTAGGGGGTCCTAAACTATGCGTCTAAGGTGGATGGTAATAGGAGACATGGGACACGATGTTTTACCCAGGTTCGGGCCCTCTTGATGAAGGTAATACCCTACGTCCTGCTTGATTGATCTTGATGAATATGAGGATTACAAGAGTTGATCTACCACGAGATCATAGTGTCTAAACCCTAGATGTCTAGCTTGTATGATTGTGATTGCTCCTAAGGACTAAACCCTCTGGTTTATATAGACACCGGAGGGGCCTAGGGTTATACAAAGTCGGTTAGAGAGAAAGGAAATAATACATCCAGACGCCTAGCTTGCCTTCCATGCAAAGGAGAGTCCCATCCGGACACGGGAAGAAGTCTTCTATCTTGTATCTTCATGGCCCAATAGTCCAGCCCATGTCACACAAGCCGGACGCCCGAGGACCCCTTAATATAGGACTCCCTCAATGGCCACCGGTGATGGTTCCCCCTCCGGCAGGGTGCCGGAACTAGATCCCGATTGGTTTTTCGTGGCTACAAAGGCTTGCTGCGGCGGAACTCCCGTTATAGGTTTCTTTCTGGGGGTTTCATGATTTATAGGAATTTTTGGCATCAGTCTCATGTCAAGGGGTCCACAAGGCAGCGACAAGGCAGTGGGGCACGCCCTCCACCCTTGTGGTTGCCTCGGGACTCTTCTATCCCAACTCTATGCTTTGGGGGTCTCTTTTGGTCCATAAAAAATCACCGTAAATTTTCAGGCCATTCTGAGAACTTTTATTTGTGCACAAAAACGACACCACAGTAGTTCTACTGAAAACAGCGCCAGTCCGGGTTAGTTCTAATAAAATCATACCAAAACCATATAAATTGTTGTAAACATGGCATGAATACTTCATAAACTATAGATACGTTGGAGACGTATCACAGGTTTGCTCGGAGGTGAAGTTAAGAAGAAGGTTTTCCCTTCATCTTTGAAGGGAAAAGCATTGGCATGGTATAGGCTATGCGATGATATTGGATCTTGGAATTGGAATCGATTGAAATTGGAATCTGACCAAAGAAATTACCCTATGCATCTAGTTCATCGTGATCGGAATTTTATATATATATATATATACATATATATATATATATATATAATTTTTGGCCTCCTGAAGGAGAAAGTATCACTCTAGCTTGGGGGAGGCTTAAGTCAATGTTATATTCATGCCTCAATCATGAGCTCTCGAGAGAAATTATTATTCAAATTTTTTATGCTTGGCTTTCTCGTAATGATCAATCCATGCTCGATACTTCTTGTGATGGTTCTTTTGTGAAGAAGACTATTGAATTCAGGTGGGATCTTTTAGAAAGAATTAGATGCACCTCTGAAGATTGGGAACTCGAGGAAGGTAATGAGTCAGACATTAAGCTTGAGTTTGATTGTGTTAAATCTTTTATGAATACTGATGCTTTTCACAAGTTTAGCACTAAATATGGACTTGACTCTCAGATAGTAGCCTCCTTTTGTGAATCATTTGCTACTCATGTTGATCTCCCTAAGGAGAAGTGGTTTAAATATCACGCCCTATTAAAGAAAAAATTAAAGAACTAGTTAAAGTTAAAGATGAAACTATTATTTACAATGTTGATCCAGTTGTGCCCATTGCTTACATTGAAAAACCACCTTTCCCTGTTAGGATAAAGGAACATGCTAAGGTCTCAAGTGTGGTTCACAAAATTAATATTAAAGCACGTAAACCCTAAGAGAAAATTAAAGTGAAACCTAGTGTTGCTATGGTTAAAGATCTCTTGGTTGAAAATATTGATGGGCATGTTATTTATTTCTATGATGAAGTTGCTAGAACTGCCAAACCCGATTAAAAAGATAAACATAGACCTATTGTTGGCATGCCTGTTGTCTTAGTTAAAATAGGAGATCATTGTTATCATGGTTTATGTGACTTAGGTGCTAGCGTGAGTGTTATTCCTTTTACCTTATACCAAGAAATTATGAATGACATAGCACCCGCTGAAATAGAAGACACAGGTGTGATGACCCACAACTATAGGGGATCAATTGTAGCTCTTTTCGACAATTAATAGTGTCGAACCCAGTGAGGATCAGAAGGAAATGAGAAGTGGTTTTCAGCAAGGTAATGTATGCAGGTGCTGAAATTGTAAGTAGCATAGTAGTTTGATAGCGAGATAATTTGTAACGAGCAAGTACCGATAATAGCAACAAAAGTGCAGCAAGGTAGCCCAATCCTTTTGAGGCAAAGGACAGGCCAAACGGTCTCTTATAATAAGCAAAGCATTCTTCAGGGTACACGGGAATTTTATCTAGTCACTTTCAACATGTTGACTCGATTTGTGTTCGCTACTTTGATAATTTGATATGTGGGTGGACCGGTGCTTAGGTGTTGTTCTTACTTGAACAAACCTCCTACTTATGATTAACCCTCCCCCAAGCATTCGCAACTACGAGAAAGGTATTAAGAATAAATTCTAACCATAGAATTAAACTTTTGGATTCAATCGGTCCCTTACAGAATAGCGCATAAACTGGGGTTTAAGCTTCTGTCACTCTCGCAACCCATCATCTAATTGCTACTCCACAATGCATTCCCTTAGGCCCAAATATGGTTAAGTGTCATGTAGTCGATGTTCACATGACACCACTAAGGGAATCACAACATACATACTATCAGAATATCTAACACATATCAATTTCACATGATTACTTACAACATGATTTCTCCCGTGACCTCACGAACAAAAGTAACTACTCACAAATGATAATAATGCTCAAGATCAGAGGGGTATTAAATAGCATATTAGATCTAAACATATAATCTTCCACCAAATAAACCATATAGTAATCAACTATAAGATGTAATCAACACTACTAGTCACCCACGAGCACCAATCTATAGTTCCGGTAACAAGATTGAACACAAGAGATGAACTAGGGTTTGAGATGAGATGGTGTTGTTAAATATGTTGATGGAGATAGCCCTCCCCAAGATGAGAGAGTTGTTGTTGATGATGATGACGATGATTTCCCCCTCCGAGAGGGAAATTCCCCCGGCGGAATCGCTCCGCCAGAGGACAAAAGTGCTCCTGCCCAAGTTCCGCCTCGAGACGGCGGCGCTCCATCCTGAAAGTCCTCTCCTTATTTTTTTTTCTAGGTCAAAATGACTAATATACCAGAAGATAGGCACCGGAGGTGGGCCTGGGTGAGCACAACCCAGCAGGGTGCGCCTGGGCTCCCTGGCGCACCCAGGTGGGTTGTGCCCGCCTGGTGGGCCTCCTCTGGTACTCATTTGCTCCAATATTCATCATATATTCCATAAAAATTCTCCGTGAAGTTTCAGCTTGTTTGGAGTTGTGCAGAATAGGTAGCCTGTCGTAGCTTTTCTAGGTGCAGATTTCCAGCTATCGGAATTCTCCCTCTTTGTGTGTACCTTGCAAATTATGAGAGAAAAGGCATTAGAATTTGATACGTCTCCAACGTATATATAATTTTTTATTGTTCCATGCTATTATATATTCTATTTTGGATGTTTAATGGGCTTATTTATACACTTTTATATTATTTTTTGGACTAACCTATTGACCGAAGGCCCAGCCCAAATTGCTGTTTTTTTCCTATTTCAGTGTTTCGCAGAAAAAGAATACCAACCAGAGTCCAAACGGAATGAAACCTTCAGGAGCGTGATTTTTGGAACAAACGTGATCCAGAGGACTTGGAGTGGATGTCAAGCAATCAACGAGGAAGCCACGAGGCACGGGACGAGCCCACCCTCATGGGCCCCTCGTGGCTCCATCGACCTACTTCTTCCTCCTATATATACCTACGTACCCCCAAACCATCAAGGAGCACCATGAAAACCTAATTCCACCGCCGCAACCTTCTGTACCCGTGAGATCCCATCTTGGCCCCTTTTCCGGCACTCCACCGGAGGGGGCATTGATCATGGAGGGCTTCTACATCAACACCATAGCCTCATCGATGATGTGTGAGTAGTTTACCTCAGACCTTCGGGTCCATAGTTATTAGCTAGATGGCTTCTTCTCTCTCTTTGGATCTCAATACAAAGTTCTCCTCGATTCTCTTGGAGATCTATTCGATGTAATCTTCTTTTGCGGTGTGTTTGTTGAGATCCAATGAATTGTGGGTTTATGATCAAGATTATCTATGAACAATATTTGAATCTTCTCTGAATTCTTTTATGTATGATTGGTTATCTTTACAAGTCTCTTCGAATTATCAGTTTGGTTTGGCCTACTAGATTGATCTTTCTTGCAATGGGAGAAGTGCTTAGCTTTGGGTTCAATCTTGCGGTGCTCGATCCCAGTGACAGTAGGGGAAACGACACGTATTGTATTGTTGCCATCGAGGATAAAAAGATGGGGTTTATATCATATTGCATGAGTTTATCCCTCTACATCATGTCATCTTGCTTAAAGCGTTACTCCGTTCTTATGAACTTAATACTCTAGATGCATGCTTGATAGCGGTCGATGTGTGGAGTAATAGTAGTAGATGCAGGAAGGAGTCGGTCTACTTGTCACGGACATGATGCCTATATACATGATCATACCTAGATATTCTCATAACTATGCTCAATTATATCAATTGCTCGATAGTAATTTGTTTACCCAGTGTAATACTTATGCTATCTTGAGGGAAGCCACTAGTGAAACCTATGCCCCCCGGGTCTATTTTCCATCATATTAATCTCCCGTCAACAAGCTATTTCTTGTGCCGTTTATTTTGCTTTCTTTACTTTTAGTCTTATCATAAAAATACCAAAAAATATTATCTTATCTTCTCTATCAGATCTCACTTTTGCAAGTGTCCATAAAGGGATTCACAACCCCTTTATTGCATTGGTTGCAAGCTTCCTTTTTTTGTGTTGGTGCAAGGGACTTGAGCGTGGCCTCCTACTTGATTGATACCTTGGTTCTCAAAAACTGAGGGAAATACTTATGCTACTTTGCCGCATCACCCTTTCCTCTTCAAGGGAAAACCAACGCAGTGCTCAAGAGGTTGCAAGAAGGATTTTTGGCGCCGTTGCCGGGGAGTCTACGCACAAGTCAAGACATACCAAGTACCCATCACAAACTCTTATCCCTCGCATTACATTATTGCCATTTGCCTCTCGTTTCCTCTCCCCCACTTCACCCTTTCCGTTTTATTCGCCCTTTCTTTTCGTTCCCTCCTTTCTCGTGTTCCTTGAGTTTGCTGCCATTATGTCTGAATCTGAGGAGGTTATCATCGATAAGAGCGGTAATAATAACATGGAAAATTTTGATGCTTTCAATGATCCTCCTGAGGAACCTACTATCTTGCATACAAAAAAGTTTCGAGTCGGTAGTGGTAATATTGTTGGGAAGGGAGTTATTCAAGATTTCTTTACTTGTGCCAGTACTTTGCCCATTATGGGTGGTTCTATTCTTCATAGAACTAGTAGTCTTGCGGATGCAATATCGTTGCTCATAGTTCAACTTGAAAGGCAATTTCTTCATATGCATCCTTGCATACAAAGAATTTTCCTAGAATTTTCTAATATTGAGTACTCTTCTGTTAAGCGTGCCGCTACTATCTTTTTGGCTCATGAGTTCAGATTTATTATGAAAGAAGCTAAAGAAATTTTTGCGCATTATATGGTGGATGTTGGTCATCCTCCCATAGAAGCTATCCTTTTTAATCGAGAAGACTTAATGCCTTTACAATCTTTGGATCATGTTGCTTATAATGAAAACCTTAGAAAAAGGTTCCTACCGATGTTCTAGTTGATAGAATTTCTGAACTTAATGATGATTTTGCTATTCAGAATAATCGGTTAGGTTTTTCTCTTGAGAAAAGACTCGTGACTTTTTGTCAAAAGAACTCTTGTAATGATGAATTGGTTGTGCAATATAAGGGGCCAAGGGAGGAACACATACCTCCCAAGCTTGATCTTGGGGACTTTTGTCCTATTAAATTTAACCCCTTTGATTACTTTTGCTTTCCACGAAGGAAACTTGCTGCTGAACGTAGAGAATATGAAAGGACTTTTCATGGTTTACCTTACCATTATTATGGCAACACCTAGATCTATCTTCGCTTTTATGCCTAGCTAGGGGCGTTAAACGATAGCGCTTGTTGGGAGGCAACCCAATTTTATTTTTGTTTCTTGCTTTTCGATTCTGCTTAGTAATAAATAATTCATCTAGCCTCTGTTTAGATGTGGTTTTATGCTTTTAATTAGTGTTTGTACCAAGTAGAACCTTTGGAAAGACTTGGGGAAAGTCTTTGCAATCTTGCTGTAAAAAACAGAAACTTTAGCGCTCGTGAGAATTGCTGTCATTTTTTATTGGAGGGTGCTATTTAGTTAATTATTTTTGCAGATTATTAATAGATAAATTCCTCACGTCCATAAATTTATTTTAGAATTTCTGGGTTTCCATAAGTATTCGAAACCTACAGATTACTACAGACTGTTCTGTTTTTGACAGATTCTGTTTTTCGTGTGTTGTTTGCTTATTTTGATGAATCTATGGCTAGTAATAGAGTTTATGAACCATAGAAAAGTTGGAATACAGTAGGTTTAACACCAATATAAATAAATAATGAGTTAATTACAGTACCTTGAAGTGGTGGTTTGTTTTCTTTTACTAACGGAGCTCACGAGATTTTCTTTTAAGTTTTGTGTTTTGAAGTTTTCAAGTTTTGGGTAAAGATTTGATGGATTATGGAACAAGGATTGGAAAGAGCCTAAGATTGGGGATTCCCAAGGCACCTCAAGGTAAAATACAAGGAAAACCAAAAGCTTAAACTTGGGGATGCCCCGGAAGGCATCCCCTCTTTCGTCTTCGTCTATCGGTAACTTTACTTGGGACTATATTTTTATTCACCACATGATATGTGTTTTGCTTGGAGCGTCTTATATGATTTGAGTATTTGCTCTTTATTTTATAACAATCATCCTCACTGTACACACCTTTTGAGAGAGACACACATGATTTAGAATTTGTTAGAATACTCTATGTGCTTCACTTATATCTTTTGAGCTATATAGTTTTTGCTCTAGTGCTTCACTTATATCTTTTAGAGCACGGTGGTGGTTTTATTTTATAGAAATTACTGATCTCTCATGCTTCACTTATATTATTTTGAGAGTCTTAAACAGCATGGTAATTTGCTTTAATTGTGAAATTAATCCGAAGGTGATAGGCATCTAAGATGAGCATAGTAAAAACTTCCATATTGAGTTCATTGAATATCATGAGAAGTTTGATACTTGATAAGTGTTTTGAGATATAAAGGTGGTAATATTAGAGTGTGCTAGTTGAATAATTGTGAAATTGAGAAATACTTGTGTTAAGGTTGGCAAGTCCCGTAGCATGCACGTATGGTAAAATTTGTGTGACAATTTTGACACATAAGGTGTTCTTTTATTGCTTTCCTTATGAGTGGCGGTCGGGGACGAGCGATGGTCTTTTCCTACCAATCTATCCCTCTAGGGGCATGCGTAGTAGTACTTTGCTTCGAGGGCTAATAAACTTTTGCAATAAGTATATGAGTTCGAAAGTGCAACTATCCCTAGGTGGTTTTGGTAATTCCTAACAACATATAGCTCATTGAGCTAATGCTATTCCAACATTAATATTTCAGGAAAAGCTCAATGAATGGCATGGCATGGATGAGGAATGTGGACCCCTCAAAATATTAAGGACAAAAAGATTGGCTCAAGCTCAAATCTCAAGACTCTACATTTTATATTTTAGTGATCCAAGATCACATTGAGTCTATAGGAAAAGCCAATACTATCAAGGAGGGATGAGGTGTTGCTTAATGAGGTTCTTGCTTCATAGTGCTTAGTGTTATGCTCCAAAACCCTCAACTACCTTCCCACATCCACATATGACTTAACCAAAAGTCAAACTCGGCCCTACCGATTCTTTCTATCCGGCGCCACCGAGTTTCAAATGTCATAGCCACTGCCACAAACCCTAGGCAAATCGGTCTCATCGATAGGGATTTCGGTCACACCGAGATGGGGTTGTAATCTCTCTGTTTCCCTTTGTAACGTTTCGGTCCTACTGAGATGAGTGATCGGTCCCACCGAGATTGCAATGTAAACTCTCTGTTTCTCTCTCGTAACATTTCGGTCCCACCAAAATGAGCGATCGGTCCCACCGAGTTTACCTGACCAACTCTCTGGTTAGCTTATTACCAAAATTGGTCCCACCGAGTTTGTGTAATCGGTCACACCGAGATTACTTTATGCCCTAACCCTAACCATATCGGTCCTACCGAGTTGCACCTCAGTCCCACCGAAAATCCTAACGGTCACTAGGTTTGCTAAATCGGTCCGACCGAGTTTTTCACTTCGGTCTCACCGAGATTGGTAAATTGTGTGTAACAGTTAGTTTTTGTGTGGAGGCTATATATACCCCTCCACCCACTCTTCATTCGTGGAGAGAGCCATCAGAACATACCTACACTTCCAATACACATTTTCTGAGAGAGAACCACCTACTCATGTGCTGAGGCCAAGATATTCCATTCCTACCATATGAAAATCTCTAGCCTTCCCCAAGTTGCTTTCCACTCAAACCTTCTTTCCACCAAATCCATATCCTGTGAGAGAGAGAGTTGAGTGTTGGGGAGACTATAATATTAAGCACAAGTGTCGGCGTTCTGGAACGGGGGTCCCTAGACTTGCCTGCCTACGGCCTGCGGCGTGGCTCAAGTGGGGGCCCAGTGTGGCCCATCTTCATCAGCTCAAGCTCAAGACCCTCGCGAGGGGCCATGCCTCACGAGGCGGACAATAGAAAGCTTCCTCAGAGGCAGCCTCATCAGGCAAGCTCGCGAGGAAGCAGAGAGATCAAGGCGGGGATACCTCGCGAGGAACCCGTGACGCAAGCCATGACGATCGATACCAGGCGGGCGCCAGGCGGGCGCCGGCCTACACAGTGTCCTTGTTTCCCCTTTGGTGCAAAGGGGGCAAGCACATGCCAAGTGTCGGTGTAAAAACCGGCGGATCTCGGGTAGGGGGTCCCGAACTGTGCGTCTAAGGCGGATGGTAACATGAGGAAGGGGACACAATGTTTTACCCAGGTTCGGGCCCTCTTGATGGAGGTAAAACCCTACATCCTGCTCGATTAATATTGATGATATGGGTAGTACAAGAGTAGATCTACCACGAGATCGGAGAGGCTAAACCCTAGAAGCTAGCCTATGGTATGATTGTATGTTGTCCTACGGACTAAAACCCTCCGGTTTATATAGACACCGGAGGGGCTAGGGTTATACAAGGTCGGTTACAAAGGAGGAGATACACATATCCGTATTGCCTAGCTTGCCTTCCACGCCAAGTAGAGTCCCATCTGGACACGAGACGAAGTCTTCAATCCTGTATCTTCATAGTCTAACAGTCCGGTCAATGGAGATAGTCCGGCTGTCCGGAGACCCCCTAATCCAAGACTCCCACAGTAGCCCCTGAACAAGGCTTTCAATGACGATGAGTCCGACGCGCAGTATTGTCTTCAGCATTGCAAGGCGGGTTCCTCCTTCGAATATACCACAGAAGAATTTGAACATAAGGATAGTGTCCGACCCTGCAAAATAAGTTCCACATGCCACCGTAGAGAGAATAATATTTCCACAAATCCAATTTGCTGACTTGTTTTGGCAACACGACATTATGTCACGGCCCGGTGATTATTCGAACTGTTTCCTTTAACTAGCCCCGCACATAACGCGAGGCAGTTTTTTGACACGTCTTGTCAAAGCAGAGATCGTGTCCCCTTATCACGGGATTCTCATCAATACGGGTGTGGGTAACCCAACCGTGCCATCGATTACGGCGCTTGGGGGAGAAGAGAGTTTTACCAGGCTAGTGGGGATGCATAGTTTCGTCCGCCCATATAAAGGGATAAGGATTTACCTTTTCATCCACGCCTTCTTCCTCCTTTGCTCATCCACCTTCGCACACTCGAGCTCCAGCGCCCAAGTTCGCATTTCCCACCTCAACCTTCTCCAACCATGTCCGGAGCGAGAGGCAGGTGGATGGTCTCCTCCGTCACGGAGGGACATGTCAAGAAGCTGAGGAGAGCCGGATACTTGCCCGACGACATCGCGCACCGGCTCCCAGAGGAGGGGCAGCTCATCCCCACCCCTAGGCCCCATGAGAGGGTAGTGTTCCTCACCCATTTCCTCCGCGGACTGGGATTTCCTCTCCACCCATTTGTCCGGGGGCTCATGTTCTACTACGGCCTGGATTTCCATGATCTGGCCCCGAACTTCATCCTCAACATCTCGGCGTTTATCGTCGTGTGCGAGGCTTTCCTCCGCATCAAGCCCCACTTCGGCTTATGGTTGAAGACTTTCAATGTCAAGCCGAAGGTAGTGAGCGGCCTCCAGGCGGAGTGTGGAGGCGCCATGGTGGGCAAGATGCCCAACGTCACATGGCTCGAGGGCTCCTTCATGGAGACCATAAAGGGGTGGCAATCGGGGTGGTTCTACATCACTGAGCCGCGTGACCCTACATGGGCAGTGGCCCCCGAGTTCTGATCTGGCTTCCCCACACTTCTTACCTCCTCGCAAGAGAAGGGCCTGTCCCGGGGTAGTTCGGGAGAGCTGACCAGACTCCAAACATGTATTCAAAACATGATGAACAAGAAGCTCAAACTTGTCAACGTAGTCCAGGTCATGCTCCACCGTCGGATCCTCCCATGCCACCAACGGGCCTTCAACTTGTGGGAGTTCGACCCGGCGCAGCACCGAACTCTGAACAGGCTCTTCGACACAACTCACGAAGATGCCTGGAGGGTGCTGTTCAAGAGCGCCGAGGTCCCCCCTCCCATTACTGAGGATCCCGGATTCAGTGCGAAGTGCCAAGCCAGTGCGGTAAGCTGCTTTACCTCTTACAGGATACTTATTTTTCATAGATTGACTCCATGCAGGATCTAAACTCCCATACCTTTAACAGGACTGGCAGGAGACGGCTGGACAGATCGACTGTCCGGCTCCTTTGCCCGAAGGTCCAGCAAACGCTCTTCTGACGAAGATGCTGACTCCAGCTCCTTATACGGTGCCGGAGAAGACCAAGAAGGCCAAGGGAACCCGAAAGAGTTCCCGATGCCAGGCGTCATCAGACTCACCGTCCGAGGACTCTACGGCGCAATCCTCCCCCAAAGACGAGGAGGCAGAAGAAGATGCTCTCCCTCCAGACGGGGGAGACAAGAAAAGGAAGGCCGCCCCAACTGGGGAGGCCGAGGGGTCCAAGAAGGGGAGGACTCTCCTTCCGGACAGCTCTACCACCGCCGTCGATGGCGAAGACGAGTGGCTGCCTAGGGCCAAGCCCCTAGGGAAGTCGTAAGTATTCGGATACCAGAGTAACTCATAGTATTCCTTTGTCGCACTACTTCACCTAATGCCAAAATATGATTATGCAGGCCCCCCGAGCCCATATTGATGTATCATCGGACGGCTCCCGGGGCTTGTCAGATATGGATAGCGATCCAGTCCCGACCTCCACCTCCCCTCATCCTGCGGACGACGCCGAGGTGCTGTCTCACGAGGCACTGGGTCGAGGGGAGACAGTCGCGGAGGCGCCTCAAGGCGGCCTCCCGGACTCCGGGAGCCGAGGGGACAAGGCCCCTGAGAGCTCCGAGTTCGGCCCTCAGCCGAACACCACGTCGGAACCTCCAGTGTTTCCTGACTCGGGCAGGCAGCCTCCTTCTAAGAGGGGCAAGACGCCTGTACCGGTGACCTCTGTCCATCCAGAGGCGCCGGACAATCTGTTGGAAGCGCTTCACAGCGCTTCCATCGACGAGGAGCACTGTACTATCATGAGTGCGGTGATCCAGAAGGTTCAGTCCGCCAAGAGCGGATTGACTGAAGCCTGTGCCAGCCTTCTAACAGGCTTTGAGGTAAGTGTTTAAAATATAGGAAAATAATACCGCATAGACAGTAGCCCCTGATGCTCCGTTCGGTGTTCACAAAGAAAAGCCGAACAGAGGATCAAACAATATCACAGGAGTCTAATATGAGTATGTCAATATGCATATGAAGGCTTCGCTGATGGCATCCGCCGCACTGACTGCGGAGGTCTCCATACTGAAGCAGGACCTTAAAGGGTCCCAGGATGAGCTCGGCCTTGCCAAGAGGCAGCTCGAGGAGAACAAAGGTAAGTAGTACCTAGTATGTGGATATGTATAAAAAGAGTGCGATTGCAAAATGACAGGATCATCGTGAATTTGCCAGGGGCCACGACCAAAGTGGCGAACCTAAAGCAAGCGATGTCTGAGGCCGAAGATAAAGCGGCCAAGGAGCACACCGAGCGAGAAAAGCAAGAGGCTCGGGTGGGCGAGGTGCAGCAAGAGCTCCAGGCTCTCATGACGAAGCACGAGGCGTTGGAGCTTGACTCGAAGACGCGAGAGTCTGAGCTTGCCGCGGCCCACGAGAGCGCAAAAAGTGCCAAGGCCGAAGCCCAAAAGGCCCTCCAGGAGATCGACGCAATGAAGAAGATAGCGGCGGGTAAGGCATTCTATATGCAGAGCAAGCATGTAAAAGTAAATTACCGATTACTTACCCGAATTCGGAGCTCTCCAGGAGCATTCGCAGATTTGCCCCGAGCGTGTCGGATGCCGCATAGTTTTACCAGGCCGAGGAGGGAAGCTCAACGGAGATGTTGTTCTGGTCTCAGTATACTGGGACTGAACACCCGATGCCTCTGAGCGACCAGCTAAAGTAGCTGGTCGAGCTGCACAAGGCGGCTGAACAGGCCATGAAGGGCCTTATAGTCCGGCTGTGGCCTGGCGACGCCCTTCCAAACAGCTACTTAGGCCTGGTGAGGCGGCTTGTGGATGCCTGCCCACAGCTGGAGGTCGTCAAGCGGTCTGTCTGCATCGAAGGTGCACGCCGGGCTTTCGCCCGTGTGAAGGCGCAGTGGGCCAAGCTAGACGCCGTGAAGCTGATCAAGGAAGGGCCGTCGCAGGGCAAGGAGCATCGCACCCCCGAAATTTATTATGAGGGTGTCCTGAAGGGTGCCCGTCTTGTAGCGGACGAATGTTCAAAGGATGTAATATTTGAGTAAACTTGCTCGTGTGATCATGTATGATGAAAACTTGTTTCATATGCGCTATGCAACACTTGTGTGAATTTAAAATATTACCTTCTGTTTGGCTGTTTATCCGATTTGAGAGATGGCTAGTCCTCGGCTTCTGCCCCCATGCCACGAGTGTTGGGGTGTTCGGGATAAACCTGAGCACTCTTGTTCCCATCTTTGGGTCCTTCGAGGGAGGTGCTCAGCACAACAAACAAGGAAACCGGACTAATGATACTTTATCACTCTCACTTAGCCATAGAATTCTATAATTTTAAATTTCGGCGAAGCCCCTGGTATTCGGAAGGCTGAATTCGGGGCGCGATACACGCCTTTAAGACGGATAGAGCCGACCCGTCTTTAGGGACTCGAAAACCTCGCCGAACAGCGACCAGTCTCTCGCCTTATCATGATAGTCAGTTTTAGCTTTCTCTACTGAGGTGCTTAGCCCAGCAGAACCGGGGCACAATCGCAGTAGTTCTCCTAGCGCTACCTTAGCCGATAGAGCGGAACGTAAGGTACCAAAACATAGGAGCCGGGCAAACCCAACATTTGACCAAAGACATGATTCGGAGCTGATGCATATAATGCTACAAGTTCGGGGTGCCGCACTTGTGAAAGTGTTCGGACTTTTCACACCATATTGTGGGGTACATAAGCCCCTGGTGTATTGGCCGTACCAAAGTGTACCGTTGCAAGGCGTCATTAATGAACACATATATGTATAACAAGAATGCAATAATAGTCATAGTGTTATGCATTGTTTATTCAAAAAGGTGCATTTAAAGCAGAATGATATAGATGGTGCGATAAGCAAAGAGTAGGACTATGTCCCTTCCAAGGGCAAGCTGAGGAATAGTATTAAATCAAATATTTCGCTCGTTATTGTAATCCACCTGGGAATTCCGTGGTGTGACGTAGCTTTCTGCCTCCTTGGTTGCTGCATCATGTGTTCGGCAATAGTGCTGTCGGGCAGGGTTTCCAGAGATTAAGGTCCTGAAAAAGAGAAAAATAACCAAACGGGAAGCCCCTAGTGCGGTTTAAGCCGCGTCTTGGGGCGTGCCGCAGTTGTGCCCCCCTCCCCACCTGTGCCCATGGTATTTTTAATGCGTAATTATGTACGCGTGGCATGAGTTTCGCCGTTTGGCTGGGACTGGGGTGGGGGCCGCATTGCTACGCAAGCTTAGATCACGCCGGGAGGTCTAGTTGCCGATTGCTCCGAGCGCGCTTGAAGGTGTCTGGGTCTTGAAACGCCGAACTGGTGGATTGCCTTGAGAGGCTGCTTTGCGCTTCTGCTGCAAGGGTCGCGGTGTGCTTCTCCGTTCGGAGAGAGCGCTCTGTGTTTCCATTGACTGTAATAACCCCGCGAGGTCCTGGCATCTTGAGCTTGAGGTATGCATAATGCGGTACCGCATTGAATCTCACAAATGCAGTCCGCCCGAGCAGTGCATGATAACCACTGCGGAACGGGACTATATTGAAGATTAACTCTTCGCTTCGGAAGTTATCCGAGGATCCGAAGACCACTTCTAGTGTAATTGAGCCTGTGCAATGGGCCTCTACGCCTGGAATGACGCCCTTAAAGGTCGTTTTTGTGGGTTTGATCCTTGAGGGGTCTATACCCATTTTGCGCACTGTGTCATGATAAAGCAGGTTCAGGCTACTGCCGCCATCCATAAGGACTCGAGTGAGGTGAAATCCGTCAATGATTGGGTCCAGAACCAGTGCGGTGAATCCACCATGACGGATACTAGTGGAATGGTCCCTGCGATCGAAAGTGATCGGATAGGAGGACCATGGATTGAACTTTAGGGCGACTGGCTCCAACGCATATACGTCCCTGAGCGCACGCTTCCGCTCCCTCTTGGGGATGTGGGTTGCGTATATCATGTTCATCGTCCGCACTTGTGGGGGAAACCTCTTCTGTCCTCCGGTGTGTGGCTGCCGGGGCTCCTCCTCGTCATCGCTATGTGGCCCCTTGTCCTTGTTTTTGGCAATTAACTTGCCGGCCTGCTTGAACACCCAACAATCCCTGTTGGTGTGATTGGCTGGGTTGTCTGGGGTGCCGTGTATTTGACACGAGCGATCGGGTATACGGTCCAAGCTGGACGGGCCCGACGTACTTTGTTTGAATGGCTTTTTCCACTAACCGGGTTTAGAGCCTTTGAATCCGGCATTGACTGCCGTATCCTCGGTATTATCGCTGTTAATGCGGCGCTTATGTTTGTTGCGACGTGACCTGCTATTGCCGTCCTTGGTATCCGAAGTACCATGGTTTTTTGATATGTTATTACTGCGAGCCAGCCAGCTGTCTTCTCCCGCACAAAAGCGGGTCATGAGTGTCGTGAGGGCTGCCATAGATTTCGACTTTTCCTGACCAAGGTGCCGGGCTAGCCATTCATCGCGGATGTTGTGTTTGAAAGCCGCTAGGGCCTCTGCATCCGGACAATCGATGATTTGATTTTTCTTTGTTAGGAACCGAGTCCAGAATTGCCTGGCCGATTCTTCTGGCTGCTGAATTATGTGGCTCAAGTCATCGGCATCTGGTGGCCGCACATAAGTGCCCTGAAAGTTGTCGAGGAATGCGGCTTCCAGATCTTCCCAATAGCTAAAGGACTCTGCTGGCAAGCTGTTAAGCCAATGCCGCGCTGGTCCCTTGAGCTTTAGTGGGAGGTATTTGATGGCATGTAAGTCATCACCGCGGGCCATGTGGATATGGAGGAGGAAATCATCGATCCATACCACGGGATCTGTTGTGCCGTCGTATGATTCAATATTTATAGGTTTGAAACCTTCTGGGATTTGATGATCCATTACTTCGTCTGTGAAGCATAAGGGGTGTGCGGCGCCTCTGTATTGGGCTATATCGCGACGCAGCCCGAATGGGTCTTGCCCGCTGTGTTCGGCCCGGCCGGATTTACTTTTACTGTATCCGGCGTGACGTTTATCGTCTCACATAGTGGCGCGCCCTCATGATCCGTAGATCGATCTTGCATGCTTTGCTTTGTCCTCCAATATGTCTCGCGGGTCTGGCGTATCTTCCCATGCCTTTTTATTTGAATGGCGTCGGGGTGCAGGCTGAGTTTTTGGCTGGAATGCCTCTCTATCGCGGCCACGAGTTGGCCGATCAGCCGCGTCATACGCTTCTTCCTCCAGTCGGGGTAGCAACCTGCATTTTGGGTAACTCTTGGAGGGGCGCTCAAGTTTATATTCCTTGGCCGCGAGGACTTTAGTCCATCTATCAGCTAGCAGATCTTGATCAGCTTGAAGCTGCTGGTGCTTTTTCTTAAGGCTATTTGTCGTGGCTATAAGCCGGCGTTTGAAGCGCTCTTGTTCGACGGGATCCTCTGGCACGGCGAATTCGTCGTCGCCGAGGCTTGCCTCGTCTTCGGAGGGGGCATGTAATTATCATCCTCTGTCTCTCCATCTGCCGCCCTCTCAGGAGGACTGGCTCCTCCATCCTCCTGCTCTAAATCTTGCTGGAGGGGATTGTTGTTGTCTTCGGCACTATCCGGAGTGTTATTATCTCCTGTGCCGGTATCACCACTTTTGCTTTGGCGGGACTTAGAGCGGCGCTGCTGATGTCGGCGCTTGGGTTGCTTCTTGGAGGGGTCATCCTCCACTATCTCATCGACATTGCATTCTTTGGGTGTATCCACCATGTATATATCATATGATGAGGTGGCTGTCCAGTGCCCTGTGGGCAGTGGTTCCTCTTCGTCTCCTGCATCATCGTCCATACCGTCGATGTCTTTGGAGTCGAAGTCGAGCATGTCGGTTAAGTCATCGACAGTGGCTACTAAGTGGGTGGTGGGTGGGCCGCAAATTTCTTCATCGTCCGCATCCCAGTCCTGTCGGACATAGTTCGGCCAGGATCCTCCTGACAAGGAGAGAGACCTTAATGAGTTTAGTATGTCGCCAAAGGGCGAGTGCTAAAAAATATCCGCGGAGGTAGACTCCATGATCGGCGCCCAATCGGATTCGATAGGAACGGGCGCAGGCGGCTCGGAGTCCGTGGTCGAAGAAGGATCTGGCAGTTTAACAACATGGCTCTCGTGCAAGGTAAGGTCGATGTTTGGCTCGATCGCCGCTGAGGGTAAGGCCTCCGTGGCGGGGTCCATCCACCCATCCATGGACGGTGCAACTGGCTCCGAATTGAGGGTTGGAGCGGCTGCCTGTGCGATCTCCTAAACACTGTTCGATGGTAGAGCTAAATGTACTCATTGCGACCGCGTGACGCAAGAGGCAGAGGCTCGAATCCGTCGAAGATCAAGTCTCCACGGATATCGGCCGTGTAGTTTAAGCTTCCAAACCTGACCTGGTGGCCAGGGGCGTAACTTTCAATCTGCTCCAGATGGCCAAGCGAATTGGCCCGCAGTGCAAAGCCGCCGAACACGAAGATCTGTCCGGGGAGAAAAGTATCACCCTGGACTACATCGCTATCGATGATAATAGGACCCATCAAGCCTAACGGCGAGGACACGGAGGAACTCTCAATGAAAGCACCAATATCGGTGTCAAAACCGGCGGATCTCGGATAGGGGGTCCCGAACTGTGCATCTAAGGCGGATGGTAACAGGAGGCAGGGGACACAATGTTTTACCCAGGTTCGGGCCCTCTTGATGGAGGTAAAACCCTACGTCCTGCTCGATTAATATTGATGATATGGGTTGTACAAGAGTAGATCTACCATGAGATCGGAGAGGCTAAACCCTAGAAGCTAGCCTATGGTATGATTATATGTTGTCCTACGGACTAAAACCCTTCGGTTTATATAGACACCGGAGGGGCTAGGGTTACACAAGGTCGGTTACAAAGGAGGAGATACACATATCCGTATTGCCTAGCTTGCCTTCCACGCCAAGTAGAGTCCCATCCGGACACGAGACGAAGTCTTCAATCCTGTATCTTCATAGTCTAACAGTCCGGCCAATGGAGATAGTCCGGCTGTCCGGAGACCCCCTAATCCAGGACTCCCACACCAAGGCATCGGGCAAAGGTTGCCATTCCGGTGCAACAAGACCAAGACCAGCAGAGCGGCGGGACGGAGGTCACCGTGGAGCCCGAGACGGCGTCATCACCAGTGCTTTTGGCAGCCGAAGACCACCTTTGGTCAGGATAAATTGTAATATATGTTCCCCTTCAAAATGGCCAATTGTTGGCGCCCTTCCCGCTCATTATTTGGGGAGAGGCCCAGGGCCTCTATAAATAGATCTAGCCACCACAGAGTAGGGACAGCGAGAAAGACATCTAGAAAACATGCAGAAATCTGGTAGAGCCCTAGCAGAGAGAGAGAGATAGAGAGAGAGAGAGAGGCGATTGAACTCACCCTAGCAGTTCATCGCACCAGCTCAAGAACACCTCTCGCGAGGCTGTTCTTCCCTTGTACTATTCATCATCAGCCCCTAAGGCAATCCACCACACCACACACTGGAGTAGGGTATTACACCACAACGGTGGCCAGAACCAGTATAAACCTCGTGTCCCTTGTGCTGTTCGTTGTTTCTAGTTTAGATCACGCGAGGAGATTGGACGTAGATCGGTAGGGGAGAGATCTCCGCGCGCACCCCAGTGTTCGAACCTCAAGGGTCTGCCGGAACCCGAAATCCGACATTTGGTGCGCCAGGTAGGGGTGCGCCGGAATCTTTCTTCCGCTGTTCGCGTGTGATCTTCCGTCCTGTCCATGGCTGACGCTCGTCGGGCTCGCGCTGAGCGCCGGGCTGCTCTCGCCACCCGCGTCGCCCAGACGGCGTCCGTCGGCGGACGTCCTCGTCATTCCCCGTCGCCTGCCGCCACCGGCCCAGCGGGGAAGGAGCAGCAGGACTCCTCCCAGCATCCTTCGGTGCGGCAGGAGGGCCGCACTGCCACACCGTTGCTGACTCCAACCGCTTCGTCGTCCCACGCCCGTCGCGCCCACACGGACGCGCACGCCGCGCTGTTCCTGGCAAGAGAACTCTTGCACTACTGCCCCGTCCACGACCTCTATGAAGACTGGCTCGCCCGCATCACCGAGCTCGTCAGCGCCGCAGGGGGCTCCCCCTTGCCGTCCCTCTCGCTACCTCGCCCTCCATTCCGCACAGGAGGCGAGGATCAGGAGGTGCCTCCACCACCTCCTCCCCAAGGAGGTGCCCTGGCTCCAAGGCGCGCAACCCCAGGGCGAGACCCTCCGCGTCCGGCGCCTGCGCATCAAGAAAGGAGCTGCCAAGAGATCCCTCAACCCCAAGAAGGTGCTCGCGCGCTCCCAGCGCCGGCGTGCCAAGATCGCGTCCCTACAACTCCACGCCAAGACCCCGCGCTGCTCCAAGCGGCGGCGCGCGGTAATCCCCAGGAGCAAGCCCAGTACCAGCAAAAGGCGCCGGTGGCCACAGCAGGCTGCCGTGCCCTCACCCCCGAGCTACGCGGCGTCGCATGGCCAGGCAAGTTCAAGCCTGACCTGCCCCCTCGCTATGATGGCACGGCGGACCCGGCGGAGTTCCTGCAGCTCTACGAGCTATGCATCGAAGCCGCCAACGGAGACGGAAGGGTCATGGCGAACTGGTTTCCGATGGCGCTCAAGGACGGGGCCCACACCTGGCTCCTGAACCTGGCTCCTAGCACAATCTCCTCCTGGGACGAGATGCGCACTCGCTTCATCGCCAACTTCCAGGGCACTCGCGACCGGCCCCCGGCCGTGAGCGATCTCCGCCGCATCAAGCAGCAGCAAGGGGAAACCCTGCAGAAATACATCCAGCGCTTCAACAATGCTCGCCTCAAGATCCCCAAGGTGACTGAAGAAGCCATCATTTCGGCCTTCTCTGATGGCGTACGTGACATAAAGATGAAGGAGGAGCTACCAATCCATGAAGACCTGTGCACATCCCTGGAGCTGTTCAACTTGGCGACCAAGTGCGCCAGGTCTGAGGAAGGGCGCCTTTCACCCCTCGAACTCCCGGCTGCCGACCCAGAAGAGAAGAATCCCAGGGCCAAGGACGTGAAGCGAAAGGGGGCTGTCGTGCTTGCAGCGGAGCCAGACACCAAGCGAGGCTGGGATCAACCCGAGTCATCCAAGGGCAGCCGGTACTGCGTGTACCACAACCTCCACACCCACAACACCAACGAATGTCAAGAGCTCAGGGCCGTGAGAGATGGACGTGTCGGCCGATGCCCCGAGCGCAACGACAGGGGCTATGGCCGAGGAGGAGGAAGAGGTAGCGGACGATGGGAAGACGGTGGCCCTCACCAAGGGTGGGGAGACCGACCTTGCGAGGACCACTGGCAGGACTAGCCTCGCGAGGGAGGCTGGAGAGATCAGCCTCGTGAGGATCGCCCGCGCGGCAACGCATGCCTTCCTCCTCTGCCGCCACCGCCAAGGAGGAACGAAGACCAACATCAGGACGAGGGGGCTGGGGGCTTCCAGGAGCCGCGCGCAATTGCTTGCATCTTGGCTGGCGCGCAGGCTCGAGCCTCACAGCGCATCTTCAAGTAGTTTGCTCGCGAGGTGAATGCAGTCCTCCCCAAGCTTGAGGCCACGCGCCCTCTCAGGTGGTCTGCGTGCGCTATCACGTTCAGCTCAGTGGATCAGCTCAAGTGCGCGGCAACGGCCGGAGTCCTCCCGATGCTTTGCTCCCCAGTCATCAGCAACATGCAGGTCACCAGGACCCTCATTGACGGCGGAGCAGGACTCAACGTCCTGTCCGTCGAGACGTTCGACAATCTCCAAGTGCCGTACGATCAGCTTCAGCCAACCAAGCCATTCTCAGGAGTCACTGATGGTTCCACTGTTCCGATAGGGCAGGTTCGCCTTCCAGTCACCTTCGGACAGCGCAACAACTACCGCACCGAGCTCATCGACTTCGACGTCACCCACATCCATCTGCCATACAACGCCATCCTCGGGTACCCAGCCCTGGCCAAGTTCATGACAGTGACTCACCATGGATACAATGTCCTCAAGATGCCAGGAAGCGGTGGAGTCATCACCGTACCCTGTGAAGAAAGAGACGCAGTGTGTTCACTTGAGCGCGCGTTCCAAGCTGCAACAATCGAAGACCCGGACCGCAGAAATGGAAGACTTCCCGAGGCGACCCCCAAGAAGAAGAAGGCTTCGCCTGGCCGAAGCCATTAGGAGGCAGGCGCCTTCGGAGGTGTTGGGTCTGGATCTGCGCCCAATCAGGGAGCGCCACCCTCTCTCGCATAGGAAGGCGCGCTCGGTGCCCTCCTCAGGCAAGGCTCGGGGGCTCTTTCTTGGAGAGCCACCGACTTTGCTAAGGTCGCGAGGGAGGCACTCGGGCACCACTTGGAGGGGTGATTCCAGGCACATTTCCCTTAGGAAGGTACAAGGCAAGGAAGACCAAACCCTCAGGAGTTCATCGCGAGCAACACTCGGGAGCTACAGGAGTTGAGAGTCATGCGCGGCAGCCGCCGCTTGCCCGCCATGACCCCACATCCAGGCGAGGATGGTGGGCTGCGCGTCTGCATCGACATACCAGGGCTCAACCAAGCCGCATCTCAGGAGCGCCTCTGGCCTTCGCGCGTGGGGCGTTGCGAGGGACCGCCTCACAGCTACGTTCACATGCCTTTCGGCCCGCCGAACGCGGTCGCCGCTCATCAGCGCTTGCTGAGGAGCATTCTAGAGGCTCAAGAGGTCAGGCATCGTGCGGTCCTGGCAGAGATGGAGAAGGCCCTCGGAAACCCACCTGTGCCCCCAGAGCCTCCCGAGGCTCCTGGGCCTGGGGGCTCGTGAGGGTCGACGTCTTCATCGTGCATCGCCCGCTCCTTTAGCATCCCTTCATCTTCAACGACACCAGGTGACATCTTTCTAAGTTCCGTTTTTAGCTGGGAGCGCCCACAGGGCCGCATTATTCCCAGGTCGCGTGGGTCCGTCCCTGCGGCATGTATCCGTTTTGCTTATGCTCTTTACTTACCTTGCTGGGGGCGCCCCTCGCGCTGCATCATCCCCGAGCTGCTAGGCCCTGGCCTTGCGGCGTTTGCTTTTTCCGCGTCTACTTAAAATGAATTTGCTCTTTCACGCTCAATTATCACCTGCTGCTTATCGCGGACTTCTCCGCTTTCATGCAAAGCGCTTGCACGTTAAAAGGGGGGTACCTGAGCATCGCGACTCACGGACTCCTACTGGCTCTCCAGCCCTCACCCCCTGGCCTTGACCCACGGCATCGCGACCTGTCATACCAGCGGCGGCTGAGCTCGCTCGAGGGTCGGGACCTAAGGACGTAGAGCATTTGCATTCTAACCACCCTACAGGAACACACCATTGATAAAGGCCCAGAGCCAGGCGCAACCCGCCTCGAGGTAGGGCCTCGTGAGTCCTGCGCTGGCTCACGAGTGCCCAGATACACCTCTCCTAGCCCTACCGTGCCGGCCATGTGTCAGGGCGGGGTTGTACACACCCCGGGGGCTCCTCCCGGAGGGGAGCCCCCTCCCACGTACCAGTGGAAGCACCATGCTCCGTGCTGGCTGACGACACTACCGAGGAGCGGCTATGCCCGTACGCATACGGAAGCGCTATGCTCCGCGCTGGTGATAAACAACTGAGGGCGGCCTCCGGCCATACCAACCTCAGGGAGCCCAGAGCTCAGTGTCCGGACCATCGCAATGCCTCCCCTCGGGAGCGCTACGCGAGGGGGCTGGACACGGGGGCTACGCCATGGCCTCGCCCGAGCGCACGCCACCCAGCCAAGTCCCTCGGACCTAGTCATCACACGCCCCTCCCCGAGCAGAGCCAAGGTATGGAAACTCATTTGAACGTCAAGGGGGACTCCTGAGCATCGTGACTCAGGAGCCTAACTTGCCCCGTAGCCCCTCACTCCTTAGTCCCGTCCTGGTTTCCGGTCGGGGCTAACGCTGGGTGAGGTACATGCGGGGCCGGGCCCTGCCGACGCAGAACGATCAATCCACTCCTCGTTCCCCCCTTTCCTACTTGTTGCTTGTGCGCCAAGGGGGACTCCTGAGCATTGTGACTCAGGAGCATAACTTGCCACGTAGCCCCTCGCTCCTTAGTCCCGTCCTGGTTTCCGGTCGGGGCTAACGCTGGGTGAGGTACGCGCGGGGCCGGGCCCTGCCGACGTAGAGCGCGAGCAAGTAGGGGAGAAAAATGCAAATTCCAGGAAATTGAAAGCAAATATCACAAGCCATAGATTGTTTCATGACGTCAAACACAAGTCTAAACGCCTCCGCAAGGCATGGTGCATGTTGCAGGAATAAAAACAGGACAGAAGCCGTGAAGGGATCACTCTCCAGTGGCGTCGCCTCCTGGGGCCGCGGAGCTGGCGGCACCGTGCCTGGGCAAGATGCTAAAGGCGCGGAACCTTCCCAGCAAAGCTTAGGCTCGGCCTTTCACGGCCTCAGCGGCAACGGCGGCAAGGTCGCCGCTCATGGGCTCCAGCAGGCTGTCGAGGTCGACGTTGGGGTCGCGCAGGTAGACATGGCTGAGCACACGTGTCAGCGCCGCCGAAGACAGGGCGCGCCCCTCGGCCTCGGCCGTGGGGCCAAGGCCGTCTATGACATCTTCAAGCGCGCGGACCAGGAAGGGAAGCTGCTTGGCAGGGCCGTCCTCCGCACCGGCTAGCGGCTCCTCCAAGCCGCTCTCGTAAAGCGTCTTCAGCGCGGCATGAGCCCTCTTCTCCATCTTCGCAAAGGCCACCCGATCCTCCGCCAGGACCTTCGCTTTGGCGTCCAGCTCGGCCCTCTCCACCTGCAGTGACCGCTCCAGCGTCTCCAGTTCGCCATGGCGGTCATCAACCTTGGCGTCCCGGTCCTTGACAGCAGCCTCCCAAGCCTTCATCTCCTTATCTTTCTCCTGGTGGTCACGGACCTCCTTGGCGAGCTCGTCGTGCGGGCCTTGCAGCTCGACCTCCAGCTCCTTGCAGCGAGCCTTGGCAGCCACAGCGTCGCCCAGGGCAGCATCGCGGGTGGCCTTGGCTTGGTTGGCGGCCTTCTTCTCCCCATCGGAGGTCTCCACGGCCTGGCTCAGCGCTACTCGGATAGAGGCAGCAGAACGGGCCCAGCCAGAAGCTAGCTCCAGGCGCCCGGTCGCTAGGCGAGGGTCCACGCTCAGAAGATCCTCCCGCAGCTGGCTCAGTTCGCTGGTGACCTGGTCTAGGACGGCGGCAGAGGAAGCAGAAGAAGCGGGAACCGGCGGAGCAGGCGAAGAAGACGGCGGCGTGATCACGGCTTGGCAGGAAGGAACCCCCTGGGCCTTGGTCGCCCCGGCTGCAGCATCGAGCGCAATCGACTCCAGGGTCAGCGGGGCCACGGGGGCTGACTCCTCGCCAAGGCATCCCAGTCGGCCTTGCGAGGACGATCGGACGAGGGAGGCGCGAGCCGCGCCATCTTCCTCCCCAGCGGACGAAGGCACCGCCCCGGGAGATGGACTCTCCCCAAGCGGAGCCGCAGAAGCCCCTCTGAACCTCTTCGCCGCAGGCGCCGGCCTGACAAGAGAATATGGACGTCAAGCCTCGGCGGCAGAAACCAAGCAAAGCGGGAATCAAACACTTACTGGTCTTCGCTCGTGGACCCAAGCAACTTCCAGCCGAACTTGAAGCACGAGAGCCTGCAGCTTGGGTTAGCCTCGGGAGGCCCGGAAGCAGAAGCCACGTCGGGAGGGCTGGGGCTGGCTTCAGACCGCCCAGGGATCGGAGCGGACCCTGGGGGAACCAGCCCCGACCTGCCCTTCCTTGTGACCAAGGGAGAGTCCTCCCCTCCTCGCCCGGCGCCGGCATCGTCGTCATCCGGCATGGAGCGGAGGGCTCGAAACCTGAGCTAAGGGAAGGACTCCCCCGACTCCTCGCCAGTCGCCTTGAAGACGGATTCTTCCTCCTCCGCCTCTTCTTCCTCCTCACTCTTGCTGGAGCTGCTGGAGGACACGTCCACCATCGCCAGCGCCGCAAGATCCTCGGGAGCTACCGCGAGCACCAGCCCCTCACCGTTGAAGGTGGGCATGGTGTTCACCACCTGCTCCTAGTCGTCGCGAAGGAACAGGGGGACGGGGGCGCCCATCGGCGTCGCCACGTCTCCCCCAACAAAGGAATGGAGGGCCGCGACCAAATTCTCATCGGTCAGGGCCTCCGAGCTCAGGCGCAAGACGGCGTCCGCTTCCCCAAGCCTCCACAATGGGAGCGAGTGCTCCAGCAGTGGAGCCACCCGGTGCTCCAAGAACTCCCTCAGGAGCGTGGCTCCAGTCAGCTTCGCCGCCCCCAAGTTGCTTGGCCTCAGGTCCGCGTCCCTCCTCTTCAGCACCGCCTTCGCACGGGGGTCAATGAGCTCCGCGCGGGACCACGCGTCGACGGCCTTGGGCTGCCCCGTAGGCAGCACCAGACGGGGGTGGAGGCGCCCGACATCCACCATGACCCACTTGCTCCAGAAGCATTCGATCCTCTTCCCAGGCTTCGAGATGGCATTGGAATTGGAGTACGCGATGAAGCTCGCACATGCGGAGACATGGACACCAGAAACCCGGAGGGAAAAATAGTGACGCAACAAGGCCACCGAGGGCTTTACCCCGACGTGAGCCTCACAGTAGTAAGCAAAAATCGCCACGAGAAGAACAGAGTTGGGGTGGAGGTGCAGAGCCTGCAAGTTGTACTGGCGGAGAACAACAAAGAAGAACTCAGAGAAAGGAGGCACCAGACCGGCGACAATGGCACTCACAAAGAGCGGATAGAAGGTGCTCCCCTTGGATTCAGGCTGGTCGGAGCCGGCCTTGAGCACAGTCGCCCCCTTGCTGCCCTGGGCCACCGTCATCAGGCGCGTAAGGGCGAGGTTCTTCTCTGACAGGTTCGGGGAATCCAGGGCCGGTGAGTACCAGGCCTCGGTCGGGGACTTGCGAGGCACCATGGCGTGCCGGATGAGAAGGATTGAGACAGATCTGGAGGATTTCGGAAGCAAGAAGGAGGAGAGCAAGAAAGGGGATCTGGAGCGAGGCGAAGGAGAACAAAGCAAGTAAGTCTGGCCCTGGCACCTCTTTTGTCAGATGGGCAGTTGTCAAGGCATCATGGGGAGCACAGACGCCCACGTCCAATCAATCGCCACGCGACGCCCAAGGCCGTAGGCTGTTAGGGCCCGTGGCGCTTCGTGCTTGCCCCTTCGCTTTCCTGCTAGGCCAAGCCCGGGCGCGCCTTGGGCCCGGGGGCTACTGTCAGTGTTCTAGAACGGGGGTCCCCAGACTTGCCTGCATGCGACCTGCGGCGTGGCTCAAGTGGGGGGCCCAACGCGGCCCATCTTCATCAGCTCAAGCTCAAGACCCTCGCGAGGGGCCAAGCCTCGCGGGGCGGATGACAGAAAGCTTCCTCAGAGGTAGCCTCATCAGGCAGGCTCGCGAGGAGGCGGAGAGATCAAGGCGGGGATACCTCGCGAGGAACCCGTGACGCAAGCCATGACGATCGAGACCAGGCGGGCGCCGGCCTACGCAGTGTCCTTGTTTCCCCTTTGGTGCAAAGGGGGCAAGCACAGGCCAAGGCATCGGGCAAAGGTTACCATTCCGGTGCAACGAGACCAAGACCAGCAGAGCGGCAGGACGGAGGTCACCGTGGAGCCCAAGACGGCGTCATCACCAGTGCTTTTGGCAGCCGAAGACCACCTTTGGTCAGGATAACTTGTACTATATGTTCCCCTTCAAAATGGCCAATTGTTGGCGCCCTTCCCGCTCATTATTTGGGGAGAGGCCCAGGGCCTCTATAAATAGAGCTAGACACCACAGAGTAGGGACATCGAGAAAGACATCTAGAAAACATCCAGAAATCTGGTAGAGCCCTAGCAGAGAGAGAGAGAGGCGACTGAACTCACCCTAGCAGTTCATCGCACCAGCTCAAGAACACCTCTCGCGAGGCTGTTCTTCCCTTGTACTGTTCATCATCAGCCCCTGAGGCAATCCACCACACCACACACTGGAGTAGGGTATTACACCACAACGGTAGCCCGAACCAGTATAAACCTCGGGTCCCTTGTGTTGTTCATTGTTTCTAGTTTAGATCACGTGAGGAGATTGGACGTAGATCAGTAGGGGAGAGATCTCCGCGCGCACCCCAGTGTTCGAACCTCAAGGGTCTGCCGGAACCCGAAATCCGACAACAAGAGCAAGGAGTTCATCATCAACACACCATATGTTACTTCTTGGAGAGTGGTGTCTCCTAGATTGGCTAGGTGTCACCTGGGAGCCTTCGACAAAGATTGTGGAGTTGAACCAAGGAGTTTGTAAGGGCAAGGAGATCGCCTACTTCGTGAAGATCTACCGCTAGTGAGGCAAGTCCTTCGTGGGCGATCGCCATGATGGGATAGACAAGGTTGCTTCTTCGTGGACCCTTTGTGGATGGAGCCCTCCGTGGACTCGCGCAACCGTTACCCTCCGTGGGTTGAAGTCTCCATCAACGTGGATGTACGATAGCACCACCTATCGGAACCACGACAAAAACATCCGTGTCTCCAGTTGTGTTTGAATTCTCCAAACCCTTCCCTTTACATTCTTGCAAGTTGCATGATTTACTTTCCGCTGCTCATATACTCTTTGCATGCTTGCTTGAATTGTGTTAAGATTGTTTGACTTGTGCTAAGATAGCTAAAATCTGCCAAAGACTAAAATTGGGAAAAGGATAGATTTTTATTTGTTCAAGTAGTCTAATCACCCCCCCCTCTAGACATACTTTCGATCCTACAAGTGGTATCAGAGCTTTCGTCTCCATTTGCTTTGATTTCCATAGCTTTTGGTGGTCATAGCCTTGGTTTCACAACCTAGGAGAGTATGACGTCTAGCGAGGGAAATTATCACCGTAGAGGTCCTTACTTTGATGGTACAATTTTTTCTAGTTGGAAGCATAAGATGAAAATGCATATTCTTGGACATAACCCCGCCGTTTGGGCTATTGTGTGTGTTGGCTTGCAAGGTGAATTCTTTGATGGGAGAGAACCGAATCGTGAAGCTACCGCGGATGAGTTGAAGATGCTACAATACGATGCTCAAGCTTGTGATATCCTCTTCAACGGATTGTGCCCCGAAGAATTCAACAAAATCAGCCGTCTTGAGAATGCAAAGGAAATTTGGGATACTTTGATTGATATGCATGAAGGTACCGACTCCGTCAAGGAATCCAAGTTGGATGTGCTTCAAAGTCAACTTGGCAAGTTCAAAATGAAGGATGGTGAAGGTGTCGCTGAAATGTACTCTAGGCTTGCTCTTATCACAAATGAGATTGCCGGCTTAGGAAGTGAAGAGATGACCGACAAATTCATCATCAAGAAGATCCTAAGAGCCTTGGATGGAAAATACGATACCGTATGCACATTGATCCAAATGATGCCAAATTACAAAGATCTCAGGGCAACGGAAGTCATTGGAAGAATTGTTGCTCATGAGATGTCACTCAAGGATAAGGAGGAGCTCCATAACAAGTCAAGTGGTGCTTATAAAGTCTCATGTGAAGCTCCCACATCATCAAGTGAGAAACAAACCTTCAATGAAGAATTGAGCCTAATGGTGAAGAACTTCAACAGGTTCTACAAGAGTAGAAGCAAGGAAAGAAGTTCCAAGTCAAGGTCCTACAATGACAAAAGATCTTCTAGTCAAGAGCGAAACTGCTACAATTGTGGAAGACACGGACACTACTCCAATGAGTGTGCGACTCCCCCACAAGAGAAGAGAAGATTCTCCCAAAAGAAGAAGTAGAAGAAAAGAATCACCATCAAGGGAGAGAAGGAGTAGGGATGATCGATATGAACGAAGACACCCTCGGAGAAGCAAGGATTCGAAAAGGAAGGACAAGTCATCAAGGAGCTACACAAAACGAAGACATCAAGCTCATGTTGGTGAATGGGTATCCGGGCTCCGACTCCGACAATGACTCCGAGAGAAGCTATCACTCCGACTCCGGATATACTCAAGATGAAGGTGTTGCCGGACTAGCACTTGTGTCAACCAACTCCTACGACATATTTGATTCACCAAATGAAGGAATTGGAAGATGCTTCATGGCCAAAGGTCCAAAGGTATCACACCCCGAGTATGTTGATTTCAATAGTGATGAAGATGACTTGTTAGGTGATGATGAGTTACTTGTTGACAACTATAGTGATGAATACTATGATGAAACGAATGACAATGATAAGGAGAATATTGAGTCTCTAACTAAAGAACTAAACACTCTTAAGTTAGCTCATGAAACTATCTTAGGAGATCATCGAGAACTTTTAAGGACTCATGAGAAATTACGTTTTGAAAAGCTCAACCTTGAGCAAGAGCATGAGTTCTTAAAGTCAATCAATGATGATCTTCGCAAGAAAAGTTCTTCTTACATTGCCAAGTGTTTACTCTTATCCACTTACATGCTTCAAGTCAAGTCTAGTAACAAGAACAAGAAGGATTCTTCTTCTAGTAGTAACGATAATCATGCTAAATCCAGTGTTGTTGCTTCTAGTAGTTCTCTTGATTCCACTAATGATTCTCTTAGCCAAGTTACACTTGAGCAATAAAATAGCTTATTGAAGGGAATTATAGAGAAAGGTGTTTACAATAGCCTTGCCAGGAGTAAGCAATTCGAGGAAATTGTATGTAAGCAAGGAAGGCACCGGAAGAATCAAGGTATTGGTTTTGAACGAAAGTTCAATGCCTATGGAGTTGAGTGGGAAGAAGATCAATACCCCAAGACGAAGTTTGCTCCTCAACAAGATAAGTATGATCCTACTTCATCCAAAGGGACACAAGCTCAAGATGATCTTCCACCACAAGACCACAAGCAAAAAGGCAAGGACAAGCTTCAAGAGGAAATTGATGCATTTGAAGAACCTCCTAAGGCCTTGGTCAAGTGGGTTCCCAAGACTGCATCAAGTTCCACTTCATCAAGTACAACTACAATTTCGAGGATTCCCATCAAGATGGTGTGGATCCCGAAGAAGAAGAACTAGAAGAGTTCTTGAGGGTGACTCTGCCAATATACTTCACTCTTATCATTTTGGCAAGAACAAGTGCAATCAACTTCCACATCTTGCACTAGTTCAAGGAGTCACAAACCCTCTTGTTGGTAAGACAAGGGACAAGGTAACCTAAAGCTTTCATAGACATCATCTTGTGTGTGCATCACTCTATCACTACTGGAATCAGCTAGTTTGCCATCTGCCAGTTCTTTGCCGTCCGCTAGCGGACGGCAAAGAAGCTCTTTGCCATCAGCTTCCAAAAAGCAGATGGCAAAGAACTGGCTGATGGCAAAGACCAAGTTTGCCATTAGCCAGTTCTTTGCAGTCCGCTAGCGGACGGCAAAGATTCTTTGCCGTCGGCTAGCGGACGGCAAAGAGGGAGGGGCCCCACTGACGAACTACAAAAAAAAAACTAACGGGCTCCCTCTTTGTCGTCCGCTAGCGGACGGCAAAGAGCAAGAAGGCGGACGGCAAAGTGCCGCGGACGGCAAAGAGGGAGGCCCCACGTAACGTTAACGGGGCCGCGCCCCACACCCCCCTCTCTCTCTCTTTCTCTCCCACCTCTCGCCACCCCGTCGCACCACGCCCCGCCGCCGCCCCAGCGCCCCCCCGCCCCGTCGCCCCCACCGCCACCGCCGCCCTGCCATCTGGGCGCCGGCACCTCCGCGCCCCGCCGCCCCGGCCGGGCCCGGCGCCGTCGCCCCAGGCCGCCCCGCCCCCCTCCTCCGCCGCCCCAGGCCGCCCCGCCCCGCTCCTCCGCCGCCCCAGGCCGCACCGCCCCCCTCCTCCACCCTGCAGGTGAGCTTCTTCCTTTTTTTCCTTTTTTCTGTTTTTTTAGTTTTAGGTTTATGTTTAATTTAGATTTAGTTTTAGTTTTAGGATTAGTTTTTAGGTTTATAGGTTTAGTTTTAGTTTAGTTTTAGGTTTAGATTTAGTTTTTTTCTTTTTCTGTTTTTTTAGTTTTAGGTTTAGGTTTAGTTTTAGGAAAGAAGAAAAAGAGAAAAAGAAGAGATCAGGAGAAGAAGAAGAAGAGGAGGAGGAGAAGAAAAAAGAAGAAGAGGAAGAAGAAGAAGAAAAAAGAGGAGAGGAGGAGAAGAAGAAGAAGAGGAAAAAGGAAAGGAGGAAGAAGAAGAAGAAAAAAGAGGAGAGGAGGAGAAGAAGAAGAGGAAAAAGGAAAGGAGGAAGAAGAAGAAGAAGAAAAAAGAGGAGAGGAGGAGAAGAAGAAGAGGAAAAAGGAAAGGAAGAAGAAGAAGAAGAAGAAGAAGAAGGAAAAAAAGGAAGAAAAGGAAAAAGAGGAAGAAGAAGAAAAGGAAAAAAAACCGACCCGACACGGTACCCTGACCCCGACCCGGCACCCCGACACGACACCCCGACCCCGAGACCCCGACCCCGAGACCCCGACCCCGACACCCCGACTCCGACCCCGACCCCGACACCCCGACCCCGACACCCCGACCCCGACCCCAACACCCCGACCCCCCAAGCCTGACCCGACACCCCGACCCCGACCCCGACACCCCGACCCCGACCCGACACGGTACCCAGACCCCGACCCGGCACCCCGACACGACACCCCGACCCAAGACCCCGACCCCGACCCCGACACCCCGACCCCGACCCCGACCCCGACCCCGACACCCCGACCCCGACCCCGACCCCGACACCCCGACCCCGACCCGACACGGTACCCAGACCCCGACCCGGCACCCCGACACGACACCCCGACCCCGAGACCCCGACCCCGAGACCCCGACCTCGACCCCGACACCCCGACCCCCCAAGCCTGACCCGACACCCCGACCCCGACCCCGACACCCCGACCCCCCGAGCCTGACCCGACCCCCCGAGCCTGACCCGACACCCCGACCCCGAGCCTGACCCGACACCACACCCCAACCCCAAACAACACCCCGACACCGACACGGCACTACCCCGACATCGACACGACACCCCGACCCCCCGACCCCGAAACAGCACCCCGACCCCGACACGGCACCCCGACCACCGACACCTCCCGAAAAGGTGTTCTTTGGCCTTCCAAAGGCCGACGGGGTCATATATTTGTGAATTATTAGTTAAGTCATATATTTTTCGATTTTGTTATGAAAAACATCATATATAATTGTGTTGATCATGTAGTTTTAAATGTGCAGTTGTTTCATCGCTGCGAGGTTTGGTGTTCGACGACCTCGCCGTGCGTTTGACGAGCTCTGCCTCTTCGTTCGTGGGTGAGCACAAATGACAAGTCCTCCTCCCCCATTAATTATTTGATCTATTCCGATGAAACTTGATAGCTAGCTATATATGTGTCTTGAATCATCAGTATGCGTAACCAATATGTGTCTCCCGTTCGAAAGCGTCATAGTTATAAATATGCATGCATTTGCATATTTATAACCTTGATTCTTTCGAATTGTCCAACGCTATCCATGGACAGCCCGAGTGTGTGTAGATTGGGTTCGTTTTCCCATATGCTTTGCTCCGGATCCGACGCATATATTTCGTCAGTGCCTCCCCTGTTGTTCTCCGGGTACACATCCTCTCTGTTTATTGCAGAGACGTGTATCAGGAGAACAGCGGGGAGGTGCTGCCGAAATTTTGCGTCAGATCCGGAGCATAGCATGGGAAAATAAACCCAATCTACACATACACGGGTGGGATTAGGACCTATCATTACCTATTAGAGTGTAGGTTGCATGGACGTAATAAAATTGACAAAGTAGATCAACTGATGAATATATACATGGTGAATTACATATATAATTGTTGTGTGTCCAGTAGCTCTGAAAGTCAAGATGAGTGACCGTGCTTGGATGTATACCGGTCACACTGGTCAGAACAAATGGAGCGCTGAATGGTTCACAAAAACTAAGGGGTTTGTGCAAGCCGCATTTGCAAATGGCCAAAAGAAAACCTGGTGCCCCTGTTTCCGGTGCGGCAATTGGGAAAAGAAGACAGAGGCTGAAATGGGCAAACACCTGCAGAAGAGTGGTTTTACGCCCGATTATACGGTGTGGACATTTCATGGTGAGTCTGCCCAACGTGACCGAGCTGAGGTGGATCGTCGTCGCACCGACGAGCATGGTACCGGGATGGAAAACATGGTGCAAGGCTATGATGATGCTCGGGATTCGGACGAGGAGATGGAGGAATCTGCAAAGGCCTTCAATGAAATGTTGGAGTCTTCGAAACGTCCGCTCCACGAGCACACTGAGCTTTGTCAGTTGGATACCATCTCACAAGTAATGGCTCTGAAGGCTCAGTTCAACTTGGGCAAAGAATGCTATGACGCAATTATGACAGTATTTGGACGCTTTCTACCCAAAGGCCATGTAATGCCTGCAAACCTGTACCAGTTGGACAAAATCCTCCGTGCACTAAAGATGCCCTATGAGAAGATACATGCCTGTGAGAAAGGATGTGCCTTATTTAGGCTTGACTATGCGGACTTGAACTATTGTCCCATTTGCAAGTCTTCCAGGTATATTGTGGTAGACAACGGTATGGGTGAGAAGACACAGACCAAAATCCCCGTTAGTGTTCTTCGGTATATGCCAATCGTACCAAGACTTCAATGTCTTTTCATGGTCGAAGAGACGGCCAGACAGATGACATGGCACAAAACAGGCAAAAGAACCGAACTAGATGCAAATGGGAATTTGATGATGGTACACACATCGGATGGTGTTGCGTGGAAAAAGTTTGATGAATTACATGCTGACAAAGCGGCAGATCCGAGGCATCCTCGAGTCGGCATCAGCACGGATGGGTTCAGTGTGTTTGGTATGACGGCAGCCCAATACAGTTGTTGGCCCGTATTTGTCTTTCCACTCAATCTCCCCCCCGGACAGATTATGCAAATAAAGAACATTTTCCTGACGTTGATAATTCCAGGACCCAACTATCCGGGCAAAAATATGAATGTGTACATGCAGCCGCTTAAGGACGAATTGCAAGAAGCCTGGGATAATGGGTTCAAGACATACGACGCCTTTAGCAAACGGAACTTCATAATGCGTGTCTGGTACATGTACTCGACGCATGACTTGCCGGCGTATGCGCTATTCGTTGGCTGGTGTGTGCATGGAAGGTTCCCGTGCCCCACATGCAAGGGAGCTCTTGAGTTTCGTTGGCTTCAGGCCGGTCGCAAGTTTTCTTGCTTCGACATGCATAGACAGTTCCTGGATCCTCGCCATAAGTTCAGGAAAGACAAGAAGAACTTCATCAGGGGTAGAGTTGTCAAAAACTCTGCACCACCTGCATTGACAGGCCAACAGACCCTGGATCAGTTAAACGCTCTCGAGCCAAATCCACAACGTCCAGGGTACTTCAAGGGGTATAATACTAAGCACGCGTGGACTCACAAAACATGCTTATGGGATCTGCCTTACTTCAAAGACCTCCTTTGCCCACACAACATCGACGTGATGCACACTGAGAAGAATATCGCCGAGGCACTTTTTGGTACATTGTTCGGCATAGATGGGAAGTCAAAGGATAATACTAAGGCTAGAGTCGATCTGGAGGCGCTATGTGATAGGCCGTTACAAAACATGAAAGAATCGAAAGGAAAGCAGAACTGGACGAAGCCAAAGGCATGGTTCAATCTTGGAAGGCCAGCTATGAGGGAAATTCTCTTGTGGGTGCAACAGCAGTTGATGTTCCCCGATGGGTATGCAGCGAATCTAAAGAGGGGATCGAATCTTGATAAACTGAAGATATTTGGTCTCAAGAGTCATGATTGGCACATATGGATTGAGCGGGTAATGCCGGTGCTGTTGCGTGGCTTCATCCCTGAGGATGAATGGCTAGTACTGGTAGAACTCAGCTATTTCTTCCGTGTTCTTTGTGCGAAAGAACTATCGCCTGGCATGCTAGAAGAAATGGAAGAGTTGGCGCCGGAGTTGATCTACAAGTTAGAGAAGATCTTTCCACCGGGCTTCTTTAATCCAATGCAGCATTTGATTTTGCATCTCCCGACCGAGGCAAGATTGGGGGGGGCGTGCAAAATCGTTGGTGCTACCCAACTGAGAGGATGCAGAAGACGCTTCGAGAAAAATGTAAAAATAAACGTAGAATTGAAGCATCGATGGCTGAGGCATTCATCACAGAGGAGGCGGCAAACTTCGTAACAGCGCACTACGAAGCCAAAAATCGTCATTTGCATAATCCGAAGCCTCGGTACAATGCTGACGAGCCTAAAAAAGGTGGATCCAACCTTAGCCTATTCAAAGGGAATCTCGCACCAGCTAGTGTTTCACATCCAGTATCTTTGGATAACGAAGAATGGCGGACCATTTCGTTGTATATCTTCAACAACCTGATAGAAGTGCGGTCGTACATCGAGTAAGTTCTCGGTACATTGTTTCGCAACTTCTATTTCCTTTGAACTACTCTTATTCCTGGATATGTCATACAGTCGATACGTCACCATATTCTCGTATGGAGCGGAGATCCAAAAGGATTTCGTCGAAGAGTATGAGCTTCTCGCAAAGCAAGGAGGTGGCTATCCCGGTTTCATCTCTTGGTTCAAACAAACGGTAATTTCTATTAGACAATTTCATATCATTCGCTAATTTGTGCATAATGCAACAATCCTTTCATATTAAACTTGTAGGCTAATTCAGAGTCTATGGACGCCGAATTGAGACAAGTCGCTAATGGTTTTGACTATAAGGTCCGTTCATTTGACAAGTACGACATCAACGGGTATCGCTTTCGTACCTATGGCAAAGAGCTATCTATGGCCGACCGAAAGTCAACAAATTGTTGTGTATCTGCTATCGGCGAAGGAGGTACCGAGTATTATGGGAGAGTTGAAGCAATTTATGAACTTCTGTTCTATGGTGAAAATCCACCGAATGTCGTAGTCTTCAAATGTTATTGGTTTCAGCCGAAGGAGACTAGAAGGACTCATGAACATGTAGGGCTAGTTGAAATCAACCAAAGCACTCATTTAGATGTTCCTGATGTCTATATTATGGCTCAACAGGCGACCCAAGTATTCTATATTATGGCTCAACACGTCCGGATGGCGTACCTGGCCGGATCAGCCCAAGGAGCCGAGTGGCCATGCTGATGATGGCGGGGAGCCGACTGATCTTGAGGAGGAGGGGGGCACCGTCTACCAACGTGGTGCTACACGGCTCCCGTCCGTGCCGGTGACCCGCGAGGAGAGGTGGTTGATTTTCCCTGATGGGGAGAGGTACGTAAGTGCATTTAATATTTTTGTACCTTGTGCATTCACGTTTTTTCAAATAACTAATGCGTTGGCCTTGTCGTGCTGCAGGGGTTGGGACCACCATCATAGTGTCCGCCGGCCCAACTCCGTCCTTGGAGTTCTTTGCCGGCAAAACTTCCCGGGGTTTGTCACGTTGCCTGGTGAGGGTCGGCTTCCAGAGCTTGGATTGAGCTGGGAGCACTATGTGGCTGCCCCGGCCCCGCCGGATGAGATTATCGACGGTGTCGTGTGCAACACGAGGGCAGACATGGTGATCAGAAAGTTCTGGGTAATTTCTCCTTTACACATTTAAAAATCTTCAACTAGCTAGTTATTAATTGCACTAATCAATATTGTCTCATTTGATTGTAGACATTCTACAGGTGTGAGGAGGGATACGAGGAGGACGCGGCACATGTTATCGAGAATGTCTGCAAGCGCCTACTCCAGAACTTACGGCACGAGGCTCGAGTGCAGGCTGTTCGAGACTACTACGCCTTGCGTGGTATCAAGAAGACCAAGCCGGTGTGCCGCGATAAGTTCCTGAGTAAGGAGCAGTACATGAAGGTAATTCTTAAGGCCTTCTCTACTTAAGTTCCTTCATTTAGTAATTCTTAGCCGTAGCGCTCAAGTTTCTATTTGCTAACTTAGGCGCCTCCGAGATGGTGTGCGGATCGGATGGATTGTTGGGAGGTGTTGGTCGATGAGTGGTGCTCACAACGATGGCTAGCCCTCCACAACGAGGCCAAGGACAAACGTGCCCAAATGGAAGGTGTGCCACACCATCAAGGCAGCTCCAACTTATATCAGTTCGGGCGCAACTGGGTATGTGGTTTGCTTCATGATTCATGCAATTCATTCGTCATGCTAGCTTGAGCCCTTTAATTACTAATTTTCATTGTTTCTCTCTTTCAGGCACGCTACAATAAGGCGGATAAGGTGCCAGAGGTGTACGACCTGTATGCCATGGCCCACACTGCCTCTTTCAAGAAAGTCAAGGCTTTCTCTCAGTCTGACCTCGATGATGCAAACAACTTCACCAACATCTCCTCCCACAACAAGCTCGTGAGATATAGAGATGAGGGGAAGGCGAGGAAAGGGGAGGACTTTAACCCGAGCCAGGGTCCCATTGATCTAGAGTTGTTGATGATATCTGGTGGCGGGAGGTCCCATGGCTCCATAGCCATTGGAGATGGACTTATCCATTGTCCTAGCACTCTCCCGGAGATCAAGGCACACCAGTCGAGCTCCGCTCCTGAGATAAGGCCTCGTGAACGGCCAGTGCAACTCGCCATCAAGGTTAGTGATACGTACTCAGTTATCTTTCTCCATTACATTGTGTGCGCTTCCATCAATGATTACAAATGGTCATGTGAGTGGTGTTGCAGGCTGCTATACAGAGTGAGAGAGACAGAACGGAGAAACTTCTGGCGGAGGCGGCGGAGAGGCAGTGGGAGTTGGAGGAGAGGACGACAAAGATGATGGAGGAGGAGAGGGCACGGAATGACATGCAGGCAAGGGCCATGTACGAGCTCCTTGTGGTAAGTTTCTTCTGCAGATTAGCCAAAACATTCATGTAGTGTTTGTCTCATTACTAACTAGTATGACTGAGTCGTCAAAACCAAATGTGCAGTCTGTGTGCGAGAAGACAGGTCAGACCGCTCCGCCGATGCCAGTGATTGCTCCTGGGACCACGGTGAGTTTTATTTGAATGGACATTACTTGCTAGTCTTAACATTTGAGTGTCATCATGCTAACAAGACATTGGAAATGATCTTTGGTGCAGCGTAACTCCAGACAAGCATCGCACGATCCTTCTCCAGCTACCGACACGAGCCACCCCGCTCCTACACCTCCTACATCTTGGTAAGTTTATCTAGTGTTTTGCTTAACACATGCATAAAGACCTAGACTTAGCTTTATTTCCTCCAATGCTTACCATAATGACCTAGACTTAGCTTCTTCACCTCCAAAATGACTTAATAAGCTTACTGACCTCCAAAACCATCCATTTTACCTAAGTTAGCTCTAAAACGATCTGTACTTAGCTTACTTATGTCAAAAATTGCATAATTATCTTAGTTAGCTTATAGACGATCCATTTTACCTAAGTTAGCTCTAAAATGACCCATTTTACCTAGGTTAGCTTATAAATGATCCAGTTCATCCAAGTTAGCTCAAAAATCACCCATTTTACCTAGATTAGCTCCTAAATGATCCATTTTACCTACGTTAGTTTTAAAATGACCCATTTCACCTAGGTTAACTCCAAAATGACCAATCTTACCTAGGTTATCTCATAAACGATCCATTTCAACTAATTTAGCTCATAAACGATCCATTTCACCTAGGTTACCTAAAAAACGATCCATTTCACCTAAATTAGCTCTTAAATGATCCATTTCACCTAAGTTAGCTCAAAAAGATCCATTTCAACTAAATTAGCTCATAAATGATCCATTTCACCTAAGTTAGCTCAAAAACGATCCATTTCAACTAAGTTAGCTCATAAATGATCCATTTCATCTAAGTTAGCTAAAAAAGATCCATTTCACCTTAGTTGCCTGAAAAACGATCCATTTGACCTTAGTTAGCTCATAAACGACCCATTTCAACTAAGTTAGCTCATAAATGATCCATTTCACCTTAGCTAGCTCATAAACGACCCATTTCAACTTAGTTAGCTCATATATGATCCATTTCACGTAAGTTAGCTCATAAATGACATACTCTACTTGTTCTAGTCTTCTTCTTGTTCTACTCTTCTTGTTCTAGTCTTCTTCTTGTTCTACTCTTCTTCTTGTTCTACTCTTCTTCTTGTTCTACTCTTCTTGTTCTAACTTTCTTACTTTTCATTTTGCAGAGTTCATTCACTTGACGAAAGCTTGCATAGATGGAGTGCTCCTTATCCCTTTCTCTGTTTCTTTTGTATCGTTGAACTATGCATGTATCGTTGGATGAAACTATTGTAATATATATGGTTGGATGCCTCTATGTTGAACTTTTTATGTATGATGGAACTATGCATGTAATATATATGGTTGGATGATGAAGTTATGTGTTGGATATCTTATATGTTTGCTCTGTAATGGCCTTTTGAAATATATCTATATATGTCATCTATATTTGTGATGAAAATTGTTGGATTTAATAAAAAACAGATAAAAGAGCCAATATGCAGGCTCTTTGCCGTCTGCCACCGATGGCAACGGGCTCTTTGCCGTCTGCCGCGGACGGCAAAGAAGGCACGTGGCATCCAGCTGTGCTTCCTGGGAGCTGACCCGTTTGGTCAGTTTGCCTATAGTGGCAGACGGCAAAGACTTTGCCATCAGTGGCAGACGGCAAAGAACCTGCCATGTAGTGACGTGTAGATGACATCATACGGCGGACGGCAAAGACACTAGAAAGTTTGCCGTCAGCGGCGGACGGCAAAGGCCTGCCGTTAGCCACTTAACGGACTGACAACGCAATTATTGCCGTCCGCCTTCTTTGCCGTCTGCCGCGCTCTCTTTGCCGTCTGCGGCGGACGGCAAAGACTTTGCCATCAGTAGCAGACGGCAAAGTAGCTGTTTACCGAAGCCTACTTTGCCGGAGCCTTTTGCCGTCCGCGGCTGATGGCAAAGGCCTTTACCGTCCGCCGTTCATGCCTTTGCCGTCCGCCGTGGCAGACGGCAAAGTAGCTGATTCCTGTAGTGTATGTCTATGGATACCCTTGTTTGTTCCTTGTGGGACTAACCCGTGTAGGTATTGAAAGTGCAACTCACTCCAAAGGATAGCTCCAAATGATCTACATCAACATAGAGCATCCACATCTTCAACACCTACATGAAGTCATCATCGACAAAACCCAAGGTTAGTTCATCCCTCTTAGGGGGGATCTCACATCTAGGGGGAGCTTTACTCTAACAATTGAGTTAAAGCGGCTCTAATGGTGTGAACACAACAACGCTTTATGTAAAAGTGGTAACCCCACTTGTGCTTAAACGATGAGTATGACCTATGATCAAATGTTCTCATTTGACTCCTAAGTCAATATACTCATATATAGATGACCTGGTCATCGCCAATTGCCTGATAGATGCTAGAATTGTTTGTGCATGCTTTGCCACATATTTCATTTGCCATTTTATTGTGTGAGCATGTTGGTTGCATAATTTACTCATTCGAGGACATCCACTTGTTGTTTTGATTGATTGGTTTCCTTTTCTTTTGGCCAAGTGGATGGACAAGAATGCCTAAGAACCTTCTCTAGCTATTTATGCTTTTCTCGTCTCAAACTCTATTCATGCTGCATCACAAAATTTGATCAAGTCAGATTCAAACCACTCTGTATGAGGAGCACTCAGAGTCCCCGATTCGTCATAGACTTAAACTTCCAAAACTTCTTTGTGCGTTTCGGTCTGACCGATTCACCCATTTCGGTCATACCGAGATCACTAAGTCGATCTAGGTTTTCAACCTCGGTGCAACCGATTCGAACCTTTCGGTCACACCGAGTTTCAGTAACTGCTTGCAATTATGAATCTCGGTGCCACCGAGTTGTTCCACTCGGTCACACCGACAGGGTCGGGCTATATATACCCAGGGGTCAAATTTTGGAAAACTTTCCGAACCTCCTCGACCCGCTCTTAGCCCGCTCTGCCTCCACGGTCTCCGGATCATCTTCCTCGTCGCCAGCCGCCTCCTGCCGCTGGTCTCCGCCGCCGTCAACGGGAATCATCCCCGCCGTTGCCGCCGTAGCGAGTTCTCCACTGAACTAGGGTATGAACTCGATCACTGTGCTATCCCTATCTGATTCCTAGCACATTGTGTTCGCCATGTATCTTGCCACATTTGAGATCATTCTTATCCAGTCAAAACACTCCGTAGTTTAGTCGTGAATTGAAAATTTAGGGTTAGGTTTCCGCCGAAACCATCTCGGACCCACCGAGTTGTGGAACTCGGTATCACCGATTTGGCTCAGGCCATTGCACATGTAATTTTCGGTCTGACCGAGAATTGCAAATCGGTGTGACCGAGTTCAAGACTTTGTGAAACCCTAGCAGTCTCGGTGCCACCGAACTGTGACTCGGTCTGACCGAGTTCACTAGTTTAGGTTCCAACAGCTGCTTCGGTATCACCGAGTTTACAAATCGGTTGATCCGAAATGCTTTCTGTGGAAAACTAAAACTAAGTTTTTGACTCATTCTTTTGCAAAAACCTCTACATTTTGTGATGCTCATCCACTCTATCTCATCTATATCTATTCACAAGGTCTGCTGTCAGTGTTTGCAATATGTCTGATCAGAGTGACAGCTAGAACAGGTCACAAGAGCAGGTTCAGCTGAGTGAGGGCACTAGTTCCTCTAGCAGTTCAGATGATGGTAGCAGGAGCACCCCAAGCAACTTACCCAAAGCTGCCACCAGGGCCAGAAAGAAGAAGACCTCTAAATTTGAGGATGAAGACTATGTGGTAGTTGAGGATGAGGCCACTTCCAAGAAGAAAGTGGTTAAGAAGGAATATAGCACTGCTGCTGCCACCAAGTCAGGCATGAAGCAAAAGGTTCCTGCAAAGAGAATTGCAATGTCTAAGGCCAGAGCATCTACTCAAGTCCCTTTGGAATCTGAACCCAAAGAGGCTGCTGCAGAAGGGAAGAAGAGGAAGGAGAGGGTCAAAAATACCACTACTAGAGTGCTTGGGAGATCCTCAATCATGAGAGATTCTAAAGAGGAAGAGGAAGAAGATGTTGCACCAACACCCAAAGCTCAGAAGCTTATGGGTGATGCCATCAGGGCAGGGGCTGTTCAATCTAAGCCTAAGACTGCTCCAAAGGCTCCTGCTCCAGCTCCAAAGCCAAAACTGAAGAGGAGCACCAGGAACATCCCTGCTGAGGAAAAGAACAAGGCCCCAGTGCCTAAAGCTGAAATGGAAGAAGAAGATGATGAGTCACATGTATTGAGGAAGCTGAAGCCAAAAATCCCAGATCACAATGATGCTCATCCAGTAGCTGAGAACATGAAGATAAGGAAGGACTCAGGTTTGAGGCTATGGAGAGAGTCTGATCCATATGCCACCAGGAGGAGGACTGCTGTGGATTATAGGTTCCATACAAAGGAACAGCAGGACTTCTATGAGACAGTGTTGCTTGAAAAGAAGCCCATAGTGTGTGACATGAGATGGGTTGACTGGGACTACATCAAGGAGAATGAGGATCACTATGCAGGTGTACATGACAGCTTCAAGGCTTGTGGAGTCGATGAGTTTGTGGCTCAGAAGCTCACAAAATGGAATGATGAGCTCATCATGCAGTTCTACTCCACAGCTCATTTCTACCCAGATGGAAGGATTGTCTGGATATCTGAAGGTACGAGGTACCAGTCCATGGTTGCTGAATGGGCGAAGTTGATCAATGCCCCAAAAGAGAGTGAAGATGACTTGGATGTCTATGCCAACAGGAAGAAGGATCACAACACAATGGCACACATGTACAAGGAGATCCCAGATGCTGCTCTTGAGACACATAAGTTTGGATCTGTACATTACCTTCTGTCAGGCTTGCCAACCATCAACTGGATCCTCAGGCACCCTCTCTTGCCAAAGTCAGGTGATCACAAGATGATCAGAGGCCATGCAATTAACTTGCTTCACATCTTTGATGTCCCACAGAAGTTCAAAGTCATGAGCCTAATAGTTGAAACTATCAAGAGGACAGCTGCAGATCAGAAGAGGAGTTGTGGGTATGCCCCACAGATCCAGGAGCTAATCAACTCCAAGATGGGCACTGGTACATATCTGTTGGACAAGGAGCACATGCCTATCTATCCAGACTTCGAGGACAACACTGTGGTTATGAATGAGGATGAACCATCTTCTGTGCACGCACAAGCCAAGAAGGAGAAGGCAAAAGCTGAAAAGGCTGCAAGGATGCCAACTACTGAAGAAGCATCTCAGTATCTCCTGAAGAGCAAGCAAGATCAGCTTGGCTACCTGATTGCATCCACTCTGAGGATTGAGAAGGGACTGGCCACCCTGACTCAAAACCAAGAGAGCTTGGAAAGAATCGTGGAGCAAAAATTCTATGACTTGGATGCGAAGCTAACTGAGATTCAGTCTGTTGTGGAGCAACTTCAAGATGATATGCAGGAGAGGAAGGGCAAGACAACCACTGATGCATTTGCCAGAGTGCCTAGAGCTCAGAGGTCTGCTGCAGTGCCTGTTCCAGACACCAGAGCCACGTCATCTGCACCAGCTACAGCTTCGGTGCCACCAACTCCAGCACCTACTCCATCAGCTCCATCTACTTCGACTGAAGCCTTCGTTCTTGGAGTTATCTGGACACCACTACCTGAAGACCAAGCCTGAGAGACGATTTAGTGCTATGCATTTTCTAGGAACTTTTTGGTAACTTTTTGCCAAAGGGGGGATGTATAGATCATAGGCTTCGAGAGAGAGCGTTGTTTTTTATTCTTTCTTGCTTTGGTGGTTGAACTTTATTTGCTTTTCTTGTTTGAGATACCTTTTGTCTATGTGATACTTGGATGATCATGTGTTTGATCATATGCTACATTAATGCTTGACATTATCTTTTTATCCCTATATAATAATTCACTTTGCTTGGTGATGAGTGCATGCATTTAATTATTATCATTTTGAGCGCTCCACCAAGATGTATGTGACATGGAAGAGTAACCCATGAGCCTAACTCTTTGTGCATTTGCAGTCCAAAGCAAACCATAAACTATGCACAAATTTAGGGGGAGCTCTTGCCTTTCACATACTTCTCAAAGCGACAATGTTTTTCACTCTTATTATCATTTGTTGAAGCTTTGATCTATATGTTGTCATCAATTACCAAAAAGGGGGAGATTGAAAGTGCAACTATCCCTAGGTGGTTTTGGTAATTCCTAACAACATATAGCTCATTGAGCTAATGCTATTCCAAGATTAATATTTCACGAAAAGCTCAATGAATGGCATGGCATGGATGAGGAATGTGGACCCCTCAAAATATTAAGGACAAAAAGATTGGCTCAAGCTCAAAGCTCAAGACTCTACATTTTATATTTTAGTGATCCAAGATCACATTGAGTCTATAGGAAAAGCCAATACTATCAAGGAGGGATGAGGTGTTGTTTAATGAGGTTCTTGCTTCATAGTGCTTAGTGATATGCTCCAAAACCCTCAACTACCTTCCCACATCCACATATGACCTAAACCAAAAGTCAAACTCGGCCCTACTGATTCTTTCTATCCGGCGCCACCGAGTTTCAAATGTCATAGCCACTGCCACAAACCCTAGGCAAATCGGTCTCACCGATAAGGATTTCGGTCACACCGAGATGGGGTTGTAATCTCTCTGTTTCCCTTCGTAACGTTTCGGTCCTACCAAGATGAGCGATCAGTCCCACCGAGATTGCAATGTAAACTCTCTGTTTCTCTTTCGTAACATTTCGGTCCCATCGAAATGAGCGATTGGTCCCACCGAGTTTACCTGACCAACTCTCTGGTTAGCTTATTACCAAAATCGGTCCCACCGAGTTTGTGTAATCGGTCACACCGAGATTACGTTATGCCCTAACCCTAACCATATCGGTCCTACCGAGTTGCATCTCAGTCCCACCGAAAATCCTAACGGTCACTAGGTTTGCTAAATCGGTCCGACCGAGTTTTTCACTTCGGTCTCACCGAGATTGGTAAATTGTGTGTAACGGTTAGTTTTTGTGTGGAGGCTATATATTCCCCTCCACCCACTCTTCATTCGTGGAGAGAGCCATCAGAACATACCTACACTTCCAATACACATTTTCTGAGAGAGAACCACCTACTCATGTGTTGAGGCCAAGATCTTCCATTCCTACCATATGAATCTTGATCTCTAGCCTTCCCCAAGTTGCTTTCCACTCAAACCTTCTTTCCACCAAATCCATATCCCGTGAGAGAGAGTTGAGTGTTGGGGAGACTATCATTTGAAGCATAAGAGCAAGGAGTTCATCATCAACACACCATCTGTTACTTCTTGGGGAGTAGTGTCTCCTAGATTGGCTAGGTGTCACTTGGGAGCCTCCGACAAAGATTGTGGAGTTGAATCAAGGAGTTTGTAAGGGCAAGGAGATCGCCTACTTCGTGAAGATCTACCGCTAGTGAGGCAAGTCCTTCGTGGGTGATGGCCATGATGGGATAGACAAGGTTGCTTCTACGTGGACCCTTCGTGGGTGGAGCCCTCCGTGGACTCGCGCAACCGTTACCCTCTGTGGGTTGAAGTCTCCATCAACGTGGATGTACGATAGCACCACCTATCGGAACCACGACAAAAACAATTGTGTCTCCAATTGCGTTTGAATTCTCCAAACCCTTCCCTTTACATTCTTGCAAGTTGCATGCTTTACTTTTCGCTGCTCATAGACTCTTTGCATGCTTGCTTGAATTGTGTTAAGATTGCTTGACTTGTGCTAAGATAGCTAAAATCTGCCAAAGACTAAAATTGGGAAAAGGATAGATTTTTATTTGGTCAAGTAGTCTAATCACCCCCCCTCTAGACATACTTTCGATCCTACAGAGTTCTTTATGACTGTGAGTCCATGTATTATACGCACTCTCAACCTACCACAATTTTCTAGCCTCTACGGTACCGTGCATTGCCCTTTCTCGCCTTGAGAGTTGGTGCAAACTTTTCCGGTGCATCTAGACCCCGTGATATGATACGCTCTATCACACATAAACCTCCTTATATCTTCCTCAAAACATCCACCATACCTACCTATCATGGCATTTCCATAGCCATTCTAAGATATATTGCCATGCAACTTTCCATCATTCCGTTTATTATGACACGCTCCATCATTGTCATATTGCTTTGCATAATCATGTAGTTGACATCATATTTGTGGCAAAGCCACCATTCATATTTTTCATACATGTCACTCTTGATTCATTGCATATCCCGGTACACCGCCGGAGGCATTCACATAGAGTCATATTTTGTTGTAATTCTTGAGTTGTAAGTAATAAAGTGTGATGATCATCATTATTAGAACATTGTCCCATGTGAGGAAAGGATGATGGAGACTATGATTCCCCCACAAGTCGGGATGAGATTACGGACTAAATAAAAAAGGCCAAATAAAAAAAGAGAAGGCCCAAGAAAAAAATGAGAGAAAAAGAGAGAAGGGACAATGTTACTATCCTTTTTCCACACTTGTGCTTCAAAGTAGCACCGCGATCTTCATGATAGAGAGTCTCCTGTGTTGTCACTTTCATATACTAGTGGGAATTTTTCATTATAGAACTTGGCTTGTATATTCCAATGATGGGCTTCCTCAAAATGCCCTAGGTCTTCGTGAGCAAGAAAGTTGGATGCACACCCACTTAGTTTCTTTTGTTGAGCTTTCATACATTTATAGCTCTAGTGCATCTGTTGCATGGCAATCCCTACTCCTCTCTTTGACATCAATTGATGGGTATCTCCATAGCCTATTGATTAGCCGCGTCAATGTGAGACTTTCTACCTTTTGTATTCTCATAACCCCCATCATTATACTTTATTCCACCCATAGTGCTATATCCATGGCTTGCGCTCATGTATTGCGTAAGGGTTGAAAAGGATGAAGCGCGTTAAAAAGTATGAACCAATTGCTCGGCTTGTCATCGGAGTTATGCATGATGAGAACGTTTTGTGTGATGAAATTGAAACATAGCCTAACTATATGATTTTGTAGGGATAAGCTTTCTTTGGCTATGTTATTTTGATAAGACATAATTGCTTGGTTAGCATGTTTGAAGTATTTTTTTTATGTCAACATTAAACTTTTATCTTGAATCTTTCGGATCTAAATATGCATGCCACAATAAAAAGAATTACATTGAAAATTAAGCTAAGAAGCATTCCACATCAAAAATTCTGTTTTTATCATTTACCTACTCGAGGACGAGCAGGAATTAGGCTTGGGGATGCTTGATACGTCTCCAACGTATCTATAATTTTTGATTGTTACATGATATTATATATTCTGTTTTGGATGTTTAATGGGCTTATTTATACACTTTTATAATTTTTTTGGGACTAACCTATTAACCGGAGGCCCAGCCCAAATTGCTGTTTTTTGCCTATTTCAGTGTTTCGTAGAAAAAGAATATCAAACGGAGTCCAAATGGAATGAAACCTTCGGGAGCGTGATTTTTGGAACAAACGTGATCCAGAGGACTTGGAGTGGACGTCAAGCAATCAACGAGGAGGCCATGAGGCAGGGGGGCGCGCCTACCCCCTGGGCGCGCCCTCCACCCTCGTGGGCCCCTCGTGGCTCCACCGACCTACTTCTTCCTCCTATATATACCTACGTACCCCCAAACCATCGAGGAGCACCACGAAAACCTAATTCCACCGCCGCAACCTTCTGTACCCATGAGATCCCATCTTGGGGCCTTTTCCGGCACTCCGCCGGAGGGGGCATTGATCACGGAGGGCTTCTACATCAACACCATAGCCTCTACGATGATGTGTGAGTAGTTTACCTCAGACCTTCGGGTCCATAGTTATTAGCTAGATGGCTTCTTCTCTCTCTTTGGATCTCAATACAAAGTTCTCCTCGATTCTCTTGGAGATCTATTTGATGTAATCTTCTTTTGCGGTGTGTTTGTCGAGATCCGATGAATTGTGGGTTTATGATAAAGATTATCTATGAAGAATATTTGAATCTTCTCTGAATTCTTTTATGTACGATTGGTTATCTTTGCAAGTCTCTTCGAATTATCAGTTTGGTTTGGCCTACTAGATTGATCTTTCTTGCAATGGGAGAAGTGCTTAGATTTGGGTTCAATCTTGCGGTGCTCGATCCCAGTGACAGTAGGGGAAACGACACGCATTGTATTGTTGCCATCGAGGATAAAAAGATGGGGTTTATATCATATTGCATGAGTTTATCCCTCTACATCATGTCATCTTGCTTAAAGCGTTACTCCATTCTTATGAACTTAATAGTCTAGATGCATGCTTGATAGCGGTCGATGTGTGGAGTAATAGTAGTAGATGCAGGCAGGAGTCGGTCTACTTGTCACGGACGTGATGGCTATATAAATGATCATACCTAGATATTCTCATAACTATGCTCAATTCTATCAATTGCTTGACAGTAATTTGTTTACCTACCATAATACTTATGCTATCTTGAGAGAAGCCACTAGTGAAACCTATGGCCCCCGGGTCTATTTTCCATCATATTAATCTCCCGTCAACAAGCTATTTCTTGCGTCATTTATTTTGCTTTCTTTACTTTTAGTCTTTCATAAAAATACCAAAAATATTATCTTATCTTCTCTATCATATCTCACTTTTACAAGTGTCCGTGAAGGGATTGACAACCCCTTTATCGCGTTGGTTGCAAGGTTCTTATTTGTTTGTGTAGGTGCAAGGGACTTGAGCGTGGCCTCCTACTGGATTGATACCTTGGTTCTAAAAAATTGAGGGAAATACTTACGCTACTTTGCTGCATCACCATTTCCTCTTCAAGGGAAAACCAACGCAGTGCTCAAGAGGTAGCAGAATTACTCCAAAAAGAATTATTATGCATAAAAACATCATAAATAACAGTAGGAAAACATGATGCAAAATGGACGTATCAACTCCCCAAGCTTAGGCCTCGCTTGTCCTCAAGCGAAAACCAAAATCGAAAAACATGTCCACATGCTTAGAACGAGAGGTGTCGATAAAAAGAAAATACAGACATAGAAGCATCATGTTGAATATTATAACAGCAACAAATGTAAACATAAGACTTTTATCATAGAATTTTTATCATAGACTTCTCATGAATAAGTGACAATTCATCACACTATCGAAGTATAATGCAAAAACTCTATTAGAAACTAACAAACGGTGTTCTCAGTCAACTTTGCAACTACAATTCATCATCTTTTCAGGAAGGGTCATGTATCGGAGCCTTTAGGCAAGTCCACATACTCAACCATCATATAGTCTTTTATGATTGCTAACACTCACCGCATACCCATGAGCAAAGTGTTTCAATCGGACTTTCGGGGACATAAGGTCTTTTTACCTAGAAAAAATAAGGAGAGGACTTTCAGGACGGAGCGCCGCCGTCTTGAGGCGGAACTTGGGCAGGAGCACTTTTGCCCTCCGGCGGAGCGATTCCGCAAGGGGAACTTCCCTCCTGGAGGGGGAAATCGAAGCTATCGTCATCACCAACAACCCTCTCATCTTTAGGAGGCCAATCTCCATCAACATCTTCAACATCACCATCTCCTCTCAAACCCTAGTTCATCTCTTATGTTCAATCTTTGTACCGGAATGTTAGATTGGTACCTGTGGGTGACTAGTAGTGTTGATTACATCTTGTAGTTGATTACTATATGGTTTATTTGGTGGAAGATTATATGTTCAGATCCATTATGCTATTTAATACCCCTCTGATCTTGAGCATGAATATCATTTGTGAGTAGTTACATTTATTCTTGAGGTCACGGGAGAAGTCAGGTTGCAAGTAATCATGTGAACTTGGTATGTGTTCGATATTTTGATTATATGAATGTTGAGATTCCCTTAGTGGTGTCATGTGAATGTCGACTACATGTCACTTCATCATCTTTGGGCCTAAGGGAATGCATTGTGGAGTAGTTATTAGATGATGGGTTGCTAGAGTGATAGAAGCTTAAACCCTAGTTTATGCGCTACTTCGTAAGGGACTGATTTGGACCCATATGTTTAATGCTATGGTTAGATTTTATATTAATATTTTTCTCGTAGTTGCGGATGCTTGCGAGGTGGTTAATCATAAGTGGGAGGCTTGTTCAAGTAAGAACAACACCCAAACACCGGTCCACCCACATATCAAATTATCAAAGTAGCGAACATGAATGAAACCAACATGATTAAAGTGACTAGATGAAATTCCCGTGTGCCCTCAAGAACAATTTGCTTATTATAAGAGACCGTCTTGGGCTGTCCTTTGCCACAAAAGGATTGGGCTACCTGGCTGCACTTTATTTACTATTATTGTTACTTGCTTGTTACAAACTATCTTGCTATCAAACTACCTATTACCGACAATTCCGGTGCTTGTAGAAATTACCTTGTTGAGAACCACTTGTCATTTCCTTCTGCTCCTCGTTGGGTTTGACACTCTTACTTATCGGAAGGACTATGATTGATACCCTATACTCTGCTACCCCTATGGTCCATCTTTTTGAGTGGTGCCTCCTTTTCTCTTGTTTGAGGCGGCAGGCTTGTTGTGTCACCGAGTTGATCTTTTGGGCGACCGACTTCGCCGGATCCTCCACCTTCGCCATCTCCGGTAATTTTTGGTATAGGTCCATGCGGCGGCGGTGGCGAAAAAGGGCAGGAATTGGGGTGAAGAGCGGCGGGATGGTAGCGAAGAGGGTTGAGAAAGGAGGGTTTTTCCGCGAAAACAGTGTGGCCATCTCCAAATGCGCGGGCTCCGCGTCTGTTTTGGATGGATCAGGGGTGTCTGTGTACTACATGGCGGGTGTATGAACTCTCACAAAGCCTAATTGTTTGCTTATGATTTCGGGAAAATGAAAAGCCATATTGCTCCGCAGACAAATGTTGGATACTGTCGGATGGCTTATGGCGTCCGAAACACTCGGTCCAGAAAAATACTGGAGCTTCGAGGGTCCACTGTGGAGATGCCATTACAAGGGTGAACAGGGGAGAGATAGTTGATGTCTACTACACAGCTTATTCTTGTAGACTTGTGTTGGGCCTCCTAGCGCAGAGTTTTGTAGGACAATAGCAATTTTTCCTCAAGTGGATGACCTAAGGTTTATTAATCCGTGGGAGGCATAGGATGAAGATGGTCTCTCTCAAACAACCCTGCAACCAAATAACAAAGAGTCTCTTGTGTCCCCAACACACCAAATACAATGGTAAATTGTATAGGTGCACTAGTTTGGCGAATTGATGGTGATACAAGGGTAATATGGATAGTAGATATAGGTTTTTGTAATAGGAACAATAAAAAATGGCAAGGTAGCAAGTAATAAAAGTGAGCACAAACGGTATTGCAATGCTTAGAAACAAGGCCTATGGTTCATACTTTCGCTAGTGCAATCTCTCAACTGTGCTAACATAATTAGATCATATGGCAATCCCTCAACGCGCAATAAAGAATCACTCCAAAGTTCTTATCTAGCGAGAACATAAGACGAAATTGTTTGTAGGGTACGAAACAAACTCAAAGTTATCCTTTCCGATCGATCTATCGAGCTATTCCTATAAGTGTCACAAACAGCCCAAGAGTTCGTACTAAAATAACATTATGTGATACACATCAACTAACTCTCATGTCACCTAGATACTCTAATGTCACCACGAGTATCTGTGAGTTGATTATACGATATGCATCAAACAACTTCAGATTCATAATACTCAATCCAACACAAAGAAGAGTGCCCCAAGATTTCTACCAAAGAAACAAAGACGAAAACGTGCATCAACTCCTATGCATAGATTACACCAATGTCACATCGAGAATCCGCGAGTTGAGTGCAAAAACATACATCAAGTGTTTTCAAATCCATAAAAGTATTCAATCCGTTAATAATGAAATCTCAAAGGTAAAACTCAATTCATCACAACAAGATAGAGAGGGGGGAAACACGATATGATCCAACTATATTAACAAAGCTCGCGGTACATTAAGATCGTGCCAAATCAAGAACACGAGAGAGAGAGAGAGATGAAACACATAAATACTAGTACAAACCCTCAGCCTCGAGGGTGAACTACTCCCTCCTCATCATGGAGACTGGTGGGATGATGAAAATGGCCTCCGGTGATGATTTCCCCCTCCGGTAGAGTGCCAGAAAAGGGCTCTAGATTGGATCATGAAGGTACATGGGTTTGCGGCGGCGGAGTCGAAGTTCTAGGGTTATTTCTGGAGGTTTCTGTATTTATAGGATTTTTTGGCGTCGGTTTCACGCTGAGATTGGCCACGAGGTGCCCACTACCCACCAGCCCACCACTTTGGCCCCTGGCGCACCCTGGTGGGTAGTGGCCACCTCGTGGCTCTTCTGGTCCTCCCACGAACCTTCAGGGGTCTCTTTTGTTCCAAAAAAATCGTCAAAAAATTTCGCTGCGTTTGGACTTCATTTGATATGGATTTTCTAGGAAACCAAAAACAAGCAGAAAACAACAACTGACATTGTGCATCAGGTCGATATGTTAGTCCATCAAAATCATATAAAAGCCATATAAAAGTGCACCAAAATCATACAAAACTATAATAAACATAGCATGAATGCTTCATAACTTATAAATACGTTGGGGACGTATCAATAGCGTGCAAGATACACAACTACTTTCTCAAAACATGGTGCAAACTACAAAGCACCAGCTAAGAGCATCTACAGTCGGGAGCCTCGAATGCTTGGGCGGACGGCCTAGTCACTCATCATTTAAACAATACCGACCCATACGAGTGCCTCAAACCAGCCTCAGACGCTCAGGCTAACCGGCAACACTCATATCCAACCCAAATATGGGCGGATATGGGGTGTCCCGGGCACGAGCGGGTGCGTCTGCCACATCGGCCCAGGCCCATGCTGGCCCGCTCAACCACACATATATTCGTCCCCATCCGCACCCGGACCAAACCTTAGCTAGTCCACTCCACTCTTCACCCGAAGCTCCCGTCCGGTGATCTTCGGCCTTCCCCGGCATGGCGGGCAGCGGATGTGACTCCGACCACTCCGGATCCGTTGACTGGGGTGTCATCTCATGCGGGTTGGAGGAGGCAGTGGCCGTCCGCATTGCCCTCCATCGCTCCTGAAAGGACTGCGCCTGGCCGATGACGAGATCTGTTCGGCACGAATCCATTCGTCGACACAACGGGCGCTCGGAACCGCCGGGGCTGGATCATCGCGGTCCCTTAGCTTCCCCCATATGAGAGCTACTAGGATGGGTGTGCCCACCGTGGGAACGAGAGGATGAGGGTGGGCGAGGCCGGCTTCACTGCCGACATGGTAGTGGCGGAGGCGGCAGCACGCGCTGCCGTGGAGGAGGAGGCCGTCTGCACCCGCATCATCAAGAAGCAGCAGCGGAGTAACACACGCGCCCTCGCCCGAGAGTAGAATCGGGTGGGCTGTGCCATGGCCCGACTGCCCCCCTCCCCCCCCCCCCCCCCCCCCCGGCCGCCGCCCCAAAGAGGAGAAGGAGGACAACGACGGGTCAGACAGCTCCGGTGATGAGCAGATCCGGCTTGATCCATATTGCATCTTTGACCGCTACTTTCACGAGAAGGACGACAAGGACGTCAGAAAGGCAAAGACAACCGTGGATAATTTTCTTCATAAGTAGTGTGTAGGTAGAAGATGCCAAATATTGATAGTCCGATGGTAATGTCCTGATTTACTAGCCGGACTATGTGTGTTTTATCATTTACGTAAACATTGCATGTTGTATGGATTTGAGATGTGCTATTGAGGTGTCTGACTGTGGGAAGAAAAACTTAAGATGTGTCCTGTGAGTGCTGTGGACGGGCATGTGTGGGCGTTTAGGGTCTAAATTAGAAAGTTCGGGCGGTAGATGCTCCAAGTCCCTAACTGACTTATGAGTTGCCGCTGCAGAGTGTATTCCATCCAAACGGTAGAAATGGCAGCAGGGTGTACTCATCACCGCGTAGCTAGGCAAAATTCAGTTTTGGAAGGTTAGAAAACTTCCCAAAGTTTTTCTACTATTTCGTGCTGCTCCTTATTTGAAACTGTCGAAAAATCCAACGCATCCTTCTCTGGCTCGAACTCTGCATCCATGAAAAGTCAGTTGCGTAGTCGCTTTTAGACATTTGAATGGCGGATGGCACTGCTGCCGAGAGGCTCGGTGGTCCGTCGACAGTCCGGCGGGCGTGGCGGGTCAGCGGGGAAGTGTGGGCGGCGGCAATGGCAGCGGTGGTCCGACGGGCATTGGTGACAACGCGCTGACGTGATATGTAGGAGGATTATACTTTTTTCAACATAGTACAGACGCAAGCGCTCATATACACGCATATACACTCACTCATATGAACGCATACACGCACACGCTACCCCTATGAGCACCTTGGAAAGATTGAGCCGGCATATCATTTTAAAATTTACAAAAGTCACCGAAGGCACTTCGTTATCGACAAAAATGTCTCCTTCCGGTAAATGTCTCCAGTAAATGTGCGTCACTGAAAATCCTGAAATAAATCCAGAAATAAATGCGAGCATCAGGACTTGAACCCTGATGGGCTGGGATACCACAGTCCCAGCAGGATTGTACTTGGAGAGAGCAACTCCGTCTCCATATAGAGGAGTCGGCTTGTTTTTTTATCACCAAATTTTTTATGAAGAAATGATGGTGTTGAAGCTGCTTCTTTTTTGCCCAACTCTCGTAATAATAACAAAAAAAATATTGAAGAAAAGGGAGCTGTCGGAGATGTTGTTGCTTCGCCGGGACATTTGTTTTCATTTTCTGCTTTCCAAAAGAGCAACGCTTTAGTTTAGCTCTGGGTTTACTTTGTCCACTGCTCCAGTGTTTTCCGGGTGCAGAGAAAAGCGGGAGCGCCGAGCACTAACAGTCCAAGTAGTCCTAGTACTGTTCACACCGACCCATACCATACCATACAACGATATTCGCATATAGTACTCCTACTGTAGTAAATAAGTGTTGAAAAATGCCGAAAATGTTGGTAACCAACAGAAAACCACCATATCTAGTCGCCAGTGGGTGCTAGTGTGCATCTCGTCACGTAGATCAGTCCAGAAATCACGGAAGGTCCAATGAAGTTTTCCATTTCAGAGTAAGCAACCAAAGGGAGGGAAAGAAGCTCACCTCCGCACTTCCGCATTGAACAAACGTGTATGCATACATTTGTTTGTTTGGCACCGAAACAACAAAGAGGGTATTGGCAGTTACCCTAGCTAGCTAGCTAGCTAGCTACAACTGGGATGAGTATTTAGGTGTTTGTTTTGCCATCCAAAGCTAGCGCCCGCCACCCATGGTTCATTAACCGGTGGTCTTAATCAACTCGTGTGTTATACGCGTGTGCGCGTGCCTGTCCGTTCCATCTTGTAAAAAAACCTAAAATATTGGCCGTGTCAATGCCAACCTGTGCGTGTGTGTGTGTGTGTGTTCTAGTATCTCTTGTGCTCGTCACTGTTGTGTTTGCTTGCAAGTTGCGAGCTCCATCACACCACTTGCCGCATTATAAATACCTCCTCTAGCCACCCACGAACACCAGCAGCCACAACCATTCGCCATCAGCTCCCGAAGCCACTACTAGTAGCACACTAGCTTAGCTGCACACAACTCTGCCCTTCTCTTCTCTTCCTCAGACAGCCCAGCCCAGTGTGCGTAGTTTAAGCAGGAAGCCGAGATCAAAATGACGAGACGCTGCTCGCCGCCGCTCGCTGCTCTTGTCCTGCTTCTCCTCCTCTGCTTCTCCTACGGCGTGGCGGCCGCTCGGCCCCTCCCCGCCAACACTGCTCCTCACCAAGGTACCGCCACCACCACCGATACCTTTTCTTTCTCGTGTTATTACATGCTTGCATACTCCTCGGTCTGCTCACTCTGATTGCTTAGATCGTTAACCTTACGGGGCCTGTATGTTTGCAGGCATCGGCGTGGTGAGAGTCAAGGCGGAAGATGCTGCAGCAACGGACGGCCTAGTGGTGCTCAAGGAGGAAGGTGGCAAGGCCGGTAATGGCGGCGAGGCGGTGTCACCGTCTGAGGCGACGGTGGACGATGCGACGGCAGAGGAGGAGGCGTGCGAGGAGGGGAAGGAGGGGGAGGAGTGCATGCAGAGGAGGCTGCTCCACGACGCGCACCTGGACTACATCTACACGCAGCACAAGGGCAGGCCATGAGCGTGGCATGGGCTAGCTCTTCCGTCGAGGTCGAGTAGACGATGCTGGGCATTAAGTTGACACAAGGAATCATCTGACGACGATCATGGTGATTTTAATCATATCTTATCGATCTACCTGCTGCTGTTTTGGCTACACCCACCGTGCCGTGGCCCGTCCATCTATGCGTATGTGGGTCTGCCACATCGTCGTTTGTACATCGATCCATCCATCCCTCGCTCGCTAATAGTCTAATACTACTAGTATACTACTGTAGTGCTGTACTCCTTCTTCAAGTATGTTTGTTTTCCTTGTTGCTGGCTTGCCACATACAGTAGCTCCTAGTGCTGTTGGGACTTCCATGTGGTGGTAAGCTGACGGTGATCTAGCTCTTGCTTGCTAGCAGCAGCATGCAACGCAAGGCTGTTTTAGTTCCTGATGACTAGTTTAGGATTGGTTAGTAGACTACTACTTAGTACTTTATTAGTGTTGATGATTGATTGGCATGGCATGGCATGGCATGATGTGAAGCTGTGGACGAGTGAACAAGCGCGTATCCGTACTTCTGTTGTTTATAAAAGAGTAGCAGTACTTGTGTCTGCGATGCATACGCACTTTGATTTGTTTTCTGCTGCATGTCTGCCTGTCCGTATGTCTGTCGTCTTGCTCTGTCTTCCCTTCCTGTGAGACCGTGACGACCGCTGTCTCAAGCCTCCCAGTGAATCCATGCCGTCCTAGCCTTCAGATTTGTTTTCTGATGTAATAGCACCCGAGGTACCTTAACTTGCACAGAATGTGACAATTTAGTTCCAAACTTGCAAAACTTGACTCCATCATACCCTAACTTGCACCTTATGTGATGATTTAGTCCCGTGCCAATGCCAATCACAGCTCGACAATTGGCAGCCAGGTGGCTGGACCAGTCAGCGCACACACTTTTGCACAAAACCCCCTGCCGTTTTCTTTTATCAACCTGCAGTATAGCACACCTGAATGAAATCTGTCATGGTTTGCCATCCAAAAATTAGGCAATGCAGGGAACAAATACCTGCAGCAGACGCCGTCTGTCCATCGCTCTCGCCTCTCCGAATCATGCGGACACCATGGTCAGCTGACTGACACAATCATCGTCATCGTCTTCACTTGTCACATCAAATCACCGGCCAGATCAGTTGAGCAAAGCGGAGCAGAGCAGCCAGCCGGGCAAGAGCAGCCTTCTCCATCGTCCATCCATGGGCAAGAGATGGAATAGAAGAATAGAAGAACCTCCACTGCCACTAATCCACCTCAAAACATGTTCTCTGGCTTATTCCATCGCTTGCTCATCAGCCAGCAGTAGGCTACCCCTCGGCTTGCTTTGCTGCTGCTGCAATGCTGACCCTGGCACGACAGCAGAGGACCACACATACCAGCAGGAATCCTGATGCTCCGTGATCAGCAACGGCGAGGCGTAGTAATATTCCAACATGCTCTGCATTGCTGGTGTGTCACGCACAACAGATCCTCGTAGCCTCCCTTCCCTCCCTGCACTTGGACTCGTGGGGTTCAGTCGGCGGCTTCTTCATGTGCGCGCCCATCTCGCCCAGCATCGACATCACCACCGCGCCATCTTCAGTGCCAAGGTGGGTCTCTGGTTCACTTGATCCCCCTACAAGGCTCAGCCTCACGTCCTTCTCAACGCCGTTCTCCTTCATCGCCTCCCTCACTTTCTCCACGTCGTCCCACCTTCCTTCCGCCGCGTAGATGTTCGAGGGGAGCACGTACGGGCCAACCTCCGCCGGCTTCATCTCGATCAGCTTCTTCCCGACAAACTCCCGAGCTTGGAGCCATTATGCATCTGAGAGGCCGAGACCATGGCACCCCACAACGCGGGGGATGCCTTGCCTTGTAAATTCTGGATGAGGTTCTCCGAGCCTGTGAGCAGCCTGGCACGGTCGAGGAGGTCCATCATGCACCCGGAGTGCTCGGCCTTGGGCTCGATGCCGTAGAGCCTGACCATCCTGTCGAAGCACCACCAGCCCTCGAGCACCAGGCCGCCATAGGCGCAGGAACTCAGGACGCAGACAAAGGTCATCTCGTTCGGCCTAGGCCCGCTCCTCTCCATCTCCAGGAACAGCTCGAGCGCCTTCTCGCTCTGCTTGTGCAGCCCGTAACCGATGATCATCGAGTTCCAGGACGGAACGCTTCTTTCAGTCATCAAGTCGAAGATCTCCCTCGCCGTCTCCATCAGCTTCCGACAGATTTAATTCAAGTGTGCTATACTGCGGGTTGATAAAAGGAAACATCAGTGGGTTTTGTGCAAAAGTGTGTGCGTTGATTGATCCAGCCATCTAGCTGCCAATTGTCGACCTGTGATTGGCCTGGAACTAAATCATCACATGAGGTGCAAGTTAGGGTATAATGGAGTCAAATTTTATAAATTTGGGACTAAAGCATCACATTCTGTGCAAGTTAGGTTACATGGGGTGCTATTACCTCTTGTTTTCTCACCGAGTCCAAGAGGGAGGGCCTCTGAAACAGCAAGCTCATGGCATCGATCCATCGTATCTGCTCTGCAAGATTCCAAATGATGGCCATGGCTCATGGAGGTGGCCACACCTTTGTACCAGCAAAAGTCAACACCGCGCAGCTACAGTTGGCTTTGATTTAAAATCTGGGCTGATCAGGAAAAGGGAGACACGCAAAGATGCTACCCACATGCATGCGACGGCAATGATTCATTCACACATACACTAGAGGTCGGCTGGCTGGCTGATTAGTAGGTCTCTTTCCCGTCGCAAAGATGCTGTGGGAGCTGCGAAAGGCTTTGGGACGTGGCTCCACGGTCAAAAGTGATGGAGATGAAACATGGGATGCTGGGGGCACGTACCAGTCACGGCCATGGTGGTGGTCGCCAAGCCTAAGCTATGTGCTCCAGGTATAGACAGGTGCTGCTCTGGTGATCTGATGTTTCATCTGATCCTGTCTACTCGCTGGTCGCTGCGGATAATGAACAGATTAGATGTAGTACTACTCGAGTTGGTCTTTGTTTTTCTCAACGTGGTGCTTCAAAACAAAATTTTAAAAACACATACGCATATTCTTATTGTGCAAGTCAACTTCCATGCAAATTTGTGATTTTCTTTTGAATATGATGATGACCCGCAACCGTTGCGTCCTCCGGAGAATTCTCACCACTCTCCTAGCACTCCGAAACGTCGCATACCAAGCAACACCTTTAAAAAGAAATGCAATGACGGTGACGGTGACGCTGCTGCCGGACTGGTCCTAGGGTTTCCCCCGGTACGCGGAGGGGTGTGGGGAAGGGGTACACCCGACTCCCATTAGGAAGGAATGACTGCACCCACGGGCGTTACCATGTCGGTATCGACCAAACCAGCAGGGATTTCTCCCGACCGCCAAACCGCCACGGTTCTGGATGATCCATCGCGCTCCACCAAACTCGCTGCCCACCAATACGCGCCATCACCATTGTCGTCTCACCGTGGCAAACATTGCAAGACCGACGGGACCGAGAAGAAACAGTCGGGAACGAGGAGCGGCAGAAAAACCAGCTCGCGGGAGGGAACAACCTCCACCATCGTTGGCAGTAACCGACCGGACGCAGCACCAGGAGAAAACCAGCCCCCTTAGCCCGGTGAGCCCAAATCGAGCTCGTGAAGCATCCGTCGTCGCGCTGTAGTAGGAGCGACGCGGTCCCCGCCACCCCTAGTATGAGCCGCTCCTCCGTCCGCCGGATGGCGCAGCCAAGCGTGGGCCTGGCCCGCCCTGACCCAGATGGGGCCCAAAAGGGCCCAGACATGGGCCAGGTGTGCTCCACCGCCAGCCAGCACGCCCCTCAACTAAGTGGCCGCGCCATCGACACCTCACCACCTGGAGCTCGGCCACCCGGGACGGTATGCCGCCGCCAAAACCATCATTCAACCTAGGAACACCGGCGTCGGCCACCACCTCCCGAGCAGTGGCGCCGCGCGTAGGGAAAATCAGGGCCGCCACCATCGACACCACGTGAGTATGGCCCCATGGCGCATGTTGGCGGCGGCGGGAGGAGGCTAGGGGGGGAGGAGATGCTCGAGGGAGTGAGGGAAGCCTCCGGTCGCCTCACTCGGGGAGACGACACAGGGGAAGGGGGCGTCAACTCATTTCGAGATTTCTAACATAGACTTACACACATATCACAGTACCGTAGGCACATGACACACACTCAAGATTTGAGTCTTACCATTTTAAAAATAGACGAATCACTACATGCATCTTAGGGAGGCTATTTGTCGCACGTGGTGGCAAGAGCACGTGGATTGGCGGCCGTCGATCTACACCATAATTAGAAATATGTTTGCGCATATCATCTGTTTCCCCTCGTATAAGCGCTGATAAATATATGAAATTAGTCTGTAAATTAGAAAGCAATATACCTAGTTGTGTGTGTGTGGGGGGGGGGCAGTTCATTTCTTTCAATAAAGGATGCTTTATTACTTAAAAGATTTAAGCATTACACTCAACCTTTGCATAATTGAGATGCACGCATCTGATGTCTACTACGCAACTTTATTCTTATAGACTCTTGTTGAGCCTTCAAACGCAGAGTTTTGTAGGACAATACGTCAATACCAATTTTCCCTCAAGTGGATGACCTAAGATTTATCAATCCGTGGGAGACGTAGGATAAAGATGGTCTCTCTCGAACAACCCTGCAGCCAAATAACAAAGTGTCTATTGTATCCTCAACACACCAAATACAATGGTAAATTGTATAGGTGCACTAGTTTGGCGAAGAGATGGTGATACAAGTATAGTAATGATAGTAGATATTGATTGTTGTGATAGGAACAATAAAAAACAGTAAGGTAGCAAGTAATAAAAATGAGCACAAACGGTATTGTAATGCTTGAAAATGAGGCATATGGTTCATGCTTTCACTAGTGCAATCGCAACAATGCTAATATAATTGGACCATATAACCATCCCTCAATGTGCAATGAAGAATCACTCCCAAGTTCCTATCTAGCGGAGAACATAAGACGAAATTGTTTGTAGGATACGAAACCACCTCAAAGTTATCCTTTACGGTCGATCTATAGAGCTATCCCTATAAGTGTCACAAACAGCCCAAGTGTTCGTACTAAAATAACACCATATGATACACATCAACCAACTCTAATGTCGCCTAGATACTCCGATGTCACCATGAGTATCCACGAGTTGATTATACGATATGCATCAAGCAATTTTAGATTCATAATACTCAATCCAACACAAAGAACTTCAAAGAGTGCTCCAAGATTTCTGCCGGAGAAACAAGGACGAAAACGTGCATCAACTCCTATGCATATGAAGGAAATATGCCCTAGAGGCAATAATAAAATTGTTATTTATATGTCCTTGTATCATGATAAATGTTTATTATTCATGCTAGAATTGTATTAACCAGAAACTTGACACATGTGTGGATACATAGACAAAACACAGTGTCCCTAGTAAGCCTCTACTAGACTAGCTCGTTAACCAAAGATGGTTAAGTTTCATAACCATAGACATGTGTTGTCATTTGATGAATGGGATCACATCATTAGGAGAATGATGTGATGGACAAGACCCATCCGTTAGCTTAGCATAATGATCGTTAAGTTTTATTGCTATTGCTTTCTTCATGACTTATACAAATTCCTCTGACTATGAGATTATGCAACTCCCGAATACTGGAGGAACACCTTATGTGCTATCAAACGCCACAACGTAATTGGATGATTATAAAGATGCTCTATAGGTGTCTCCGAAAGTGTTTGTTGGGTTGGCATAGATCGAGAATAGGATTTGTCACTCCGAGTATCGGAGAGGTATCTCTGGGCCCTCTCGGTAATGCACATCACTAAGCCTTGCAAGCAATGTGACTAATGAGTTAATTATGAGATGATGCATTACGGAACGAGTAAAGAGACTTGCCGGTAACGAGATTGAACTAGGTATGATGACACCGATGATCGCATCTCGGGCAAGTAACATACCAATGACAAAGGGAATAACATATGTTGTCATGACGGTTTGACCGATAAAGATCTTCGTAGAATATGTGGGAACCAATATGAGCATCTAGGTTCCGCTATTGTTTATTGACTGGAGAGGTGTCTCAGTCATGTGTACATAGTTCTCGAACCCATAGGGTCTGCACGCTTAACGTTCGATGACGACTTGTATTTATGAGTTATGTGTTTTTGTGACCGAAGTTTTTTCAGAGTCCCGGATGAGATCACGAACATGACGAGGAGTCTCGAAATGGTCGAGAGGTAAAGATTGATATATTGGAAGGTAGTATTCGGACACCGGAAGGGTTCCGGAGTGTATCAGGTACATACCGGAGTACCGGAGGGGTTACGTGAACCCCCTCGGGGAAAGATATGGGCCATATGTGCAATGGGAGGGAGGCTAACTAGCCCACAAGGGGCTGGTGCGCCCCCTGAAGGAAATATGCCCTAGAGGCAATAATAAAGTTGTTATTTATATTTCCTTATATCATGATAAATGTTTATTATTCATGCTAGAATTGTATTAACCGGAAACTTAGTACATGTGTGAATACATAGACAAAACAGAGTGTCCCTAGTATGCCTCTACTTGACTAGCTCGTTAATCAAAGATGGTTAAGTTTCCTGACCATAGACATGTGTTGTTATTTGATGAACGGGATCACATCATTAGAGAATGATATGATGGACAAGACCCATCCGTTAGCTTAGCATAAATGATCGTTTAGTTTTATTGCTATTGCTTTCATCATGACTTATAGATGTTCCTCTGACTATGAGATTATGCAACTCCCGAATAACGGAGGAACACCTTGGGTGCTATCAAACGTCACAAGGTAACTGGGTGACTATAAAGATGCTCTACAGGTGTCTCTGATGGTGTTTGTTGAGTTGGCATAGATCGAGATTAGGATTTGTCACTCCGATTGTCGGAGATGTATCTCTGGGTCCTCTAGGTAATGCACATCACTATAAGCCTTGCAAGCAAAGTGACTAATGAGTTGGTTGTGGGATGATGCATTACAGAACGAGTAAAGAGACGTGCCGGTAACGAAAGTGAACTAGGTCTTGAGATACCGACGATCGAATCTCGGGCAAGTAACATGCCCATGACAAAGGGAATAATGTATGTTGTTATGCGGTTTGACCGATAAAGATCTTCGTAGAATATGTGGGAGCCAATATGAGCATCCAGGTTCCGTTGTTGGTTATTGACCGGAGATGAGTCTCGAGCATGTCTACCTAGTTCTCGAACCCGCAGGGTCCGCACGCTTGACGTTCGATGACGATCGGTATTATGAGTTTATGTGTTTTGATGTACCAAAGGTAGTTCGGAGTCCGGGATGTGATCATGGACATGATGAGGAGTCTTGAAATGGTTGAGACATAAAGATTGATATATTGGATGACTATATTCGGACACGGGATGAGTTCCGGGGGTCACCGGATATATATCGGAGTGCCGGAAGGGTTATCGGAACCACCGGAGAAGTAATGGGCCTTATTGGGCCTAGGGGAGAGAGAGGGGCTGCCAAGGGCTGGCCGCCCCCCCCCCCCCATGGGCCTAGTCTGAATTGGGCTAGGGGGAGGGGTGGCGCCCCCTCCTTCCTTCTCTTCCCCCCTCCTTCCTTCTTCTCCTAGTAGGACTAGGAAAGGGGGAGTCCTACTCCTACTAGGAGGAGGATTCCTCCCCCCTTGGCGCGCCTATGAGGGCCGGCCGGCCTCCCCCTTGCTCCTTTATATAAAGGGGCAGGGGGCACCCTAGAACACACAAGTTGATGGTTTGGTCGTGTGTGGTGCCCCCCTCCACAGATTTCTACCTCGGTCATATCGTTGTAGAGCTTAGGCGAAGCCCTGTGTCGGTAACTTCATCATCACCGTCATCACGTCATCGTGCTGACGAAACTCTCCCTCGGCCTCAGCTGGATCTAGAGTTCATGGGACATCACCGAGCTGAACGTGTGCAGATCGCGGAGGTGACGTACCTTCGGTGCTTGGATTGGTCAGATCATGAAGACGTAGGACTACATCAACCACGTTGTCATAACGCTTTCGCTTTCGGTCTACGAGGGTACGTAGAAATACTATCCCTTCTTGTTGTTATGCATCTCCTAGATCGATCTTGCGTGATTGTAGGATTTTTTTTGAAATACTGCATTCCCCAACAGTGGCATCAGAGCCAGGTCTATGCGTAGATGTTATATGCATGAGTAGAACACAAAGGAATTGTGGGCGTGGGTATATACATATTGCTTGTCGTCACTAGTTGATTCTTGATTCAGCGGTATTGTTGGATGAAGCGGCTCAGACCGACATTATGTGTACGGTTACGCGAGACTGGTTCTACCGATGTGCTTCGCACACAGGTGGCTAGTGGGTGTCTGTTTCTCTAACTTTAGTTGAATCGGATTCAATGAACAGGGTTCTTTCTAAAGATGAAAAAGCAATCACTATACCGCGTTGTGGTTTTTTATGCCGTAGGTAAGAACAGTTCTTGCTAAGCCCGTAGCAGCCACGTAAAACTTTCAACTACAAAATAGAGGACGTCTAACTTGTTTTTGCAGGGCATGTTGTGATGTGATATGGTCAAGATGTGATGAGATATAAATTATTGTATAAGATGATCATGTTTTGTTGAAGTTATCGGCAACTGGCAGGAGCCTTATGGTTGTCTCTTTATTGCATAAGATGCAGGCGCCATATAATTGCTTTACTTTATCGCTATGCGATAGCAATAGTTGCAAAAGCAATAGTAGGCGAGACGAACATGTGACGACATGTTGATAAAGATCAAGATGATGGAGATCATGGTGTCATGACGGTGACGATGGAGATCAGGACGGTACTTTGGAGGTGGAGATCAAAGGCACAAGATGATGATGGCCATATCATGTCACATATTTTGATTGCATGTGATGTTTATCTTTTATGCATCTTATTTTGCTTAGTACGGCGGTACCATTATAAGATGATCTCTCACTAAATTTCAAGGTATAAGTGTTCTTCCTGAGTATGCACCGTTGCTATAGTTCGTCGTGCCGAGACACCACGTGATGATCGGGTGTGATAAGCTCTACGTTCACATACAACGGGTGCAAGCCAGTTTTGCACAAGCAGAATACTCGTGTTAAACTTGATGAGCCTAGCATATGCAGATATGCCCTCGGAACACTGAGACCGAAAGGTCGAGCGTGAATCATATAGTAGATATGATCAACATAGTGATGTTCACCATTGAAAGCTACTACATCTCACGTGATGATCGGACATGGTTTAGTTGACATAGTAGATATGATCAACATAGTGATGTTCACCATTGAAAGCTACTCCATCTCACGTGATGATCGGACATGGTTTAGTTGATATGAATCACGTGATCACTTAGATGATTAGAGGGATGTCTATCTAAGTGGGATTTCTTAAGTAATATGATTAATTGAACTTAAATTTATCATGAGCTTAGTCCTGATAGTATTTTCATATCTATGTTGTAGATCAATTGCTCGCGTATAGCTTCCCCGTTTTATTTATGATATGTTCCTAGAGAAAACTATTTTGAAAGATGTTAGTAGCAATGATGCGGACTAGCTCCATGATCTGAGGATTATCCTCATTGCTGCACAGAAGAATTATGTCCTTGATGCACCGCTAGGTGACGGACCTATTACAGGAGCAGATGCAGACGTTATGAACTTTTGGCAAGCTCGGTATGATGACTACTTGATAGTTTAGTGCACCATGCTTTACGGCTTAGAACCAGGAATTCAAAAATGTTTTGAACGCCACAGAGCATATAAGATGTTCCAAGAGCTGAAATTGGTATTTCAGACTCATGCCCAAGTCGAGAGGTATGAGACCTCTGACAAGTACTTTGCCTACAAGATAGAGGAGAATAGCTCAACCAGTGAGCATGTGCTCAGAATGTCTGAGTACTACAACCGCTTGAATCAAGTGGGAGTTAATCTTCCAGATAAGATAGTGATTGACAGAGTTCTCTAGTCACTATCGCCAAGTTATTGAAACTTCGTGATGAACTATAATATGTAAGGGATGAAGAAAAGATTCCCGAGCTCTTCGCGATGCTGAAATCAACGAAGGTAGAAATCAAGAAAAGCATCAAGTATTGATGGTTGACAAGACCACTAGTTTCAAGTAAAAGGGGCAAGGGAAAGAAACGGAACTTCAAGAAGAATGGCAAGCAAGTTGTCACTTCCATGAAGAAGCCCAAAGCTAGACCAAGGCTTGAAACTAAGTGCTTCTACTTCAAAGGAAATGGTCACTGGAAGTGGAACTGCCCTAGATACTTGGCGGATAAGAAGGATGGCAAAGTGAACAAAGGTATATTTGATATACATGCTATTGATGTGTACTTTACTAGTGTTTATAGCAACCCCACAGTATTTGATACTAGTTCAGTTGCTAAGAGTAGTAAATCAAAATGGGAGTTGCAAAATAAACAAAGACTAGTTAAGGGCGAGGTGATGATGTAAGTTGGAAGTGATTCCAAGGTTGATAAGATCACCATCGCACACTCCCTTTACCTTCGGGATTAGTGTTGAACCTAAAATTGATGTTATTTGGTGTTTGCATTAAGCATAAATATGATTGGATCATGTTTATTGCAATACGATTATTCATTTAAGTCAAAGAATAATTGTTGTTCTATTTACATGAATAAAACCTTCTATGGTCATACAGTCAATATAAATAGTTTATTGAATCTCGATTGTAGTGATACACATATTCATAATATTGAAGCCAAAAGATGCAAAGTTACTAATGATAGTGCAACTTATATGTGGCACTGCCATTTAGGTCATATTGGTGTAAAGCGCATGAAGAAACTCCATGCTGATGAACTTTTGGAATCACTTGATTATGAATCACTTGATGCTTGAGAACCATGCCTCATGGGAAAGATGACTAAGACTCTGTTCTTCGGAACAACGGAGCGAGCAACAGACTTGTTGGAAATAATACATACTGATGTGTGCGGTCCAATGAGTGTTGAGGCTCGCAGGGGTATTGTTATTTTCTGACCTTCACAGATGATTTGAGCAGATATGGGTATATCTACTTGATGAAACATAAGTCAGAAACATTTGAAAAGTTCAAAGAATTTCAAAGTGAAGTGGAAAATCATCGTAACAAGAAAATAAGGTTTCTACGATCTGATCGTGGAAACAAATATTTGAGTTATGAGTTTGGTTTTAATTTCAAACAATGTGGAAAAGTTACGCAACTCACGCCACCTGGAACACCACAATGTAATGGTGTGTCCGAACGTCATAACCGTACTTTATTAGATATGGTGCAATCTATGATGTCTCTTACCGAATTACCACTATCGTTTTGGGGTTATGCATTAGAGACAGTTGCATTCACGTTAAATAGGGCACCGTCTAAAAATCCGTTGAGACGACACCATATGAACTGTGGTTTAGCAAGAAACCTAAGCTGTCGTTTCTTAAAGTTTGGGGTTGCGATGCTTATGTGAAAAAGTTTCAACCTCATAAGCTCAAACCCAAATCGGAGAAGTAAGTCTTCATAGGATACCCAAAAGAAACTGTTGGGTACACCTTCTATCACAGATGCGAAGGCAAGATCTTTGTTGCTAAGAGTGGATCCTTTCTAGAGAAGGAGTTTCTCTCGAAAGAAGTGAATGGGAGGAAAGTAGAACTTGATGAGGCAATGTACCTGCTCCCTTATTGGAAAGTAGTTCATCACAGAAATCAGTTCCAGTGATTCCTACACCAATTAGTGAGGAAGCTAATGATGATGATCATGGAAACTTCTGATCAAGTTACTACCGAACCTTGTAGGTCAACCAGAGTAAGATCCTCACCAGAGTGGTACGGTAATCCTGTTCTAGAGGTCATGTTACTTGACCATGACAAACCTACGAACTATGAGGAAGCGATGATGAGCCCAGATTCCGCAAAATGTCTTGAGGCCATGAAATCTGAGATAGAATCCATGTATGAGAACAAAGTGTGGACTTTGGTGGACTTGCCCGTTGATCGGCAAGCCATTGAGAATAAATGGATCTTCAAGAGGAAGACAGACACTGACAGTAGTGTTACTATCTACAAAGCTCGAATTGTCACAAAAAGTTTTCGACAAGTTCAAGGTGTTGACTACGATGAGATTTTCTCACTCATAGCGATGCTTAAGTCTGTCTGAATCATGTTAGCAATTGCCACATTTTATGAAGTCTGGCAAAGGATGTCAAAACTGCATTCCTTAATGGATTTCCTAAATAAGAGTTGTATATGATACAACAAGAAAGTTTTGTCAATCCTAAAGGTGCTAACAAAGTGTGCAAGCTCCAGCGATCCATCTATAGACTGGTGCAAACATCTCGAAGTTGGAATATACGCTTTGATAAATTGATCAAAGCATATAGTTTTATACAGACTTGGGTGAAGCCTGTATTTACAAGAAAGCGAGCGCTACAACATTTCTGATAAGTATATGTGAATGACATATTGTTGATCAGAAATAATGTAGAATTTTCTGGAAAGCATAAAGGAGTGTCTGAAAGGAGTTTTTTAAAGAAAGACCTTGGTGAAGCTGCTTACATATTGAGCATCAAGATCTATAGAGATAGAACAAGACTCTTGATAAAAAATTTCAATGAGTACATACCTTGACAAGTTTTTGAAGTAGATCAAAATGGAAACAATCAAAGGAGTTCTTGTCTGTGTTGCAAGGTGTGAAGTCGAGTAAAGACTCAAAACCCGACCATGACAGAAAATAGAAAGAGAATGAAAAGTCATTCCCTATGCCTCAGTCATAGGTTCTATAAAGTATGCTATGCTGGTACCAGACCTATTGTGTACCTCACCATGAGTTTGGCAAGAGGGTACAATAGTGATCCAGGAGTGGATCACTAAACAGTGGTCAAAAATATCCTTAGTGGAATAAGGAAATGTTTCTCGGTTATGGAGGTGACAAAGTGTAACGCCCTCGATGCGGCTATAGCTCCCACGTGTCGAGGCACGACTTAGAGACATAACCGCATTGAAAGCAATGTCGCAAGTTAGGCAATCATCACAACATCCCATGCAATACATAATAAAAGGGGGAGGAACATAGTTGGCTTACACTCGCCACATCACATCAAAGTACATAAATAACATCCATCATACAAACACTCATGGACCGACTACGGCGCCAAAATAGAAGAAAAACCCAACATGCGACAAGGCCCTGAATGGAACCCCAACTAGGCACCACTACTGATCATCAGGAAAAGACACGTAGTATCGCTGAGAGTCCTCGTCGAACTCCCACTTGAGCTCGTAATCGTCACCTGGAGCGGAATCACCTGGACCTGCATCTGGAGATATAGTATCTGTGAGCCACAGGGACTCAGCAATCTCGCACCCTCGCGATCAAGACTATTTAAGCTTATAGGAAGGGTAAGGCAAATACATATGTGGAGCTGCAGCAAGCGACTAGCATATATGGTGGCTAACTTATTCGCAAAAGAGAGCGAGAAGAGGAGGCGAAGCGCGAGCGAGAATCTAGAGGATCAACCTGCGCAAACATTACTCCAACACCGTGTCCACTTCCAGGACTCCGCCGAGAAGAGGCCATCACGGTAACACACACAGTTGGTTCGTTTTAATTAATTAAGGTTCAAGTTATCTACAACCGGACATTAACAAATTCCCATCTGCCCATAACTGCGGGCACAGCTTTTGAAAGTTCAATCCCTACAGGGGAGTCCCAACTTAGCCCATGACAAGCTCTCACGGTCAACGAAGGAGTAGACCTCCTCCCAAGACGTTCCGATCAGACTCGGTATCTCGGTAACTCAAGACACTTCGACAGGTTAAACAAGACCAGCAACACCGCCCGAATGTGCCGACAAATCCCGATAGGAGCTGCACATATCTCTTTCTCAGGGCACACTCAGATTGTCTAAACTTCTGGTAGGCCAGCCCAGAGTTGCCCCTCGTAGCCACCGGCGGCTGGCGGATTGGACCAACACTCAGAGGAGCACTGGCCCGGGGGGGGTTAAAATAAGATGACCCTTGAGTCTGCAGAACCCAAGGGAAAGAAAAGGCTAGGTGGCAAATGGTAAAACCAAGGTTGGGCATTGCTGGACAAGCTTTAATCAAGGCGAAATATCAAGGGGTTCCCATTATAATCCAACCGCGTAAGGAACGCAAAATCCGGGAACATAACACCGATATGACGGTCTGAAGAGATCACTTGAGGAATACCGTGCAGAGAGACAATACGAGAGGTATAGAGTTCCATCAATTGAGCTGCAGCGACCGACTCTTTGATAGGCAGAAAGTGAGCCACTTTGGTGAGTTTGTCGATGACAACGAATATAGCATCATTGCCACGCTTGGACTTTGGAAAACCCGTCACGAAGTCCATTTCAATGTGGTCAAACTTCCATTTTGGAATGGCAAGAGGTTGGAGGAGACCTGTTGGCCTTTGGTGTTCTGCCTTCACTCTTCTGCAGACATCACATTCATTCACGAATTGAGCGATCTCGCGCTTCATTCGAGTCCACCAATAAGCTTGCTTAAGGTCCTGATACATCTTCGTGCTCCCAGGGTGGATGGAAAGGAGAGAATTGTGAGCCTCGTTCATGATCACTTTACGAATTTCACCTTTGGGCACAACAATATGATCCTCGAAGAAGAAAGTGTCCTTGTCATCAAGGCGGTAGCACTTGTACTTGGACTGACTCTTGGCAATCCCAATCTTCACCTTTTTCACCATAGCATCAAGAAGCTGGGCTTGGCGAATCTGGTCTTCTAAGGTAGGAGAGACTTGAAGGTTGGCGAGGAAACCTTGAGGAACAACTTGCAGATTAAGTTTGCGGAAAGCTTCACAAAGCTCGGGTTGATAAGGCTTGAGAATCAGACTGTTGCAGTAAGCCTTTCTGCTCAAAGCGTCAGCAATCACATTAGCCTTGCCTGGAGTGTACTCAATACTCGGATTATACTCTTGAATCATTTCGACCCATTGAGTTTGCCTGAGGTTGAGATTAGGCTGAGTGAAGATGTACTTGAGACTCTTGTGATTAGTGAAAATATCCACTTTTCTTCCCAATAGAAGATGTCTCCAAGTCAACAGAGCATGCACAACTGCCGCCAACTCGAGATCATGAGTGGGGTAGTTCTTCTCATTAGGCTTCAACTGGCGAGATGTATAAGCAACAACTTTCTTCTCTTGCATCAATACTGCGCCAAGACCTTGGAGAGAGGCATTACAAAAGACCTCGTACGGCTTGGATTCATCAGGTGGAGTCAGAACTGGAGCAGTGATCAATTTCTCTTTCAAAGTGTTGAAAGCAATATCGCACTCCGGAGACCAAACGTACTTGACGTGCTTCTGAAGAAGATTTGAGAGAGGCTTCGCGATCTTAGAAAAGTTTTCAACGAATCTTCGGCAATAGCTTGCGAGACCGAGAAAACTGCGGAGTTGCTTCACATTCTGAGGAGGTTCCCAATTCACAATTGCAGACACCTTCTCAGGATTCACGGAAATGCCCTTGGCAGAGATGATATGACCAAGATAAAGAACCTCATCGAGCCAAAATTCGCACTTGGAGAACTTGGCGTAGAACTGATGTTCCCTGAGCTTATCGAGAACCAAACGCAAGTGCTTGGCATGATCTTCCTTGTTCTTGGAGAAAACCAGAATGTCATCGAGATAGACCAAAACGAAGTCATTGGTGTAGGCATTGAAGATGAAGTTCATCATGCGAGAGAACGTCGGAGGAGCGTTGGCGAGGCCAAAAGACATGACAGTGTATTCATATGAACCAAAGCTTGTTCTGAATGCTGTCTTGGGAATATCTTCTTCACGAATGCGAATCTGGTGATAACCCATACGGAGATCAAGCTTGGAGAATACTTGGGCACCTTTGAGTTGTTGGAACAGCTCATTGATGTTGGGAAGTGGGTATTTGTTCTTGATGGTCTTCTTGTTCACTGGACGGTAATCAACACAAAGTCGGTCCGTTCCATCCTTCTTCTTCACAAAAAGAACACCACAACCCCATGGAGAAGAACTAGGCCGGATGAGACCCATTCTTTCTTGCTCATCGATTTGCTTCTTCAGCTCCTTCAACTCTTCAGGTCCGAGCTTGTAAGGACGTTTGCACACAGGTTCCGTGCCAGGCTCAAGTTCAATAACGAATTCAACTGGCCGGTGCGGAGGCATTCCTGGGAGCTCTTCTGGAAAGACGTCTTGATATTCGCAAACGACTGGAATTTGAGAGATGGCATCCAATTCACCCTTCTCATTGAGAGAAAACAGACGGATAGTATTATCCCGAGCGGCAAAGACAATTACATCCTCAGACGAATGAGTCAATTGAATCTGCCTGGCTGCACAATCAAGCTGAGCCTTGTGCTTAGAAAGCCAATCCATTCCGAGAATAAGATCAATATCCGAGTTACCAAGGATCATTGGGGAAGCCAGAAACTTGAAATCACCCAACGAGATAGAAATATCCGGAACTTCGTAGTTAGCAAGCAAGCATCTACCCGGAGAGACGACTGCTAATGGCTTATGCATAACTTGAGAAAACCACCCATGCTTAGATGCAAAAGGTTTGGAAATGAAGCAATGCGATGCACCCGTGTCAAAAAGAACTTTTGCAGGAATATCATTAACAGGAATGTTACCCATGATCACATCTGACGAGTCCTCTGCCTGGGCTGCATTCACCATATTGACCTTGGCGTACTTGGGGTTATGCTTGACCACAGCTGTACTTGCCGATCTGACAGGAGGAGGAGGAAGACGCCTCTGGTTGAAACACTTGTTGGCATAGTGACCCTTCTGTTGGCACTTGTTGCACGTGACCTCTGAAAGCGGACGGTGATACGGAGCACTCGATCTTGGAGCTTCAGACGAAGTCTTGTTCTGAAAGCCAGGGTTGGGTGGGTGGGAAGAACCACTGCCACCTTTACTCTTCTGTTGATACGGCTGACGGAACGGAGGAGGAGGAAGACAAAACTTCTGCTGCTTGGCCACTTGAGTAGAGGAAGAAGGAGTAACATCTCTGACTCGCTTCCTGGAAGCATCACACCTCAACTGAGCAGCCTCTTGCTTCAGAGCCATGTTGCAGAACTCATCGTATCTCAAGGGCTCGAAGAGAACAAGAGCGAGCTGAATATCCTCTCTGAGACCACCCCTGAACTGATATATCATGCTCTTCTCATCAGGCACGTCCTGCTTGGCAAAGCGGGCAAGCTTCTGGAACAATTTGTTGTAGTCATAGACAGACAAAGAGCCTTGCTTCAGATTGCGGAATTCCTCACGCTTGCTTTCAACCACGCTCTGAGGAATATGATGAGCTCGGAAATCTCGACGGAAATCATCCCAAGTGATAACACGTCCACCTCTGGAGTCCTTGTACTGCTGGAACCATTCTGCAGCTTGATCTTTGAGTTGGAAGGTAGCGAACTTGACAAAGTCCTCAGGCCTGACATTACTGCACTCGAAATGCTTACACAGATCCACAAGCCAATCGTCAGCATCAGTTGCCTCAACACAATTGCTGAAAGTCTTTGGCCCGTTAGCAAGGAACTGGTTGAGTGTAGCAAAGTGACTCTGATTGCTGCCTTGATTCCCTTGACTGCCTTGATTGCGCTCTTGAAGAATTTGCATGATCAGCTGAGTGTTTGTATTGGTTGCGGCCATCACAGCTTGCCATGCCTCTGGAGGAGGTGGAGGCGGTGGCGGATCAGGATTCGGAGTCGTGCGCGTTGGAGGAGCCATCCTGAAGAGGTTGACCACCATTAGCACATTGATAGATAAATATTGAAGCTGAATCCAACGGAATGAAAATTGCAACATATAGTCTTCACATCCGAACAAAATGAACGAATGCATTCCTCTTCAAATGGTCACATATCCATAAATTGAGAAGCCACGTAGAATTAAGGTAGAGAAATAAATCAACAAGGTACGGATCAAGAACGAATAATCGGTAAGAAATCCCAATCTCAAACCAATATCCGTGGAAGAAGAACTAGAGCTACTAGAATTCCCACCTATGAAACTCCCGAACCTTTCCGGTTATGCAATCAGGTGTTGGGGATACAGGGGAAGCATAATATCTCACCCAAACTAGCAAATCCTACATCCAGCTGTATCCATCCTTCAACACATAACCAAGAAACCTTCGGAAACCATCTACCTCAACCTTCGAAAAGCATCCGTTATACAAGTTATGGCGATACTCCCGAACTCCCGCCCCAGTACTGGGTGGCGTCGAGGTTATCTCACCAACGAACTGCATAAAAGAGATTTTCGATGTCGGCGAACATATCTCAAGTATTCCAGAATTGCAACGATAAAATTATGATGACAACACCTCAGAGCTCAACTCCCCGGGACACTTCCACTAAACCCCTGACAGGAGGCACCAAGAGAATGTTCTCATCATAAGCCATCGGAACGATTCCAAGATACTCGCGTGATCCTAAATTTTTTTTGTGAAATTTGAGAAGAGAAGAGTCAAAACTCTACGTCAGGATGCCTTACCAGAGCGATGAGGAGACTGGGAAGTAAAAAGATATTCCTCCTAAGCATGATATCAATGAGTCTCTCAAAGCCACGCTAATTTCCATTGATGAGTGCAAAGAAAGAACCGCTAGGATGCGTGCTAAGAAAGATGCCTTTATAAGGGCGTGTTCTTATAGTTCCTATGAAAATAAAGATGAAGATCTAAAAGTTATTGATGTGTCCCCTATTAAATCTTTGATTTGCAATATGAATCTTGATAATGATGGGACTGAATATGATCCACCTTTACCTAGAAGGCGTTCCAAAAATTCAGAGTTTTTAGATCTTGATGCTAAATTTGATGAAAGTGGGATTGAAGAAATTAAAACCCTAGATGATGCTAAACCCACTATTTTGGATTTCAAGGAATTTAATTATGAAAATTACTCTTTGATTGATTGCATTTCCTTGTTGCAATCCGTGTTAAATTCTCCTCATGCTTATAGTCAAAATAAAGCGTTTACTAAACATATCGTTGATGCCTTGATGCAATCTTATGAAGAAAAACTTGAGTTGGAAGTTTCTATCCCTAGAAAACTTTATGATGAGTGGGAACCAACTATTAAAATTAAGATTAAAGATCATGAGTTCTATGCTTTATGTGATTTGGGTGCTAGTGTTTCCACGATTCCAAAGACTTTGTGTGATTTGTTAGGTTTCCGTGATTTTGGTGATTGCTCTCTAAACTTGCACCTTGCGTATTCCACTATTAAGAAACCGATGGGAAGAATCAATGATGTTCTTATTGTCACAAATAGGAATTATGTGCCCGTAGATTTTATTGTTCTTGACATAGATTGCAATCCTTCATGTCCTATTATTCTTGGTAGACCTTTCCTTAGAATGATTGGTGGAATTATTGATATGAAGGAAGGAAATATTAGATTCCAATTTCCGTTAAGGAAAGGCATGGAACACTTTCCTAGAAAGAAAATTAAATTACCTTATGAATCTATTATGAGAGCCACTTATGGATTGCCTACCAAAGATGGCAATACCTAGATCTATCCTTGCTTTTTATGCCTAGCTAGGAGCGTTAAACGATAGCGCTTGTTGGGAGGCAACCCAATTTTATTTTTATTCCTTGCTTTTTGCTCTTGTTTAGTAATAAATAATTTACCTAGCCTCTGTTTTGGTTGTGTTTAATTAGTGTTTGTGCCAAGTAGAACCGTTGGGAAGACTTGGGGAAAGTCTTGTTATCTTGCTGTAAAAAACAGAAACTTTAGCGCTCACGAGAACTGCTGACATTTTTATTTGGAAAGTGCTATTTAGTTAATTCTTTTTAAGATGATTAATAGATAAATTCCTCACGTCAAGAAATTTATTTTAGAATTTTAGGGGTTCCAGATCTTGTGCTAGCTACAGATTACTACATACTGTTATTTTTTTGACAGATTCTGTTTTTCGTGAGTTGTTTGCTTATTTTGATTAATCTTTGGCTAGTAAACTAGTTTATAAACCATAGAGAAGTTGGAATACAGTAGGTTTAACACCAATATAAATAAATAATGAGTTCATTACATTACCTTGAAGTGGTCTTTTGTTTTCTTTCGCTAACGGAGCTCACGAGATTTTCTACTTTAAGTTTTGTGTTGTGAAGTTTTCAAGTTTTGGGTAAAGATTTGATGGATTATGGAACAAGGAGTGGCAAGAGCCTAAGCTTGGGGATGCCCATGTAACCCCCAAGATAATCTAAGGGCACCTAAAAGCCAAAGCTTGGGGATGCCCCAGAAGGCATCCCCTCTTTCGTCTACTTCTATCGATAACTTTGCTTGGAGCTATATTTTTATTCACCACATGATATGTGTTTTGCTTGGAGCGTCTTGTATGATTTGAGTCTTTGATTTTTAGTTTACCACAATCATCCTTGCTGTACACACCTTTTGAGAGAGCCATACATGATTTGGAATTTGTTAGAATACTCTATGTGCTTCACTTATATCATTTGAGTTATATAGTTTTGCTCTAGTACTTCACTTATATTTTTTAGAGCATGGTGGTGGAATTGTTTTATAGAAACTATTGATCTCTCATGCTTCACTTGATTATTTTGAGAGTCTTAAATAGCATGGTAATTTGCTTAAATAATCCTAATATGCTTGGTATTCAAGAATAGTAAAAACTTTCTTATGAGTGTGTTGAATGCTATGAGAAGTTTGATGCTTGATAATTGTTTTGAGATATGAAGATGGTGATATTAAAGTTGTGCTAGTTGAGTAGTTGTGAATTTGAGAAATACTTGTGTTAAAGTTTGTGATTCCCATAGCATGCACGTATGGTGAACCGTTATGTGATGAAGTCGGAGCATGATTTATTTTTTGACTGTCTTCCTTATGAGTGGCGGTCGGGGACGTGCGATGGTATTTTCCTACCAATCTATCCCCCTAGGAGCATGTGCGTAATACTTTGCTTTGATAACTTGTAGATTTTTGCAATAAGTATATGAGTTCTTTATGACTAATGTTGAGTCCATGGATTATACGCACATTTCTTCCTTCCACCATTACTAGCCTCTCTAATACCGCACACCATATACCTTCCTCAAAACAGCCACCATACCTACCTATTATGGCATTTCCATAGCCATTCCGAGATATATTGCCATGCAACTTTCCACCGTTCCGTTTATTATGACACACTCCATCATTGTCATATTTCTTAGCATGATCATGTAGTTGACATCGTATTTGTGGCAAAGCCACCATTCATAATTCTTTCATACATGTCACTCTTGATTCATTGCATATCCCGGTACACCGCCGGAGGCATAATATAGAGTCATATTTTGTTCTAAGTATCGAGTTGTAATTGTTGAGTTGTAAGAAAATAAAAGTGTGATGATCATCATTATTAGAGCATTGTCCCAGTGAGGAAAGGATGATGGAGACTATGATTCCCCCACAAGTCGGGATGAGACTCCGGACGAAAAAAAAGGGAAAGAAAAGAGGCCATTAAAAAAGAGAAAAGGCCCAAATAAAAAAATGAGAAAAAAGAGAGAAGGGACAATGTTACTATCCTTTACCACACTTGTGCTTCAAAGTAGCACCATGATATTCATGATAGAGAGTCTCTCATTTCGTCACTTTCATATACTAGTGGGAATTTTTCATTATAGAACTTGGCTTCTATATTCCAATGATGGGCTTCCTCAAAATGCCCTAGGTCTTCATGAGCAAGCAAGTTGGATGCACACCCACTTAGTTTCTTTTGTTGACCTTTCATATACTTATAGCTCTAGTGCATCCGTTGCATGGCAATTCCTACTCACTCACATTGATATCTATTGATGGGCATCTACATAGCCCGTTGATACGCCTAGTTGATGTGAGACTATCTTATCCTTTTTTGTCTTCTCCACAACCACCATTCTATTCCACATATAGTGCTATATCCATGGCTCACGCTCATGTACTACGTGAAGATTGAAAAAGTTTGAGAATGTCAAAAGTATGAAACAATTGCTTAGCTTGTCATCGGGGTTGTGCATGATTTAAATACTTTGTGTGGTGAAGATAGAGCATAGCCAGACTATATGATTTTGTAGGGATAACTTTCTTTGGCCATGTTATTTTGAGAAGACATGATTGCTTTGTTAGTATGCTTGAAGTATTATTATTTTTTATGTCAATATTAAAGTTTTATCTTGAATATTTCGGATCTGAATATTCATACCACAATTAAGAAGAATTACATTAAAATTATGCCAAGTAGCACTTCACATCAAAAATTATCTTTTTTATCATTTACCTACTCGAGGACGAGAAGGAATTAAGCTTGGGGATGCTTGATACGTCTCCAACGTATCTATAATTTTTGATTGTTCCAAGCTATATTATCTACTGTTTTGGACATTATTGGGCTTTATTATCCTCTTTTAAATTATTTTTTGGACTAACCTATTAATCGGAGGCCCAGCCCAGAATTGTTGTTTTTTTGCCTATTTTAGGGTTTCGGAGAAAAGGAATATCAAACGGAGCCAAAAACCAAATTCCACCGCCGCAACCTTCTGTATCCACGAGATCCCATCTTGGGGCCTATTCCGGAGCTCCGCCGGAGGGGGCATCCATCACGAAGGGCTTCTACATCAACACCATAGCCTCTCCGATGAAGTGTGATTAGTTTACCTCAGACCTTCGGGTCCATAGTTATTAGCTAGATGGCTTCTTCTCTCTTTTTGGATCTCAATACAATGTTCTCCCCCTCTCTTGTGGAGATCTATTCAATGTAATGTTCTCTTTGTGGTGTGTTTGTTGAGACCGATGAATTGTGGGTTTATGATCAAGATTATCTATGAACAATATTTGAATCTTCTCTGAATTCTTTTATTTATGATTGGTTATCTTTGCAAGTCTCTTCGAATTATCAGTTTGGTTTGGCCTACTAGATTGATCTTTCTTGCAATGGGAGAAGTGCTTAGCTTTGGGTTCAATCTTGCGGTGTCCTTTTCCAGTGACAGTAGGGGCAGCAAGGCACATATTGTATTGTTGCCATCGAGGATAACAAGATGGGGTTTTTATCATATTGCATGAATTTATCCCTCTACATCATGTTATCTTGCTTAAGGCGTTACTCTGTTTTCATGAACTTAATACTCTAGATGCATGCTGGATAGTGGTCGATGAGTGGAGTCATAGTAGTAGATGCAGGCAGGAGTCGGTCTACTTATCTCAGACATGATGCCTATACACATGATCATACCTAGATATTCTCATAACTATGCTCAATTCTGTTAATTGCTCAAAAGTAATTCGTTCACCCACCGTAAAATACTTATGCTCTTGAGAGAAGCCACTAGTGAAACCTATGGCCCCCGGGTCTATCTTCATCATATTAATCTTCCAATACTTAGTTATTTCCTTTGTTTTTATTTTACTTTGCATCTTTATCATAAAAATACATAAATATTATTCTATCATATCTATCAGATCTCACTCTCGTAAGTGACCGTAAAGGGATTGACAACCCCTTATCGCGTTGGTTGCGAGGAGTTATTTGTTTTGTGCAGGTACGAGGGACTCGCGCGTAGCCTCCTACTGGATTGATACCTTGGTTTTCAAAAACTGAGGGAAATACTTACGCTACTTTGTTGCATCATCCTTTCCTCTTCAAGGAAATCCAACGCAGTGCTCAAGAGGTAGCATTATATTGCCCCTTATGATAGCAACCTTTATTATGCAATCCGTCACTTTTATTACTTTGCCATCACAAGTTTGTAGAACACTTATTTTCCCTTATGATCCAACTATATTAATAAAGCTCGTGATACATCAAGTGTAGCGACCCGGCCCGAATGGATCAAGTCTCTATGCTTAAGTGTCATCCTTGGATCGGTATGCTGACACACATAGTACTCGAGGATTTATAACAGAGGTAAATCACATGTATAAAGTAACGTAAATACTATTACCTCAATCCATAGAGCAAAAGTAACAACAAGGTTGTGGATTCCCACAACTTACTCAATTTCACTCAAGCAACCACACCACAATCAAACAAACAATCCAAACTATCTATTTCATATAACATTCAAAAATTTAGAATTTTGGGATGTTACAAACCTACCACCCTTAAAATGAATCTCGTCCTCGAGATTCGAAGAGGCTAGCAAGAAATAGGTTAGGTTCGGGGCTTCTCAAAATCCATCAATTGTCACAGGGTGTCTGGGGTGCTACCACCTTTAGAAGCATGGTTACGGTTCCAACAAAACTCATATACTCCATCCTTATTGTTGGCAGTGTCGGTCTTCTCAGATCTTCAGGATAATTCCTTCTCTGACTCTTCCGGTAGTGGCATAACCTTTTCCTCAATTCTTCTGTCCTTTTATCTTGGTACAGTCCTCCTGTGACTGGGTCTTCTTAGCTGACGGGTCTGGCGCCAATACTAAACAACTATCGATATCTCATGGTGGTCATCAAACAATTAGACTGGGTCCCTGCAGAAAACGTGTAACACCCTCGATGCGACTATATCTCCCACGTGTCGAGGCACGACTTAGAGGCATAATCGCATTGAAGGCATATGTCGCAAGTTAGGTAATCTTCACAACATCCCATGCAATATAGATGATAAAAGGGGAGATAACATAGTTGGCTTACACTCGCCACGTCAATCAAGTACATAAATAACAATACATCATCCAAACACTCATGCCCGACTACGGCGCCAAAATAAAAGATAACCCAACATGCGACACGGTCCCGATCACCCGCAACTGGGCACCACTACTGATCATCAGGAAAGGAAACATAGTATCATTGAGAGTCTTCGTCGAACTCCCACTTGAGCTCAAACGTGTCTCCTGGAGCGGAATCATCAGGCCCTGCATCTGGTGTAATAGTAATCTATGAGCCATAGGGACTCAGCAATCTCGCACCCTCGCGATCAAGACTATTTAAGCTTATAGGTAAGGCAAGGTAAATATGAGGAGCTGCAGCAAGCGACTAGCAAAAAAGGTGGCTATCTTGTTCGCAAAAGAGAGCGAGAAGAGGAGGCAAAGCGCGAGCGAGAAACTAGAGAGCAACCTGCGCAAACATTACTCCAACACCGTGTCCACTTCCCGGACTCCGCCGAGAAGAGGCCATCACGGTAACACACTCAGTTGATTCATTTTAATTAAGTTAAAGTTCAAGTTATCTACAACCAGACATTAACAAATTCCCATCTGCCCATAACCGCGGGCACGGCTTTCGAAAGTTCAAATCCCTGCAGGGGAGTCCCAACTTAGCCCATGACAAGCTCTCACGGTCAACGAAGGAATAGACCTCCTCCCAAGACGCTCCGATCAGACTCGGTATCTCGGTTCTTCAAGACACTTCAACAGGTTAAAGCAAATCCAGCAACACCACCCAGATGTGCCGACAAATCCCGATAGGAGCTGCACATATCTCGTTCTCAGGGCACACCGGATGAGCAAGACGTCGGGTAGGCCAGCCCAGAGTTGCCCCTGGTAGCCCCGGACATCGCTCGGTTGGACCAACACTCAGAGGAGCACTGGCCCGGGGGGCTAAAATAAGATGACCCTCGGGCTCCGGAAACCCAAGGGAAAAAGAGGCTAGGTGGCGAATGGTAAAACCAAGGTTGGGCATTGCTGGAAAAGCTTTAATCAAGGCAAACTATCAAGGGGTTCCCATTATAACCAACTGCGTAAGGAACGCAAAATCCGGGAACATAACACCGATATAACGGAAACTAGGGTGGCAAGAGTGGAACAAAACACTAGGCGAGAGGTCGAGCCTTCCACCCTTTACCAAGTATATAGATGCATTAAGATAACAAGGTAATATAATGATATCCCAACAAGTAAATAAATGTTCCAAGAAGGAACGGCCTCCAATCTTCACCTGCAACTAGCAACGCTATAAGAGGGGCTGAGAGAAGCGGTAACATAGCCAATCAACGGTTTGCTAGGACATGGTGGGTTAGAGGTTTTGACATGGCAATTTGGGAGGCTTGAAAGCAAGTTGTAGGCATCGTAGCATTGGCATAGCAAAAGAGCGAGCAATCTAGCATAGCAAAGATAATAGTGATTTCGAGGGTATGATCATCTTGCCTGCAAAGTGGTCAGAGTTGACTGGATCCTCAAAAGCAAACTCAACGGGCTCCTCGTTAGCGAACTCGTCTCCCGGCTCTACCCAAACAAGACAAACAAGAAACAAGGACACAATCAACCATGAGCATGGGTCAAACAATATGGTGCAAGGATGGTATGCTATGCAGGATGCGATGCGGGATGCATATGCAAGATTTGACAAGGGATGCATGAACCTGGACCCAACATGGAAATCCAAGTGTGCCACTGGAAATATGAGATGAAATCGCTTGAAAACGATATAAAGAACGCTGGAATCGGAGCTACGGTTTGGAAATGGCAAGCAATTCAAATATGACACCGGTCTGCGATTTACAGCAGGTAACCATCTAAATGCAATGAGATGAACAAGTTACAGCACCCAAACATGACAACAAAATACATGGCAGGGATGCATTCATGATGCTTAACAAAAGTCTAGCACTGAGCTACGGCCAAATCATCCATTAACAGGTTCAAACAAGCATGGCAAAAATGCATATGGCAAACAGATTTCAAACTTAGTGAAATCAACACTTGTCTGGAATTTCAGATCAGGTAGCACTCTCGGAGCAACAAAACTACATGCTACAGGACCTGAACATGGCAAAGTAAAGCATGGCATGGAGCTACTCAAAGAGCTTAACAAAAGTCCCTTAGTGACCTTGAGACAAAAGGGATCAGAAAATACAATTGCAAGCATGTGAACATGGCAAAAACATAATCAGATCACAGACTTAGTGAAAACTGGAGCATGCTGAAACAGATATCAAGTAGGCATGTTTACGAGCTCGATGCACTCACTACAGAGCAAGTAATTATAATCTAAGTATACACCCATCAAGAATACACAAAATACAAGCTAGACATGGCAAGAACAATAACGTATCATGCACGGATCAACTACAACATCATCGGCAAAATCGCTAACTAGTAGACAATCTGCCCAGATTCACAAAGTAGCAAAAGTAGAGCTCGATTGACTCAAGCTAGGGTGCTCCATAATTGCAAACAAAGACATGGATGGATATAGCACTACAAGATTAACAAAACATCCTTACTGATCATCCTCAAAATAGGCACGGATCGCTAGGAAACAACATGAACATATGGCCATATGAAATAAACAGCTCAAGGACTTAGTGGAAATGCTAAGTCCCTGAAAACAGAATTACCAAGTGCACCACTTTGCAAGCTTGTGCTAGGAACCACACACATCACAAAAATACATGGGTTGCACCTCTGGAAAGATGACAAAACCCTTAACAAAACATATGTAGAACTCATAGGCATATCATGCACACAATAATCATGGCAAAAATGACAAATATCTAAATGGAGCAGCAGATCTGACAATTAACTCAAGTAGCCCTCTTCTAACAGCATTTCGGGCATCAAGATGAACTCAAATGAAAATGATGAAATGGAATGAAATGATGTACTCTCTGAGATGAACATTTTGATATGCTATATGCCGAAAACGGATCTACGGATGCAAAGTTACGAGGCTATGAACATGAGCAAAAAAATTAGGGACTTAGGAAAAAAACGGGGTCAACCCTAAAATTTGGATCTAGATCTGGGAACACGGTTCCCGAGGTTCGACGCCGTCCTCATCGGAGTTCTTGCCGGACTTGTCGGAGAAGAGGGAAAACGGAGGCCGGACTTGACGCGGGGTCGGCGCGGAGGCGGCGCCTGTGGAGCGGTGACCGGTCAGCGGGGAGAGGCGGCCGCGGACGACGGGACGGCGAAGGCGGAGCGGGGCGGCGCGGGCACGCCGCGTGTGGGAAGAGGCGACTGGGCCCGTGGGGGCCCACTACGGGCCTCGGCGGGCCGGGCGGCGGGGAGGCGCGGCAATGTGGGGCTTGGCGCCTCAGCGAACCAGGAGGCGCCACATGGCGGTGGCGAGGGTGGCGGACATGTCCGTCCGGTGGAGGGGAAACGTCCGGCGGCGCGAGGGGAATGTTAGGGTAGGGTTTGATCCGGAATTTCGGGAGGGGATGCCTTTTTATAGGTAGAAGGAGCTAGGAGAGTCCAAATGAGGTGCGGTTTGCGGCCACGCGATCGTGATCGAACGCTCTAGATGATAGAAGGGGTTTAGGTGGGTTTTTGGGCCAAAATGGAGGGGTGTTGGGCTGCAACACACACGAGGCCTTTTCGGTCCCTCGGTTAACCGTTGGAGTATCAAACGAAGTCCAAATGATACGAAACTTGACAGGCGGTCTACCGGTAGTAAACCATGGCCGCTTGGCAAGTCTCGGTCCAATCCGGAAATGTTTAATCCCCACACATGATAGAAAGGTAGAAATGACCACCGGAGGAGAACGAAGCGCCGGAATGCAAAACGGACAACAGGGAAAATGCTCGAATGCATGAGACGAACACGTATGCAAATGCAATGCACATGATGACATGATATGAGATGCATGACAACGACAACAACACACAGAGACAAAGACCCGAACCCGAGAAAATAAAATAACTTAACACTGGAAACGGCAAGAGTTGGAGTACAAATTGGGAAAGTTACATCCGGGGTGTTACAAAACGGGTCTGGGTTTCATTCTCACCGTATGACCTATAGTTGGCAACAACTGCCTTGTACACGGGGAAAAAATTTCATACCATTCTACCATTCTAAGGTTCAAACAAGGTTTTGATCATCATCTCTCTACTATAGGTAAGTCACTCAGATTTACCATCCCATATAGCAAGGCGAATAATAAGAGTAAGTCGGTATGGTGATCAATCCATCTCGCACCCAAATCATTACCTTGTATATGGTTTAGCGAATCTCGCATTCTAACACTCGGTCATCCTCACAAGCATTGCAGAATTTCACTTGTCGACGAACTAAGTTCGGATCAATCCATGGATTCTGCAAGCCAAACAAACATCTATCATTCCTTCACAACTCTCAAGTTTTGCGTAACTCCTATAAGATCGTATGTTGATAAAGTTGTATCTTCTTCCAGGGTTTTTTCCTTCAGCAGGAGTGTGCTTGCTTCTTGGCAGGTCCTGGGGCCTGTGGGGGCCCATCTCATCACTTGCAAACCTTGAAATCATCATCGGGAAACTGATCATTATTCCAACATCCAACTTCCTAGCATTTCTTAAATCCATCCAATTGTAGTGTCTCCCTTACTTCTATTGGTACCAAACTAAGACGTGATTACTCAGACTCATCACGGCGTCACAATTGCTCCATATTACCAACATTATACCTCCTTTATATTCCAATAGTACTTCATCTCTTCATACTCTTGGGATATCCCACATATCAAGATAAAACTCGTACTTATTTTGTCCAGAGTCCACTCTGTGGAATACCATAATCCTTTCCAGAGGTCAAGTGTCCTCACAGGGTACTACCACCCTTAAAATGCACAAATCTTCCATAGACTATATTTCTCATATCCTCAAAAATGGTCAAAATATTTCTTCATAGAGTAACTACTCATAAAATCCAAATCAGTACCAACGATGCTAACTTTATTGATTCTCAAATTCTTACAATCTCCTGCATTTCCATTACATGCAGCAACACCTCAATAATATAAGAAATGTCCCCACTACTACTATATTTCTCATAGTCTCCACTATTTAACACTAATATCCTCATTGGGACAATCTTTGGTGAAGTGCCCTGCTTCATTACAACAGAAACATATTACCTCTGATAAGTCTCGAGGTTTCCTTGTGATTCCATAGCCTCCTTGGGTCCTCGACTTCCTTTTTGGGCAACCGCTGAAGTAGTGTCGTGACTCCTTGCACCTGAAACAGGTGATATGGCTCAGGTCCTTCCTGGAATCCAATCTATTTCTCTTCCTGGACTTTTCCGTTCCAATCAGGGCTTCTATTTCCCGTGGATCATACTCTACTTCCTCTATCGGGAATTCTACTAGGTCCCCATTCATTATTAGAGCATTGTCCCAAGTGAGGAAAGGATTATGGAGACTATGATTCCCCCACAAGTCGGGATGAGAATTCAGACAAAAAAATGCCATAAAAAGGAGAAGGCCCAAAAAATGAGAGGAAAAGAGAGAAGGGACAATGCTACTGTCCTTTTTCCACACTTGTGCTTCAAAGTAGCACCATGATCTTCATGATAGAGAGTCTCCTATGATATCACTTTCATATACTAGTGGGAATTTTTCATTATAGAACTTGGCTTGTATATTCCAATGATGGGCTTCCTCAAAATGCCCTAGGTCTAAATGAGCAAGCGAGTTGGATGCACGCCCACTTAGTTTCTTTTGTTGAGCTTTCATATACTTATGGCTCTAGTGCATCCGTTGCATGGCAATCCCTACTCACTCACATTGATATCTATTAATGGGCATCTCCATAGCCCGTTGATACACGTAGTTGATGTGAGACTATCTTCTCCTTTTTATCTTCTCCACAACCGCCATTCTATTCCACCATAGTGATATATCCATGGCTCACGCTCATATATTACGCGAAGATTGAAAAAGTTTGAGAACATCAAAAGTATGAAACAATTGCTTGGCTTGTCATCGGGGTTGTGCATGATTTAAATATTTTGTGTGGTGAAGATAGAGCATAGCCAGACTATATGATTTTGTAGGGATAACTTTCTTTGGTCATGTTATTTTGAGAAGACATAATTGCTTAGTTAGTATACTTGAAGTATTATTATTTCTATGTCAATATTAAAATTTTATCTTGAATCTTTTGGATCTGAACATTCATGCCACAATAAAGAAAAATTACATTGAGAAATATGTTGGAAAGCATTCCACATCAAAAATTCTTTTTTATCATTTACCTACTCGAGGAGGAGCAGGAATTAAGCTTGGGGATGCTTGATACGTCTCCAACCTATCTATAATTTTTGATTGCTCCATGCTATTATATTACCTATTTTGGATGTTAATGGGCTTTATTTTACACTTTTATATCATTTTTTTGGGACTAACCTACTAACCGCAAGCCCAGCCCAAATTGTTGTTTTTGCCTATTTTCGAGTTCCGTCGAAAAGGAATATCAAACGGAGTCCAAACGGAATGAAACCTTCGGGAACGTGATTTTCTCAACAAACGTGATCCAGGAGACTTGGAGTGGGCTTTAAGAAACAATCGAGGAGGCCACGAGGCAGGGGCGTGCCTACCCCCCTGAGCGCGCCCTCCACCCTTGTGGGCCCCTTGTTGCTCCACTGACGTACTTCTTCCTCCTATATATATCCACCTACCCCCCCCCACACATCCAGGAGCACCACGAAAACCTAATTCCACCGCCGCAACCTTCTGTACCTGAGAGATCCCATCTTGGGGCCTTTTCCAGAGCTCCGCCGGAGGGGGCATTGATCACGAAGGGCCTCTACATCAACTTCATGGCCTCTCCGATGTTGTGTGAGTAGTTTACTTCAGACCTTCAGGTCCATAGTTATTAGCTAGATGGCTTCTTCTCTCTCTTTAGATCACAATACAAAGTTCTCCTCGATCTTCTTGGAGATCTATTCGATGTAATCTTCTTTTGCGGTGTGTTTGTTTAGATCCGATGAATTGTGGGTTTATGATCCAGATTATCTATGAACAATATTTGAATCTTCTCTGAATTCTTTTATTGTATGATTGGTTATCTTTGCAAGTCTCTTTGAATTATCTGTTTGGTTTGGCCTACTAGATTGATCTTTCTTGCAATGGGAGAAGTGCTTAGATTTGGGTTCAATCTTGCGGTGTCCTTTCCCAGTGACAGCAGGGGCAGCAAGGCACGTATTGTATTGTTGCCATCGAGGATAAAAAGATGGGGTTTATATCATATTGCATGAGTTTATCCCTCTACATCATGTCATCTTACTTAAATCATTACTCTGTTCTTATGAACTTAATACTCTAGATGCATGCTGGATAGCGGTCGATGTGTGGAGTAATAGTAGTAGATGCAGAATCGTTTCGGTCTACTTGTCACGGACGTGATGCCTATATACATGATCATAGCTAGATATTCTCATAATTAGTCGCTTTTCTATCAATTGCTCGACAGTAATTCATTTACCCACCATAATACTTATGCTCTTGAGAGAAGCCACTAGTGAAACCTATGGCCCCCGGGTCTATCTTCCATCATATTAATCTTCCAACACTTAGCTATTTCTATTGTCGTTTATTTTACTTTGCTTCTTTATTTCTCTTTATCATAAAAATACCAAACATATTATCTTATCATATCTATCATATCTCATTCTCGTAAGTGACCGTGAAGGGATTGACAACCCCTTTTATCGCGTTGGTTGCGAGGTTCTTATTTGTTTGTGTAGGTGCATGGGACTCGAGCATGATCTCCTACTGGATTGATACCTTGGTTCTCAAAAACTGAGGGAAATACTTACGCTACTTTACTGCATCACCCTTTCCTCTTCAAGGGAAAACCAACATAGTGCTCAAGAGGTAGCAGTGACTTTCTTCACAATGAGGGCATTCATCCCCGTGTTCCTTATGGTTGGGTCCTATTTCTCCACAAAGCTTGCATGCATAAGGTTTCTTCATATCATTTCCATAGGGCTTCAACTTCTGGGATACAATACGAGACTTTAGCAGAGTCAACTTAAATTCTTCCCAAGTGGTTACTCCTTGCCATCCATTGATGGTTTGATACATCCTCCACCAAGTAGCAGCACCTCTTTCAAAGCACTGAAGAGCATGCTGGGTCATATGCTTTCCGGCTATAGGGTTATTCTTCGTGTGATCTTCCCTATTCTAAATCCATTGGTCCGTCTCCAATTGACTTATCGGTCCCGGAAATATGAGTTCATCTCCATTCATCCTCTATTGGGTCCAGGGTTTCGGGTGTGATAAGAGAGATAGAGAGGGATACACACAATACAAACAATAGTTTTGAAGAGACATATTTTATTTGTGGCTGTCGGAAAAACATCAAACAAATGACAACTCACAATTATCGCATCTAACATGGGTATATAACAGGGGTTTGGTCTTCTAAAGGTTAAATCTTCAATGTCATCAAACTCTTCAGGTCTTGTTCATGTCTCCGATGGCTTCTTCCGATCATGCTTGTCCTTCTCAAGTTCTTTTGCCAGATCATCTTTGTTGACGCGAAGTCTCTCATGACGTCCTTTAATATTCCTGGAGTTGTGTTCCAAACTTCTAGGTTTCAACATCCTTGGCATGAACCATGGTCCTACTGTCCTTCAGTTCCTGACGAATCTCCGGTGTCTCGAGGTTTTGCTCCACCAGCTTGGCTACTTTCAGCTTCTAGGTCCTGAGTTTTTCACGAAATGCTTCCTTGTCAAATACAGCTTCTTGAAGGTCCATCTTAAAATTCTTGATGTAATACTCCAGATCCTAGTGATACACCAGCTAAGGTTAAAACTTCATCTTTTGCTGATAGATGCTCCATTAGCCCTTTTGTCATCCAATCACTACAAAAAAATACACTTCCGTGATGATACGTGTTTGTCACAGTAGTTCGCATTTTCTGTCATGCATGTACATCCATGACGATTTTATGACAGAATCAAGATAGTCATACATGTGATGTCGTAGAAGTGATCCATGACGTTACCAAAATTATCATCACGGAAGTGTCCACTTCCATGACGATAAATCCCGCGTCACAGAAGTGCTTTCGTCAAGGGTGACCGACACGTGGCATCCACCGTAACGGAACGCCGTTAAGCTATCGGGTCGGGTTTTGGATCCGATAACCCGTTAACATCCCCGACCAATGGGGATTTTCCACGTGTAAAATCATCATTGGCTGGAGGAAACACGTGTCGGCTCATCGTTGGGACAGATGTCATCCACTCATTAGACAGAAGGCGCCTATGATACGTCGACACCTGGCACGGCCCTACAGAGGCCCATTCCTCTGAAAAGGCCGGCCCGTTTGACTTGGTCAAAAGGTGGTGGGCCGGCCCATGTAAAGCCTGTTAACGGCCTGTTCGCATATAGCCCATTTACAGCCCGCTAACCCAAGGCCCGTTACGCCCTATCCGAATTAGGCCTAGTAGCGTCATCTGGGCCACCCAATATGATTCCAGCCTGTTTTCACTTATGTCCCATGTATGGCCCATGACGTCTTTCGGCCCATATGAGGCCCTATGTAACTCTTGGCCTATTAACGGCCCGTGGTGAAACTAGCCCGTAATGAATAGCGTATCACTTTACACCCATTAACGGCCCATGGTGAAACTGGCCCGTAATGAATAGTGTATCACTTTATACCCATTAACGACCCATTATTCCATTGGGCCGTTTCCAGCCCATGTTATCTTTTGGCCTTCTCAGAGCCCATTTATTCTTGGGCTCATTTCGAGCATTCGTTTATTTCCAGCCCGTTACTGTCATTTTCTGCTTGTGGGCCAAATTCAGCCCGTGGTTACAGTCGGCCTGTTTGTGGTCCATTAATACGTTGGGCCATTTTCATAGCGTCATCAAATACGGCCTATTAAAGATGGCCCGCTATGGTCGGCCCATGAACGGACGATTCCAACTCTAGCCCGTTTATGGCCATAATGCGGCATGTTATTGGCCCATGTTTGGCCAATCAATCATACTACCCGTATAAGGCCCATTGATGATACGGCCCGTAGAAGGCCCATTGTTTCTATGGCCCATAGAAGGCCCATTATTTCTACGACCCGTAGAAGGCCCACTGTTTCTACGGCCCGTATGAGGCCCAGTGTCACTACAGTAAATATTAGCCCATGGTTTTGTGGCCTAGTTTTAAAAAATAGGTTATTGCAGCCACTAGCAAACCGCGGAAAAAGAACTGCAATGACTACAAGCAAACAAATAAACAAGAAAAAAAGGAAATAAATAAGAAAGAAACTTACGCTAGGCTATCACGGCTATCACACATATTACATCCACTGGGCATCAAAGTTCGCCACCGGTGCAAATAAACGCGCCGACAAAAGAATATACAAAACTGAGAGCACTTCAGAAGGCACTAGGCCTGGCCAGATCGCCCCCCCCCCAAACAGCTGAAGAAGCTGAGTAGACCTCAGTTGTGTCAACGATAGATGCATCAACACTAGATTTAAGGCATGATGGTGCGCACGGCAGTCCTCTGACATCTTCATTGCATCTTTGACTTCAAGTCGGAGCTGAGCTGAAGCAAGCCTTTCTGCTTTAAGTTGAGACTGAAGAAGTCGAACTGATTGAGGCAGCGACTGCACAGAGGTTGTCTCACACCTGCTGGTGAGTAGCTTCAACTCACTGTCTTCATCAAGACAGGACCTTGGGGTCATCTCGCTGTCCTCAAGATGGTTTGGCTCACTATCTTCCCTAAAGTTTTGCCTGGCATAAGAGATACGAGTCTGAAAGAGAAACAAGGAGACACATAACAGGTTTCACAATTATATAAGCAAATAAATGGATCTGTTCTACATAAGGAACATGTTTTTACAACTACAATTTGAAACTAGTAGTTGTTGCAAACATCCAATCAAATGTAAACAGCAAAGCAAACAGCAGTGGAGGAAATGATGCCTATCCAAATCTATACTAGAACAAAGTTTGAAGGCTTGAGAAGGATGAACTTACATTACATATTAACACGGGTTGGACACAGCCCTTCTCCATGTTGATGGAAGGGTAATTCAATAAATTCCCCAAAGAAAATTCTTTATAAGCATTGCCATTATTCTACATTTTGCAAAGAGTAAATATAGATCAAATAATATTGGAAGAAACAGAGGATAATGAAGCTCGGGTGCAGACTGATGATACATAATCAAATAGCAATTAATTAAGTACAGCGTTACAAGACAAAAGGGAGAGAGGTACTGACAAGAGCAATGCAGAGCCCATTATTGTTTTGAGATCGTATGATCCTTTGAGCAAGGAGATTCATCTGAAATTAGTTTTCATACAAGAGAGAAGGTAAGGCACAAGCAGAAATTTAGGAGTTCAAATTTTGAATAGATATCATAGACAGTACCTGAGGTTGGGCTCCCAGCAGTTGTAATAGGGGTTTAGCCACTGGAGTAGGGGCAAAGTGTGGTACAGTTGGGCCTGTGTTTTCTGTGGCTGCTGATCTATCGGATTTAACAGGTATCACTACCTTTTCCAAATACCTAGTTTGTACTCCTTGAGGATCTGCACTCACCCTCTTCATTTTGGACATCTATTACGAAAGAACAACATTTGACTAGAAAAACATAGTGTGACGACACATGGAATAGGTACAGAAAATGGATAGGTATGGCATATACTCATATATGATGCTTAAACTAAGCAGATGGTGTAATAAAGTAGAAGTAATGCAAGAGGTCAGATGCAAAATATGTGCGACCAATACAACTTTGCAAAGTTAGAGCAAGCACCTTGATGGGTGAATAAGATAGGCCATCCTCCACCATGCCAAGTTTGTTAGCCAGTGGATCGTTCCGCAATATTCCTCTTGTGCGCCCATTCTCATATTCATTTTGATAATGTTCAATATCTGACATGCATGAAAACATAAAAACAAGTGAGATTTTCTTTGTAATGTAGAAGTGATTCTAATCCAATACTGCCTCCCTGTAAACCCCTTTGTGCTATCACTGCAATTCTTTTAAAAGATGCCATGCATGCTGTAATTTGTTGTGTGCATTAATATAATGTGGCCTACTACTCAAAATATGAGAGCTCCAGAAGTGATGACACTTCGCAGATGATAGCTTCAACATATAGTAAAGAAGAACAAGTCGACCTGACCTGACAGATTCAAAATATACTAAGGGAGAACAACTCGACCTGACCAGTCGACCGCAAGAGAAGAGTATCATCTTAAAGAAGAGCAGAAGAGCAAGCAGATTGAAGATATTACAAGTCTTTCAATACAATGTCAGTTGGCCACCCATGATGAACCAGAGAGCACAGAGAAATACTATTCTTTCCGGTCTCTCCATATGTGGCTCACATGCATTTCGAAACTAAAGTAGGAACATTTAGCTAACCAATTAAACATCTCTCAGTTTTACTAATATCAGCAATAATATCAGATATGAATTTGTACAACTAAGCTTGTTTAGCTCCATGGGTGTAGCAGTGCTATTACGACACGAACCACGTAGGTTGATTGTGGTCATCATAAAATGGGGAAAACATAAGCATGATGAGTACAGTGTTGACTGTGGCAGTGGGATGGCAGATCTGAAGCTGCAAACCGCGCAAAGGGTAGTTGGCAACCGATGTTTTCTTTGAAATAACAACTAAGATTTGGTATGGACAAGAAAGTACGGTCAACAAGTGACAAAGAAATGCAATTATGCTGTCTCTCTATATGTCGCGACATGCATTTGGAAACTCAAGTGGGACCTTTAGCTAACCAATTAAATGTGTCGGTTAACTAATATCACTATCATATCGCAATCATATTTGAACAACTACGCTTTCGAATTCTGAGTGTTGTGTTGTTTAGCTTGAAGGGTGGAGTAATGCTAGTACGACAGAAAGCACCTACGCAGATTATAGTAGAGTAGATAAAAGGGGAAAACCCTAAGCATCAATAGAAAAATCAGGAAAGTGGAACTAGCTGGACCAGTGGGTGGTGCACATGCTTTTCGAAACGAATATAGGAACATTAGGTGACCAATTAAACATTCTCTGTTTTAGTGATATGAGCATCATATCAGATTCGTATTTCAACACGTAAGCTTTGGGTTGAGGTCTTGAGGAGCAGTGCTAGCACGACACGAAGCACCTACGATGATGGTAGTGAATATAAAGGGGGAAACCATAAGCTTTACGAGTATAGTGCCCGTGCCATGGAGGATCTGAAGGTGCAAACCGGACAAAGCTACTTCACAACCAATGTTTGCTTCCAACTAGCCACTACGATTTGGTATGGACAAGAAAAGTACAGTAAACAAATTACGATCTATTTTTCGGGTGAGATCAATAACTTAAGCACATATGGAAGAGTACCACCTCTCTTGCGATGCCGTGTAGGCCTATGCTGATACATTGAGGGTGATGCGGGGGCGATGCCTGTCGGTGACGAGGAAGAAGACTTTAGACGACAGACGACCGGGTCGGGGGATATATCCTGTTGCCGTGGACGAGGCGTTCTTAGGAGCGGCAACAGCAAGGTGGACGACAGCGCCGAAGAAGCGAGAGGAGGCGATGAAAGGATCCTCGTCCAGCGTTGTGGATGAGAGATGTCCATCTCTTGCAGTGGACGACGGGGTAGGGGTAGCGGCTCCGGCAAGGTGGAGGATGGGGTGGCGGACGGAGGAGGCTGGCCGCAGTGCGGAGGTTGTCGTGCCGCCGACGGTGTATGAATGGGGAAATGGAGGGGGATCTCAAACTTTGGGACGCGCTTCTCTAAAATGGGGGAAAGTTACGAACTTATCTCCTGTTTAAAATTTTGGACATCACGTCGGTTGGGGATAGGACGGTAATCTCGTATCTCCCAAATATTTGCGGGTAACTATTTTGAGCGAGGAGAGGGTGTTTTGACGCCCATGGTTGGTGCCCATGGTGTATGAACGGGGCTGACAGGTAGGGCGGTTGTGTCACGTCTGATGGAAGTTACACATCTGCCCCTATTTAAAATATTAGCCTACATCGATTTCGGACGAGGAGAGTTTGTTTTGCCGCCCACCGTGTATGAATGGGGAAATGGAGGAAGAGACACATGTCTTTCGGACGAGCTTGAATGAAATGTGTTTTGCCGCCCACGTTTGGCGCCCATCGTGTCTGAATGGTCTCAGAGGCCGTCGTGTCACGTCTGATTGAAGTTACTAGTCTACCCCTATCGACAGCAGTGTAAATCTGATCGATAAGGATGTCAAGTGTCAGGGGTAGGCAGTAATTTCCATCTCGCAAACACTTGCTTCGGGCAGCCCACAAATTATAGTGGGTGTTTAGCCGCTTCGTTCAAAACTTGGGAGAATTAGCATTCACGTTTTCCTTGGGACCTGGCAAACTAAATTCAAATCCAATTTGTATTCGATTACGAATATCCACAGATAATTATACGTTTTGTTATTTATTTCTTTAAAACCACAACAAAGATTTATTCCACCTTTATAAATGATTATGATTTAGAAATGTCGTGATCTTCGAATTTAGTAGGTTGGATACACTCTGAGTCAAACAATTATTTCATCCAATACAATATGCTCACACGAAAAACAATTCACCTTATGTCAATCATACAAGTACTGAGGATTACCTCGCCTAAAAAATTCAGATCATTACAACGCATGGACAACATAGGGGGTCTTGCAACATAATCCATTCAGAGACATGACACAACATGCAAGTACAATAATCTAATGACAATTTTAACTGGTACCTAAAGAAGAACCAGGATTACCTTGGGCTTCAAATAGCAGAAACAGGAGGACCTCTTCCATCTTCAAATGCAACATTCTTACTTCCTCCAATTCTTGTGTTGCTTGCATAATGTGTGCCGCTAATTCCGTAATTTCCAGCCTCAAGATAAAGATTACCTCATTCATGGCAGCCACACCATCTCTTTCTGCCTCTAGTAGAGCCTCAAACACTATAATATCTGTGCTCAGGATGCTCTCCAGCGGTGTTGCCTCTGAACTGCTACCATCTGGTAACATGGATGGCACACTGCTTCCACAAATAGATTCTTGGGTTGTACATTGTGTCCTAGTGTGAACGGCATCCTGAAAAGGTTTCCGCTGGACATCAGTAAGAGATAGTTATCGTATGATCCAGGCAGTAAGCTTACATGGTAAACGACGGACGAATTATTGCCGAGCATGGCAAACTATATTTAAATGGTTCGAAGCAGCATCAGCCAAAAAGAAATTAAAATGGTAAGATGAAACTAGGGATGTAAGTGGCAAATAAATGACATCCGCCAGTCCCATCTAGTTAGTTTTTGCTACCTCCCTAGTTCATTTTCCTCAAAAAACAAAAACTCTTTTGAACTATCATACCACTAATGGACTTTAATCAGGATTAAACGGGACCCAGTTGACATCCCTAGTTGAAAGGGAGTGTACAACTGCTATATTTAAGTTGCCAAGGCATCTAAGCAGTTGAAATAATCTGAGAAAGCACTTAACAGTGTGGCCTCATATAAACTACGAAGACAGTCTTGTGATGAAGTTGAGAGGAAAAGTTAAGGACTCAAATGAAATAGGCATGCATTTCTTTACGATAGTACAACAGGCACTGCTAACATATTGGCCAACTCAGGTATAACGTAACAACAAATAAGCATTCAAATCAAGCAATACAGCAAAGCATACAACTGAACTATTTGTAATTCGGTAGGATTACACGTTGAGGGCACAAGCCAAGAAAGCAGCTCACTCGCATTACATTTCACATGTACTAAAACACACTGGCTTACCATATGTTGCTATGAAGCCTAGCTACTGTTGCAATGTTCTTTGAAGATATCGTCAGCATCCCGTGGTTGCAAATCTAGTTGTTGTAGTTTATTTTGCACCATCTATTCAGGTAAAATTAATTTTAGTCGCATGCACTGGTACGAATTATTCATCAATGGTTCATCTAAACTAATGAAAGAAGGGTGTGTGCATACACGACAATATATTTGCTTCCCTCTATTTTTATGCTTGTTCGAGGTGCCAGCCCCAAAAGAACAAATATTTTGCTTGATGGGGTTGGCAGCTCCATAATTAATAGAAGCATCAAATTAGTCAAGCAACTTGGGAAGATCAAGAACACACAAACAAGTAATGAACAGAGGCTCGGAGCAGTGATGTAATAGCTAGCATGAGAGAATGTAGGGTAAAACGAACAAAAAGCAGCGGAACCACATGCTAGTTTGCTGATGTGTAATTAAGCATAGAGAACATTAAGAAGTCTGATGGAAGCAATAGGTGGCATCAGAACAAAACTAAAGCATATTAACTATATGTGCACTGGTATGTAATTTAGCACATGTAACATGTTCATTGCCAGAAGTATGGCCCTACAGGTGCAAGCAGAATAACACGTCTCATGAAAAACTGAATGATGCCCTGAAGAAATTCAAAGGTGCGGTGCTTATGCTAGGAAAGTGAACATTGGCGCCGGCCGTTGGATAATAGTACCTGATTCTCGGTGGCGTATGGGTATCGTTGTCATACTTGATAGCTAAGGATCGTCGATGGTGCTCGTGTTGCCGTTGAGTTTGGGCCGGCTGTCGCCGTCGCTGAAGCGGCTCCAGTGCTACGGTTGCGGCGCATGTCGACATACAAGAAAGCTCATCTGTGGTAAGTGAACAGTTGTACGATAAAGAGAAAAACCGAAGGAGTACAAATTGAAATAACTGATGAGGCTGCGACGTCGGTAAAGCGGGGCCGGTGGAGTTGAATATGGCGTCCGTGGAGCGGATCCAGTGCAGTGGACGAAGGCTTCGGCGGGCGCGTTGTACATTGCTTTCGGTGAGGCGGATCTGTTGCGGTGGATGAGGGCTTGTATGAAGGACCAGCGAAGGGGCGGACGAGGGAGTCAGTGAAGGGCCTACGCTGTGGTGGACGAGGGCGCCGGTTAAGCAGATCCGGTGCGGTGGACCATGATGGCGGTCAAGGAGATCTGGAGCGGTGGACAAGCCAGTCGCTGAAGCGGCTCCGGTGAAGTGGTGAGTTGGCAGTTGGGGGTTCCAAGGTGCGGAAGGTAGATCCGGCGGGGTGTGAGGTCCACCGCTACGGCGGAGGACTAGATTTGGCGGCTTGCCGTGGTTGAGGGTCGAGGAGAAGGGGAGGGGCTCTGGGGAAGAATGTTGGGGGCAAAGAGGGGAAAACAATGGAGTTACCAAAGCAGCCCTTTTCCGTTCATGTGGCAGGGGTAAAACAGGAATATCGCATGGCTAAACTTTCGGGCATGTGATATTTCGATGTGAGCGGGAAGTTTGAATGCTTTTGGCGCCTAAAATTATAACTATTCTGCTCTCGTACGGCCGACTATGATATCATGGCCAACAATTTGTTTGTTTTGCACGCAAAAAATGTGCAAGTTCTGAAATCAATGTCTCCAACTCGAAACTTAGATTGTCCATTCAATTAAAATATGGATCATTGAGCTACTACAAGCAAATACCATCATACAGTCCAAATGAAATTCCAAATGTGTTTATCCTAAATATGATGACAAAAGAAAAAATGTGTATGTGCATGAATAAAGTGGATGATTATAAAGTTTGAACATGCCCGTATGTGTATATCTCTAGGTTTGATATATGGATTTGAAATCACGAAATCCCGGCTTAAAAAATGTACCTCCGTTTAAATGAATTACAAAAGCTAATGATGGAGTCGAATTCCAAAATTCCAATCTTAGGTTTGTAATTCTGGTACATCAAGGTATATCACGCATGTTCAAAAGTATCGTTATCTCATAGTACAAACTATGAAACAAATTGATCAACCATGAGTGCACAATATCTCAATTACGGTAAAGTCCCTCAAATATAGACACCTCACTCTTTTTCTTAAGTCAACCCCCCCACCACCACCATCACACACACACACACACACACACACACACATAGAGAAGTCGTTCTCTCCCCCAAACACCAACACACGAGCACATTAACACCCCTCTCTCTTGTAAAGTCCGGACCCCAACATAGGTCTCTATCACTTTGTCTCTCGGGCATGCACACATCTGTTCCCTCACTCTCTAGGTCTCCCGCTATCTCTCTTACCCAAGCACACGCACTATGTAGAGTGTATATTTCCCATACACACAAAACGTCGCCCCCAAACGTCTATCTCCCTAGTTATGTGGTTCTCGCGCACTCACCTAACACACCACCCCCACTACAAACAAGCACACTTTGTCTCCTTGTGCACCACTCTCCTCTTTCTATCTCTCCCACATGCGGACCCGCCCCAGCTCCTTCCCAGTATACATATATGTCGTGACTCTTTGCATAGCTCCCTAATGTATAATCGTTCTCGATTTCGCACATTGTTCTCTACACCATCTATTCTAGATCTCTCATGAAGTCCCTATCACACACACGATGACTCGCTTCCCTTGCGTCTCCGTTCATAGGCCAATTTCGGACAACATCAACATTGTCTCCCTATCTATACGCCATTTATGGACACAAATGACCCCTCTCGCCCCCTCTCTTCCTCTCTCTCTCTCTCTCTGTCGCTAGCTCTCTCTTTCTCTCACTCTCACACCCCTCTCCCCCACACACTCGATGTCTCTTCCAAATAGTCTGCTCCCCCCACCCGCACCCATGCTATCTCACTACTACACATGTCACACCATTCCCCTTCCCTTATACTAGGTTTACATCATCAGTGGTCTCTCTACTCCACATATACTCTCTCCCTCTCACACACAAACGCGTGCACAAACACACACAGACACGCACAAACACCCATTTATCTGGATCCTCATCTCTCCTCATGTATGGATGTGTATCTCACACACTTACTCTCTAATTATGTATATGTGTCTCCACGTTACACAACACAAAGACTCATGTACATGTCTCTCTCTATCCTCCACACACATAGACACAAAGAATCTGTTATCATTGCCTCAGTCTCTAACATATCACTCTCTCTCTCTCTCGCAAACACGCTCAACAAGGGTTTCCCCGTGAATAACTCACCGTCTATTCATCAACAGTCATGGCAGTATGGCGAACACGAGACGTGAAAAAGAATAAATATACACGTGCTTAGACCACCTAGTATGACTACTAGGACTAGAGCAAGCCAAAAAGCGCGCCGCCGTCACCCCCTCCTTGTCGGCGACGGGAAAATCTTTGTTTTACACAGTCGAGAAGTCATTGTGCTAAGGCCCCACATGTCGAGGCGTTGAATAGAATGTAGATGCTAGTTTACTGAAGCAAGTATCGATAATACGTTTGTATCTCCATACTTATATGTCTTCTCTTATAAAAAACCGAGTTGGTGATGATGGTACGTGTGCCATCTTGCAATATAGACCGTTCGATCTATATCTGACGGATGGAAATTAAACTAAATAATACCCGCACCCCTCTCCACATTTGCAGACAAGGCCTTCCCTCGTTCATCCTTATCTCGAACAAACCTCATTGTTGAGCAATTAAGAAAGGAAGCCTCTGGAACAAACTGGCCTGGTGGCCGCTGCCGGCGTCATCAATCCCCATGCCTCCGCTCAGTCCGACCACCAACCACCACCACACCCCACTCCTCTTCACCTTATCTCATATTTCTCGAGATATCATTAGGTTTTACACATGGGATTACTCCCGCAAGGGTCAATCATGACAAGTGTTTTATAAAAAAATGCATCTTGATGTTCTGTGCAATGCACGGATCTTGCTAGTACTCCTACACAAGACTAAGTTGGTGATGCTGGTGTGTCTGCCATCCGTCGTTTCTGACCATTAGATCTACATCTAACGATTGTGAGGTAAGTTGTTGCCTTTTCTCACCAACATCCCACTTCTCTACCAATTTGCAGAAAAACCCATAATTAGTATCTTAAAACCAACCACATCCCTCCCTGACCTCACCAAAACAGCCCAAGGAATATATTCTAATTGAAACATAATATATCTCTAGTGACATATGTATATCAAAATTAGAGTGTTTTGTACCAAGTTTGTGAATAAGTATTATTCTAATTATGATTCGTTGCAACAGACATGAACATTGCTAGTATTTCCAACCATGCATTTTTTTCCTAGTATTCCATAGTTTCGAGTTTTCCATCAAGATATTAGTCACTCATAGTTGATATTTACTTTCAATCATGTACACATATGCACTATGTAACTAGCCTTGCTTATTGGCTTCGAAAGCTTAACTTTCACTCCTACTTACAATATGTAGAGTATTTAACAAAAAACTACCACTTTCAACCAGCCCTAGGAAGAATCTATTGTACAAAAAATAGCAAAAACATACCCAAAATTTCTTAATCCATGCCAAAAACTACCTAGTACTCCTACCGATTAGGTTCGTTTAAACCCATTTATGATAGGGTTGGTCCACATGTCCGTGCTGATGAGGCAGCTTAAACCAACACATTTTGTTTGACCGTTGACACGAGGGACCCACATCTGACCTTCTATCCTGTTATTCCCCCTCAAATCATTATTTTTCCTGAACATTACTTCAAACAGTACTGATGCGTGTTCGTCGGTGGCGCCGGTGATGAGCGAGTTGGCCGCCGCTCCACCGGACGGGCCAGACGCCGCGCTGGCCTCCGCATGGGTTGGCAGGCTGGCCCGAGCGTGACTCACGAGCGAGCAAGCCGCCGCGCTAGCCTTCGCTCGAGCCAGATGGTTGGCCTTAGCGCGGCGCGGGCGAGCAAGCCGCCGCGCTGCCGTGCTAATCTAGCTAGGAAACCTTGCAGACAAGCAACTGGACGGAGCTATCTTGGCTAGCTAGCGACCGCGAGCGCCAGATGGAGCTGGCATCCGGACTGCCGCAACATGGGCTCCGCACTGCCGGCGGTTTTGACCTCGCCTCCTGCCGGTGGCGGTAGCTGCGTCCCATGGCCGAGGATGACTAGGTGGACGGGCCAAAGGTAGGAGGTCACTCGAGGATTTTTGTTGGTAAGAGCATGTACAATGGTTGATAAGGTAGTCTTATCTTAAGTCTGCCACGTATGCAAGTGGTAGTAGTTTCTTGGCATTTTAGTGATTTCTTGCATTATTAGAGCAAGTACAATAGAGTTGAGTTAGCGGGCTATAAGAAATAAACTAGTATATTTCTGCTTAGTTGGAGGAAAGAGAAGAGGAGAGAGAAGGTAAGCGGGCTCTTCGTGAAGAGCCAGCTCTAGCACGTGCTCCTAGGCACTTTGTGAGAATGAGAAGTGGGACACATAATAAAAAAGTAATACACTCTTTTGATCTATTATTGTACATGTTGGCTATAAGATGGGTTGTAGATGACATGGCACTGGCTTATAGCCAGCAGCAGATGATAGGGATTTCTTGTAAGGGACAATGTACGTACTACTAGCGACAAAAGGCGATTCTAGGTTGCGTTGTACTCCAACGAGTACTACTAGTGGTCGCGGGAGTGTATACCTCGTTTTGTGGGTTCGATCCTGGCCGAAGACACAGCAGCCTTTAAAAAAAATAGTACTACTACACTTCACTGTGAGCCAATATTTTACACGGGTAGTTTGAGTTTTGAAGTCAAATGGACGTGCGACCCCACAATCTGGGTGCACTGGACAGCCTAGCCACGTGAACGGGTTTTCCTTCCCAGCATCTCGTGGCTCGCGTGCTCGCCCTAGCCACACCTCGCTTGCAGCTTCCTCATCAGCTAGTAACATATTTAAACTAGCGTCTCCCAAATAAGCCCGAGGAGCCGGAAAAGCCTGGCGGGGCATTGGGAACTGTGCAATATGGCTCTGTACGTAAAGTGCTCTACTCCCTCCATCTGTGTAAGTCACCTTACGAAAACCAAATAATCCCAAAACACTTAGGCACCGTACATTAACTCCCTTCTCGTTTTTTGTTTTGTGGCATATCAACCAATAAGATATGTGGGTTGTGCATGCTTTCAATGACTTGAGACTACCAAACATAACATGGAGTGGTTAGTTCATTGCATTCAATGCTATTAATTAGCAAAAATACATTAAGTTTTCTCATTTTCCTCTCCGCCTTGGTCGCGATGCACAACGTAAGATGACTTACACACCTAGACGGAGGAAGTACTACTATACTACTACTCTGTAGCTTGTGGCGTTGCACGCATGGACTTCACTCCATTATCGGCTCTACTATAAAAGAAATTCCTCTTGACGTGTTTTTTTAAACGGAGGCAAAAGCTTTGCTTCATCTCATTCATAAAGAAGGAACTACTAACAAAGTTCGACGAGATCCATTACACCTCCACAAATGGAAGCGAAAAGCCTAGTCTCGCTGTATCAAATAACTCAAATGTTCTGCCCCCGCAGTAACCGTCGCTGATAAACAGGCTGCTAGTGTGTGCGTGAGAGGAGCGGCTGAGTAGGCCAGCTACGTGAGAGGAGTGGCTAAATAGAGCACCGAGAGTACCCACTAGGCCACTACGCAGGTGTACTTCCCCTTCATTGATAGTACAGCGATGGTTCTAGAGAACAGTAGTACCCTCCACTTCCAACTGTAACTCCTTGGCCCTGAGATTTAAGAGTTCAAAACTGGTGCACTATACTAGACTAGACTAGAAGTACAATACATCGCACTACTAATTGAGAAAAGTAGTACTAGTACTGCTACAGTACGAGTACGTACTCCTCCGTCACATAATGTAAGACGTTTTTTGACACTAGTTGGCGTGTACAAAAAATGGCAAAAACATACCCAAAATTTCTTAATCCACGCCAAAAACTACTACCTAGTGCCAAAAATTTCTTAGTGGTGCTATTATTTACAGTATAATGCAATCCCATAACGTTCCATAATCCCTTTCTTTCAAAAAAAATCTCTTTTGGAGAGAAGATTACTATCTCCACGCGAGCTTCTCATAGGCCAGCGCCACCGCATGCAGTCATGTGAGAGAGAGGGAGACATCCATGTAGCATGCAGAGAGAGGAGAACGCGGGCGGACAGCCAATGGGCTGCATGGGGCATTTATAGGTGCTATCTCCTCCCATCCATGCGCCAGGGGTATTTCCGTCCAGAAAGCATACAGCGAGCCCCTGCCTTGGTATCCGGGTCTGCTCTTATGCGCAGAGTAAAAAGAATCGGAGGGAGTACTAGTAGTAAATAATAGCCTCACCCCTTCGTTGAGGAACGATCTACAGTTGGAAGGGACGAGGCCCTGCGGTTACTACGCTCTTATCTCCTCCTCGCCAGTTCCCCTCCCCCCGAAGAGAAGGCAGTTCGTCGCTGCTCCCATGGATTCGCCAGGCGGTTCTCCTCCTCGTCGGGGTTGGGAGACCTTGGACGACGATCCTGTGGGAGAAATCGCACGCCGCTCCGACGTCCTCACCGCCGCAAGACTCGGTGCTTCCTGCACCAACTTTTTCAAGACGCTGCTTAAACATGCCATGCTTGTTGGTCTTCCATGCGTCCTTGAGGAGAAGGTTCTTCTATGGGACAATCCTTCGAACAGTCCACCGCTCCCTGGCCATGGTTGCACGTTGACTCCGCTAGAGTTGCCAACGTTGAGAGGTAGTCGGATTTTGTCCGATGAGCAGGTCAGTGATGGAGTTTGATCATGTAGTACTTAGTTATTCCATTTCCATCCTGTAATTTCTCCGCTACCCAGCATCTTATATATAGGCTGGGTCGGTGCCAACAAAGATTGGCTTGCATACCTCCGGCCGGATACCACCATCATTTTGCACAACATCCACAGCAGTGCGGCCGTTCCGGTAGACCCCTTCTCCACCATTGGGATCGGCCTTCCGGACTGGCTGGGCTTGAATACGTATGATGATGCCTACATGAGATTGAAGAAGATAGCAATTGCGGACCCGCCGACAAAGTGACGTGGCCACGACGATTACTATCTCATCACGGTGTTCGACATAAGGATTGCCATCAATGCAAGAGGCAGTAACGGCAGAGGTTGGCACATGTTGGCGGCAGCAGATTTGTACCCCTACACGTTCGAAGACGCCGTGCGCCATCTAGGCCGCATCTTCGCGGTGACAAGCTAGGGGACTTGTTTCATCTGGTTTCCATCCTACGGTACGGGAGATTACAAACGGAATGCACAAACCATCATTTGCATCCCTAATGGTACTCCATTATTTTGCAGGGACCAGTCATCCCCCAATCAAAATAAGATCACCGATCCTGGATGTGCATTTGCATCCGCGATTCGGTCTAACCTGGAACCTTATAGCTGACTTTGGCATATTGGGATCAACTATCTTAGTAGTTGTTACCCATGGTACCACTGATGTGCAACATGGTCACACAATCTACCACGATCGGACCGTCGCCATCTACCCAGGTATTCCATTTTTTAACCCTCTCGCCTTCTCTTTCATTGTTGTACTAGTAGTATACTTTGTAGTATTAGTAGGCGTACTTTTTACCTTGGAGGACGTGTATAGCTAGCTAGGCCCTTGAAGACTTGAACCCACTAGCTGCCACCATTTTTGTTTTTCCATGTCTTACTATCTCATCCATGTAGCCAAGAGTGGCTATATATAATAAGCCGGTTATTTTACTTCCTCTATACCGAAGTAGTACTATTTGCCACACAGTATTACTGACCGCCATATTTGAGCACAACATTATTATGCATGGACCTTGACTATGTACGTCACCATGTGTCCAGATCTGGGATGCCGCGTGTACCAGATGAACGGCGCCGAGTTCGACCCCCGTGATGCTATGTGGGTGCCGAGGAACACTCTTGGAGAGTACTCTCTTTTCATCGGGGACAGCTACCCCATTGTGAAGCGGATTCCACCTTCCGTGCACGACACAGAAGGCCTGCCGTTCATGAAGCATGGTTGTGTCTTCAGTGCGCATCGCCGGATGAACGACATGCTGGGACACGCTATCGTGTGGAACCGTACTAGAAAGCCGTGACAATGATTCCCGTTGCCCACCGCTATAGATCGTGCCATCCATGAGGAACACCTGGGACTGGAACCTGGAGGAGGACATGTAGCCCATCTATAACGTGTAAGTGGAGTACAGTAATTGTGAACGGTAGCGCTGTGAATATATGTAGACTAGTCGTGCACAAATTTATCACATGAATTGGAGATGAACTTGTGTGGCATACTGGCATTTGTCCTTTAGAATTTATTACTAGTAAATGTGTTATGTGTACGTGCAACTTGTGTAGTTGTTGCACGGGCTCCAACATGCTCTTTGAGAAAAAAAAAGGTGGCACAGCTTTGGATATATGTGACGTGGCGGCATCATACAGTAGCATCGTTCGCTATAGTTGTAGTACACTCCTACTAGGACAACAACTCCTATAAAACCTTGCGCTTGGCTCTTTGCCTCTTCGGGAGGTTCAACAGTTCGTACTCGTGTGAACCTTGCACTTGGATCTTCGCCTCTTCGGAAGGTCCAACAATGATGATACTACAATACATTATGCTTCTGGCAATCTGACACCGATTGAACTGCTGCACGTCCACCGCGAGGGCGAGGGTGAGGGAGAGGGAGAGGGCGTTGTAGTCAAAACCCTCTCCTCGTCCTGCGAACCACCGTGCGCGTTGGCGAGGGAGAGGCGTAGTAAGCAAGCTTCTCCTCGTTTGGCGAGTTGACGGGACACATCAAAGCAGTACTAGTACTAGTAGTAGTAGTCCATATTGCGTCCTTTCCAATTAATATGGCTTAATTTGAAACGAGAAAAATACACTGGCGGTCAACGTATGTAACAATACGCTCTTTACGGTCACTATATATAGTTTTGCGGTGATTATACGATCACTAGCTCATCATAGAGCACCGTATTGCACCCTACTGACCGGCCACATAGTCGACATGGCACTTTGTTGACTGGTTAAATTGTCATCTGGTTTCTGGGTCCCACCTGTCAGTTGGCAGAGCAAAGAAATCAGTTAAACAAAACTTTACGCAGGCGCGACATGAGTCCAACCCTTGCGCGCGAACCGCCCTGGCTGTGTATGTGAGTGCATGCACATGTCCTCCCTCGGTCTTCCAACAAAGAGTGTACATCGGCTATAAAACAAAGAGTGTAGTACATGATGTACATCTACACTTCCAATGCATTTAGCCTTTAATCTAAATCGATATTGATTGACTAATACACCAACTTGTGCTGTAGGTATAGGCTACATGTCTATCCTTAATTACAGCATGCAACAGCGCCATCGAGCCTCGCGGCCCGCCGGACACTCCTGCCTACTACACACGAGACGCGTCAAGCTTTTGGCTTGACCTCTGTTTGCAGAAAGTTGTAATCTGCGAAGTGCCCACACCATCAGAAGACTACATGGATTACAAGCTCATTGCCTTGTTCAACATGGGATTAGTCTATCTGGAATCCGGTCGCCATACATGGTTATGGCTCATCATCAATCCTGTTGAGGCAACATTTCTGTCTGATGCTATAGTGCACGATGGCATCGTTTACGCGGTCGACGCACAGATTGGCTCCCTATACTGCTGGAATCTATCGTCGTGTAATTGTTCTATCTCATCTCATCTTTACCTTACGAATACGACTGCCTGTTCATTTGTTACAAATTTAGAATGCATAGCATGTCTATAACCACATCATTGATATATGTTCCTCTCATTTCCTAGATTTTTATGACCACACATGTTATTGTTAGAGTTGATATGAGAACAATTGGCATCTAATGATTGTTAGAATACATATTATGAGCATAACATAATGATTGCTATATGTTACTCTCGTTTACAAGATTTTTATAATAACGCATGTTATTGCTTAGAGTTGATATGAGAACAGTAGTAGTAAGTGCTATGGTAGAATATGAGTAGGCGTTGTCATAGCTGTTTTCCTCTCATTGTTACATGATGTTTGAACCATGACATATTGCTAGAATATGAAAGCCATTGGCTTATTTTTTTTAACTTGGGGTATGATTATGACCACGGCATTGCAATTCTCTGTCTATGATATGTGTCACTGTTATAATAATCTTAATTCCACACATACTCTGAACATGATTGTTTATTTTTGTCCTTTTGGTCTTCAATTTGAATTGTTGCAGCAGACGCAAATGCGCTGGCCTTCATGATTCTAGGACCTGGAATCATACGAGTCAATGGGTGGTGATTTATTGCTCGTTCAGCTGACGGCGGTCATTTGATGCTCATTTGCACGTACCAAATTGACCAAACCATTACATCAAACCACATGCAGTACAATGCATGGGGCGTTCTGACATTGATGGCTATGGCTGCTTCATGTTCGAGAAAGATCCCAGCTCCGTTGGGCCAGGCGTATTCAACTGGAGGCGGGTTTACAGCCTCGGCAACCACTCCTTGTTCCTCGGGCTCAATTATCCGATCATCCAACAAATCATCGATCATATCACTGGCGATGATTACTGTGCTATGCAACTTCCATTCGAGAGGGGGCTGTGTTTACACATCATACCATGGGTTTCATGAATCACCATATCCAGAGATTCATCGACACAGCTTGTTGCTAGATAATCTTCAGTGTGTGAAAGGCATCAATCTTCCATGCGATGGATGGCTTTTGCAAACCCAACATGTGGCGATGTGGTTCATGCCAATAGCAAATATGCACAACTTGATTCATGCTGATATCTAGACTGAGTCATGTATTCTGTTGTTGTAGAACGACCCTCTTTTGTTGGATATTATGTATTGTTGTTAGTTTGAAGCACTCCTCTGGTTTGAAGGATAGATACCTTCCTGGGATCAAGTGCATCCTAACTCACCTGCGTAGGATGTAATGATAATGATGATGGAGATGCTGTGCAGAAGCCATATATATATATATATATATATATCAGTTAGGCTTCAAGTGCGTACTTGTTAGTTAAACCTATGTATAAATTGTGACAAGAAATACGACTAGTAAGTACTCCAGTACAGTAGCAGTACTAGTATACGTCGGTCAAATTATTCATCATGTCCACACATTGAATTGACGTGACAACACGCTGCGCGTGAGGTGACACAAGAATCCGGGCGGCATGTTCGGGTATTCTGGACTTCAGATTTGGAGTACCACTTATCTGTCGAAATCTTTCATCATTCACTTAAAATAGTCGATTGATCATACATTGAGTACCATATAACTGGAATTACCGATGCAAGTCGAAGAAAGATTGGCCGGTGCTGCCGGCTGACGTCAATTTCGATCCCACGGATCAGGAGCTGATCGAGCACCTTGAGGCCAAAGTGAGTGCTGATAGCGCGAGATTTTAGTCTCTCATCGATTTGTTCATACCAACCATCGACAGCGAGCACGGCATATGCTACACCCAACCCGAGAAACTTCCAGGTAAGACACCGATCGGCCGTCTACTTGCACAAACATATTCCTTTGTTTATAGCTCTATTTTTCTTTTTAGACGCAGACCTGGTGAAGCAATTACAATTTGACAGTTAATAAAAAGTGAAACAAGTGACTGCAACATGCCAAAGATGTTATGAAAATGCAAACTAGGTACACTAAAACCTGTATTCCACAATACTGCAGGTGTCACACTGAGTGGCCTAAGGAAGCATTTCTTCCAACGCAATTCCAGGGCGTTCAAAAGGGGCACGTGGACGCGTCGCAAGATACAGTCGGAGTGTGGCATGCACGCGATGTGGCACAAGACCGGCAATACCTTGTCGGTGATGGTCAACGACCGGCAGACGGGCAACAAAAAAGGTTCTGGTGCTGCACACCAACAAGAACTTTGACCAGCAGAGGACCAACTGCGTGATGCACTAGTACCACCTCGGGGACCTGGAGCAAGAGAAGGAGTGGGAGCTGGTCCTCTGCAAGATTTTCTACCAGACGAACACTAGGGCCAGGAGTAAAAAGATTATAAGTTAGTTTCGTATTGGTAGTTGTACTACCTTGTCGTCCGCAAGTTGGTATTGTTGTTAACGATCTTTTGGTATGAACTTGCATTTGCTTCCAACCATCATGCCAAGGGTCAACGTGGATATAAAGCTGAATCATTTGTTTCGAAACGAATTTTCAGGCACCTAATTTTTATTTAATGGGTAGCATAAGCACCCGCCGTTCGAATTCCCAGTTCTCCAATTTTTTCGAAACAAGTGCATGCACTTATTATCACGATAAAAAAACAATATCTGTGCTGCATCCCAGTTATCAGTCTGTACTTGCAGAATTCTCTCGTTTATTGAGCACGTATATTGTTTTTTCAGGTCGAGCAAGTTTCAACTGGGCTGTAGACTGCCTAGGGTTGGTTTTGTTTTTAATAGGCCCAGCCCATGACAACAACGGGGCACAAAGATCCAGCAGGTATCTACTGGCCTCTGGCCCGCCGGCGTTAGTTATATTTTGTCTTACAACATCCACAGGCAGTTTTTTTACTGAATCAAACACACAGCCCAGTTCTATTATCCTCTTGAAACGCATGTCCTACATCCGTTTTCTAATCTCTACCTATAGTTTTACTAGTTCATATACACGTATCATTATATTGAAAACACATAAAATTCCCTTTTCATATTTACATCCTTATTTTTGTTGTTTTTTCCCATCCAGTGCTGATTTTTTTACCACTGGTTTTCCCTTAAACCAACTCAATTGTCCCACGTCTTATTTGCTTACAAAAACAAAATGATTTTTTGGCAAATCAATAAGTTCTTAAAAAATGTTTAGCATTTCGGGATTACAACAGTTCGTACTCCACCGAAATATGCAAAATAAGGTTGAACTTTTTTAACGTGGTCCTCGGCAGAAAATGGGTTGTAATAAATTACTTAAGAATTAGCAAATGGGCTGGAAATTATAAAAAATAGCAAATGGGCTTAATGTTGTCTGCCACAGATTTGGAGGCTGACTTGTGGGCCTACTAAGTTCATGCGTACACAAGGTTTCTCAAAAAAGAAACTTAGTCAACAATCGACTCTACCAGCATCAGACCGTTAGATGTCAATCTAACGGTAATCGTGCTTCTTCAGTCTCTGATCTTCCTGCCCCAGCCGCCCAAACCAGCGCCGTTGGAACCGCCTGCTCCCGCCTCCCGTGGTCGGCAGTGCTGCCGGGCAGGCCTCACGGCCCCATCATACTCGCATCCCTGGCCTGTCTATCCCTCTACTCACCCACACCTCCTGTTATTTTCCGGCGACGGCAGCCGAACTAGTCAACCCTCGTACTCTCCACCACGTGGGCAGCCACTGCCGTGTCTTCCCCGGCTCCATTTCGTTCCCTTCATAGGCCTCGCCTTCGTCCACCGCCCTGGTGCTCTCGGCGCGGCGTGGTCAACGATGTCCATCCAACGGCCGTAGTGCTTCTTCAACCTCTGGTCTTCTTGCCCCAGCCGCCCAAAGCAGCGTCGGTCGTGCCGCATGCTCCTGCCTCCTGTGGCCGACTGTGCTGCCACGGAGGCCTCACCGTCCCCATACTACTCCCACCGCTGGCCAGGCCATCCCTCCACTCACCCACTCCCCCTGTTATTCTGCGGCAACGGCAGCCTCACACCGCAGCCGAACCAGTGAACCCTCGTACTCCTCTCCGCGTGGGCATCCACTGCTGCGTCTTCCCCGGCTCCGCGTTTGTCCCCTTCCTAGGCCTCGCTGTCGTCCACCGCCGTGGTGCTCTCGGCACGGCGTGGTCAATGTGGTCAACGACCGACTTCCATCGGAAGAGTACTGTACATGGAGAGGCTGACAGCTGGGTCCACGGCAGCCGCAAGGAACTGCCTCCTTATTACGCGCAAAATAATTATTCCTCCACCTGACAGCAGGGACCCACAGGATGGGCCACCAGTATGTCATGGAAAAAATGTTTCCCCCCTAACTGTTGGGACCCACCGGACAGGCCACCATATTTTAGAAAAAAACGTTTGCCCCTGACTACTAGGACCCACCGGACAGACCACCGTATTTCGCGAAAAAAACGTTCCCCCCGCTGTCAGCTTGGACCCACCAGAAGTGCCTCCTTATTACGCATAGAAAAATGAATACTCCACCTGCTAGCTGGGACCCACCATGGTGGGAGGCTAACTTGTGGGCCTACTAAGTTGACGGGGACGGAGGGCTTTGTCAACTTAGTCAATATGAATGATTCTAGCTCCAGTGACCATACGATGTCCATCGAACGGCCATCATGCTTCTTCAATCTCTGCTCTTCCTGCTCCAGCCGCTCAAACAAGCGCCGGCGGGACTGCCTGCTCCCTCCTCCCCGCGGTCGGTTGTGCTGCCGTGCAGGCCTCACCGCCCCACCATACTCCCATCGCTGGCCTAGCCATCCCTCTACTCACCCACACCTGTTGTTATTCTCCGGCGACGGCAGACGAACCAGTAAACCCTCATACAGTCATACTCCCCTCCGCGTGGGAAACAACTATCGAGTCTTCCCTGCCTCCGTGTCGTTCCCTTCCTAGGCCTCGCTGTCGTCCACCGCCCTGGTGCTCTCGGCGCGGCCTGGTCAACGTGGTCAACGACCGACATGCATCTGAAGTGGACTGTACGTGGAGAGGCCGACAGCTGGGTCCACGGCCGCACGCAAGGAAATGCCTCCTTATTACGCGCAAAATAATGATTCCTCCACCTGACATCAGGGACCCACCGAAAGGGCCTCTGTATTTCGCGAAAAAAACATTACCGCCGCTGACAGCTCGGACCCACCAGCTATATCTTCGCACGCAAGGAAGTGCCTCCTTATTACACACAAAAAATGAATACTCCCCCTGTTAGCTGGGACCCAGTATAGTGGCAGGCTGACTTGTGGGCCTACTAAGTTGACGGGGGCGGAGGGCTTTGTCAACTTAGTCAATATGCATGATTCTAGCTCCAGTGACCGTACGGTGTCCATCCAACGGCCGTAGTGCTTCTTCAACCTCTGGTCTTCTTGCTCCAGCCGCCCAAACCAGCGTCGGTCGTGCCTCGTGCTCCTGCCTCCCGTGGCCGGCTGCGATGCGGTGGAGGCCTCACCGCCCCCTACTACTCCCACTGCTGGCCAGGCCATCCCTCTACTCACCCACACCCCCTGTTATTCTGTGGCGATGGCAGCCTCACACCGCAGCAAACCAGTGAACCCTCATACTCCTCTACGTGTGGGCATCCACTGCCGCGTCTTCCCCGGCTTCGCGTCATCCCCTTCCTAGGCCTCGCCGTCGTCCACCACCCGGGTGCTCTCAGCGCGGCGTGGTCAACGTGGTCAAGGAACAGCTTCCATCGGACGTGGACTGTACGTGGAGAGGCTGACAGCTGGGTCCACGGCCGCAGCAAGGAAGTGCCTCCTTACTATGTGCAAAATAATTATTCCTCCACCTGACAGCGGGGACCCACCAGAAGGGCCACCGTATTTCGCGAAAAAAATGTTTCCCCCTGACTGTTGGAACCCACCAGCTACACCTTCGCATGCAAGGAAGTGTGTCCGGGCAAAAAAACAATTCGCCCCCTGACTGCTGGGACCCACCAGCTACATCTTCGCACGCAAGGAAGTGCCTGACAGTTGGGACCCACCTGGTCGAAGCGTATGTAGCGTTGTCATTCTGGTCACGAACGTGTACGTACATACTGGTCGATGTAGAGGCGCGCACGTGTCATAGTAGAGGCGCGCACGTAGCATGTACATGTACGTACAGCGGCCAGGGTGCAAGAAAGAAAATATGGCCACGTATGTGTACATACGGGCGGGGTCTCGAACGCCTACTCGCGCATAGGTACGGCCAGGGCTCGTGTACATGGCTGGGTCGGAACGGAGAAACATCATCGTCGTTGTGTTCATGGGGAGGCAACGGAATGCGTCGTGTTCATGGGGAGGCAACGGAATGCTCGTGTTCATCGGGAGGCAACGGAATGCGTCGTGTTCATCGGGAGGCAACGGAATGCGTTGTGTTCATCGGGAGGCAACGGAACGCGTGGGAGCCAACCGGCTGGGTCGGAACAGAATGCGTGGTCGTGTTCATCGGGAGGGCTTGGACGGAACAAGCGATGGAAACGAGGCCTGGCGTACCACAGAACGGAGGAAACATACCTCCTATGGTCGAAACGGGGTCCTGTTGATCGGGAGGGGTGTGGCATACCGCAAAACGGAGGAAACAGACCTCCTACGGTCGAAACGGGGGTCCTGTTGATCGGGAGGGGTGTGGCGTACCGCAAAACGGACGAAACGGACCTCCTACGATCGAAACGGGGGTCCTGTTCATCGGGAGGGGGTGTGGCGTACCGCAAAACGGGACTCCACGGGATACTGTTCATCTCCATCGTCGACCTCCTCCAGCCTCCACGGGCTACCGTCGACCTCCTCCAGCCTCCACGGGCTCCTGTTCATCCAGCCTCCACCGCGCGCTACTCCACCGGCTACTGTTCAACCACCCCTCCACCGTCTACTGTTCATCCAGCCCTCCACACCACGGGGTCCTGTTCAACCACCCCTCCACCGTCTACTGTTCATCCAGCCCTCCACACCACGGGGTCCTGTTCAACCACCCCTCCACGGGCACCCCTCCACCGTCTACTGTTCATCCAGCCCTCCACCACACCACACTGTTCATCCAATCGATCGGCTTCAGTTAGCAGCAGTAGCGAAGGAATCGCTCGATCGGGTTCAGTTAATAGCCATCGATCGATCGCTTGGGTTCAGTAATGCGTAGCCTGCAGTGCAATCGCTCGGGTTCAGTTAGATCCCAACGCCTAGCTCGGGTTCAGTTAGAGCCAACGCCTCGCACACATGCGCGTACGTGTACGAGAGAAACGTGCATCGCTCGGCCGCCGACCTCCCACCGTAACCGGGAACTCCCCAAAATTTTCCTCCCCCTCGCTTCTACCACGGTTTTTTCCGTCATGGACAGCCCAAAGAATGTCATGCAGCTGCGTCTCCGGCCCGCCCAGGATGAAAATCCCATTTTCTGTCATGATTTTTTATCATAGAAGTAGGAGCCCACCACATCTATGATGATACCGGGTTTTGTCACAATTATCGTCATAGAAGTGTCATATGTATGACAGAAAAAATTTCGTTCGGCCCAAAATGTCACGGATGTGTCTTTTTTTTGTAGTGAATCGTTCTGACTAAATGCATGCTTAACTCAGCGTAGTGACAATAGCATAAGCGGGCGATAACCTCATGGATAGCCGTGTTTATGCCCATTTCTTTGCCATGGGCTATCATTCCATAGTTGATATCTCCTGTCTTGGGGTTTTCTTGACGGCCAAAATCTTGAGTGTTGACGCTCCATGTTCTGGTATTTCTCTACCACACCTTCATCTCAGGTATTGGCAACTTCAATAGTCTGACAAATTCCATAAGGCTGGATCATAGGAACAGTCTTTGCAGTGTTGTCTTTGGTTCAGGGTGAAGCTCTTCATCTAAAATATGTAAGCCAGGGGTTCTTCGGTAAAGAAATTCAGAAGGGCACGAGATTAACTTAAGTGGATCATATTCAGAGCCTTCCAAGTCACTTCACTCTGTGAGTTCTTCAAAGCCTTTAAAATCTTCTAGTCTTCGGAGTCTTCAACCATTATAGTTTCCATTATTATAATGCACGGTAAAATCCCCTTCATTCCGAATTGGTCTTAGTTGTCCAATATCTTGTACTTCTTGGAGTGATCTCATCAGTCGAATCTTCGCATGGTCAAAAGGGGAAATGGGTATAGTCTAACTAAAAGGGAAAATATTTGATAAAACTCAGAAAAGAAGATTGTAAAAGATCCTTTTGAAAATGAAGTTGTAGAGAAAATATTTCCTATGGGCTTGCCAGTTTCTAGGGGTTACGTCCTACAGTCAACATGTGCTCTGATACCATCTTGTAGCGACCCGACCCGAATGGATCAAGTATCTGTGCTTAAGTGTCATCCCTGGATCGGTATGCTGACACACACAATACTCGAGGATTTATAACAGAGGTAAATCACATGTATAAAGTAACGTAAATACTATTACCTCAATCCATATAGCGGAAGTAACAACAAGGTTATGGATTCCCACAACTTACACAATTTCACTCAAGCAACCACACCACAATCAAACAAACAATCCAAACTATCTATTTAATATAACATTCCAAAATTTAGAATTTTGGGATGTTACATCAAGATCATGCCAAATCAAGAACATGAGAGAGAGAGAGAGATCAAGCACATAGCTACTAGTAATAACCCTCGGTCTGAGGGTGAACTACTCCCTCCTCATCATGGTGGCCACCGGGATGATGAAGATGGCCTCCGGTGATGATTTCCCCCTCTGTCAGGGCGCCGTAACAGGGTCTAGATTGCTTTTGTGGCTACATAGGCTTGCGGCGGCAGAAATTCTCATCTAGGGTTGTTTCTGGAGGTTTCTAAGATGGGCGTCGAGGGGCCCACTACCCACCAGGGCGCACCAGAGGGTGGTGGCGCGCCCTGGTGCCTAGTGGGCAGCAGCTCCCCCCTTTAGTGGTTCTTTGCTCCAATATTCTTCATTTGTCCATAAAAAATCTCCAAAAATTTCGTCCAATTCTGAGAACTTTTATTTCTGCACAAAAAACACCACCACGGTAGTTCTGCTGAAAACAACGTCAGTCCGGGTTAGTTCCATTCAAATCATACCAAAAGCATATAAAATTGTTGTAAACATCGCATGGATACTTCATAAGTTATAGATACGTTGGAGACGTATCAAGAGCCATAACCAGATCAACCAACTCCATGTTCCAAAACCTGAAAAAGGCAAAATACATGTAATCATGTGTAGGAGGTCGAGTCCGAAGATCATGTTGCCATCCATGTCGGATAAAAGTAACACTCTCCATGGCCTCCAAGCATGTACATGCCTCCGTAAACAGGTCTCAATTCTCCAAACATTGTAGAGATGACCATAAAAGGAGCGTACTGGTACATCTGTACATAACCTGCATAAGATAAGTATTTGTGTCGTTAAAAACATTGTCATTTCTACATAGCCAAAGCGACCCAATAACGGCAAGCGCTCCCACATTATAAGAATTCTAAACATGTATTCTATCCCATGTAACCAGTTGACGAATATCTTAGCAACACTATGTGGAGAATACAAGCCAGAAGCTACCTAGATGACTGACCATATAGAATGAGCCAACTTGCAATGGAAAAACAAGTGTTTTATTGTCTAGTCGTGATGAAAAATCACATATTGCGTACTTCCATGCCAATTCCTCTTAATAAGATTGTCTTTGGTAAGAATGACTCCTCGACGAAGATACCATGCAAAGATTTTATTCTTAAGCGGTATCTTCATCTTTCAAATCTTCTTATTATTATCAGTTGGCACCTCTGACTGGATCAAAGCACTATACATAGAGTCTACCGTGAGTATACCATTCACTTGTAGGATCCTACAAAATTCACTGGTTCCTTGTGATAATCTTACCGTGGATAGTCTATGTAACAGAGTGTTCCATGATTCAAGTCTCAGACCAATTAAATTTCTTCTGAACGTCAAATTCGGTGGAAGGGATTCAGAACCGTGGCGATAGTATCACCCTTGTGACGCACAATATTGTATTGAGCCAAATATTGTTCTCGGAGTGTAGCCTTACCTAGCCACTTATCCTCCTAGAATCTAATTTCCAATCTGTCTTTAATAGTGAAGGACCCATACCAGAAGAAGTATTTCTTCATAGCCATTAGACTAGCCCAAAAGTGTGAGTCCCTAGACTTCCAATATACTTGTGACACTGCCTTTGAGCCCACATATTTTCTCCTTAAGAGGGTTTGCCATAGACCATTTTTTGTCAATAGCTTAAATAGCCATTTGCTGAGGAGGGCAGTATTTTTAACCTCAAGGTCATGAATACCAAACCCTACTAGGTCTTTGGGATGGCAAACCACACTCCATTTAGCCAGTAGATATTTATTTTTCTTAGTATATCCTTGCCAAAAGAATCTTGATCGGAAATAATCCAACCTATGCCAGACTCCTTTAGGTAGTTGGAAGAAAGAAATCTCATATAGTACCATATTACTTAGCACTGAATTTATGAGGACCAATCTACCACCCATAGATGGCAGTTTACCTTTCCAACTAATTATCCTTTTTGGTAGTCACTCGTCGACGTGTTTCCATTCCACATTTGTGTGTCTCTGATAATGTATTAGTATCCCCAAATAACTAATTGGAAGCTGGCCTAACTCGCAGCCAAACAATTCAACGTACAAGTGGGCCTTATCTCTGGCCTCACCATAGCAAAATAATTCGCTTTTATGGAAGTTTATCTTTGTAGGATCGAAAGTATGTCTAGAGGGGGGGTGATTAGACTACTTGACCAATTAAAAACTTAACCTTTTCCCAATTTTAGTTCATGGCAGATTTTAGCTATTTTAGGACAAGTCAAGCAATCATCACACAATTCAAGCAAGCATGCAAAGAGTATATTGGCAGCGGAAAGTAAAGCATGCAACTTGCAAGAATTTAAAGGGAAGGGTTTGGAGAATTCAAACGCAATTGGAGACACGGATGTTTTTCCCGTGGTTCGGATAGGTGGTGCTATCCTACATCCACGTTGATGGAGACTTCAACCCACAAAGGGTAACGGTTGCAAGAGTCCACGGAGGGCTCCACCCACAAAGGGTAATGGTTGCGCGAGTTCGCACAGGGCTCCACCCACGAAGGGTCCACGAAGAAGCAACCACCCACAAAGGGTCCACGAAGAAGCAACCTTGTCTATCCCACCATGGCCATCGCCCACACAGGACTTGCCTCACTAGCGGTAGATCTTCACGACGTAGGCGATCTCCTTTCCCTTACAAACTCCTTGGTTCAACTCCACAATCTTGTCGGAGGCTCCCAAGTGACACCTAGCCAATCTAGGAGACACCACTCTCCAAGAAGTAACAAATGGTGTGTAGGTAATGAACTCCTTGCTCTTGTGCTTCAAATGATAGTCTCCCCAACACTCAACTCTCTCTCTCATAGGATTTGGATTTTGTGGAAAGAAGATTTGAGTGGAAAGCAACTTGGAGAGGCTAGAGATCAAGATTCATATGGTAGGAATGGAATATCTTGGTCTCAACACATGAGTAGGTGGTTCTCTCTCAGAACATATGAGTTGGAATGGTGTATGTGTTCTGATGGCTCTCTCTTCGAATGAAGAGGAGGTGGAGGGGTATATATAGCCTCCACACAAAATCCAACCGTTACACACAGTTTTCCAATCTCGGTGGGACCGAATCAACAAACTCGGTCGGACCGAAAATGTAAACCTAGTGACCGTTAGAGATTTTCGGTGGGACTGGCATGCAACTCGGTAGGACCGATATGGTTAGGGTTTGGGCATAACGTAATCTCGGTGAGACCGATTACACAAACTCGGTGAGACCGAATTTGGTAATTAGCTAACCAGAGAGTTGGTCAGGCAAACTCGGTGGGACCGATTTGCTCTTTCGGTCAGACCGAAAAGTTACAAAGGGGAAACACTGAATTTACATTGCAATCTCGGTGGGACCGATTCGCTCTTTCGGTGAGACCGAAAAGTTACGAAAGGGAAATAGAGAGTTTGCAATCCCATCTCGGTGAGACCGAGATCCCTATCGGTAGAACCGAATTGCTAGGGTTTGGCAGTGGCTTATGACAAGTGAAACTCGGTGGCGCCGGATAGGAAGAATCGGTAGGACCGAGTTTGGCTTAGGGTTTAGGTCATATGTGGATATGGGAAAGTAGTTGAGGGTTTTGGAGCATATCACTAAGCACATGAAGCAAGAGGCTCATTAAGCAACACCTCATCCCTCCTTGATAGTATTGGCTTTTCCTAAAGACTCAACGTGATCTTGGATCACTAAAATATAAAATGAAGAGTCTTGAGATTTTGAGCTTGAGCCAATCCTTTGTCCTTAGCATTTTGAGGGTTCCACTTTCACATCCATGCCATGCCAATCATTGAGCTTTCCTGAAATAATCATCTTGGAATAGCATTAGCTCAATGAGCTATATGTTGTTATGAATTACCAAAACCACCTAGGGATAGTTGCACTTTAAATCTCCCCCTTTTTGGTAATTGATGACAACATATAGATCAAAGCTTCGACCAATGATAATAAGCATGAAATATATCGTCGCTTTGAGAAGTATGTGATAAGTAAGAGCTCCCCCTAAGTTTGTGCATATTTAAAATTTGCTTTGGATTGCAAATGCACAAGGAGTTAGAGTCATGGGTTACTCTTCCATGTCACATACATCTTGGTGGAGCGCTTAAAATGATAAGAATGAAATACATGCACTCATCACCAAGAATAGTGAATGATCACATAAGATAGATAAGATAATAGCATTAAGCAAGCATTAAGTGTAGTTTATGATCAAACACATGATCATCAATGTCTCACAAGCAATGACATAGTATCTCAAGCACTCAAAAGCAAACAAGTTCGAAGAACCACCAAATAAAGCAAGAGAGAAAAGCAACACTCTCTCTCTCTCGAAGCCTATGATCTATACATTTTTCTCCCCCTTTGGCAACAAGTTACCAAAAAGTTCCTAGAAAATGCATAGTGCTAGATTGACGCTCAGGCTTGATCTTCAGGTGGTGGTGGAGCCCTGATCAGTCCAAGGACGAAGGCTTCTGTAGACGCTGAAGTAGACGCTGGAGTTGGAGCTGAAGTAGATGCTGGAGCTGGTGGAACTGAGGCTGTAGCTGGTGCAGAAGTGGTGGCTCTTGTGTCAGCAACTGGCACGACAGACGACCTCGGACCTCGTGGCACTCTGGCAAAGGCATGAGTGGTAGTCCTGCCTCTCCTCTCCTGCATGTCATCCTGGAGCTGCTCCACTGCAGTCTGAATCTCTGTCACCTTGACATCCAAGTCTTAGAACTTTTGTTCCATGATCCTCTCTAAGCTTGCCTGGTTCTGAGTTAGGGTGGCTAGTCCTTTCTCAATCCGCAGGGTGGATGCAATCATGTAACCAAGATGCTCTTGTTTAGTTTTCAAGAAATACTCAGATGCCTCCTCTTGGGTTGGCATCTTGGCAGCTTTCTCCTTCCTTGCCTTCTCCTTCTTTGCTTGTGCTTGGGCAGATGATGGCTCATTCTCAGTCATGACAACTTGATTGTCCTCAAAATCTGGACGGATGGGCAGGTGTTCCTTGTCCAATAAATATATGCCCGTGCCCATCTTAGAGTTGATGAGCTCCTGAATTTGAGGTGCATATCCACAGCTCCTCTTCTGATCTGCTGCAGTCCTCTTGATAGTCTCTACTATGAGGCTCATGACCTTGAATTTCTGTGGCACATCAAATACGTGAAGCAAGTTGATTGCATGGCCTCTGATCATCTTGTGATCTCCAGACTTGGGCAAGAGAGTGTGCCTCAATATCCAATTGATTGTTGGCAGCCCTGAGAGAAGATAGTGCACTGAGCCAAATTTGAAAGTGTCAAGAGCTTCATTTGGAATTTCCTTGTACATGTTGGACATTGAGTTGTGGTCCATCTTCTTCTTGGCATAAATGTCCAAGTCATCTGCTTGCTCCTCTGGGGCATTGATCAACTTTTCCCATTCCTCAACAGTTGATTGGTACCTCGTACCTTCAGACATCCATGTGATCCTTCCATCTGGGTAAAAGTGTGTCGTGGAGTAGAATTGCATGATAAGCTCCTCGTTCCACTTTGTGAGCTTCTGCCCAACAAAGTCAGCAACTCCACAAGCACTAAAGCTGTCATACACTCCAGGGTAGTGTTCCTCATTTTCCTTCATGTAAGTCCAGTCGACCCATCTCATGTCACAAACAATGGGCTTCTTATCTAGCAGCACTGTCTCATAGAAGTCATGTTGTTCCTTGGTGTGAAATCTGTAATCCACAGCAGTCCTTCTCCTTGAAGCATACGGGTCTACTTCTCTCCACTTCCTCAGCCCTGAATCTCTCCTGAGCTTCATGTCCTCAGCCACAGGATGAGCATCGTTGTGGTCTGGGATCTTGGGCTTGAGCTTTCTAAGAACTTGCTCTTCATCCTCTTCTTCAGCAACAGTCTCAGGCACTAGGGACTTGTTCTTCTCAGCTGCAGGAATGCTCCTTGTATTCCTCTTTGGTTTTGGCTTGGAGGCAGCTTTGGGCTTAGATGCAGTAGCCCCTGATCTTATGGCATCACCCATCAGCTTGGGTGCCTTAGGTGCTGGTGCAGCTACCTCTTCTTCCTCTTCCTCTTCCATGATGGAAGCCTTTCCTAGCACTCTGGCTACGGTCTTCTTGACCCTTTCCTTCCTCTTCTCGCCTTCTGCAGCAACTGGCTCTTTGGGAGTGGGCTTCTCAGTTGAGGCTCTAGCCTTTGACATAGGCTGCCTGCCTGCTGGCCTTTTGATCTTTAGACCTGGCTTTGTGCCCTGAGCTGGCTCAACTCTCTTTGATGTGGCCTCTTCCTCTGCCACATAATCTTCATCTTCGGAGTCTGAAGTTCTCTTCTTCCTCTGTCTGGTGGCAGCTTTTGGCAGATTGCTTGGGGTACTTCTGCTGCCATCATCTGAAGAGCTGGAGGGACTAGTGCCCTCACTCATCTGCACTTGCTGCTCTGACAAGTTCTGGCTGTCACTCTGATCAGACATGCTGCAAGCTCTGACTGCTGACCCTGTGAATAGTTTATAGATGAGGTAGAATAGATGAGCATCACAAAATGCAGAGATTTTTGCAAAAGAATGATCCAAAAATTTAGTTTTAGTTTCCCACTGAAATCATCTCGGATCTACCAATTTTTAAACTCGGTGATACCGAAGCAGTTTTGGAACCTAAACTAGTGAACTCGGTTGGACCGAGTCACAGTTCGGTGGCACCGAGACTGCTAGGGTTTCACAGAGTTCCAAAATCGGTCACACCGATAAGTAATTCTCGGTCAGACCGAGTCTCACTTGTGCAATGGCATAAGCCAAATCGGTGGGACCGAGTTTTTCAACTCGGTGGGTCCGAGATGGTTTCGGCGGAAACCTAACCCTAAAATTTTTGAATCAAAGCTAATCTACGGGCGTATTGACTGGATAGGAGTGTTTCAATCGTGGCAAGAATCATGATGATCACAATGTGCTGAGAATTGGATTGGAGAATAGCACAAAGATCGAGTCCATACCCTAGCTCGGCGGAGACTCGCTACGGCGGCAACGGCGGGGCAGAATTCCCGTTGACGGCGACGGAGACCAGCGACTGGAGGCGGCTGGCGGCGAGAAGACGATCCGGAGACCACGTTGGCAGAGCAGGCTATCGCGCGGGCGAAGGGGTTCGGAGAAATTTCCAAATTTTGCCCGTGACTATATATAGCCCGACCCTGTCGGTGTGACCGAGTGGAACAACTCGGTGGCACCGAGATTCATAACTGCATGCAGTTACTGAAACTCGGTGTGACCGAAATGTTCAAATCGGTTGCACCGAGATCGAAAACCTAGATCAACTTAATGATCTCGGTAGGACCGAAAGTGGGGTATCGGTCAGACCGAGAATCATAAAGAGGTTTTGGAAGTTTAAGTCTATGACGAATCGGGGACTCCGAGCGCTCCTCACACAGAGTGGTTCGAATCTGACTTGATCAAATTTTGTGATGCAGCATGAATAGAGTTTGAGACGAGAAAAGCATAGATAGCTAGAGGAGGTTCTTAGGCATTCTTGTCCATCCACTTGGCAAAGGAAATAAACCCAAACGATCAAAACAACAAGTGGATTTCCTCGAATGAGTAAAATATGTAACCAGCATGCTCACACAATAAGATGGCAAATGAAATATGTGGCAAGGCATGCACAACCAATTCTAGCATCTATCAAGCAAGTTGCGATGACAAGGTCATCTATATATGAGTATATTGACTTAGGAGTCAAGTGAGAACACTTGATCATAGGTCATACTCATCGTTTAAGCTCAAGTGGGGTTACCACTTTTACATAAAGCATTGTTGTGTTCACATCTTTAGAGTTGCTTTAGCTCAAGTCTTAGAGTAAAGCTCCCCCTAGATGTGATATCCCCCCTTGGAGGGATGAACTAACCTTGGGTTTCGTCGATGATGACTTCATGTAGATGTTGAAGATGTGGATGCTCAATGTTGATGTAGATCACTTGGAGCTATCCATTTGAGTGAATTGCACTTTCAATACCTACATGGGTTAGTCCCACAAGGAACAAACAAGGATATCCATAGACATAGAGTGATGCACACACAAGATGATGTCCATGAAAACTTTTAGGTTACCTTGTCCCTTGTCTTACCAACAAGAGGGTTTGTGACTCCTTGAACTAGTGCAGGATGTGGAAGTTGATTGCACTTGTTCTTGCCAAAATGATAAGAGTGAAGTATGTTGGTGGAGTCACCCTCAAGGACTCTCTAGTTCTTCTTCTTTTGGATCCACATCATCTTGATGGGAATCCTTGGAGTTGTAGTCATACTTGATGAAGTGGAACTTGAAGTAGTCTTGGGAATCCACTTGACTAAGGTCTTAGGAGCTTCTTCAAATGCGTCAATTTCCTCTTGAAGCTTGTCCTTGCCTTTTTGCTTGTAGTCTTGTGGTGGAAGATCATCTTGAGCTTGTGTCCCCTTGAAAGAAGTATCATACTTCTCTTGTTGAGGAACAAACTTTGTCTTGGGGTATTGATCTTCTTCCCAGTCAACTCCATTGGCATTGAACTTTCGTTCAAAACCAACGCCTTGATTCTTCCGGTGCATTCCTTGCTTGCGCACAATTTCCTCAAGTTGCTTGCTCCCGGCAAGGCTTTTGTACACTCCTTTCTCTATAATTCCCTTCAATAAGCTATTTTCTTGCTCAAGTGTAACTTGGCTAAGAGAATCATTAGTGGAATCAAGAGAACTACTAGAAGCAACAATATTGGATTTAGCATGATCATTGTTACTGCTAGAGGAAGAATCTTTCTTGTTCTTGTTACTAGACTTGACTTGAGGCATGTAAGTGGATAAGAGTAAACGCTTGGCAATGTAAGAAGAACTTTTCTTGCGGAGATCATCATTGATTGCTTTTAAGAACTCATGCTCTTGCTCAAGATTGAGCTTTTCAAAGCGTAATTTCTCATGAGCTCTTAAAAGTTCTCGATGATCTTCGAAGATAGTTTCATGAGCTAACTTAAGAGTGTTTAGTTCTTTAGTTAGAGCCTCAATCTTTTCCTTATCATTGTCATTCGTTTTATCTTGATTAGCATGATTAATTGACATTTCATCATAGTATTCATCACTAGAGTTGTCAATAAGCAAATCATCACCTAACAAGTCATCTTCATCACTATTGAAATCAACATACTCGGGGTGTGTTACCTTAGGACCTTTGGCCATGAAGCATCTTCCAATTCCTTCATTTGGTGAGTCAAATATGTCGTAGGAGTTGGTTGACACAAGTGCTAGACCGGCAACACCTTCATCTTGAGTATCTTCGGAGTCGGAGTGATAAATTCTCTCGGAGTGGCTGTCGGAGTCGGAGCCGGATACCCATTCACCAACATGAGCTTGATGTCTTCGTCTTGTGTAGCTCCTTGATGATTTTTCCTTCCTTTCCGAATCCTTGCTTCTCCGTGAGTATCTTCGTTCATAACGATCATCTCTACTCCTTCTCTCTCTTGGTGGTGATTCTTTGCTTCTTCTTTTTGGAGAATCTTCTCTTCTCTTGTAGGGAGCCGTACACTCATTGGAATAGTGTCCGGGTCTTCCACAACTGTAGCAGTTTCGCTCTCGACTAGAAGATCTTTTGTCATTGTAGGACCTTGACTTGAAGCTTCTATCTTTGCTTCTACTCTTGTAGAACTTGTTGAAGTTCTTCACCATTAAGCTCAATTCTTCATTGAAGTCTTGTTTCTCACTTGATGATATAGGGGCTTCACATGAGGCTTTATAGGCACCACTTGATTTGTTGTGAAGTTCCTCTTTATCCTTAAGTGACATCTCATGAGCAACAATTCTTCCAATCACCTCCGTTGGCTTGAGATTTTTGTAATTGGGCATCATTTGGATCAATGTGCACACGGTATCATATTTTCCATCCAAGGCTCTTAGAATCTTCTTGATGATGAATCTATCGGTCATCTCTTCACTTCCTAAGCCGGCAATCTCATTTGTGATGACAGCAAGCCTAGAGTACATTTCAGCAACACCTTCACCATCCTTCATCTTGAACTTGTCAAGTTGGCTTTGAAGCACATCCAACTTGGATTCCTTGACGGAGTCGGTACCTTCGTGCATATCAATCAAAGTGTCCCAAATTTCCTTCGCATTCTCAAGACAGCTGATTTTGTTGAATTCTTCGGGGCATAATCCGTTGAAGAGAATATCACAAGCTTGAGCATTGTATTGCAACATCTTCAACTCATCAGCGGTAGCTTCACAGTTTGGTTCTCTCCCATCAAAGAAGTCACCTTGCAAACCAACACACACAATAGCCCAAACGGCGGGGTTATGTCCAAGAATATGCATTTTCATTTTATGCTTCCAACTAGCAAAATTAGTACCATCAAAGTAGGGACCTCTACGGTGATAATTTCCCTCGCTAGACGCCATACTCTCCTAGGTTGTGAAACCAAGGCTATGACCACTAAAAGCTATGGAGATCAAAGCAAATGGAGACCAAAGCTCTGATACCACTTGTAGGATCGAAAGTATGTCTAGAGGGGGGTGATTAGACTACTTGACCAATTAAAAACTTAACCTTTTCCCAATTTTAGTTCTTGGCAGATTTTAGCTATTTTAGGACAAGTCAAGCAATCATCACACAATTCAAGCAAGCATGCAAAGAGTATATTGGCAGCGGAAAGTAAAGCATGCAACTTGCAAGAATGTAAAGGGAAGGGTTTGGAGAATTCAAACGCAATTGGAGACACGGATGTTTTTCCCGTGGTTCGGATAGGTGGTGCTATCCTACATCCACGTTGATGGAGACTTCAACCCACAAAGGGTAACGGTTGCGAGAGTTCACGGAGGGCTCCTCCCAGAAAGGGTAACGGTTGCGCGAGTCCACACAGGGCTCCACCCACGAAGGGTCCACGAAGAAGCAACCACCCACAAAGGGTCCACGAAGAAGCAACCTTGTCTATCCCACCATGGCCATCGCCCACACAGGACTTGCCTCACTAGCGGTAGATCTTCACGAAGTAGGCGATCTCCTTGCCCTTACAAACTCCTTGGTTCAACTCCACAATCTTGTCGGAGGCTCCCAAGTGACACCTAGCCAATCTAGGAGACACCACTCTCCAAGAAGTAACAAATGGTGTGTAGGTAATGAACTCCTTGCTCTTGTGCTTCAAATGATAGTCTCCCCAACACTCAACTCTCTCTCATAGGATTTGGATTTTGTGGAAAGAAGATTTGAGTGGAAAGCAACTTGGAGAGGCTAGAGATCAAGATTCATATGGTAGGAATGGAATATCTTGGTCTCAACACATGAGTAGGTGGTTCTCTCTCAGAACATATGAGTTCGAATGGTGTATGTGTTCTGATGGCTCTCTCTTCGAATGAAGAGGAGGTGGAGGGGTATATATAGCCTCCACACAAAATCCAACCGTTACACACAGTTTTCCAATCTTGGTGGGACCGAATCAACAAACTCGGTCGTACCGAAAATGTAAACCTAGTGACCGTTAGAGATTTTTGGTGGGACTGACATGCAACTCGGTAGGACCGATATGGTTAGGGTTTGGGCATAACGTAATCTCGGTGAGACCGATTACACAAACTCGGTGAGACCGAATTTGGTAATTAGCTAACCAGAGAGTTGGTCAGGCAAACTCGGTGGGACCGATTTGCTCTTTCGGTGAGACCGAAAAGTTACAAAGGGGAAACACTGAATTTACATTGCAATCTCGGTGGGACTGGTTCGCTCTTTCGGTGAGACCGAAAAGTTACGAAAGGGAAATAGAGAGTTTGCAATCCCATCTCGGTGAGACCGAGATCCCTATCGGTAGAACCGAATTGCTAGGGTTTGGCAGTGGCTTATGACAAGTGAAACTCGGTGGCGCCGGATAGGAAGAATCGGTAGGACCGAGTTTGGCTTAGGGTTTAGGTCATATGTGGGTATGGGAAAGTAGTTGAGGGTTTTGGAGCATATCACTAAGCACATGAAGCAAGAGGCTCATTAAGCAACACCTCATCCCTCCTTGATAGTATTGGCTTTTCCTAAAGACTCAATGTGATCTTGGATCACTAAAATATAAAATGAAGAGTCTTGAGCTTTTGAGCTTGAGCCAATCCTTTGTCCTTGGCATTTTGAGGGTTCCACTTTCACATCCATGCCATGCCAATCATTGAGCTTTCCTGAAATAATCATCTTGGAATAGCATTAGCTCAATGAGCTATATGTTGTTATGAATTACCAAAACCACCTAGGGATAGTTGCACTTTCAATCTTAAAGCCTGAGAGATGTTCGAATGCTAATAAAATTAATTTTAGATTCCCTACTTTCTCTAGGTTATGATCCATAAAAGGAATCGTATCATAGGCATGAAGGATAGAAAGTCCACCATCAACAAGATGATTAACTACCCCGTCAATTTGGTCATCAACCTTTGCACGTTCAATCATAAGTTCATGTTAGCTAACATATGAGCCACTATATTAAATAGCATGGGCGATAATGAGTCACCTTATCTCAATCCTTTCTTTGTTTGGAAGTAGCGGCCAATGTCATCATTGACTTCAATGGCCACACTACCTTCGGAAATGAAACTATGGATCAAAACGCGCCGCTCCATAGAGAAACCTTTCATTCTGAGAGTATGTTGGAGAAAAAACCATTTGACTTTATCATAAGCTTTCTCAAAATCAATTTTGATGACTACCCCATTCAACTTGTTCTGATATAGTTTGTGAACCACTTTATGAAGGATTACCATCCCATCTAGGATGTTTCTACCTTCCATGAAAGCAGTCTAGGAAGGGTGAACCACATGATCAACCACTCATGGGTACAAATATTTTTATAATCTAGGATGGAAGAAGTGAAACATCTCATTTGTAGAAAAACCAGTTGTTTTGTTCTTCTTCTTCCTAACCGTTTGTTCTTGTACTCGCTTCTTCCTTTGCAAAAATTGTTGCCTTTGAGGAGTAATGATGTAGAAGAAAATGGGTTGTACCAATTGTGTTGTCCGCTAGTGGGAGACGTGAAACATATTGACAAGAGGAGCAAAGGCCTATTCAAACTATTTCGCCAAGAGGTCGGGTGTTCTTGTATGTTTTGATATGCATTGAAGTATCATGTTGGTATAGTGTTGCATCTTTTTAGGATGGGTTAAATCTTATTGTCAATGTTTGTGTTGGTCGTCTCTTCTTGTAGTCCCTATGGTCCTTTCCAAGAACTCTCATATTGGACTTTGTTGAATATTTTTTGTATCAAATATTTTGATTTGCAATCTTAGAATGGAAATAAAAACAGAGGTACTAAGTTTACATATGAAAAATGTGTTTTGATATGTTCCATGCACAAAAACTTACATAGAACAGAATGTACAAATTAGTTATAGTAACTAAAATTTAAGTTATACATCACTGTTGAGTTAAGTAACTCGACAGAAACTTAACATTATGAGATTCTATTCAGATTTAACTTGTTTGAGTTAATGGATAGAGTTTTTTATTCATTGAAATTGGTTGATAAGTACATAATATTTCTAAGACACTGGTTTGCTATACAAATATGTCATCTAGGTCAAGTTATTCAGGAAGTGTCGTATTATCAGAGATTTAACATATTATTACACTGAAGAAGGTAAGTCAAGCCTAGAAAATGAACAAAAAAATGCAATTCATAGTGTAGAGTGAACGTGGATCATGTTCATTGTTTTGAATGGATTTAGCGAATACGGAAAATGTGTTGTCAGAAATCAAACTTGATGGATTGCTAAAGTTCCCTCAAATAAAATGCGTAGATCTTAAGCTCAGTACGTTTCTTGTTAGTTCAACAAATGTTAAGGGTCAATGCTTGAAAATATCTGAAGATAGGAAAGTGAAATTCTATGATGGAGATATGCACATAGTTTTGGTATTCCTTCTCAACCAAGAGGCATTGGTGGTGTTGGTTAGAGCTTTGATGCATCTATTTATTTCTTGAAGACTAGTATCACTATGATTGGGAATGATTCTCATTGTTTGATGCTAGCAGAAAACTATTTACCCAGAGATATAACAGAAATTGTCAAGTGGAACAGAGAAAGCATGCTTTAAGGCAGCATGTGTGATATTCATTCCGGGTCATTTTGTAATACCTTCTTCTAAACCTGACTACACAACCGTTAATTATTGGGGGTCCTTTGTAGGAGTTATTATGTAGGTGAATATAATTGGCGTGAGTATGCAATGAATTTCCTGGTTGAAGCTATTACTAAGGTGCATCAAGATATTGAGTCAAATTGTGTTGTCATATACTTATATGGATGGTATTTCTTTCTACAAGTAAGTTAAAGTCTAAATATCAATTAAGACAACAAATGGTGGATGGTTATATAATATTATAAACTATGTATGCAGATGTTTTATACTGATAATCAAGTAGTTGGTGTACCAAGGCATCACAATAATCTACCCATGAATGTAGACTAGGATAAGCAGTAGATAAATCTTTTTTTCTCTTGCAAGAATACAAGAAATGGTGTAACAACCTATGATGCATGTAGGATACGCCTCCAATGTATCTATAATTTTATATGTTCCATTCCATTTTATTATCATTTATACATGGTTTGGGTACATTTTTATAATTTTATTAGACTAATATATTAATCAAGCACATGGTGTTAGTTCCTATTTTTGGTGTTTTTGCATTTCAAGGAAATGATTATTTTAACACGTAGAAAAATTAAAAAATATATTGCAAAAAGTTGCATCGAGGGTCACCTAGGGGGTCTCGGCTTGCAAATGTTTTATTGCGGCCACTAACATTTTATTTTGCTCTTGTAAATCACAACCATGATGCACTCATGATCTCTTTTGCTTTTGTAAATCTTTTATTTGCAGCCACTAACATTTTATTTTTGTATTTTATAAATACTTTAGTCGCCTTCATGGAAACCATTTATACTAAGTACATTAGTTCTACCCTTGCATCCTAGCTTAGTTGTAGAGAGCCTAGGCCTAGTAGATATTAAGTGCACGAATAGTTGCATAAGTGGCATACGTAACTTGAGAGATTAGGAACCTACCTTTAGCTCAGTTTGGTTCGAGACTCCATATACTTTGACCTCCACCTTGGAGACTGCTACAACATCTCCCTGTACTCGGGGATTATCAAGCTCTTTTCTGGCGTCGTTGCTGGGGAGCTTAGCACTAGATTGAATTTTATCATTTGCACCTGTTTGCTTTGTTAATAAATAAAAAAATTATTTGTTGTTTTGTATCATGCATGCAAAATAAAAAATAAAAAAGTCCAAAAAAATTGTAGTCACTACCATTAGAGTTGAGGAATCTCCTAAAATCCTCACTTCTCAAGAATTTGGTTCTTGTAATATTTTGAATCCGTTCATGCTTCTGCTAAACACCCAACTACATTAATATGGGGAAAATCATTAGGAGAGCATGCAATTTTGTGAGGCATCGCTTGTCTTGAAGAGGAAAACAGTTGAAAGATTTATTGGGCAACTTGGGTTGTAGGGATTTGTGTGATAGGCATGGTTTTACTTGTTGCTCTCAAAAGCACTTTGGTTTTCAATGCAAGAATTGTAAAAACCACATGATATCATCTTATGTTAAATATGATTATAATTACTGTGGTATAGAAGAAATTGACGAACTGTTATCTTTATGGCCGCTAATGAAATTGCTGCTAGAGTTTACAATTTGAAAGTAGTGTTGATTGGATTAAATCTAAGACTTATAATATACTTGATTATTATCACAAAAATCATTGTCATTTGCATATATTATTGATCTTGTTAAGAAAGTACCTGTTGTCCTAGAAGATACTAATGTTTTGCTAGAACCACTAGAAGATGAAACTGCTGAAGAGAAGTGCTCATTAGATGAAAAAGATGAGGAGGTGAGTGAAGATTAAAAGAAAGAAGAGCGGATTAGATACCCGTGTCCTGGTGGTGATAGTAACTCTCTAACCCATACATTTCTTGCCTACCCTCTATGCTTACTGGAGGATGAAAACTATGTTGCTGAAATTCATGATCCTTCGAACTCATTAGATGAAAAATCAATTTTCGATGTCTTTGATGCTTATTGTACTTATGGACATGATGTCCCTCTTATATAAATACATGGAAATGAATTAGCTGCTATTATCTATGAGACAACATACAACTGATAACGTTTTTCTCACATATGAGAGACCTATCTTGTTTTTTAATTATTCTAACTACACTACAAAGGAGAAATTGTGTTACATTGAGAATTTTGTTTCTAGTTTGCAACTCACTTGTGCTCATGAAGATTCGATAGAAGTTATATACTTGAGTTTGCTTCCATTACTTGCAATTAATATGCGAGATGAAGAAATAAGTGACCTATCCATGTATCTAACACACTACAATTGCAAGAAACTACTTATATGATGCATTGCCATTTACCTGCTTCTTATGATTTACTTTGTATGATATGTTAATGCATAGGAAGTGGGCTATACTTTGTTGTTATATGCGCTATGTTATATTTTGCACTCTATTTAGATCCAAAATTTTAATGCGT